>NC_141391.1:110049237-110789237 GCF_034619465.1 Leptosomus discolor | reverse complement strand
TCTAGTTGTCCATATCTACTTTGCTACTCAGCTCCTAACAATGTGATAGGCTGTCTATAACCTTTTTTAAAAATAATCTTTAAAGGGTGAGTCGGATGGGAAGCCACTTTTAGAGACCAACTTTAAAAGCAGATTCCTTCTAAATCCACCTATTCCAGTTAATAGGGCTTGGCACAGCCACTATGTCTGCTATCCCAGACCTTAAAAGATAATTTATAACAGAACTTTGAATGTTTCCTGGCTCGATGCATTTTTTAATATACTGGATCATTTGCATCAGTGTGTCTGTTCACCTTATATTTCATGAGTAAGTAAATTGTGGAAGGTTAACCTTTTCTATAAAAAAATAGGACTTTATGTGGAAGTCAATATTGGCACAGTCTGTAGAAGAGCTGTGGCTCAGCTGACTGGGTGAGTGTTTTGTCTGTGCTTCCTTGCAATTCTTTTGGTTTTCCTCAGTCTGTCTTTCTTTGTCTCTCTCTTTTCTTTCTTTCTTTCTTTCTTTCTTTCTTTGTCTCCTTTCTTTTTTTTTATTTTTTTTTTTTTTTTTCCCTAAAGCTACAAAAAGAAATTTAATAAACTAACATTAGTTTCAAATTCTTTAAATTGTCAAGTCATACTCTGGCTAGCTTTTCCCCCTATATAGGGCTTTGCGCCATGGTGAACATTTATGCTTATGGCACGTCCCTTCTTGAGTAATTTATAGCAATTAAAAGCTTAGATGATCTTGTGGGCTTCTTGGTTCCTTGGTGCTTAAGTGGACTCTTGGCTCTGTAGCAGCGATTCCAGATCTAGCAGTAAGCAGTGTGCCACCGCAGTGCTTGATTGCTACCATACTCATCCAAGGACATAACTAGCAGTATGAAAGATTTCTCCGAAGACTGATGCTCGCAATTAACTGAATTACTTCAACAGGGTGTAGATAGGATAGATTTAAAGTGGAACCTGTTGCTGTGCCAGTGGCTGGATGAGGATCCTGCTGTGCCAGTCGAGGGGGAAGAAAATCCTTCTCTGCCAGTTCTCAATGCAGAAGTTCTTGCTGTGACAGCAGATCTAGCTCACACGCTTGATTTAATGCACTCAATTACCATATCTTTGTAATTATCGTCCATGTCTGATAAGTCTTGTGGAAACTATCAGGTCTTGAGTAGAGGATCTAGGAGTCTTGTAAGAATATAATGTCTTGAATTGATCTTTCTGTTTAATGTTTCATCACTCTGCTACCGATTGATCATTCCTTGAATAAAATGATAGCATAGCTGTATGCCAACACTTGTGATTCATTTTCACTTAGCTAATCAAAATGTTGTTTCACAAGACCCTGATGATGTTCAGGATGCCTTTTAGGAGGTATTACCTTACTCCAGGCTGGCTGACTCAGATGGTCTATTTCTTATAACGTTACCAGACCAAACCCCATGACTTATGAGGCACGCTTTCCTCTAGCAAATAGTTCTTTTGGGGATACAGAACTGTTTCATTGCAAAGTTTTTCAACTAGTGAGAAATCACAGTAAATATTTTTTTTTTTCAGTTGAAGGTACTACAGCATCTCAGAGTATCCTGGATCAATAACTGCACATTTTCTCTTTTTACATGAAACTTAGGGATTAGCATAAGATTTCTAGCCTGGTCCATACAGATCAACCGTTCATTGTTAGCTAGCCAAGCCAAACATCTGTTTTCACTCCTATCTCGCGCTGAAACCATAATGCTAAGGTTCAGACACTGACTTGTTTTTACAAGGGCTTCTTTTAGCAATGTGAACAATATAAAAGAAAATTTTTCACTTCCTCTGTAGTCATGAACTGTGTTCATGTTTGCAGCTGGATTTTGAAAGCGCATACCCATCAGCCAGCGATGTGAGACTTATTTTTGGTGAATAGCACTTGCTCTTTTTACTGATGTAATCCTAATAAGTTAAACAGTGTAATGGAGTTTGATGTTTTCTATAGCAATGAAGTGATGAGTAAAGATCACCTTTAGGAAGACTTAAACACTGAAGTAGGATGAAGCGGTGAGTCAGGATGCTCTGATGTAGTTAAGAGACTGTAGTTCTCAGACTGCAATACTAAGCAAGTGTTTCATAGGCCTTAGGGGCACAGGTGAATTTTACTCAGAAAACTAAGCATTTTCTTACAGTTTTATATCTGGTATAATTATGTTCTCAAATTTTAGAGTATTTTTTTTATATTCCATGATCCTCAGTAGCAGTAGCATCGGGAAAACTGCACTGAACGCTGTCTGCCTACAGCAAAGGCGAAGATCATAAAGGGCACAGAAAGCACAGAACCCGTGTTAACCTTCCGTGAATGAAGGTTTGTTAGTACACTGAGAAAGCAATCTTTTTTCTCTCTAGGTCTTTGTACAATCTCGTATGTTTTATGTCATTTTAAAACTATCATCAGCTTCACAAAGACTCTAGAAGCATCTGGTAGGGCCAGAATTGTGATTCATGATGTCAGTCACCTCCTTTCACGTTACTTTTTAAGTAAGTTAAACAGCCTCTCAGACACTGACAGATTTGATATAAGCCTGACTCCATGGTTGGAGTGGGCAGCAGCTGGAATGGCCACTGGATGATGTCCTACAAAATGCGATCAGTAGTCCATATTGGTTTTTTGTTTTGTTGTTTGTTTTTAATCAGAAATGTATTTATTAACATCTGAGAAAACAAGTGTTTCTCTAAGTCCAGTGATTCACCTGTATTTTCCTAAGTGTGGTTACAAATGTTCTCATTTAAAGTGTCATGAATATGTCTCTCTCACAGAGCAATATGTCAGACTTCTAACCACTTGCTATTGCTTGCTACAACATTGATGGTCCTTTGAGTTAGTGATGCCTGTGCAATTCCAGATGAGAGCTCCCAGTACTCACGTGGTACCATTTCTTCCTGATTAAGCAGAATAAGTGTGCACCTGATTGACTTTTACCATAAATGCTGACATTCTGCAGCCAAAGGGGAGAGGGGAAAAAAAAATCTTTGATAGTGTTTAAAGCACACAGGCCATTTTCAGCAAGGATTTCCATTTCAAGAGATTTGTTAGTTTAGGCTTGGATTAGTGTATGCATTGAAAGCTTTACTTAGGAAGATTTCCATCCTTTGAGGCACACACGTATCAAAGCTCTTTGTTGTTGCAAATCTGTATGATTATATGCTGAATAATAAATATTTTTTAAAAGCTTTATGCAGCCACACTGTGACATCTTACCAATTTCAGCCAATCTCACTCTGTCTTTTTATTTTTTTGACGTTTCCTAGCACAAAACTTTTACCAAAGACTTTTAGCAATTTCGGAGTTCTTCAGTGCCAGGCAACTGAATTGCTGAGATGCTGATTTTAAAAAAACAAAGGTATCTTATGCTGATTTTGTTTTGGAACAAGCTGACTAGCTGCAATTGAGGTTAATTGACCTTTATAATGGATACACAGGACAGTACTAAAGCTGTATACATAAACTGCAAGTTTATTTGAAAGCAAATTGTGTTAATTGACATTCATTGTGCATCTTTCTGTTGTTTCTTGCTAGTTGCTCATGTGAATAGTTTGTTGATATAGATAGGACAAACATTTGTTTCAGATAAATAGGATTTTCAGTTGAATAGGTTTTAATTAAATGATCCCCGGTACTCAATTTTGAAACTGTGAAGTACTGTACAGTATGTAGCTAATCCTGTTATCTAGGACCTTAAATTGTGAATCGCATTTCACACAAATTTGTTTATTTTGGGGAAATAATGTCTAAATTCTGTGCCAGTTGTGCAAGATTTAGGTCTTTCTCCCAAGTAAAACATGAAATTACGGTGCTACAGAGACTGAGTTTATGCAAGAATTATGGGTGGTTGGTCTGCCTCACAGGGCAAACTGGTGTTACAGTAAACACATGTTCACTGCTATGTTGAAAGTGTTAAGTCAGAGTATATACAGTTTCTCATACACGGCTCCTGTTCAGCTAGATACTTGTCTTGCATTTCAAAGACCTCACTAACCACCTGTAGGGCCTGGCCCCTATAGCCACAATCTTAACGCTTTTCACAACACTCAGGATTTTTGATCCCTTAAGTAAGTTCTATGTATGTCCACAAATTCAGTCCAAAACAATCAATTTTCTCATTTTTTTGCTCTAGTGAAGGGAAGCCGTAACTGACAGTCACTGGTCACACAACCACTTCTACTAAGATGGCTTTCCCTTCACTCAGAAAGCAAAATGAGAAAGCAACCCCTCCAAAGCTCCAGATGGAAGCCCTTTCAAGGTTATAAAGCACGTTTTGCTTAACAAAATTAAAATGAGCAAGGATTGCTAATACGTTTTGCCTAAAAATAAAGGAGAGCTGAGAAGACAGGTTGATGTCCTGTAGGCATGTTCAGAGCATTTATTGAGTGGTGCAGAGCTATCAGTTACGCTAATAATCTTCTAGCTCCTTCTGATACTTCATTGCTGTCTTTAAATAGCCATGTAGCTAGACAGATAGGTAAGGAAATAGAGTAAGTATTTACTGTGTATTTTTGCCACAGAAGTATTTAAAGAGAAATAACTGTTCTTCCAGTAGGTTACATTTTATTTTAATATGCCAGTGTAAAGAATGGTGCTAGTCATTCACCTCTTATGTTAAAGATGAGAGCAAACTTAGGAGGCAAAGTAGTTAGGTAATACACAGAGCGATTTCTTCGAAAGCATGCAAGTTCCTCAGTTTTGCTGTATTCATTTTTCCCCACATGAGTGGCTTTCTCCTTCTATTTCTTTTACATTTGTACTCAGTAAAGTGTAAGGTTGTTGCTGATAGTATTTTAAGAAGTACTTTCCTTGGAGGATGTTTTTTTTTTCTTTTCTGATAGCCAGCAAGGGACTGCTCTCTAATATGATGGTGAAAATTTTAGAGATTTGTGGTATAATGTGTGTCACAGGCACAACTTGCAAGTACCTTGTTTCTTTTCACAGAAAAGTGGCAAAAGGCTGGGGCCTGATTTTAAACTCTGGCTGAGCTAACCAGCTCCAAGAGCAGTCACTGAGACCTGCACTGAGTAGTGGGCATCCAAGAAAAGCAGATCAGTAGTGTCCAGGTGAGAATGCTTCAAAAACTGAGAGAACAGAAGCAGCAGAGGCTGTCTGTCATGACAGTGCAGTATATACTGCTGTATTCAAACTTGATCCCAAGTCACCGAGTAACTCTTGATGCTTCTATTTTAGTATCTTAGTATTTTAATATCTTAACACTTGCTGTTAGGGTAGCTATGATTCACACAGTTTGGCTCTTTCTGCAGGAAGGCTAAGGCTTGGGAATGATTCAGACTGAAGTCCTCCCACATCTTCTGTCGGCCATATGGACATAACTGGTAGCCAGTGTCAACCGGCTTGCCCACAGTCTGTCAAAACTACCCCATGGCCTCACACACTCTTGACTTGTCTCCGTGTCCTAGTTGTACAACATGTCTACACCTTTGATGTTCCACCCTAAAAACCTGCGTATGGCACACAACAAGAGAGCCCTTCCATATGTGGAGAACACCTCCAGAAACTGTGACTGAGAAAGGGAGACAGATACTCTGGAAAACCTGGGTTGCACAGCTTCTATAACGGGAAAGTAATAGGACAGTAGTAAGGGTCCATCTAGCCTTCACTCACAGTGAGCACAGAGAAGCTGTGCAAAATCAGACTTTAAAATCTGAGATCTCTGAATGTGGATCATTTGAGAAAGCCCAAGGTTTCCCATAGCCCCATGTCAGAGCACCAGTGAGTAGGAGGGCATTAATGTAGTTGGTTGGAATGGGGAATGGGCCTTAGGAGGTGAGGGCATGTTGGCTCTGCCCAGGGAATACGTGCATTGTGGGACACTGGCCAGGTTTAAATTAAGCATCCAAGGTATGTGAACTGTTAACACCATTTGCCTTCCAGCCCTCTTCTCCCTCGTTTGTGCATGACTTCCTGGCGCAGGCGGATTTTCTGTGCTCTTGCTGTCAACAGACAGATCTCATGTCTAGCAGAAATTACTAGTCATGTCAGACCAAATTGTGCCTAGCCACAATGAAATGAAATTACCGTCTTAGATCCCTCTAGCCTATTGTGGACCTCCTCCCACCTGTTCTCTCCTTCCAGAGAATATATATTTCCTAAGAAATTCAGGTTCATTGCAATGACTGTTGTTTATTATGCATACATGACGTGACTCTAGATTTAGCAGCTGTGTTTCCCTAAGTGTATTACTATCCCTCAGTCCCTTTTGCCAAATGCTGCTACAGTGGCATTTCTTGGCCTTTCTTAGGCAGGAATAAATAGAAGATTTGACATTGCTTTTATTGGTCTTCCAGTGAACAGACAAGCCCTTCTTCTAGGGCCACGTAAAATATAGAGCTTGACAAAATCACCAGCTGGTTGTCAGTCTGTGGCAAGGATGCTAGCTAGTGCCGGCCCTCTGGGCAGCCCTCAGGACTTCAGAGGCAGATAAGGAGCTACCAGCTGATGGGTTCATCAGGTAAGAGACAAACACTAGAGAAATACAAACAGAATGCTCTACACAGCTGTTTTGTAGCCTCTTCCACGTTCTTCCCTGAGCTGTAGGGAAAAATCTGCTCATTGCCTACCAGGAACCAAAGATTAGTTATGCAAATGAACACCTCATACAGGAACTCTTAGACCAAAAGAAGGTGCTTGTACTGTGTAACATATTCCTGGAACTGACCAAAGAGTGTCGTTGCACACAGCAGTAGTACAACATACACAGATAGCAGACATCAGAGCATGATGCAAATAGTCTCTTCAGTGGCTAACATAACCCAAAACCTCAGCTTCAAGCTGTGAAAAAGAGGCAGAGGGTTTGCCATGCTGTTACTAGACATGACGAAACTACTTCCTTCTGACATGAAGGAAGGCAGGAAGGCTCAGTCATCTATGATGACATGTGGCTCAGTTGCAAAACTGCCATTGAGGCTGTCTTAGGACAGACGCCAAGCTGCTAATGTGACCCAAGGCACTGAAAGAGTCTATTGCATGTCTTGCTTTAACTGGTGACACCACAGATTTGGGTGTGTATACGTGTGTGTATCTGTGGGCAGAAAGAAATGTACTGACCTTGACTTGATGAAACAGCTAATTTCCAGGGAAAGGGGCAGGTTGTACTCATCCTGTGAACCTAGTGACATTTAGAAACTGGCCTGTCTGGTTCACAGCACCCGAGATATCTTTTTTTTTTCTTTCAATGTTGCCTTGTGCTCTCTGCACCAGCTTTCTTTTCTAATGGCTCCACCAGTGTGATGTGGATCCCCTGACAATGTCAAAAATTATTTTAATTGCACTACCTGGGAGCAAGCGCTATGGTTTTATACCCTTTTATATCACAGCGAGTGAGCTGTGGGCTTCCTCACATCACAGGAGAGACTGGCCACTCAGTGGTAGGACTGGTGAAGTATGGGATGGATAACTGGGTGGTCAGGTGGGTGGAAAATTGGCTGGACTGTTGGCCTCAGTCCAGCTGGCAGCCAGTAATTAATTGAGTCCCTTGGAGATCAATCTCCTCCAGAATTTCCACAGGTATGCCCATGTTCTGCCTCATGCTTCATGTGCTCATTCACAGCTCAGCAAGATGAATGCAAATCCTTCCTTGTTGGTAGCCTCTATGCTGATGCATTTATGCCCACTGGCTTTCAGAAGTTTTGTTAGAAAACCTGCAGAGCAGGATGCTGACTCTGGGGATCTGCAGACCAGTCCGCGTGGATCACAGGGCTGTGATCTGGCACTCTTTGACAGTAGAGTGGCCCTCCTTTGACGCCATGCCAGGTGTGAATGGCGGTCAAATGGGGCTGAGCATGAGGCAACGCTGCTAAAAGTGACGTTAACTTTGACCAGAGGTGGTCCTTCCCTGGGCACAAGGGCTCCCACCGCCACCTGAATGATTCTGTGGGTCACCTAAGTCTTTCCTGGTTACCATCTTTCAGCCACAGGCTGACGGCAGTACACTTGCCAGCAGCTGGCCCAGCACCGCAGCCCCAGGGGAAATCTGCTGCACCTGCACCGCGGCCCGCTGCGGCAGGGGAAATCCCCACTGACTGAAGGCTAGTAGAGCTAGCCTTGTTAGCTTTGCCTCTGCTGTTACTGATTGGGTTTGCATCTTTTTGTACGCTGTGTAACCACAGGGAACAGTGGACCCTCAGGTATCTCCAAGTAACAGACTTACAAACCTCGTAGTCCTCCTTAATTGTAGAGGAAGGTTAATAAAAATGAGGAGGGACATGACACCATTGAGGAAGTGACAGAGAGGAACAAAACTTCTGCTGCTTGCTTCTCTTCCCTGTCTCTGGGACATTTTAAAGATTCCTCAAAAGTAGCTCAGATGGCCACCTGACTTTCTCCAACGGTTCCTAGAATTATCTTTTATTCCGTTTACCCAGCACTAAAGCCAGGCAGAGAGCTGTTTGTGCTATTACAAACAGTTTAGTCCATGATCAGTGTGATTAATGAGACCACTGAGACGCAAAAGAAGGCTGGGTATACTTCTTGTAGGAAACATGCAATTTTTTTCTCTGTCATACGAAATATCCTCGTTCTTTTTCTCAGAATAGCTTGAGAGAACAGAAGTTTCTCAGTTTGAGATCTAATCTGCTCTGCCTTCGCAGGAAGTTACAAATGTCTTGAACAAGCTTTCAGTTGACACAGCCTTGCTGTTTAGAGACAGGAGTGGTTAAACCACAGCTCATGCCCATAGTTGCCAACTAGTTAACCTTACATCTTTATCCTCTTGCCACCAGCCCAAGTTGTGCAGGGTTTGATATCTGTAAAATAATAGCAGCTGTTGGGTATTTTGCTCTGTTGAAAGCCTTGCCTGTCTCACTGTAACTAGTTAGGGAGGCCTATTTTCATTTGCAAGCCTATGCAAATAAACACTTCTCAGAGTATTTATGTCATGGTAGATCTCTGCTCTCTGTGGTTGTTAGTCCTTGACCCAGCTAACTGAGCTGTTTCTTGACAGTCATAATCATATTTAAGCTCACCTCAACATATTTTTACAGGTCAGCAATTTTACAGATGTCTAGATAGAACTAACCTCAAGGCTAAGCACCTCTGCTGCAAAAGCCGGAAGATAAGCCCCTGTTAGAGGAATTCAAGCTGACTTTGGTCTTTCTCTAGAATAAGGAGATAGTAGCAGCCAGTCCAAATACATTATTTCAGAAGTTATTAAAGTCACGTTAAGCAAAGTCAGCACTCTGTGTTGTGACACACTACTGGTTAGAAGAGCATTAAGAAACAAATAGAGCTGCTTGATACAAGCTGTCACATACTTCATCCCATCAAGGGATTCTGCACCCCCACCATGCCTTGCAAGACGGGGTCAGTGCTGCTAAATGATCATAGAATCATAGAATCATTTTGGTTGGAAAAGACCTTTAAGATCACCAGGTCCAACCGTTATCCTAACATTGCTGAGCCCACCACTAAACCATGTCCCTAAGCACCACATCTATACGTTTTTTTAACACCTCCAGGGATGGTGAGTTAACCACCCCCCTGGGCAGCCTGTTGCAATGTCTCACTACTCTTTCAGTAAAGAAATTTTTCCTGATATCCAATCTAAATCTCCCCTGGCGCAGCTTGAGGCCATTACCTCTTGTCCTGTCATTAGTTACTTGGGAGAAGAGACCAACAACAGCCTCACTACAACTTTCTTTTAGGTAGTTGTAGAGAGCAGTAAGGTCTCCTCTCAGCCTTCTCTTTGCTAGGCTAAACAATCCCAGTTCCCTCAGCCTCTCCTCATAAGACCTTTTTTCCAGGCCCTTCACCAGCTTCATTGCCCTTCTCTGGACTCGCTCCAGGACCTCAACATCTTTCCTACACTGTGGCCCACAAAACCGCACACAGTACTCAAGATGCAGCCTCACCAGTGCCGAGTACAGGGGCATGATCACCTCCCGATGCCTGCTGGCCACACTGTTTCTGATACAGGCCAGGATGCTGTTGGCCCTCTTGGCCACCTGGGCACACTGCTGGCTCATGTTCAGCCGTCTGTCAACCAGCACCCCCAGGTCCTTTTCCACCGGGCAGCTTCCCAGCCACTCATCCCCAAACCTGCAGCGCTGCATGGGGTTGTTGTGACCCAAGTGCAGGACCCGGCACTTGGCCTTGTTAAACCTCATACAGTTGGCCTCAGCCCATCGGTCCAGCCTGTCCAGATCCTTCTGCAGAGCCTTCCTAGCCTCGAGTAGATCAACACTCCTGCCCAATTTAGTGTCATCTGCAAACTTACTGAGGGTGCGCTTGATCCCCTCATGCAGATCATCAATAAGGATATTAATACTCCCAATACTGAGCCCTGGGGAACACTGCTTGTGACCGGTCATCAACTGGGTTTAACTCCATTTACCACGAATCTCTGGGTTCAGCCACCTAGCCAGTTTTTTACCCAGCAAAGAGTACACCTGTCTAAGCCCTGACAATTGTTGTCAGCGTAAAAAGTACGTTAAAACCAGAAACAAATCTTAGCATCTCCCATTCCTGATTATTTTTCTAAACAGTGTTTATTTACTCCAAATCTTTGAAATCTAGTTAATGCAATTTTCTAAAATCGCCATTTTTATGCTATAGCTTCAAAGCAGGTCTGTGTATTAGGAGTCTGGCAGCAGTAGCCATTTGAGGGGTCATGAAAACTACAGAAAGCATTTCCATTGGGAAAAAAAAAATAGAAAGGAAGAAAAGCTTGTCATTTGTTTATAGCTTCTTCAGAAATGCTCTTTTTGGAGCTTCTGTGTTTCATCTCTTCTGAAGGTGTTTTTCTTTTAAGCTGTCAGCAATATGTGGAAAGTTTTTAATACAAATGCAAAATGCCTTAAATTATGAAAATTGTGTGACTAATTAGTGAGCAAAAAGTTTCTCTGTTGATTTGATACACAGATTATTATGCACACTAAAAATGCTCAGTGGAGTTGCTATTTACTGTGTTAGTCTTAGAACAGAGCAGTCTTTGAAATGTAATGACCACATTAAAAATCAAGTAGTTTTTAAAGGGCTCAAACACGTTATTCTGTTTATTATTGAAGGAAGTACTCTAAAAGAAGACAGGCAGTTAAAATTTGAATTCCAGTGTAAAATATACTGGGAAATGACAATAAAATCTCATATGAAAGACAATAGTGCACAATAACCATATTAGCTTCCGAGTTTTGTATACAAATACTCTGTTAACAAACTTCACACCACATACAAAAGGCAAGAGCTGCACAAAAAATGATCATAAAAGCATAGCATTGATACTGATTTTTTTTTCTTCTCTAAGTTTGCATTCTTTGTGAAATGCTTGGGAAGAATGAGAACAGGTGTGAAAATAACAATAAAGAAATTGCCAGTGCATAAGCCATTCAGATGGCTGTGTTCTCTAAAAGATAAGAAACATAGAGAGCTTGATTCAGATTCACACTACAGTTCTTTCGTACCTCCAGGATAAAGTGTAGGAGACTATAGTCTACTTTAGAGCCCATTTTGGAGAAGAATGGTATGAAACATCTTTAATATTAATGAGAATTAGCTTGGTACTTTTCAAAGTAGGATGTGAATGTATCCAGCTTTTTATTATGAAGATATATCAATGAAAATACGTTCTGTACAAATATCAGCAAAACACATCTAAAAATAGAGACAATGTGATTAATCCACATCTTTTAAAAGTGAATATTTACAATATTTACATTTTGGACAGTTCCAGAAATTAACATGTCCATATCATGTACCACTACCTAAAACAACTCTGTTATTGTAGAAAATGCATTTGCTGTACAAATATTTATAAATACATATGTATAAACTTTTTCAGTGGAATGTCTGTGGGCTCATTGAAAAGAAAAGCCTGAGATATTCTTAGTATCAGCTAACATTAAGCTATCAGTTATCCACATATTAAACAGTCTAGAGCATCATATATCGGACAGAAGGAGATTTTCGGTGTTGAGAGTATTTTGTGTTCTGCTTCTGTGCCATCATACCGGCAAATCTGATGGTCTTTTCTGAAAATCTGCAGAAAGCAGCAGGACTGAATCAGTTTGACTCAGTGATTGTTATTGACTGCACCATGTCAGACAGGGTTTCTGTGTCTACTTCTTCTTTACCATTATCTGAATTTTCTGATGAGATGTAACAACCAGAATCTCGTGGACAGTCATTTAACTGTGATTTGTCAAAGCTGTGGTGAGGGCTTAAGCTCCGTGTCTCCTGACCACCCTCGCTTTTCTGCTGTTGTTCAACTGTAAAGAACAGAAAAAGAAAGAAAAAAATAAGTAGCCTGTCAAAATAAGTATCCTGGGAAAGAGTTTGAGATAGCAACGTGACTGATCTTGAAGAACTGTAGAAACAGAGCTGGTAATATACCCATGACCAGATCAATATATTTTGTCTATCAGAAACAGAAACTTCAGCCACAAAAAAGTAAAAATGCGATTACATAACAACATCTAAGTTGATGTTGAGTTTGGGTTTGGTCCTGCAGTGCGTTGCGCAGACATGAATGCCAGAGACTTTGGCCTCATCCTTTAGGCTGAGGTCCTTTAGGCTGTCCACAGGTGCAACAGTCACCATGCAGGGGCAGCTTTTCCCCTCCCACATTTATGTATTCCAGTGCCTACTCATGCAATTAACCATGTAGCCTACTGCGCCATGTTTGTAACACATTAAATTATAGATGTTGTGTCTTTTGAAGGTAACCCCCACCATTTTACACCTCCATGCACTGTGTAGTGAGATGTAATGTGCTGGTCTTCAGAAGTGCTCAGCGTGAAGATGTGGTAATCAGGTTTTCTAAAGCACTGGACTTTTCAGTGGGAGTGGGTGGAAACTTCCTAAGCTTAGCTCAATATCCACAAGGTTATTTTTCAAAACACAGAGGCCTCAGAGAAAGCTAAGGTGCCTGACTCCTGCTCTATGGTCTTTGAACACTGTTCCAAAACTTAGTAGAAGCAAATTATTGTGGAAATAGCTTGTCCTGCTTTACCTGCTGTATAGCTAGTCTATTCAAAGTCACAAGTCCGCAACTCAGGGAGAGTATCGACAGACCGCTCAAAAAAAGCTCAACAAGCTGGTACCTTGCAGACAGGATATTCCTGTATATCATGAATCTAATGTATGTTGTGGTTAAAGTTCATGTTCGTATTTTCTGGTTGTGAAATACATGATGTTTACTCACAGTAAATATTCTTCAGGAAACGAGCTATAAATTACAAAATCTTTCCTTTTCTTACTTTTCTTTTTCCTTATTGCCCGCCTGTAACTTTATTTTTACTTCAGACTGTATCTTGCTTTCCAAACAAGGATTGAGGAACAAATCTCACAGGAAACAGATGGTTCTACCCCTGATTGTAGCCTTTCAGAAAAATGGTACCTTTTTTTTCTTTTGCAAAGAAAGTTCCCTTATTTCACTTGACTTGTTACTCAATGGTTAAATAGTTAGCTTTGAATCTTTAGTCAGATTTAAGCTGTCTCAATTCAAGTACAGGCAGAATGGAAAAAAAAATTTTCTCATTAAATACTTTCCAAGGAATAGAAGTCCCACTTTGTTCCCAAATTAATGGTTAATTGCACTTGTGTGAAAGAGTACATCTTTCATCAGATTTAATTGATAACTGTAACTGTTTGATGTCCTTCTCACCTTACAGAACATAGTTTGTCATGTCAAATGTTATCTCCCTTTGCAGGGAAAATATTTGATCACGTAGGGTCCAATTGATTTCTGATTTAAGTCAGGAAGGAATTACAAAAGGCATTACAGCAGTGAAGGTATTACTGCTGCTATTAGTAGCAACAGAAGTAGTTTAGCACAAATAACAGCAGATGCCCCAGTAAAGCCTCTTCTAAACTGTGTCATTAGCTCCTTGCACCCATCCCACTGCCGCTGAGACAACCCAGGTCGTGGTTGCTGTGGGCTGACAGAGCTCAGCCTGTGGCTGGGTGAAGTCCTCCTGTGCGGCTGCAGGCAGGGCTCCCCTGCCCTCCGCTGTAATCCCCTCATCAGCCTAATGCTGCTTGCTGGTTCTTTTATCAGCTTCTATAGCATCATCTGCTGCCCTGGCAAGCAGTGACCTAAAAAGTGTTAATCCTGTTTACATTTTCAAGGTCAAAGAGG
Source organism: Leptosomus discolor (assembly GCF_034619465.1). Taxonomy (NCBI): domain Eukaryota; kingdom Metazoa; phylum Chordata; class Aves; order Leptosomiformes; family Leptosomidae; genus Leptosomus; species Leptosomus discolor. The sequence continues at coordinate 110,775,147 of NC_141391.1, read as the reverse complement.
AACCTCCATCCACTTTGTTTGTTTTACAATGGAAAGAAGACCAAGTAACTAGAGGATTAAGAAGAAAATGCAGTTTCAGTCAGTGTATTAGTGTCCTGTAACTAGTTGTGATAATCTGAGGAGTTCCTATGTGAAAAACAGATCCTAAATTCTTTTGTAGCAATGTCTTTCCCTTGCATGTTTCAGGGGAAAATACACTGACAAGCCTGGAACTGAGATTTTTTTAAAATATGAATGTAGGAGAATAAGAAATTTCTATTTAGAAAACATACAGAAATGTAAAACTTCTGTCTTTTCCCATAACACTAGATTTTTTTTACATGCAAAACTGAAAACCAAAAATGTTCAGGTGTTTGAGACAGTAAAAATATTACATTTTCTATTTTTCATTCTTAGTAGAAAAAGATTAAGAAACCCCATCCCCCATATTTAAGAAGAAAAGACTGAAAGCAAAATTTGGCACTTTTTTTTTTCCTCTCTCTTTAAAGCAGCCTTAAATATTATGCAGTAGCTACTAAACCACTCGAACAGGATACTATATAAATATATATAGCATGCAACTTTAGAGGTTGCTTCACGAAAAAAGAAGCTATGCTTTTTTTTTTTTTCTTTTTAGCCTTTGGCTCTTACATTCAGTTCTGCTTAATTCCTTCCTCTAACACGTACACATTCAAGTTCCATATTAGTAAAGGTAAGTTTGCCATCTTAATCTTTTGGACATCAGAAGAAAGATACAATGCATAGGAAAGAGGAATTGATAAAATTAAACTGCCTTTAGATGTTGCAGAATCATCAGAAATAACTATCTTATCAACGAATGGAAGTCCTATCATTTTTCTGCAGTAAAGCAGTTTCATATAAGATAAATAGTTTTCAGTCACTGTTGTCTATGGTATGGCCAGAAGAGTCCAAGATATGCATCATTTTGACACATATATTCTAATACTACTTTAGACGGTAGGATTATATTCAGACTTCTGAAAAAAAGTGAGGCCTTTAGCCTTGGTAATAGATGTGTGATGCATACTTATCTTCCTCACTATTTAGAGCTTTGAAATGAATATTTGTTTTTCAATGACATAGATGTGCGTGACACATGCAGGCATAGATCTTTTTTTCCTTCACCAGCTTTCTTCCCTTTTTTAATGATTTTAAAGTCCTGATTAGGAAAGCACTTTAAACTTAGGTTTAAGGCAGTTCAGCTCAAGAATGTACAGAAGTCACACTGACTCCTGTTATGTTGGTTTAAACCAGGTGAGTGGCAGGAGGCTTGGATTTTGTCTTGGAAAAAAAGGTCACCCAGCAGCAAGCCATTCGTCATGAGTGTGCCCTCTGCGAGTTTACCTTCATGAGTTTTGCCCAGAAGGAGGAGTTTAGGCTGAGTCACTTGTGTGATTTCTGGAAGGTGGAGCAGTGACATACAGAGCAGCACCACAGAACAAGTAGAACAAGCGTGTCTTCAAGGCAGATATTAGACCTCCTAGGTACGTATGAAGGCCATGTATCAACCTGTAGTGCCTGTACCAGCTGGACCACCTAAGTGTTACAGTGAAATGAAAACTCACAAAGCATCAGATTCAGAAAGGATCATTTTGAAGCAGTAAGTGGCGATACTTCTTGGAAAAGAAGCAGAGAAACCTGAAGCGGTTCTGTACACACATGCGATACTTCAGGGGCTTAAAGGAGTAAACCTTTTCTGGATATTTACAGACATGCAACTTAAAAAATTGCACTCACTGAAGTCAGTGGCATAGCTTTTCTGGGAGGGATGCTGAACTGATGTGAGAGGAGAATCTATGGTGAAAATAGAAATGAGAAGCTTCTTTTTTCTCTAAAATCTGGAAGCAAACAGATGTGCCTGAAAAAAGGTGAAAAATACAAATACTCATGCAAGGATGAGCTTCCTTGGGAAATCTGGAAATATTATGTCCAAGTCAATGAGTTGTACCACAGTACAGAAGAGGAGATTGTCCTTGAGCAGTATTTGACCTTGACATGATATTGTGTAATCCCACACACTTAAAGGGACTGCCCAGTGTAAAATGGTACTCTTGATGCTAGGTCCTCGTGTAAGGAATGCAACTGAAAACTGAAAGTCATGTCCTCAGCCATCTGCTGTCTTGCTGTCCAAGTAAAATAAATAAGGAACAAACCTTATGTGGTACTGGCAGTGGGACTTAGAGTATGATCTGTCACTGAAATATGAAAAGTCAGCTAAAGAAGTGGATTTAGGGAGATGAATGTAAAATATTATCCCCCAAATTGCACATGTGGACTTTTTTTTTTTTTTCTATAAAATGAACTGTATGCATGCGTCCAATGAAGTCAAATTCTTCTTTAACTCTGAATACCTTCGGACTAATGTAACCCACTGGATTTCAGGAACGAACCTCTTGACTTACATTAACTAAGTGAGAAGAGAATCAGGGCTATTTTGCACACACAAAAATGTGTGTCCTGGGAAGCGGTCAAGAAAAAAGTTCCAAACTTCTTTTATTACTTTATTCATTAACCATCCAGCAACTACTTCACTTTAAAAATAGCATCCTACAAAAGCACAGACATCCATCTCCTGTCTAGAAGCCATCTGGGAGAAGAATGGAAAGCCATTAAGAAATACTTTATGAAAAAGCTTTTTTTTCTTCCCTAGCCATGAATTCATGGAAACCAATCATTTTGTACCAAATATATAGGTCCGATCAACTTATAGAAAATCTAAAAAGAGATCGAGGAAGGAGGGGAAGGTCGTGAGGAACTTACAAGACTTTGCAATTCTAGGATAGCCTGGCTACGTGAAGTACTTGAAAGTGGTGAATTTAGGCCTGGACTCCCAGGAAGGGTAGAAAGAAGATAGTGCAGTACCAGGAAGCAAAATCTGCTTAAACCCACTACATGTTAGCATTTGCTAAATGAAACTTACTTTTAAATTCATGGTATAAGATGGGTAAAGCTTTTCCTTTCAAATTCATTCAGGTCTAAATTAAATGTAAGGTAAAAAAAGTTCTCATTGTCAGAAATTCTACATATTGGACAGCTTTAAGAAGCATATGATGTGGAAACTATCGCTGCAGGTCTTTTGGTAAGAAAATTCAAGAACTGTTTATTCTGCAACATGAAATATATAGTCACAAGTAGGCAGCATGAAGAAATCACTTAGTATAACATACAATAAATGTCAAGGAAAGAAAAAGAAATTAAAATCCCTGTAAAAACACCTGGACATTTCACAATATTGATATCACATTAAAGAAATATTAAATCTTGTTTTACTACATTTATAGTAGAATCTGGTAAAATAAGGCTATGTTCCAGCACGCTTGGCTGTTCTGAATAATAGCAGAGTCACAAAAACTCAGAAATCCTTGCGTTTCAACTCTGGACCATACCCGATACTCCATCCATTAATCAAACACATGCTTCATGGAAACACGAATGTAATGCAAAGCCACAGAATTCTTCCGTGAGAAGGATGGGCTTAGAACAGAAAATACCATCTATGGCCTTAGTTTATTTTTTCACAAAGCTTACAAAAAAAGTAAACTTTGATGTAGGAAAGTGCTGAACTTATATCTAAAATACTCTTGGTCAGTAAACAGGTTACCTTGTAGTTGTGGGTAATTAATGCTGCTCACTTCTAAGCAATGCAGAAAATCAATTTTAATTAAAAAATCATTTATGCTGGACTGACTGAGTCATGCCCACTTAGGAAAAAAAAAATATTGACCTGGGAAAGTTCAGAACAGATGCAGAATTCACTTTCACAGTAGCACCCAGCTCTTTCAACACAATTTTCCAATTGGATTGACAGAAGGACAAAGAGGTCAAATGATTCAGGCAAATTCAGACTTATGCCAAGCTTATCCCCAAGATCATCTTTACTCCCCATCTTTCGTTATAACGACTTAACAGATAGCTTCTATCAGTTTCAGTCTTTAGTATCTTCCTTTTTAGAGCAGGTTGTTAAATTCTGTTCTGTCCTTACCGGTCACGTGACAAATGCTACGAACCTTTGGCAACCAGACAAGGCAAGGATTTGATTCAGTCCTGATTCAATACAGTATCCCAAACCAGGAAAGTGTTTATGCGTGGCTTACCTTAAAATATGCATGAGTCTTATGAAACTCAACTAGACTTAAACAAATGCTTATAGCTGGCGTGGTATATAAAGGTGCCTTTGTTCTGGTCCCTGTGAGTATTCCTAAATTCTGGGAATACTATTTTATTGAATTTGAGTACTAGAAAGATTGGCTATGCCTATGTAAAGTGGATGTGAAGCAAATATTCATTTCATCTCTTGATTTAAGACTACAGTGTCACCACTGATCTTGAAGCATGGGCCACTTTATAAGATTTGCATAAGATGTGCATGCAGGTATGTGCATACATATGTACATGTGCTGCAGTGAGAACTGGAAAACTGCCTACCTACTGAGGAGGTAAAAAGTGGACACCTGACAAGAACTGATATTAAAATACCCCAGGAAGACATTGCTTTTCTAGGTCTCCTTTTCTTTCTTTCTCAATTGTGAGTGCACTTTTGATGAAATGACTGCTCAGCATAAGGGTGAATATGCACAAATATTAATGAAGAGGAAAACATCTCCTGTTTTGGCTGAGTGTTTAATTAAGTAGATGCTTAGCTGTAGTTTCTAGGAATTTGACATAAATTATTTAAAATTAGAAGTCAGCCTGGAACTGTAATTAAAATATCATAAGAACAGTAATTTCTGTTCTATAACCTAGCTTTTCCACTCCCAGTGAAAGGAACAAGGAAAGAAAACACAATGGTGAGCAATACACATACATGTATACACACACTGTATGATCAGCTTTAGGAAGCTTGCCGGAAATGAATCAGATTCATTTTGAGAAAAGAATGCAAACCAGCTATTAGTATATATATATATATATTTTTTTTTTACAAAACCTTCCTACAAAAGAAGATGATTTGGATAAGGATTTAAGTGTGGGATGAAGTGAGGGAAGAAAAAGCTGTATTCTTCTGCAGAATGTTGATTAAGAAAATGTAAAGAAAATTCTTTACTGTGGCTATTTGAAATAAGCTCTATTTTGGTTAAGATACTAGCGCAGAGTTTGGGAGGTTTTATTTTCAGCTCTTGCACAGACCTTGTGACTTTTGGGAAGTCACTTAACCTCTCGGGGGGTTGGGTCCCCAACCATAAATAGGGTTGTTCTTAAGCAATAGTCCCTACCAATCTTTAGTGTTGGACATATAAATAAGGAATTTTAAATCATTCATGCATTACTAGTATATTAGTTATATACATATCTAGAAGAGATGTACGATCTGCTGCCTGAACAAATAAGAAAACTATCTGACTCCAGTTTCATATTTAAAAGAAAAACCATTTAACAGATCAGTGTGAGAATCACTATTTCTTTGAATGTATTTCTTCAGTTAAAACTTTCACATGACTCTTAACAAAGCTTAAACACTTACTGTCATAGTCCTGTAAATTTTCAATTGCTGATAACAATCTTGCCCTGTCTTCTGGGTTTGAAATATTTAATTCAATCAGGTGGCTCTCTTGTAGATCCTTTAAGTCCTCTAGAGTTTCATAGCCATTTAGCAAGAGGGTTGAGGCATATTCCTACAAAAAGAAACAAGCAAATCCTCTCATGTAAACAAGCACTCTCTTTAGTAGAGGAATAGGCACAATTTCTCCTTTACTTTTTTGTCAGGTTGAAATGGGCTCCATTCTCCAGTCTGATTGACCAGCCTTTGGCATAAAACCAGAGCTGAAGAGCATGAGAGGACAAGAGATGGAGGTGCCTGGGGGTCCTCCTGGCTGTCCCAGCATCTGTGCCTGAGTTGTCTAACAGAGTCCGGTAGAAAATTGGACCAGGACAGAGCTCTGCCAGGAATGTGTTAATCTGCTGGGTGTCAGGACTTCTGTGGGTCACTCACTTGGTGAGTGCCTTCCATATGCTGGGTCCAGGAGGGCCCCTGAGGTAGGGTGTGCTCTGTCTTTGCACAGAAGGAGCCCTTCGATATAAGCAAAGGTGAGAAGCTGGGGAGTCTTCAGCTGTGCTGTGTCACACATGGTCCCCCTTGAGCTGTGTGTCGACGGAGTATGAAACTGCACGTACTCCAGGGAAAGAAATGTTTGCATCAGCACCAAAGCAATAACCGTTATTAAAACTGTTACCTGTAAATCATGACCGAATTACTCTTTGACACTCAGTCAAGAACTAGGGTTGCAGAGGGGGAGAGGGGCACAACATGAGCATAGTGCAAAAAGACTATTGCTTCCTAAAGATGAGAAATTAGAAACCCAGCTTCTAAATGCTGGCACTGGAGTCAGACTGCAGTCCTGTCCCTGGGGTGTCCACAGTCACACACCTCCCGTGCTTAGGCACACAATTGCAGTCAGGTTACGGTGACTTGACAAGTCACCACCGTGCCTCTTTGTGTGGAGTCTCTTCGCCTAACCAAATGGTGTGGTAAAATGCAGTCATATAAGCCAGTCACATCAGATAAAAGGCAGCCACAAAGCTGCTTTGCTTTGCTGACATCAAAACTGCTGAAATCTACCTTTCTACTTCTGCCTGTAAATGACATCCAAACCCAAGCGCACAGAAATGAAACTTTTCAAATACAGCTGGGAAATGCATTGGCTGACCTGCAGGTGGACACAGTCCAGGAGCTCTTGCAACGTTTTAGGCTTGGTCCTTTTGCTTCCTCTGTGCGGCTTTATCTTTCTGGGTGCAGCTTCCTCTTCCAAGATAATATCCACGTAAATGAACTTGAAGTTTCCTACTTTGTTGTTCAGCATGCCTGTCCATATGCCCATGGGGGTTTTACAGATGATATCTATAATGTCTCCTTTCTAGAGCAATAAAAAAGAGCACACCACTGCTTACACATCTGGTTTGTTATAGGTAGCTTTTCCTCTATGGACCAAGACCAGCACAGACAGCACAGAATCTTAACTAGTCAGTGTGAAGTAACTTTTTGAAATTACCTAGATTTAGCTCCTTTCTTTTATAAAATCCCAGGGGAAAAACAAAAAAACCAAAACCCACAAACAAACAAAAAACCCCCCAGAAAATTGAGTTAGTCCTTATCTTCAAAGCTTTGTGAAGGAAGGGTGAGCATAAGCAGCCCCTCTCACCATTTTTGTGCTCCACTTGGTCCCTGAAAAGGGATAGGGTTGCATCAGCAATCAACTTTTGCTGTGAATAGTGGGTGTAGCTTTGGCAAAAAGCAAGGAACCACTGTGAGGTTATTTTTCCAATGTGTGTCAAACCATTTACACAGTAATCATCTTACCCAGCATCTCAAGGGTCTTCCAAAACTGATAGCTCACCTATGTGAAAGATGGACTCTTACCAGTTTTACAGTAAAAAACTATAGCTACATTTCTCAAAGGCAATAAAGAACAAATAACTCCCTTAATATCTTCCTGTCTGTCCTTCCCAAAGGACTGACAAATTTTCCCACTATTATTAACACAGTTGACTGAGAAAATAGTGGAAGATGCCTTAGCAGACAGATCTAAAGGCTTCAGCTCTCCACACTTGTGCATTCACACACAAATGTGAGTGCAAAAAAGACTGACAACACCGCTACTTCAAGAGGGCTTTTTGGTAAAGGTGTTCACAGCCACACTGTGGGAACCAAGGTCTCAACTCAGCAAAACAGTCATTCTGAGTAATTCTCACAGTAAAAAGGCTCCCTTGTAAGTCATATCCCCTACACAGCTTGCTCCCATGACCTTATTAAGTCCTGTCTTCTGGGTAGGTACCACAGAACTTATAAAAATGTTGAAAATCTTTGAAGAGTTATCCAACAAATCCTCATGTACACACTTTTTTTGGCATTCTGTTACAAAGTTAAAAATAAAACTCAGTTTGTTAAAATATCTGTTATCAACTCCAGGACTTTAGAATCTTCTCTGGTCTGGTCAAGAAACTGCAAGTAAAGCAGTCACTGAGGTTTTGGTACAAACCCAAGTATGAAATTAACTGTGGAGTTCCAGTGACCTGGTTTTGTTAGAATATGGAGCTCAGAGCTATGAGTAGGTTTGACATGGAAACTAAACAAGCATTTGTTTAAAGCTCTGTAAGCACACATATTATTCTACACACTCATGGAGGCTCAGGAACTTCAGACGTGGATGCAGATCAGGATTAGGCAGTGGCTCTAAGCCAAGCTGCAGACACATTTTGAATTCAGATCCAAGGTACTGAAACTGTGTGAGATAAATTTAGGGGATTTCAACCCTACGTATTAGTTTATAATTCTAAAATACACAGCCCCAGTGACTAACAAAAGAACCTATGTGAGCCAGTAGACATTTGCCGTTTTGTGGCCAGTTAAACTGTTCTGAAAGAAATGCTCTAGGTGTGGATGGAAGTGGAGGGCAAGTGGTGAAGACTGTGTGTACTGGCAGAGCAATGGCTGTAAGGTAGCCCAGAGAGGAGGAAAGGGAGGCTGCAGTGAGATACAGATGAGGATTTTCACAAAAAAAAGGAGAGGCTGTGAAGTGTGAATATATTCTCGATATGAAGGTATTTACAAAGAAGGAAAAGAAATTACAGACATGAGTAGTCTGAAGAATGATGATATTGAATGTATCTGTGCATGAAGGGAGAAGAAAAGGGCTGGTCTCTTTTAGAGATGTTTCAACTGGGCCCGTGTCTGGAGCTCCTTTTTCTCACTCACACAGCCTGGGCACACCGTCCATGTCATCAGGACCAGAGTTCAAATCTATGCTTAAAGAAAAACTTAATGGAAAGGCGAACTGTTTTCATTAAAGACAATGGGTGCCACTAAGCTTTTGATATATCCTAGTTGTGATGAAAAAGTTGGGGATGCAACTTCACATCCCAAGAGACTCAAGTTTTTTTTAGTCCAGATCTAGTGTGCTGGAAGCAACATGTACTTTTCTCTGAGGAAAGGTGTGGTATCCAGATAGATACCACAATGAGGTACCTACCTGGAGTCTATGCCTTAAAAAGCCTTTAACAGCAGTTTGCTTTGCAGCATTGTCTAAACTAAGTCCTTATAGAAGCATTGCAAAACTGGATTGGTCTTGCTTAACAGTTAAAAATACATCAGTAAACATATTCTTCACATGTAAGAAATGCCCCCCTGGCATTTTTACTGGAAAATAATAAATCCTGGTGGTCATCTTACCTTGATTTTCAGAGAATCGGTGTCATAAGGACTTGGTGTGAAGTCAGTGTGAACTTTGGCTCGACCACAGAAGGGCCCACTGTAAGGGACTTCGTCATCAAACCGGAGGCTGTCCCTGTTGCTCGTTCCATCTGAGCAGCTGGTCACCCCACCTTAAAGAGAATCAAGTTGAGAGATTTCCTGCATCAAATGCCCAGACATGCAATTCTGCAGAGCAGCTGAGAGGAAAGTATTCAAAAGCACAGAATTAGAGAAAGAGTGTACTCTGTATGGTTTTGACACATTCCAGGAAATATACGTTCAATAAAAAGCACACTTCAAGAAACCGAAGAAAACAGGTAGGAGATCTTTCATTAATATCTTCCCTACAATAGCCTTTTTCTGGTGATGATACTAATAGACCACGCATTTTACTTACAGACTTTTTGAAATATTACCTCTGCAGATTAATAAAATGTACTCTAAAAGTGCAATTTAGTGAATTAAATCTGCTGAACTTCTCCTGTTTATTCAGAGAAATGAAAACAAGTACTGTAGAAGTTATTTTATTTCATTACAGAGCTAGCTGAAACATCAAAGGAACCTGCATTGCAGAGGGAAATTTTAATCTTATCAACATTTCTGCCTGTCATTTTATCCAAGTTGAGCAATAAAGTATCAGCAGAGTAATTCAAGCAAATTTGAGCAAGCTCTGCAATATCCCATCCAAATATGTTTTTAGATAAGAGCAGCCGTGTGTTGGAAGTAAACTCCCGTATACAATTTTCACAAATCACATCATAGAAAATGATCATAAAAATGGTTTTGTTTGAGGTGATTGCTTAAGTGCACAGCTCCATCTCAGGGCCAGATTAACTACTAAGTGCAAATGCTCTGGACTGCAGCTCTAGTCCCCACTTAGGGTTCACGAGATGCCTGCAGTGATGGCACACCAACGTCGTCATGGACAGCTGTGGCCTGCTGCCCAGCGAATGTCCACAGCAGAGGAACTGGTAGAGAAGGGGAGGCAAACTCCACTTCTCATCAGAGATTCATCTGCCCTCTGACTGAGACTACCTGTTGGGGGAGGGTTTTCTGTGGGTTTGTGGAGAAGCAGACTGTCTCGCTGCATCGTGACCTGAAGCCGCCAGGTCAGGCCCCCATCACCCATCATCTCAGAGAGACCTCTCACTTTATCTGCCTCACATCTGCAGGGTGAAGCATGAACTCACAGCCACTACCCCCAGAGATGATGCTTGTGTGGCTGCACCCAGTGATTGCAACCCTATGGGTGCCAGCAGCATAGCAGTGATGATAACTCCGAAAAACATCTATAGCATATATACCAGCAACATTCCCTATAATCCATTTTATTTTTTACTTTAGTAAATATTCCACTCTTAAAAACACTCAGCTCATTTCTGGAGAGACTTATATCTAGTCTAGCTGCCACCCATTTAATCAAATTACACTTTTGTCTGCCAGCTTGAAGAGCTCTCTACTATTACCAGCTCTGATACCTCAGTCTCAAACAATAGCACTATTGATCCAGTGACTGAGTAAGAAGTATGGATATCTTGTACTTACTAGATGAGCTTTGGCCACTGTTCAGACTATAGAGACTTTCCATAGAGTCACTGGCTTTTAGAGAGACCTTCTCAGTGTGTGTTCCACCACCAGGATCACTGTCATCTTTTCCTTCTTCATTCTTTAACACAAAAATCAGATGTTAACCACCAAGAGATGTATTTTAGACAAGCATTTGTTTTTTTTCTTTTAAATCATCATTGGAGATTAACTCATCATTACACTTTATTGAGAACCACTCTAAGAGAGAAAGCATTTTAGAAGTTGATGCCTGATACTAAGGATGCCCAGCACCACACCTGGCACCTAATGATCTTGGAGAAATCCCCTATCTCTTCTCTGCCTCACTCACTTGATTCCACTCGTGCTGAAGCAGCTAAACTAATTCTCCATCTCAGAAGACTGCGATATACTACAGCAGCAATAAAGGCTTGTAATGGAAATTCAAAGGTAGCTAGATAAGGTGTTTCTTTCCAGTTATCTCAGAGGAGGAAATACAAAGTTTAATTCTGAAAGCAGACGGTGAAGTGCTAGCTGATACAGCTGTGTTTTTCATTGAACTTCTGAAAATCATGGGTGCTTGGCAGCAGGCTAGCACCCAAGCCAGGGCGTTCTGGAGACAGCTTGAACACATGTACAGCATTGGTGTGTTCTAGCACCATGCTCACCACATTGCCCAGCCTACACACTGGCCTCAAAATCCAGTGCATTTCAGAATTGACAGGTGCATGTTTCTCTCACAAAATCTAATGGTATATGAAATTGTCCCCTTGAGTATATAACATTAAATCACACCTCAGGAATCAAAGCCTGTTCAAACCAGTGAGATCCATATCTCAATCACAGGTAAGTTAGGGATGATGTAACAACTAAATGAAATAATGAAGAGATTTCAAAGGAATTTCCTCAGCAATTTCATCACGTTGTCAATGTGTGTGACATTCTGATGCAACTGAAACATCCTGCAGTACTTAGGATGTTACGATATGTTTGGGGAAATATTAATTATTCCTCAGTTGGCTGATGAAGTCAAGCAAAGATGATAGTGCGTGTATGAAGTAAAGACCCAAACAGGTACATATAAAGCATAGCATTGAAATGAAAGACTACACTGGTTTTTGACAAGGACAGTGCTGGGTACACCAGTCAGCAGCATAACCCATAGATTAATCAGTGGGCCGGTATTGATTGTCATCATCTCCTGCAGGAATGAAGATTATGCTACATGTGTGTCCAACCAGATAAGTCATTGAATTTCTGTCATGTGAATCGTTGCTGTAAATGTGCAGAAGGTAAATGCTGAAATTCTGATTTTTCTTTCTTATAATATAAAAATAATGGATTGCAGCCTCTCAGATTTTAGCAAAAAATGCAAACTAATGAAATAAGACTCCTTGTCTTTGACCTCCAAAACCTGTCTAAAGGTATCCTGTGAAACATTATTTTCTACTTGTGAAGTTTTTATTTTCCCTACTTATTTGATATTGACACGTGTGAGATAGGATGCAGACTAGCTGGATTTTTTAGGATCATTAAGTATGACAAGTCCCTTTTCCGTAAGGTTTTTAAAATTTGCAACTGACTGACACAATATATTGAGAAAATGGGGTTTGCAGTACGTGAAACATTATATGGTTTTTATGTTTAATAAGGATACGTTCACTAAGATTAGATAAGGTAAAAGCAGGTAAGGCATATGAGTTGTCATGCTCTAGGATGCTGGATGACCTCTACAGAATGGACTTTGGAAATGATTTTTGTATTGAAAGATAAATTCTTCTAATGAAGCATTTTGTACAGGTTGAATACCAGGCTGCCAATGGGGTTCATCCAATACTCCTTTGTGTCCACACCAGGAGATTTTTTTTGTGGTGCTTATACAAATGGTCCTTGATGACAAAGTAAAACTCAGTGATGTAAAACTCCTGCATCTATCTTGGGCCCTTACTGTGTGGTGGTTTCATTGTATATGTGCATGTGTGTGTACATTAACATACACATGAAAGAAAAGTACATACTAAAAGCTGTTTTAATTCAGTATGTGCTACCCTGTTGTTATGGATTGTCATAACTGATGACAACTGAAAAATGAACAGGAAAAATGCACATAACATTTTTACTTCATGTGTATTATCATCAAACACAAGATTCTTAAGCTGTATTTACCATCTCCTCAGAGAGTGCCTTGATGTACTTTTTACCCATCTTTTTCTTCATGGTAAGGGAAATGGCTCTCATCTTCTTACCCAAACTTCCTCCATTATTTGCTGCTTTAGTTTGTACTGCATCTCCAACATCACTGATAGTCTCCAACTCAGATATCTGATTTGAAATAAAAAAGTAAGCAACAATTCACCATGAAAATGGAATTCAGTGTAGTGGAATAGGAATTACAGAAAAATATTAAGGACACCAATGCAGTTAGGATGAAAAAAGTCAGTCATAGCAATTTTCCTGGGGAATTGTGTACCTAAACATCTTTGCAGCACACCACTGTATGCGTGAATGACAGAAAGAAAATATATTTTATGCTAGAAAATATTGTTTCCCATTGTTTATTGTCCTTAATCCAAACAAGAATTGCGGGTATTTATGCAGGTTCTTAAAAATAACACATCTGTGGGTTGCCTACATGTGCCGGTTACTTTGTGCATGTACCAACCTGAAATGCACATTTTCTCTTTGAAAAATTGTTTCTAATCTTCCCATCAAAGTACCAAAGTTGAGGTGTGATTCTCTTGTTCATTTTGGCAAGGGCTCACTCACCCAGACAGATGCAGGTAAGCTAGCAAAGTTCTCACCAGCGTAAAATTCACACAATAGTTTCCCAATGTTTTTGCATAACTGTTGTGGGAAAGTGAACTGAAGAAAGTAAAACTCTGTGTTATACAGACCTCAGCTGAATCATCTGTCTTTGATATTGAGTGATGCCTGAAACGGTCAAAGGTTCCAAAGCTGCTTGTGCGCTGTAAAAAAAGAGAAGACAAACCTTGACTCATTGCTGGTGTTTTGTTCCGTTATTAAGACTTAAATACAACTGTCAAGTCACCTGTTTGTGTTTAAAAAATCCTCCCAGATCATTGGACCATGAACTGCTACATCCAGCTAGAAACAAACTAGGAGGTGACTACAGGGAAAAAAAATTGTGACTGTACAGCCAGATGCAGAAAAATGAATGAGAACCAATACTGCTTCAAATGCTAACTAGATCATGGATATGATTGAGTTCTTCTACATCAGTTTCACATTAATTATACACAGATGTCTAGGAGTTACTTCTAGGTAAGATTGCTGTCTGTGAGTTCAGAAAAAAAAGGCATTTCCATGAATATTATACGAGCTATGGAGTTGGTTACGGTGGTGTAAACTGTGGCATTTTATACTGATTGCTTTTGCAGCTGGAGAGACTGTTTATGATTATTTACCAACAGGAATCACTATGGACTGCCGAGGATTATGAATACTTTTTTCCAGAAATGCATGTGTTGTGGATGGAGTAAGTTACAGAATAATCAGGCAGGCCTGGTGTTTTTCTTCTCAGTCCCCCAGTTTGAAGATCTGATTTTTAAACATACACAGGTATAATTGTTCCCTGTGCCACAGCACATAAGAAAGGCTGCACCACTGCATTAAGAGAGTGTGAATGGACTGCTTTTACTTACTTCTACTTATCACCCTTTCTATGTGTGTGGATAATTGACATGGTAAGGAGGGAAGTGGCACAGCAGCTTTCTGTGAGAGGCGTCACAGAAATGCCTGCCAGACATGCCCAGGTAAAATTGGCTGACACTGCACTACCCATGCTGGCATACTGCATGAAATTGGCCTTGATGACAAGTCAGATGTGTGTCCCTAATAACAGCCAGAATTTGGACATTTATCAGCTCTACAGTGTACTTGAGAACTTGTTTTTATATCTTCACCAATACTTAAGGCTAAATCCAGAATGGCTCCTTTTTTTAAAGTTCTTTACTCTTCCATACTAGATGAAAGTTTTTAAATGCAGTATCAGATTTCTTGAAGCAGGGTTTACTATTATGTACTATGCAATATCATCTCAGTATCTTTCTGAGTCTTCAAAATCCCCTCTGGAGGGAAAAAACACGTAAGTGATTTCAGACTACCTGGTTGCAGGTTTTCCTGTATTTATTCATCCATTTTCCTTGCCCACGTGATTTCAGCCAAACTGGTTCCTTGCTCCATTGCTTTCTTCCTCCCAAGCCACACAAGCTGTCTTTTCAACTCCCCCTAGGTTTCCAAAGCACTCATAATGCCCCCTTCCCCTGGCATCTCTAGCTACCTCCTTTTACTCTCCACTCGGGAGTGCCACAAGCCTCAAAAGGACCTGCAAGCTCCTGGCTCTGCTCTACCATACAGCTTTCCAAACTTCTCTGCCAGGTAGGAGTTTTCACAAAGTAGCCTCAGAGGCAACTGAGGTAGATCATGCTTTGGGCAACAAAAGAGGAGGAGAAAAGGACTGGTTTAATAGCCAGTCTCATTGCCTGCCTTCGTGTTGCAAACATGCTTAATGCCAGCATGAACCTGCTTCCAGAGAAGCTAAGGAGAAATCTCTCGGTGATGGCAAAAGCAGCAGAACACAGCCCTTGCTGCGCCTGCCCTCTGGTTCCCTACCTGGGCCGCAGGGTGAATAACGCTGCGGGAGTTAATCTGGAAAGCTGGAAAACTGAAGACATGTTTGAGCCAAGACCCAAGTACTGATTTCAGCTGCTGGCAAGTTTCTGAGTGCTGGTAGGGCCCCGTTCCTGTTCTCCCACAGCTACCAAGATGCTGTTTGCTGCTCTGTCTCCTTACACTCGCCTTTCCTGGCAGCAATTAGTCCTCTGCGGGACTCATCAGTAACAGTGTCGGGCTCCTGATGCCACACAGGGTGGTGAGGTGGCATTCAGGCTTCGCAAACGTGATCTTAAAGAAGGAGTTCATCAAAATGATACCAGCTATGTGAGTACACACATACCTCCCCTGGGTGTTTCCATCCAGGAAGGACCCCATCTTGTTCTGTCCTTGCTCATAAATCACAAGGTTACTATCCATATTAGCTCCTTTATCTCTTACATGCAGTCACTTTTAAACTAAAAATACTTTGCAGAGGAAAAAAAGATATGACAAAGAAAAGCTACAGGAAACCGTTGTGAAAAAGTTTCCATTTGAAAAGAAGAAAATCAGCATCTCCTGGAACACAACTGAAAATAAAAGCTCCTTGCTGTTTCGTTTCCCTGTTTTCCCACACTTATTTATTAACCAGTTCTGCCCTCCACCGCCCCAGCAAAAAAAAAAAAAAAAAAAAAAAAAAAGGGAGACATAGCAATGGGAGAGACCTGAGCGCAGCCAGATGGAAGAGAAAAGTGTACCCACATTTGAGGGCCATGTTCTAAGCACTGCAGCTTAAGAGAAAAAGAAATAACATTTTTTTCCACTACATTTCTGGGCACATCTAACCTGAAAAATATTTCCAGCCAAAGGTTATTTGAAGCAGCTGACCCAGATTTGTGAATATTTTTGAACAAGTAAAATGACATTTACTATTCACTGAGGGGGAAAAAAAAAAAAAAAATCACAAAGCTCTCCTCATAATTGATTGTAATCTCTCAGAAAATCTCTGTTGGCTAAACAGTGGTTTGTTTGTTTGTTTTTACCTTGTGAAATTGAAAAGGACAACTTGGATTGTACGCTTTAATTTTATCTAAAATTCCCATAAAGAACTTTGCTATTAAGTAGATGAACAATATCCTGTGACAAGGGGTTAGCTCAATAGTATGATATAAAAACACAGCCCCAAGGATTATGGTTCTATTAGATGGGATTAACACCTTTCACTGGCTTGTCAACCCAGCCAAATGTGCCCTGCAGCATGGAGCGGGAGGGATAGAAAGAGGGAGGCTGGGATTCACAGCAATCTTGGGGAAGTATGAAATAGTCTCGCACAGCGATCTCTAAACATACACTGACCTTTCTGTTGCATTCAATCACTTCAAGATGTCTAGTAGGAATAACTGTATATTAAAGTGCAGATGTGCTGCAAATACTATAAAAGGAACAAGAGGAAAACCAATGTTTGTTGTTGGTCTTACCTATAAACAACTTGGGCACAGGGAAATCAGTTATTCTTTTTCGACCCTTGAAACAACCTTATATCCTACAGAAGCCTTGGGCTATTTTGTAGTGTACTTCAATGTTGCTTCATCTCTATTAAATATTAATAAGGGTTACAGGATGATTTCCACTATTCTAGATAATGGTCTTGTTGCACTGGAGAGCTCTAAATAGGGCTGCTTCAGCAATTCTCTATACTAACTTTTTCCATTAAGTAATCAATAACTACCACCTTTTAAAAATGTATTCAACCCCATTATACTGATAACGAAAAGCAGATTTAGGAGCTCTGGGCTGCAAGGGGAACAGGAGTATTACTTTCAGTAGTGTCAGTCACTGCATTAGTGTCAGGGAACACCTACTTTGTGAAGATACAGACAGGACTTATTTCCAGGAGAAGGGAAGCTTTTAAAGTAAATGCAAAGCTACTAGGAGAAAATATGCTATTGACTTTTGATACCAGGATTCAGCATCCTATAAAGTTAAGTGATTTTTCTGGATGGATTCACGCAAAAACTACCAGTGGATATGTTAAGCAAATATGAATTCACTCAGTAAAATCTAATGGGGGCATGAGCAAGGGAGAAACACTTTTATTTTCCCATGCAAGGACCGATCAAACAATTTCTGCAAAACAATGCATTAACTTTCATCCCTTCTCCTTTGGTATACCAAATTAACATAATAGAAAATATCAAAGATATTTTTAAATCCTTCTTCCGTCTTTTCCTATATCTTCAATTCCCTGAAATCCAGGAACTTTAAATAATCATTTTAAAGGAGTAAGTGCTGTGTAATTGCTGTTTATTTTAATTTGGACAGTGTGCAGTTGGTGATCTGGTTTGTCTGTAAATAGACTATTATTTTCCCCAGAAAATGGTATGGTATACAAATAGAGAAAAAAAACCCAACCAACAACCGAACAAGAAGAGGTTCTGCAATCCATGTCTTTCTGTTATAAAACATCCTTCCCTTGTAGGGTGTAACATCGGAGAAGTCAGTTAGTTCTTATGATAAACTAGTCAGAGCTTCTTCATGTCTAAAGACAACCTTTGAGCCAAAACTGACGGCAGTTATCCTGCTAAATAATCATTATGAGTGATATTAAGCTCCTATTTTCCTTTGTACGATTCACACTACTCAGAGATCTGGTTCCCTGCTGTGAGAAATTCTGGCCCATTATGTTTTGCTTCAAGTCCTATTCAAAACAGCTTTTAAGTCCAGCATGACGCAATGGCTTTGTACTGCCCCTCTCACACAAGTACATCTCTTCAAATTCCTCTGTGCATTTCCATTTTTAGCTTCCATTCATCCTTAGACTACCCAGACCACATAAGCCGTATAGAGGCAAATGCAGTCACCATGAGTAACAAAAAGGGAGCTCAGCATGTTGCCCAATTTCCTTGCCTGCCACAGACACTTGTATTCTTCCCCGTCTGCTTGGAAGAAGCCACAGCAGCTCCCAAGAGGACAGTCTGTGCGTGCTGCTTTGATCAATGGAGATAAGTGGAGCTCAGGATTTGATTCATTTCTTCTATTCTCTGATGCTCCTAGTCCCTTCAGAAGGAGGAGACTACTCTGAGAATGAAATTAAGAGTTAACAAAGTAGGGATGAATATTGCCACTCTGCTATCTTATCTTGTTGCATAGATAATCAAAGAAACATTCTCCTACTTTCCCAGAAGGCGAGACAGCCATTTTTAGCTTTTGGGATGTTCTGTGAAAAACAACAGGAACAACAAAACTCCCCTCACTTCTGTATAAAGATTGAGAATTTGCATACAAGATTCAGTAACTCTCCAAGGAGTAATACAGAAGTTAAAAAAAAGAAGGCATCGTGACCTCCCTACCTCAGGGATTTTTTCCTGTTTACACATTAGTTACACATATAGAACTTCTGACCACTAACCAAGCTATTAATGTAACTTTATAGCCCACACAAAACATGGCCTAAACCTTGTACTTCACCAGTCAAAAGCAATAAAAAAGATACAGCTTGTTCTTGCTAACTCAAATAGGGCAACCTACTGAAACGACATTTTTAACTGGCTTAAAAATGACTCTATAAAAGACTGGTTGTTATCGTGGTTTGGGATTCAGTAACTGCATGGAGGTGGGAAGAGAGGGGAGCAAATCTTTGAACAAAAGTGATACCATGAAGTATCAGAGCAAACACACTAATTTTAATGACAGAAAATGACTGGAAAAGGAAAGCTGTAAAAAATAAGGAGTTAATCATACTTAACACTCCTCCAGGTCAACATACTTTGCTCTTTAAAGTAAGCTGCTCAGTAACACTGAGCAGCTGTTTTATCAGTACTGCTATCTGGTACCAGCCTCAGTCTCTCAAGCCTGAACCAATGCTGACACAAAGCACGTGGTTCCCAATAACCCGGTCCGCACGTCAGAGTTTCCACCAGAAACTTGGTTCTCGAGTGCTTGTGAAGGGCACCTCATGCAAAGCAGACACAGACGCAACTGAGAGCAAGGGGGAAGCTACTTAACTTCATGAAGTTAAATAAGGGTGAGATGGTTTCCAAGATTTGTAAGTCTTCCTCAGGAAGAGGCAAGCCATGTAGGAAGTCTGAGCAAAAAGGCAATTTCAGCTGGCAAAAAAATGTGCTGAGTTGATTAAACAAGTTTGTGAGGAACTAAATAAGGAAGCAATTTAAGAAATTTCTATCTTAACACTAAGAAAGTTTTTTTTGCAACTGAGCGTTGCGAAATGTGCAAGGGGCAGGGGGGAATCTGACTCCTCTTCCTTTAAATGCCCATTGACCCTGAATTTTGAGCACCATTGTTCCTGGCCAGTTCCTGCAGAGCACTCTCAGTTCCCAGTGAGAAAAGTCACTCCAAGTGCTCTGCTGACAGTCTGTCCAATTCTGGGAGTGTGCACACAGGTATTTGCAATAATTATGTAATTAAGACTTTATTATTTATATGACATTTAATTAAAAGTGACTTTCAGTGGCACACAAAACCATGAAAAGAAAATGACTTTAAAAGAAGGTTAAGGATGTGTGACAAACTCCGAGGAGCTATGAAAATGACAGTTAAGGACTTGGCATGATGTGCACTTCTACCTCCCCTCTCTCCTTTTTTTACCCTTCATGTACACATGGGCAGAAACATTGAGGGACAAGCCTGGAAATCTACCCTCCACAGCACTGTGACTGCAGTAAAGGGGAGCACTGTCTGAGTAAAGATGGTTAAACACTGCATAAGCATTGCAGGCTTTGATCTTTAATCTCTTAAATACCAACATCTTTCCTCTCCTGAAACTTTCTCCTCTCTGAACCAGAGGGACTCACAGATGAATTCTCATATTTTAAAAATTAATCACCTTGCTTCAGTTAAAGTCCTTTCCCTGCTTATTTATACAGCATACTTTTATTAGTGTTGTGTGTTATCTAGGTCCTGACCTTGCACGGTTCAGCTGGATTTCTTGTGCAAGAGAAATTACTCACATGCGTGTTTGCAGAATGGGCTTCAAGTGAAGACAAAAATATACATGGCCGAAGACGAGCCGAGAAGCATGCAGCCCCCAAGGGCTCAGTTTTAAAGGGAGCCCCATGCCTGCCCAGCACACACAAGGTGGGGCAGCCAGTGTAATCCCCCTGAGGAGGTGGGAATGCGACTACCATGAGTGGTCCCACACCAGAGCAGAAGCAGCGATGAGGAGCCTACCGCCTCATCACGCTGTACATAGGCCGCACGCAGAATAGCTTGGGGAGATGCAGCATGTCCGAGGGCTTTGCTGTTCCTTTCGGTAAGCCTGAGAAGCGGCCACAGCTGCTGGCTGCAGCACGCTCACCTGCCCAGCCTGGAGCAGAGCAGCAGGGGATAGGCAGAAAATACTCCTGCCTGATGTGACAAACTTTTTGGTCAGTGTCTGTGCGACTCAACCATTGTACCACAGCTGTACAAGATCCTTTACAGCGGTTATTTCAATGGCAGAGAGCTTCCTTGCCTATCTTGCGCTTCGTTCATGCATGACATGGGAGCTGGTCCTGTTCCCAGGGAGTCACCGAGAATGAAAAGCAGCCTCTGCATTCCTTGCTAGGGAGAGGCACATTTTCAGTAAAAGGTATTCCTTAAAATGACCTTCCAGAGGGAAACAAGATTAAAAAATAACCTCTAAGTCGTGGTTAAAGCTGACCATCCCAAAAGGTTGTTTGGTTTTTCTGAAGAGTAAGCAAACTTTAGAAAACCCTTATGCAGGTTTTACTGCCGTCCTGCAGTCTTAGCCTTGACAATAGGTAATGACCAACAATAAGCTAATTCTAAGAAACTTGGGGGAAGGAGGGAGAAAGAGTTTTTATTACTTTTAAATGAGTATTTGATACATCATGTTGGTTCCTCTGATTAATGTTCACAGCAAACTCAGCCATTGGAGTTGTAATGTTTCTGCAAGCTTCCCTACAGCAAAGCTTAGCCATTAATTCAGTGGCATATGTCAGCTCAGCAGAGCAAGGTCACTCTTCTCTTTCAAGGGGAACCTTTTTAGAAATAATAAAACTGACAGAAAGTTCTTTTTTTCATGCTTTATGTCACCTGAGGTTGAGTGCTGCAGTTAATATCACGGAGCATATAAACATTCCCATATTGAGCAGCCTCCAACACCACTGGGCTCTTGGAATCTCAACATTTTTTGTTGTGGTTTTTTTTTTTTTCTTAAGTAATACAGTGACAGCTTTATGTGGGGCATATATACAGTATGTAATCCTAAATGAGTAAAAAATGAGTAAAAAATGAACAAATCTTTTCTTAGGGTCTTTAGAGGAGAAATTTTGGAAGGCACTAAGGACTGCTGATACTGCAGTATGCATTTAGGATGTTAGTGCTTAAAGAAACAGGTGTAGGATTAAGGACTTTGTCTCCATGGATGCTTGCACCTTTGCCTGAGGAAATCTTAGAATCCTGCTGGTCCACCTTGTTTCCATTTCTGTTATCTGATACGGCAGGCTGGAAATCTGTATAGGCATGCGATGTAAAGAGAACACAAAGATGAGTGATCTATTTACAGAATAATTTTGAACTTGTAAGTATATAAAGATGTGTTAGTCATCTATTATGATAACTAATTGCAACTGGAACTTATTTATCGGGATACAAATATTATGGAGCATGATAAACAAACTAATTAGCTGAAGAATAAGATCCAAACAATAGGCCAGCTTTTCCCCCCTCATTATCTTCCTTCAGACATCCTGACTACACTTGATTAATGAATCCATAGTGAGGTTAGCTGAAATTGCCTTAATGGAGATGCACTACAGTAGAGAAGTGAAATTCAGTGCAGTATCTATCATCAGTCACTGTGAATTTTAGTGTTTCATCATATTTGTATGTCCATTTATTTACATTTTTTACTCTTAGAAAAGAAAACAAAACAAAAGACTGTACTCATTACAGTGGGTTAACTTTTAACTCCTTTAAAATGATGACCAGTGGCATGCACCATTTTTTCCACTTAATGTATCGTCCCTTGTCAGAATGCTGGGTTCCAGTGTTGGCTTATTGCCATCAATGCGCCAAAGTTGTCCTTATTGTCCAATTGAAGAAAACACACATGGCACTTCACAGCCTCACAGGCTTCAAAAAACTAGACATGCTTGCACAACATATGCCTGGGAATCTAAAATATGCTCCTTCAAAATTTGAACTCGTAAAATAAATTCAATAAGCTTTTGCTTTTGGACCAATATGGAAGCTGAAAGGTTTCCAGCTCAGGGTTTCCAGCTCAGGAACTTATGACTCCCTACGGTTTAACACTGCGTAAGAATACTTCTTAGTGCAGAAATTATGATGTGTTAAATTCTGGGGTTTTGTAGCATAAGCTCTATAACTTCAATCCTAGGAAAAAGATCTAGTTGTCTGAAGACAAGATAGCATCTGATTCTGTTCAGGTCACTCTTACACCAGAAAGGAATGAATACAATCAACAGCTCACTGTTGGGTACAGCAAATGGTACTAAACTAGTGTGGGCACATTAATTCCCCTCTCTCCATGCGATTATCTCTGTGGCATGAGATTATTGCGATCACAGCTCAGTGGAAGACTACAGTTTCGTCTCATGAAAAACAAACGTACCAGACATTTGAAGTGTGTTTTCATTCTGACACACAACAAAATTGAGACTAACCTTTTCATTCCTCCCCTGCTCTTGCAACCTCCATGAAAACTACGTGTAGTTGAGAGGCACTCGCCAATGAAATGACGCTACAAGGCACAGTGAGGGCTTTGAGGTGTTATGTGAAGCCCAAATTCGAGGCCATACTCCAAATCCTACTCAAATCCGGCCTTTCATTGCAAAGGGGATTGTGCCAGCTACAAGGTTTTAAGCTTTCATGAACAACTAGGAACAGGTCTGCTCTTTCCATTCCCTCAGATACTAACCAAAATCCCAAACACATAGGTTTCAAATATTTTACAAATATAGACACAATTACCAAGACACATTAATCAAGTGAATATAGCCTTCATTCTAGAAAGAGAAAGAAAATCATGGAAACAGGCCAATAGACAATATCAGAAGAGCCTTGTCATGTACTTGTGAGTAGAGCTGACTGCCTGCTCTACCATTGCCAGTCATTTTATGCACCCTCTACACAGGCTCTGAGCTGCTCATCCATCAATGAACCATGTCCCCTTTCCAGCTCTGTGAAGCAGTTTTTGGATTATCATCTGACCTTAAAAAGGAGGCAGACAAATAGAAGTATAGGAGAAAAACAGAGCAGCTGTGGTGAGTGAAAGCATTTTGTGAGCAGTAAAGCTCAGTATTTACATTGCACAGGTGAAGGCAGCAGAGAGTCAAGCTGCGTGAACTCATTCAGCTGCCTTGGTCACTTTGTCATCTCATCATACATCTGCTTTTGGCTGTGCCATTGCTAAGGGAAGCTGATGTCTTTATCTCACAGCTGCAGGCTGTCAGTGACGAATCTCCATCTCGATCTCAAACAATGGTAAAGGGAAGACATGAAACTGCACCATAGCTTTTCATCTTTTCTGGTTGAACACCACTCTACTGTTTCTCTTCTCCCTGAAGAAGCCATGAGAAACCCTGCAGAAAAACCTAGAACCTAGTACTCAAGTATTCCAGTAGCCCCACATCTCACTTGCCTTTCAACATACCGGAAAGACCAGCACACCTACCACACCTTCTGAATGAGGTCAGCATGACCAAGTAGAGGAACTTATGACTCCCTGCGGTTCTCAAGGAAGTAACCATTCAGCATCCCATGGAAATCAAGGGCAGGAGTGTGAGCTTTCTTGGTCATTCTTGTGAAGATGATAAAAGAGATGAAGACAAAATCATAGAATTATTAAGGCTGGAAAAGACCTCTAAGATCATCAAGTCCAGCTGTCAACACAATGCCACCATGCCCAACCTGAATCATGTCCCAAAGTGCCACATCTACACATTTTTTGAACACCTCCAGAGATAGTGACTCCACCACTTCCCTGGGCAGCCTGTTCCAATGTTTGACCACTCTTTCAGTAAAGAAATTTTTCCTGACGTCCAATGTAAACCTCCCCTGGTGCAAACTGGGGCCATTTCCTCTTGTCCTATCACTGGTGCAAAACATTAGGAGGATTACTAGATCTTTTTCCCAGAGAAACCTTCTTGTCATCCTCAGTGCTAGGTGATGGTCAGAGATGAGAGACCCTTTGCTGTTGACATGCAGCCTACCAGAAAGATGCCAGTAGATCTTACGAGTGGCAGCTAAGCAGCCTGAAGACTGTGTACAGGTGAAGTCGTTATCCAGTTTTCTGTGTATCCATGGCATAAACGAAAGAGGTATGGGGGAAAAAGTGGCAGTATGGTGTACAATAAGTATAGTCAAAGAAGCAGCTTCCCTGAAGCAGTTCCAAATCTCCAGACTTTTCCCTAGTCTGGAATTTCAGTCTCAGGTTTGGAAAGAACAACAACAACAACAGAAGTAATAACACGCTCTTGGGTGCACTTTAAGTGGTATAAGATATGAAAAGCTAGAAAGGTAGGAGCAAGCAGATATACAGGAGAGATTTCACTTGGGGAAAAAAGCAGGTGGTCATTCATCTTTCTGTGGAATATCAACATGTGCACACAGATGCCTTTGTCTGGTATATGAAATAAAGATTTTCATTAGGATTGTTTAAAGGACATATGACTTGCTAAATATTCGGAGCCTATAAAATGTGTAGCCTGGAGCCAAGCAGCAAAATGAAAAACACTATCAAAGTGTATATAACTGTTTCTAAGAACAGAAGTAACTCTGCTATCTCTGTTGCAAGCTTTCAGAAGATAAACATTAAGGGGTATTGTGATTACAGAGGCCCAGAAGACTTCTTATTTTCCTTCTCCGCAGTGGTTATGGCCGGGGGTTTCTGCCCACACATCAAGGGGTTGAGTCTTCTGGCTAAAGTGTTTGTAGTCACCCATAAATTGCTTATACCAGCTGGCCAGTGATGGCTTTATAATGACTTCAGTCTGGATTTACGCTATGACACAGATTACTAGAAGTGTTGAAACCTGCAGAAAACTGTAGGCCACATCCTCTGCTTGTTCTGCCCATAAACATTTACTGGGTTTTTTCCAGCAATGACAGATATCTTGGCCAATGTTCAATTTGGGGTAGTTTGGGTTTCCTAGAAACACAGTATTGAAGTAAGTCACCTGCTCTATAAAGCTAATTAAAAAATTAGAAGGCAACTAATGCTGATTTATATACCTGTAGTTGTACTACAGTATTTATCAGAGTAGTTATAAATATTGTGGTTGATAGTCCAGTTACTAAAAGTGGCTGGAGAAGGTGGTTCAGACATCTTGAAATGCTCTTGCTTACTTAGGAAAATAAATGAACCAAACTGGGTTTGTTACTCTAAGCAAAATTCATATTAATGTGCAAATATTTCCTTCAGGAAATTTGCTCTCACTTATTTTAAAATATTCTGCTATTAAGGACTTAAACCTGCCTAGTGAAGGAAAACCAATACAGGTAAGAAATAAGAAATGACCTGAATTTTGCACAAGGCTGGTCAAAATTTAAAAGGTCCTGTAATCAAGGGAACACACAAAAGAGGCCAGGACTGGACCAGCCCACAGATGCCCATGTTTCCTTTGACACATGAGGTAGTCTAGAGCTGTGTGAGCCCTCAACAAGCCTGTGTGTTGATCTGAGCATTAAAATGTGGACATCCTAATCAGCCTCCTTGCAAGAGGCAGGAGAGAAACAGCTGTTCTTTCCCCACAAAGATCCTGGACCCTTACTTTCTGGTGAGAAAAAGAAATTCTTCAAATTTCAAAGCCTTTCTAGAAGAGATATGCTAACGTATATGCTAAGACACAAACAACTTTCTGAAAATGCTGTTGAAAAAAAAATAGTTGGCTGATGATCAAGAAGTAAGATGATAATATAAATGAAGAAGAAAAAATAACAGAGGTGAGAAAGAAGAGCAGTAATATGATTGTAGAGCCTTCCACTCACACAAGAAAAATAACCCAAGGTTAACTCTAACCTTGTTCTGTTTTTTTATGAAGCCTGAGGGAGACAGGAAACACCTTCTGAAGTGTCACCTGCAATCCCTTTTTTCCCCGTCTACACATGCATGGTTATTACAAGTATCATTTTTTCTTTCTCTGAACCCTCCCTGATAAAAGCCCACAGGTATTTCTGCTATAAACCACATTCTTAAAACTACTTCCCAGATGTTGTCATCCATTTCTGCTTATTTAACAGAGTCCAAATGGATTTTGACAAACAGTCTTTCTTCAAGAAGCAATGCAGTAAAGACCTTTAATGACAGAACTATGTGTCATCTTTGCCTATAAGCATAAATTTGCACAGCGGGCAGTACGGTGAAAACAGCTTATCATCAGCTCATCACCTCTCATCATTGTTAGAATGAAATGCAAATGGAAACGAACATCACTTCAGTCATGGTTGTGAAAATTAGCATCTGTGACATTAGCAGTGGCTCATTTATTATGCACTCAAAATTTCAGGGGGAAAGAAAAGAGTACAAAACTTGCTGTTTTCAGAACTCTACTGGTCTCTACCTTTGAAATAAAATGAAAACCCTTGGCTTTCCCCAGTCGAGGATAAATCCTAGTTAATATTCATTAACACTGAATGAGCAATCTCTTCACTGCAGATCTTGTCCAACAGAAGATCTAATTATGTCTTGAATTATTTTTGGTATTTAGGTTTGCTGTACCTATTTTCTGTTTTCTTTTCTTTGGCACATATTCCCCATTGGAGAGTCACAAGCCGCTGTGTAAGAAAAAAGCAGTACCAAAAAACTTTCTTATAGCATCTCTCTGCACTATAGGCTCCAATCACTTAGGCAAGCTTTAAACTTTACTCAGATGATGAATCCCATTGAAATCAATGGGATCAAAGCTAATTTATTCATTTAAGTGTTATCAGAGTCAGGATCAGGCCTTCTGTGAAGAATATATAAAAAGCGGAAATCCTGGCCTCAAGTCCATGGTAAAAATGTGCATTGATTTCCGTGGAGGCAGGGTTTCATTTAAAGCTTATAAAATAGGAAAAATATTGGTATGAAATAGTACTAGGGAACAAAGTTGTACATTAAAATATTTCCTTCTATTGGATTTACCACTATTTTCTCATAACCCTGAAAATAAATAATAGTTTATTACCTAAGTGAATATTGATTTAATTAGATACTTGGACATATTTTTGCCTAAAGAATGTGCACAGGCATTGACCCTGAATTGTCTTATACACCAGAAGTAAGCTGAGTTTCGAGCACCAAGCGCGTTTGGAAGCAGAATAAGGAAACAAAAATGTCTCAAACCTTTAGCATAAACATATATCAACTGTCATGTAGAATAATGACACAAGACTTCCTTCAGTCAAGCCAGAAAAAACGGCACAAAGTCGTCTTAGCTTCGGCTTGAAGTAAAGCCAAGAATCATCAGGCAGTTCTCAAGTTTGCTGTGTCCATAGGAATTTGAGAAAGAGAGAGAGAAAGGAATAGCCTCTGCGCACCCTGTGAAGTGGGCAGGGCAATGCAGGGATGTTCTACAGATTATTTGCACCTTCCACTGTCATTTGCACCTATGTAAAACAGTGCAAAGTGGAATGCAGAGTAGCTGCAAAATGCTTTAACAGTGTTTTATTTGTATGGTGCCAGGATATGGTGCTGCCTGAAGCATATACGAAAGAGAAGACTAGATCCTGTATAATTTCTTAGAATGTTTTTTTCTTATCATCTTTCTAAATCTGCTTCAGGCCACATTTGTAGTGTCCTAAGGGCCAAAGAGCCTAAAATGCAGGGTGATTTCTTTCATCCTCAACTGTTCTCCTTCTCCTCAGCTCTCTAAGGGGTGGTGGGACAGGCTGTACAAACTCATAGCTGAAACACATCTAAAAAGCAAAAAAATGTAAAAGCAGCCTTCCCTCCACTTACTACAGTACTTCCCCGCTCTGCAAATAAAACTCCAGCAATACTGGAGACACATGTTCTCCCTGCAGTGAGCTGACAGAGTTGAGGCCGACTCCGACCATCAGCATGACCACGAACCTCAGGGCTAGGTGCAAGACCTCGTTTCTTTGACCTCACCTGCCCACACATAACTCTGCAGCTCAGAACAGCTATTCCATATAAACCAAGCCCTGTCTCGTCTGAGAGAAAAGGGGACAGGTGAGGACTGAAAGGAAGCACTGAGAGAGAGCTGCCTCTTGGTGGATTCCCTGATGGAAAGTGCACAGGCTCTGTTGTGATAGAAAGTCATTTAAGGTCCTGGACAGACAGATAGGTTAGATTAAACAGGCTTGAAATAGAAAGCTTAGCCCTTCAGTTGGTTGAGTTTCTTCAATATTAAGCAGGGTATGTTTAAGCCTTAGGACTTTTCTGTTATAGTTCAACTACCTGGGTCTTCAGCTGATGTGCAAGCTATAAATGTACACTGCCATGGCGGTGTGTGCAGCTACAATGATAAACATTGTCAAAGGGTCAGAATCCTTCCAGTATGTCTTTTGTAAACATTTCTCTCACATTTCTCTCCCTATTTTCTCTGGGATGACACCAGGTATAGGGTTTTTTTTTGCCTAGCAATGAAAGTTTATTTATTTAGTTTACAAACAAAGCATACATTAGTTATATGTATATCCCTGCATAAGCAAAAGCTGCCGGATATGCAAAGAAGATATTAGCATGACTGCAGCACTACAGAAATCCTGCTGTATGACAAGACGAACTGGCAATACTATTTCATGGCAATGGACAAGTATCGACTCTTTCATAGCAGGCACTGGGAGTTGTAAGATGCTACTTTTTGTCTAGGCAGCACCGAATGCATCTGCAGAAGTCCCTTAAGCAAGACAGTAATCAGCAAAGTAAATGCATTGCACACAGACAACTGGCATTTTGATACCAAAAATCTATATTAGTTCTGCATTGGTCATTGACCTGCCCACCACTACTAGAGGCTTTATTTAGGGACAGCAAATTGCCTTGAGAAGGGTTTTAATGCCAGCCTTGCATGGTATTGTTTCGTCTTTATCAAAAGCTGTGACTAGGTGCTGATATTCTTCACATCAGAAAGTAACAAAAGCAAAAGGATTAAAAAGAAAATCCTGGTGAAACACTTGAATTAATGCACAGGAGTTCATCCAATTGTGATAAAGACAACTGGTCCCTATGGTAAGATTCAGTTACCTGAAAACATCTTTTTGATGTCCTCTTTGAGGGCATAAGTTAGAACCCTGATTTTCACGTAACACTCCAGACCTTATGGCACTCCCACAGGTCTTGTGTTAGCCCTGTGTGGATGTATTGGAGATGCTGGGACAACTAAGCTGCCTAAAGGCAAGGTGAGGTAGCCTAAGACCTCCACCATGACAACAGCATGCTGCCCTGCGAGTGTGAGGGGGTACCAAATGTTGCCTGTGAAGAGCAGGGGCAGCCAGGCAGTGACCTAGGGTAGTCACTTGTGAAATCCTGTAGCTTCTGTCGGGAGGTAAGGATGTGTGCCCCATGTTACCCAATTCAGTATTAAGCAACTTAAGTATTTGCATTGCTTCCACGGGGCATGTTTCGAAACTTGCTACAACAAGCTAAGATTTCTGTTCCATGAGATGGGGGGCTGTCTGCTCCCATGCCCTTTTTGTGAATAACACATTCGGCAAAAACTTTCTCACCATGGAAAGGTTACACAATTCTGTGCAAAAGCAGGACTGTAGTAGGTGAAATGTTTCAAAGCACACTACTGAGGCAGAGAGACATCCTGAGCCACTTCATCGAGACCTTTCCATTTTTGTAAACATTTACAATAAGACAGAGTCAGCACGGCAAAGTCAGCATGTTTGACACTCAGTCAAGTGGTTAGCCTCTTTTTATCCCTGCTTTGCACATACAGTGAATCAAATCCATGACCATGATGTTTATATATATTTTCGAAAAGCCACAATGCCAGCAATTTAATAGCACGGAGTGCATTCATGAATGAATAACTAACTCTGTAGAAAAAGAATGTTAGGAATGTATTATTCTAGAAGAAGACAGTGATCAAAACTTGCTTTTGGAATTATTTAACAGGAAAGAAAAGCCTATCCACAGAGTCTCTCATGATCATTTCTTGCTTAACCTATAATGTAATTAAATATTAATTATACTTCTGCCCTGTCTTTAAAAAAAAAGCATGATGAGCAAACAGAAGAAAATGCATACCATACCAACCAGTGAAATGCTTAAAAAAAATTCAAAACCATGGGAAAATGGATTCAGAATTGTTTCAGATCCATGGAAACCCAATTAATTTTAATTGTTAATGAGTCAAAGTCTAAAACTGCAAATGCAAAACACAAAAGCCAATGCTGAGTAAAACCAGAAGACATTCCTGCTGAAACAGTATCTGCAATAATATTTAGGACCCAGAAACCATGAAGTGTGGTGTATTCCCAAACAATGAGCAGATGGATCTGTAAACTAGGAGACAATGAGTTACTGAGAGCAGAGATATACTAAAAGGCTTTTCTAACCTCTTATTTAAATTTTCAGCACTGGCAAATTGAAATAAAAATGGATACTGCTATGCTCAGGTCTAGCAGTAGCCATTTCTCTTCAGGCTTACAGTACACTTGCAGAGGTCATTCTGCATCCAGTCCAGGGACTGAAAATAAATTTCTAGCACAGGACACATCCTTATGCATCTTCCAAAACTCTTGCTTTTTTTCTTGTTATTCCAGATGGTGGAAAGTGTCCAGTGTAGCATATTATCAATTTATTCAGAACATTTATTTCAGTCTGAAAAGATGTTAAGTCCCAGGAAAGTGAAGATGAGAAACACTGGTTGCCAAGTACCCTCTCCTCCTTTGGTTATGATGATGCAGAAGCAAATTTATTAACACAAGGAACAAATTTAATAGTTTTTCTAATTCTTCACTGATTCTCTCACTCTTTTGTGGGACATCATCAGTTCATTGTAGATGAAAGGGAGAGAGAGGATTTTTTATGAGCCCCTCTGTTAAAAGACTGATGCAGATCATATAATAATAGACAAAGTCCAGTACCAGGACCCTTTAGCACAGCTGTAGCAGCTTTACAATGTTAATTCCCTGAATTGGATCATTACTTTTATAAGGTGAGTATATACAAATAGATTCCTGAGATTATACCACTGAGGCACTTGCTAGCACATCAGGGAATCCTGAAGCTAGGACTGAAAAGGAAATCCTTCTTTTAAAAATGGTTAAGAATTCATGTTATTATGCACTGACAATAAAAATTGAACATTCTTACCTTTGGCTTTTGACTTTTCTCCTTATCAGACACATTAGATGGTTTTCTCTTCAACATTTTTATTTCAGGTTTATCCAGCTGATGTGCAACTGCTACCAGCTTGTAACCAAACTAAGTACAACGAAGCGTACTGTACAAGCGTACATCAGTTACACAGTTCCTTATTCTATCAGGAT
Source organism: Leptosomus discolor (assembly GCF_034619465.1). Taxonomy (NCBI): domain Eukaryota; kingdom Metazoa; phylum Chordata; class Aves; order Leptosomiformes; family Leptosomidae; genus Leptosomus; species Leptosomus discolor. The sequence continues at coordinate 110,743,376 of NC_141391.1, read as the reverse complement.
GTGACTTCACACCGTTGCTTTGCAGCATGGGTGAGCAAGCTGAAATCTTTGTTTGGGGAAGTAGTGAGGAAGGAGGGGAGGAAGTGACAGGGAAAAGAAAGAGAGAGATGAACTAAAGAGATGAGTTGAAAATGTGGAAAGGGTTCGGAGTGAGAAATGCTTTAAGACATGCTCCTTCTACGTCACCAGCAGGCCTGAGTAAGACCTTGAGCAACCTTAAGAAAATAATTGTCTTTTCCTCTCTCATTTTTCCCCACTCAGCTTTGTAGCACTAACTGCATCCGTCATTTCAATTTTTGCTGGGACTCAAATGTGAAGAAGGTATGCTGCTCTTCAGAGGACCAAGGGATGTTATTCCCCAGCAGATTTGCACTGCTCTGTGGTACGTGGTCTAGCTGGTCCCTAATACCTCCCTTTCTCTCTTAGCTCTACAGTAATGTAATAAAGGCAATGAGATTGAAGGTCACCGTTTGGCAGAGAAGAGAAGTTTTCTAAAGCCATCTTTTTCTTTTGCATGGTGGAATAAATTTTTGCCATTCATCACAGAATTTGGACTCACTGAAATAGCACTTTTCAGTCCTCTGTTGTCCTTGATTTTGTGACAGTCACAGGAAGAAAAAGCAAGTCTAACAGAAGGCTTACAACAAAGAGACAGAGGAGAATGAAAAAGGTCCTTCATATTCTCTTGAAAAACAGCCCAGAGGCTAAACGAAAGCAGAGGTATTAAGACAGCTTTGAATTTCTGCTTCATTTTGCTTGATATTATTTGCCAAAGTCAAACAAACAGAAGTCTTGTGTATCCTAAGTATAAAACTTAGTTGTTGTGAATCATAGGCCACAAAACCTGAAACCATGAAAAATTCCCACCTCTTTGCTGAAATGTGGTGGTAAATTCTCAATTTCAAACACGAAACTTTTGGGCCACCCACAGATCGTCTAATTAAATCTTAATTTAGCATTAATACAAATGGAAAAGAAATCTATTTCTAAACAAGCTGCAAGAAAAAGTTTCAAGAGTGTCAAGAAAAAACTTCGGTAAGTTTTTTTTTCAAAATTTTGTTCACATTTTTTTAATTATTTTTTTTTCTAAGCAACTTTTACTCATACGTTTTGCATAGGTAAAAGCTCTTTTAAAAAAGCAAGTCACTGTTGAGGTCTCTTGCACCAAATAAAAATTCAGAAGTCCTTGTCAATCCAAATACTCAGTCCGCAGAAGTTTCTTTCTCTATGTCATTATTTTAACATGGTTGAACTCAAAGTTCAAGGAAAGCTAAAACAAGAAACCATCCAACTGAGAACCAAAAGAACTGATGGTTGAAAGCGAGTAAGAAATGCACAGGTCTTATTTCTTAGAATTGCCTTTCCCAGTCCGATAGACACTTCTAAATTTTGAAGCATCTATGAGTAGACAATGCTAGATAAGCAGGTAGTCCTCTAACATAATACTCTGGGGAGGGATAAGACACTGCTCATCAGATGAATTCCCATTTTAGTTTGCTATCTGGACTTCTATTTAGATGTTTAAGAAAAGTTTGGGAGGCCTTCTTGGATTCTGATGGATGGACAACTGGATGGACCGAGACTGACTGATGAAAGAATAATTGTTATATGCTAATGGTATAATGAGGTTTTCATTTCCAGACCCTGTAAGAACTGGGTTGGTAAGAAGAGGAGAAGGAACTGGGGTTAAAGTGCTGAAATTCTGCCAAACATAATACAAGATTGTTCTTTCGGTTATTGGATTGCAGTGGAATACACGTTGAATCTCAACCCATTAACCAAGGTGTTTCAGTTCACATTTTAATATCAGAACTACAGTCATCTAGAACAGGGTTGAACTTATTAATGTTATTATTAATAGTAACATATCCATAAGAATTCATAATAATTGTTGTTATTAATACTCAATAATTAATTAATGATAATTATGAACTCTGAGATGTGTATTTCTTTCATATATATGATAACAACACCGGGAAAGTCCATTTAAGCTTCTAACCATAAGGAGGTTTTACCATGGATATTTAATCAGCCTTAGTAATTCAGTAGGGCCATATGTTGTTATAAAAGCTGTATATATGTTTAATAGTAATTAAACCTGATTATTTATCTACATAGATGTACATTGCAGTATATTGCTTTTCTTTTTAATCTGATCCAAATGTGAGGGTTAAATCAGACTCTGCTGATCATTAGACTGTGATTTCCTGTCTCAGGCCACTGTTAAAATCTTCATGATTAATAAAATGGGAACTCATCTGAAGAGTAATATATGAGCTTCCTTTCTGTAGAATATTTATTGTTAAACAGGAAGAAAGAGGCCATTTCAAGAGATATAGTACCCACCCATATCTATTTCCTATCCTCATCCACATTTCAGAAAAATTATAGCAGCTTGAAAGCTGACCTGATTATGTTCTTGCCCTTGGAAGGTTGACCCACACTAGTTTTAAAAAGTAACAAAGTGAAGAAAATCAAACATATATAACGTTAAGTTCATTTAATTTAGCTAACCAATACATTTCAAAATGAGCTCTTTTGAATTAAAAATTAAGCTTGGTGCTTATATCCTCTGTGTTTGAAGCTAATTTTTCAAAGGGGAATGGATATCTATGTAAAATTAAAAGGAAAAAAAATCTCATACTTAGTTTTCTGTTGAACATGACTGCAGGTAACTTATCCCATTTCCTTGCTGGTCTTTGAACCTGATCCAAACCCCAGTGAAATCAATATAAGTTTTTCAGGTGAATTTTATGGGGCCTGGATTGACTCCTCCATCCTGAAACACCCAGGCAATGTCACTCTTCTCTCTGGGAAGTCCTATGGGGAAAAAAGCTATCCACTTAAAAATAACTAAGATGACCCCATGCGAATGATTCCCACTGTCATTATATTTATAAAATGCAACATACTTTTTAGCTTATTATTATCATTATTCAGTTTTAATGGCTAGACCATAAGGAATGGTCCTGGATATTCAAGTGCTTTATGTGCCTCCCTCCCACATGATATCAAGTGCCGCAACAGCGCCGTATCCCCTCAGTGGCTCCATCCAGTTACCTTGCCCCAAAAGGAGAGATCACTTCCAGTCTAAACTACAAGTGTGAACTTATCCTTTTGATACTTGATTATTCTGATAAAACTAAAAAATAGAGTGTGAAGTAGGTTGAAGAGTTTAGCATACTGGCCACCTGTCAAAAAGCAAAAGTAATGAGACTTTTTTCGTCTTGTTTTTCATTATCCATCAGACAAATCTGGTCCAGGTTTAACTGGAGACTCAGAGATACCTTGGGGCTGTACTTTGCTTTCGCTAATGCTAAGCAATCCAAGAGCTTGTTAGTCTGTTTGTTTTAATTATAAAAACCCTTGGATTTTGTACAAGAAAGGAATCATGCCTTCAGCCTCTGCTTTTATGGCCATGCCTCTCCCTGTATGATCTAGCTCCCTTAGATATGGCAGAAATCTCAGAATAGGAAGTGGAGCTGAGTGAATAATTTGCAGTGAATAATTTACTTAATAATCTTTATTTCCCTGAGGAATGTTCTTGAGCAGAACACAATTTCCTCATATGTATTAATTATGGGCCAGAACATAGCTAGGTACTTCCCTCTCCTGGTCTAATCTGAGCAAGGGCCAGCCACAGTTACAGTCAATGCTACTCCTCGGCAGAGCTCTCTCCATAGACTGCCATGGCAAAGACTCTGTGGAAACTAAAAGCAACAAGTGTGAAAAAATGAAGTTAAGCGCCCTCTCCCTCCCCTGCCAACAGCCAATGAAAGAAGCCAGATGTTGCAGCCTGGGCTGTCTTTATAACTATTTAAGCTATACACTCACTTTTAATTTTAACTCCAAAGATTGAGGCTGTGATTGTCCATTGGGATGCTGGGGAATGGAGCTGAATGCTTAAGGTCCCATCTTCAAAACTTCCACACTCACTGCAAAGTCATCACTGTGAGCATCCAGAATTAGTACTGAAAATTGGTCCAAAATGCATAGAGGCTTCATGCAAAAGGGTGTATAATTTCCTATTGAAAAGGCTCCTGTGTGCTTTCCCTGAGGAATAAAAAATGAAGAAGCTACAGAAACTCAGAGCCTTCAAGTGACAAGACGAGATTAAAGAATATTTTTAGCTTACACCCTTGATTTGGCAGAGGGTTGACTCTGTATCAAGAACACTCCTATCCCGTACACAGTATAATTCTTATGAAGCCTGTGGAAACTGGCTGTTCAGCAAAGCTAATAACTAACATCTGAAGTTAGCTTCAAAAACTTGATCTTTGCTAAATAATTTATGTTGGGGGGATTTTTAGTGCCATCCATCCACTGAAACAGCATGAGGGAACAACAACAGAGCTGAGTCTAAGCTTGTTTAAACAACAAGCAGGAATATCCTCATCATGCCAAGCCCCAGGAATTGTGAATTCGGCCTGTCTCAGACTACTTGGCTTCTTTCTCTTCCTGAAAAAATATTTTTGTGATTCTTCCTTCTCTTATGCTAATCCTTTGCCACTAAGGTCAATGGAGTCACAAAGAAATATGGCAGGGAGAGGCTATAGAGCACCACTACCAGAGCTCCTACTGAATTTGAAGATGTGCCTGGTACAAAAAGTGGTTGCTACCCTGTGAGTAGGAAAAAGTGTCTCATTGCCAGGCCCTCAGACTGTGTCCTTGGCATGCTCCCAACACTGCCGGGCCTAAAGGAAAATGAAGTACCCAGAACTTATCTCAAACTTTGATCCCAACACTTTCTCTTGCATTAGCAGTAGATGAATAGGTCAGTCATACCTACACTATGTCAGGTTAACACTAACACTAATAAAAATCTATACTGTTGTGACAGAAGGATTCTCAAGGAGATTGGCTTTCACCTATGGAACAAATTCCTTTCTTATTACTTTGAAGAGTAAGAGCCAAAGCTGTATCTATATCTTCTAGGTATTCATGTTGGGAAAACTCAAAGTCAGCAAGGTTGGTGTCTTGTAAAATACAGCCACAGGCTTATCCAGCATCCGTGTAATCGTTTAAAACAGAAGTATGTGCGTCACTGGTGGTTTTCCTGTACGATTTATTGTAAGCAGAATACACTTTACTGTCTGTGGTGAATAACAGAAAGTAACTGGCAAGAGATGCTGCTGTGGGTTCAGGCGTGTAAGTCAACAGCACACTGTTTCTCAGAGTGAATGTTAAAATGTTCATGCCTAGAGCGTCTCAATGGATTCTGTTAGTGAACTTGGTGATTACTAATCAGCTACAAGGGCATTTTATCCCACGTAATTTGCAGGTTTGTATGACTGTTGTATAATAGTTATCCAGCTGAAGCTCAGCCTCCCAGAGATGCGTTTACAGATAGTGACGGTTGCCTTGCACATCTATTCAGAACACTCAAATATGAAATTTTCAATAAAGGGAACTGATATAAAAATAAATTTAAGCTCTCTGTTTTAATCTCATACACAAAACACGACATGCTTCATTTGGCATTTAGAAGACTGGCTTAATGCACAACCTCTGTCAGTGCAACAGGGGATTTTTTCAAGGTATGTACATGATGTCTGCCAGCCTATCTCTGATTAGAATCAAGATCAACTGAAGTAAATTCTGATTAACTGTACTGTGCAACCTGCTATCAGGAAACTCTTTGTAGTTTGAACCATCTTTCACCAGTAAACATCTCCTGCTGAATTTGTTCAGTGATGTCAGAGCGTCAAGTCTCTGTGCCATCACAGCATTAGGTCTGCTGTGCAAATGCTAACATGAGAAGGAATAAAGTGTGGTACATTGCATGTTCACTTGCAGGGCTTCCATTTCAGTTTGCTTCTAGAGGAAAACACTATTCTTCCTTTCTCCTTTAACATGGTTTCAAGTGGGTGAAAATCATAATTTGGAAGTGACAGAGAGGGGCAAGATGGCTTTATTTGGTTTTAAAACTTTCTCCCTGTCTAACTGATGTGATACCCGATCGATAGCCAGCAGAAACACAAGAAAGCTTCATCACAAAGAATAGGTGATCAGTTTCAATCTTACATTTTCTTTTCTTTTCTCAAAACAGTCTGTACCAGTCCTGTGGGCTTATCTATTGCAACACTTGATTCAGGTGCTAACATTAATGGCAATACCTTCAAAATCAAGGAGGATGTGGGTCAGGCTAGCTCCATCAGCAGACCTGCCAAATCACACCTACTGTGAATGAGACTTGAGTGGTTGATTTGCCCTCGTGCTCACTTCCAGGCCTGAACCTCGCAGCAGGGACGTCTGTCTCCTGCTCTGTATGTCTGTCTGGCAAATGTAGGTAGTTACCCCAGTCCATCAGCCACTTGGTGCAGGGCAGGGGTGATGGAGGGCAGGCAAGCTGCAGCTGTGCTGAGCTCCCCCATAAAGAGGAGGAGATATTTATCCTGCTGGATTTTGGCACTGAGTCCCTCACTGAGGAGGACTGACCAGGGGATGGCTGTGTCCTGTGCTGGTCATGGCTGGTGCCCTGTTTGCTTCATTCAGGGCTCCATGGGACACTTCCGGCTGTGGCTGAATGGTCACAATTGAGAAAGTTGACCTAGGTCATCTGAGCCTCGCTAACGGGGTGGGAACTTGCTGTGAGCCCATCAACAAAATGAAGTGAAGCACAGTTACATAAATTTATTTCATTAAGAATTTAAGATAGCATGCTTTATCTGAGGCTGTAGGCTAAAAGCACTCATAGGGACAGTCATGGTACTCAGTAGGAGTAAGGTAATTACTTCTGTATCAGTAACTTGACTTTGGGGAGAAAAGGGAATGGAAAGGAGAGGCTGTCTCCAAAACTGTGCTCTGTGGAAAGCGAGATGAATGCTTTGCCTCTTCACAAACACCCCACTTTTCTTCTGGATTCCTTCCACCAGTCTTGGTCCTTTTTTATTATATTATCAAACTCCTTCCCCTCTCACTTTCCCACAAAGTATATGAGCTTTTGACTCACACCTTGCATACCACTTCTCTAGAGAATCTTCTTTTACCTCCTATTTCCACCTATCTGATCCTTTTTAATTCTCTGACACATAATAGCTTTTGTGTTTTCTGTTTCCTTTGCCTGGCTGCTGCCACAGAAAGCAGAGGTTAATGAAAAGGCAACCAAACTTTTCCCTCCAACAGCTCCATGATCTGCTAAAAGTTCTGCTGAGCTACAGGCAACAAACTGGAGAGAAGTCATACTCCAGGAGCAGCAAAACGCTGAAAGCTAGATATAGGCCTGTTAGTTTACAGCAAGTAATTTTTTTAATATATGTGCTAACTAGTGAAGAGAAATGATAATATTATGCTCCTCTAGTTTGGGAGGTGAAAATTCACAAAAATCTTTGAAACATCTTTGGTTTCAAACACCCTTGTAAACCTAAATAATAATGTCTAAACCCCTGAAAAATAGCACCCTCAAATACTGTGCCCACACAAACTCATTAGATTAAGAAAACAAAGTTTTAAAGCCCAGAATTAATGCTATCTGTGATACCTGAATCTCACCCCTATGTGTGTATGTTTTATGATGCAGTTTTAATGATACCATATTTTAGTATTTACCACATTTTCTCTACTGAATATCTGTCCCATTCATTCAAGGGTGAATCTGAATGGGGGTGTCAGAGCCTGCAAATAAACTGTTTGAACTCCTGCCCTTCTGGTGATGAAGTTGGTATGTGTATTCTTGTTTGTGCAACAACCATCTGGTGTGTAAAATAACATACTATCCCCACTTTGCAAACGAAGCCTGAGACAGACAAGTTAGGTGATTTGTCTGATATCACACAAGAGGTCTGTAGAAGTGCAGGGAGTTTAATCTGCATTATCTACATCCTTAATCACTGGATCATGATTCACAGAGTTAAGGAAGCTATGCTGCTATGAAGAACTGGAATAAGGATTTATTTTGTCATTATAGTTCAGCAAAATGCAAAGAAATTTTGTTAAAACTTACTTACTTTGCAGTTGATCATTGACTGCACATAATACTCAGTTTCTAACCCTGTAGTTAGATGTGCAGAAAATTTGAGCAAATAGAGGTGCTCAAGCGTGAGTGAAGTTTTGAGAGTTTGACTTCCAGGCTTTCAGACTAAAAAGTTATGAATAATATCCTGCCTATCTTAAAATGGCCACCAGAATTAACTGATTTTGCACTTTTCCACCTGTACACATCTCACTGTAGGATTGTCATTTGCATTTGTCTGAGAACAAGAACTGTCTTGTGAGCTAGCATAGCAGCTAACACACTAGCCTCCCTGTCATAACTGAGGCCACACTTATTGCTGTATTTGCCATGCTGATTTATTTTTAGGGGAGTTGTAAGGAAGCAAGGATGATCTGTGAGGAAGGAAATCTAGATATTAAAACACCTACACAATCCAGAGCTAAAAATAGAAACCCTCAAAATATCTGCCAAAGTTTCTGTCTCATGATCTTAAACTATATGAACTCTTGATTTTCCCACTTCCCACACACTGTTTTTCGTCATTTCTTGTAGTATGCTATCAAACCTAAGTTGTAAGTAGAAGTGAATGAGAAGTTTCATGTCATTTAACCTAATTAATTTGGTCCTTTCATGAAAAATAATCAGCCAGATTTCTTCAAATGAATTGGAGTGTAAGCACTTCCAGCAAGAACTATATTATGTTCAAGTTTCCAATTTGCTTTGCTTATGTATTGGGGAAAGTGAATTTCTTTGATCAATTCAATGTCTACAGAAAGTCAGTCCAGAAATTTCGTTGCCATAGGTGAATCCCTTTCAAAATAAAAGAGAATACTCAGATAGAAATCATTGTCCAATTCTTTCTGAAAAGCCCTGGTCTTTGCCTTCTAATGATCTGCTCATATATCTGAAAGTATTTAAATAGCAGAATTAGAGTTGTGTCCACTGGATGTCCACTATTTCACTTCCAATTTTCTTTTTCAGGCCCTATTCTTGTACACTTTACCCACAATTATTTTTTCAAAGCTGTATGAAAACCCAGCATTCAAAATAAATTTTCAGTTTCTAAAAACAAGTTTGAAATTATGCAAGACATACCCGTCTCAATGTAAGTACTTCAATTACTGGACTTTGAAACACATTCATTATATATGAATGCTGCCGCCCTGGAAATCTTAATGCCTTTCTGGCACTGAAAAGCCTCACTCTTCCATTTATGCCTTTGCTGAGCACTGATATCATGTGACTTTTCCTACATTTCTCTGTGAGGGAGATGAAAACAGAACTAATTTCTTCTGATTAATGAAAGGTTTATTACACAAATAGGCTTTACAGGAACACTTTAAAGCGTACAAAAATGTCTTACCAAAGAGAATAACTGGCTCAATCTACACTTACAAAACAAGCAAGTAAACATAATCAGCTCCTGAGCCAGCTCAGAACTTCCAGAAAATTAATGTTCCCTAAAAGAGAAGTCATTTGAATTAGCTAGGGAAGAAGACAAGGAATATCAGGCATTATTGTATGCACTGCTACCTACCACCTACATATTCTTGTAACTTAAGGTCGGTAAGGATCCTTGAGTCATCTTGGGTTGTGGCTTCCTTACAGAAGCCTTAGCTCCAAAATCCTTACCGAATTAATCCTGTGGGTAGCATGTTAATGTCAGCTTCATCAGGGACACTGAAGAAATTTGAAGATAAGCTTGCTTGTTCTCCTGAATAAAGATGAGCACACATAAAAGTTATACTGAGCTAATGCAAGCACAGTGAAGATTAAACATTTTGACTACAAATGGGAAGCTTGTCGCCAACTCAACAAGCACAAGATTAGGCCAAAGTTTAGGTTTCAAAAGTGAATCTATGCAGAAGTAAAACTGCATTACTTTGTGTAAGGAGATAAATTGCACTTTAAAAGTTGCAGCCTTGGATGGGCAGATCCCAAGGCACTTGATGTCTTCATTGGTCAAAACATTCCTGCCAGCATCAGGAACTAATGCTTTAGCACAACACAAGGTGAAAACACAACCTATATTAGCAGATTCATTCAGCAGAGTAATGTATACTTTTTTTTTTTGCTTTGTATGGGAAGAAATTATAGCTTTTATAATTATTTTTTAAAAATAAAAAAGCAAAGAAGAAAAATGTGAATTATAAAATACAGGACTGACAGCAGATCCACAGAAGGATAAATTATCACAGTGTAGGTATATAAAGCAGCAGTCAGACAGTACAATCTATTTCTTTCGGTATGCAAAAGTGCCTCATTTTGGCAGTTCTAAAGGATGCTAACAGGAAGTTATCCTTTCATCAGATGGTTTGTTATCAACAACTGCATTTAGTTTAATTATATTTTGACTCTTAATCATGTTTCATGAAGCAGTTAGCATTCCTTTTTTCTATTAAAAAATCACCATTTACAAAGAATAAGTATATGAAATGCAGTTTTCCCTGCACTTTCAACAACTATATTCTCCTTCATACTACATTCATGACAGTAATCCAAAATAACCTTTCATTTCTCTCTCTAGCTGTAGCTCTGTAGTACCTAACAGATATGTCAGAAGCAAACCCATGAAATCTGCTGAGGTGAATTGGAATGTTCTTCTGCAGTTATCCGTAACCATATTAAAGATGTTATGGTATTTTAAAATGTCTTTTACTGCAAATAAATTAACTTAATTATCATTCTCCCTTATATATGCTAGGAAGTACTAACAATCCAACTTTACAGAACAGTCCAGCAATGTTTGGAGGGAAAAGTTTGGAATTGTTAAGCTTTTTAGTAGAGTTAGGTATACGTGCCTCTAAGATTAATGGAAAATGTGACATAATTCCCTATATAGCTATGAAAATTCTAATAAGGTGTTAAAAATGTAAAATAGGACAAGAGTTACCATAGAGAAGAGCAGCAGTACCAGATTTTTCATTTTTTTTAAAACCTGCTTTGAAACTGCATGGTCGAAGTCACAGCAGATGAAGACACTAAATTTCTAAATTTTCCACATTACTATGCAGGAAGTAGCCAAAATCACTGCAGGATGCAGAATGGCAGTGGCAGATATTTGCTATCAGCACAGTGCAATGGTGCAGCTATAGTGAGGCTGGATGCTCTCCCAGGCTTCTCTTTTCCAAGCACAAAGCTTGAGAGATGAAGCTTTGTGATTTAAGAGGTGATTTTTCTCTCACTTTTTGTGTTTAACTGAAGCAAGCCATACAGTATTTACCAACTTCCTGATCTAATAGTTTATTAAATAGAGCTCCCTGTGTCATGAGACAAAGTAAGACTCTACAGACACTGAAGCATCAGGAAAAGGAGTGCTCTTAAGTTCACTAGCATTTGTATCCTTTTGGCTCAGTCTATATTTTGCTTGGTATTTCCAGGAAAAGTCAACACTGAAAATTCAGCCATGGACATTGACTTTTCCCCAGTTTTAAAATCAAAGCCATTCAAATTTCACCAGCATTTGACTACAACAGACATGCATAAATATATCTCAATTCCCACTGCCTCACAAGGCTTAAAATTCAAAGTAAGCTTTCACAAGGTTCTGGGACAGGGTTTGAGCTGGGAAATAGTGAATGCCTTTGAATTTAACCATGTGCTAGATTTAGCTGTAGCACTGTTCCTTTTTTTTTTCCTATCAGTTTGTGTATCTTTGAAGACTCTGCAGTCTGGGGAGCATGGGGGCGTTTCTATCTATCTCTTTACCCTGCAGGAGAGGTGCTGAGTACACGGGGTGAAGGACTGAGCTGGTGGACTGATGGGGAGAGCAGGGCAACAGGTGAAATTAGCTAGAATGTTATAAAAAGCAACAGGAAACCTATCGGGGGCTTATAAATGCAGATATGATAAGACGAAAGAGAAGCAGCTGGGAACAGTTTCATATCTTAGAAGACAAATCTTGTTTTCATGTCTCAGCCACAGCTTATCACCTGAACACCAATCATCCTGGTCTTTGCTTTGTTTACTGCCACCCTTTCAGCTGCTCTTCATCTTTTCCCTGGGCAAAGACTTTGGGCCTCAGCTTGGGTGCAGCTCAGCAGGACTTCCTAACATGAGTAGAAAATAGATTTATACTTGGTGAGGATCTGGCTTCCTACCTTGTCACTGAAATAGGAACAAGTAAGAGCAACAGATTTTAAAAAGACCACTTATTACTGACACTGAAGCAGCTAGAGTGACCAGGGCAGTTGAAAATTGGTGTCTCAGAAAAGCAGTTTGGGGCTTTTCAGGCATTATTTTTAGTGCTATGTTTGTGCCAAATGAGGATTCAGAATGTAACTGAGAAAGCTCTTCTAAGGCATGTTCAGATGTCTCTCAACAGAAAGGCATTAGCTGAAGAAAAAAAAAAGTGCAGAAAACAGTCAAATTGCTTAAGGAAGTCCATAGCATTCTAGTGAGCAGGAGAAACTGCTGGCTGAAATTAAGTAGAAATCTTCCTGCAGCCATTCTCTGAGCTGTACAAACGGTCAAATGCAGCTTTCAGCTTTGAAGCACATTTTGCTAGAGGAGAGCACTCTGTCCTGTTTGTTTGTTACTGGCTCTCCATACTCTTCTTCCCCACTCCACTAACCTAGACAACAATGATCAGTCACTGATATCACAAGAGATCCAATAACCTGTGTAAACCTCAAGGCAATATACAGCACCTCTTTGAGAACCAAGATGATCAGGAGCAGCAGAGACAATACAGAGTGCAGGGTAAGAGCAATCATAGCAAGCAAGTAAGGTGGTTATGGGGCAACCAGGAACCAGAGCCAGTTAAGTAGAATATGTAAGGAAAACTTAGGACAAGAAAATGTCTGAAAATAGAGCTGAGAAGAAGAGTGTTTCTTCAACAAACAAATGAGTGTCAAACTAGACATGTCTAGTAAGGGTCAAAGGGAGATGCTGAGAAATGGCTTGTCTGGCGAGAAAGCAAGTCAGACCAGGAGGAAAGCAAAAAGCCACAAGGTCACTGAAAGAGACCATGGTCACAGCAGAGAACCATGGCCATAATAGGAGGGCTAATGTAACCACATTAAGACTGTAAGACATTCTGAGAGGAACATGGAGAGAATGAACACAGGCATTGGCATAGTCACTTGCAGTTTTCCCAAACTTATTGTTCATTCCACCACAATGTAATGCATTTATATTAAATAGAAACAAATCTTTTGAAGCCTTCTACTCTCCTCTTAACCTGAAAAGGGAAAGAAAAGATATCTTGCTCTGCAGCACCCTTGGATTTTTTATTTCTCCTCACTAAAATCTCAGGCCTTCTCTAGTCTTGGGAAACAGCCCTCGTCTTTTCATTCTCACTGAATACCAAACACAGGTTACAACAGACAAATATTCTTATGGTATCAATGACTAAATCCTTCTGTTAAACTTAACCATGCTTCTAAGGTACTGCAAGAAGAGAAATTCACTTCCAGTAGCACTCTGTTGATTTGTCTCCAAAATCAGATATTGTCTCCTCCTTGTTTCCTACCAAGGATGTCATCCTACAAACACAGCTTCCACATTGCAATTACTGGGAGAGTGGATGTGTCAGCCAGTGAAGCAACATGTTAAGGTATTGAGAGAGAGGAGAAAGAGTCTTATCAGCTTTTCTCTCTCTGTCTCAGACTGTCCAAGACAGTCTGGGAAGCCTTTTGTGAAAAGGACCCCTCAGTTGTGATCCCTTTATGTGCTCCGCTCTGCGCCTGTTTCAGGGCCAGTCAAGCCCATCAAGCTCCTGTACGTTCCAAGCTTCTGACTCTAGATTTTCCATGCCTTACATGAGGTTGCAAAAGTCTTATGCGATTGCATAGATTGAGAAAAAACAACAGAAGGCTGAAATGGCTTGTGTAAAAGTCATATGGACATGATGCTTCTAAGTACACTACTTTGTTAGAGGAGTAAAGATCATAGCATATGAATAGCAGAAGGGCAGCTTCTAGTAACCACAATTTAAAAAAAAAAAGAGAGAAAAAAAAAATCTGAGACAGCTGAACTGTTTTCTGCAGGGCTAAGCTTGAGGAATAAAAAAGAAGTATAAAACCCAATAACATTTCACATTAAGGTCAAGTGGTTCTTAAAGTGGTGCCTGGACAATCTTTTCTTCCATCCTCTGCCTGATTTTCAGCTGATTCATAACATTAAAACACCAGCCTGGATCACTCATTTCACTCCCCGATATACTTTGTGGTAATACGAAATTATGCAGCATAGTAGTTTCTTTATGCAGGTTTTTTTTTATTTTATTTTCTGCTGAAGTATTCAGTATTTTCTTAAATATATTCTTCCACTTTCTAATGAACAACCATTTACAAATTACACCTCCTTAGGAAGAGTATCAGTAACAGTAATTTCACATGGCAATCTTGACACACACAAAAAATGCAATGCTCTGTGTTGCCCCTAACAAAATTTTGACCAACCACTAATTATATTGTAAACAGGTGAACAATGCAGAAAAAAACGACCTATCTCTAAGTTAACTTTACACAAAGTTGCTAACGGTGGCACTGTGGCTATAAAATGGTAACGCAGCACAGTCAGTTCTATATTTAATTAAAGGACAGAAACACAGACTTCTGAAATGTTTTCACAACACATGGAGGTGGGCAGGATGGGTGAGATTCAAGTTTTCTCCAATGTCTCTGTGCCAGAGGCAGTAAGATAACACTGGTGTTTATTGTGTGCTTAACTGGGAGAGGCTGAAGGAAGAGTAGCTGGAGGAGTTTGGAGAGCCTGTTGTAGCTGAAGATGGATGTGACTTTTGCAGTCTGTTCTCACAGTTCTTGTTTAGGTGACCAGCTTGGATGATTTCTGTCAACCTTTTTATTGTTTTAGGTGAAACAAACCATGGCAATATGAAGCACCATAAGGGATGCCGTGTAAAGTGCTGAGGAGGAAGAAAGGAAGAGGAAGTAGGGAGTCAAGGGAAGAAACCGGAGGAAGGGAATTAGGATCACTCATATTTTGTCTCTCTGAACAGCAATCTATCCAGAAGAGATCCAGGTCTTTTTCCTCGTGATTACGGGGAAGCACTGCTTAGTTTACTATGCAATTCAAGCATTTATTAAGGTTAGGCTCTATCAGCTTTGCATATGTTGCTGAGATGAGTCTGGACAGTATATGTCCAACCTAGATATTTGGCTGTTCCCAAACCGGATCAGCCACAGTTTCCTGATGGAATAGCAGAGGCTTGGATCTTAGTCTCGCATCTACCAGTTTTGCCTGTTTGCCTCAATTCAGGACATACCAACTAGCATTTCAGTAGTACATCTCAGGCTATCTCCTCCACTTCATGCTGCAGTGAAGACAATAGAGTAGTAGCCAAGCCAAGATCAGACAAGAAAATGAAATGATAGTTTACTCACAGAAACAGAAAGAGTATTATAGAATATATTGGTTTTACTCTAATAAGTAAATCAACATCAGAACAAATGTCTGCATCATCCCCAGTGTCTGATCCCCTCATAGCAAAACCACCAATGTCGGCTTGTTTGATTCTTAAAAAGCAAAACTGAAAATCCAGTCTTTGTAATCTTCAATTGCGCCAGTTGGTAGAATGCAAATGCAAAGAACGAGACGTCTTGCCATTGCCTGTAATTTAAATCTAAAGACACTAAGCCCACAGAGATACATTAAAGTCAGGGAGCCTGTCAGGAAAGCAGATGGCAAAATAAACAATAATGCAGAAAAAAAAAAGCACTAAACCTCTTGCTGGCACTTAATAGTAACATGGGTAGGACAAATCTCACCAGGGTAGAGAACGTTAACAGTCTGTTTGTGACAAAATGAAATAAAATTATTTGAATTGACACTTACGCTGTCATAAATCTGATCGACATCTATTAGTACTATTTTGCCCTGGGACTTCAGCCTTAGCTTGGGATGCTCAAAGTTGCTTTCCTTAGGAGCAGGTGTATGATGGAGCCCAGCATCCCTGACACAATTTGGTTTCTAGAGAGAGTCCTATTAACTGGCAGACAGGAGGACTCACCCAGCAGACCGCAGTCTTTGTTCACAGCTCCCAGCCTATTTCTGTCAACGCTCTGCCCTGAAGGTCTGTCTCCAGGGGCTGTCCCTGGGAGTATGCGGTGCTGGGGCTGTCCAGGGTTTCTCTCCTACACCTTTCTCAGCCTTTTTTAGACGTAGTTTGCGTTCTCTCTCTTCTAATTATAGTTCCATCAATCAAAGCTTTAGCCTTTCTGTTTTCTGTGTCAAATCCCAGGAAAATCTTCTGGGCTACACTCAGCTAGATAAATCCCATGTTTCAGGTACTGCCTGTTATTGTGTCAGCTGTGTTGTTGAAAAGAAACCGAATGACTACCGCCACGTATTCAGAAATATGGTTGCTGTATTGACCCATGCATCTATGCATGTGTACGTTTCCTAGTGAAATATGAACTCGTGTTATAGAAAATGCTGTTTCAGCAGGAGACTCTCTGGTCTAAGGTTAAGGTTGCTCAGGTCTCCATTCAAACACTCAGCTGGCAGGTTTCAGCAGGTATCTTGCCTCCTGTGGTTTAGATGCACTCTCTTGGGAACTGGCCTTATTGTACAGTGAGAACCAGTTCCTGGAGCACTGTAGAGGGAACGGGCATAAAGGGAAAAGAGACTACTTTTTACTTCTTCCCTGACACATTTCAGTCAGCCAGTCACCCTCCATGTGCTTACCAGTACGTGGAGTGCCAGAAGACCTGCTGTGCCCGGTGAGGAGAGGGAGAAAAGCCTAATTGCAGTGTCCATATCTTGTATATCTCACTTTGTATATCAAAGTTTTTCTTGTTTTTGTTTTTCTAGGTTTAAGTAGCCCTTTTAAAAAAGCCAGTAATTAAAATAGAAAATCTTCCTTCAGATATAGCTATCCAGAAAGATAATTTCAGACCAAGATTAAACTCTGCTGCTTTGTATCTGGCCCCAAAAACTTCTTGCTGCCTCAAAGGTAATTGCAAAAATGGTCTCCACCAGCTGAGCTGATCCAAGGCAGAAACACGGATACCTCTTCAACATCTGACGTTTGTCTAAATAACTCCAGTGTCCTTTAGCAGTATTGCAGTGACCTCTAGGGGCCTGATCCAAGCCCACTGACTTCACTGGCCCTTACTGACTTACCCCAGACTGGCAGAAAGTTTTCTAAGCCCGGAAGGATGAGTATTTAATGTACAGATGAAAAAAACCTGTGTGTCTGCTGAGAAACAGAATAGCCTAAAGCCTTCCATCTCAATGCTGCTGATGTCTGCATGGTTAAAAATGAATTACCTAGGGCTATATGAATCCCTGGTGCTAGCCTGAACAATGAATTCACATCCATTTACCTGAAATCTAAATTTGGTTTATTGCATTTCATAACCACATGGAAGATGACAGCATCTCTTTAACGCTGAATCAGAGCAAAAAGTTTCCACTTTTTATACACAGCAAGAAAGAAACCGCTTCCACTTACCCAGGAGTACTGTAGATCCATATCAGTTAGGGAATACGTAAGATGTGACTGATGGGAAGAGCAAGTACAGTTTTCCCATTCTTCTATCTTTGAAATCAAGAAGTCACAAGGACAGAGCTGGTTATCAGGGAATGGCTTCCAGTCACTCCACAAGTGAACTTCAGTTTCTGAATGAATTGAGATTGTTCCGAAGTTATTAAGTCTGGAAGTGTATGAGCGGCCCAGAGATGCAGAAATAAAATCTGCCCTAGTCTCAGTCTCTTCTTTTCTCCTCGTGTTTTCCTTCCAGGTCTTCTTTTCCTGAGGTTTTGTCAGTTTCATGCAAGAAGTTAGTGCTTCTTCATCTTCTTCAGAGAGATACGCATCTTCTAATGTATCTTTAAAAATGTAAATATGTCTGTTATAATATGTTGCAATTCATAGAGAAAATAGCACACTTTTTTCTTAAATGCTGTCTGTTGCATTCTCTATAAAGAAAAAGCCAAAGACTCCACAAAAAACAAATAATAATGATAATTAGGGAGATGGAAAGGATTTTGTACTGTGTCAGATACCTGAGCCAAAAGCAAAAAGCCAAAAGCATTTATTCTCCATTTGGTAAATTGGTCTTGCTCCCTCAAAAGCCTGGAAAATTATACTGGGTCTCCACTGAACATGGAAATTTGCTAATTGAATGTTGTATTGCCGCATAGTTGCAGAGAGCATGGGTTTAGCTTAAATACTAGAAAAGTTCAGAAAGCTTTTCTGGATAATTCCTCTCCCACCGCTTCCCAGTAGTATGTTGTAGTTACAAAGTAGTTGCTGAAATCTAAGTTTCCTCATGTGTTTCAGGCTAAGCAATGATTTGGCTGGAACACTAGTTCATCAGATAGTTTGAACTCATTTTGCTAGTATTGGTTTAAAAATCATCATGTACACAAATGTGTTGTACAACAAATGCATGCACTGTTAAATTAATGTTGGCAAAACAAATTCAGATGAAGAACTGCTGCACAGTCAGATGAGTGATCTACAGAAGACTCAAGAAAATAACCTGAGCTCAGTTAAGTTCAATTTAGAATTCCTGTGTCTTATGGCCCTAGGCAATCAGGTATGATGAGAGGCCAACTTGCTTATCATACCACAGACCTTCTTGCGCTCCCAGCTGCTACTGGCTCATGGATTAACACTGAAAGTTGCCTTTGCATTTGTTAGTCTTGCCTTTCTGATCTCAAACATGATACAAACCTAGGAACTCATCTAGAATTATCCCCAGCACGGAGGTCCTACTGTTACACAATTCTATTTAGCTAAAATCCCCACTTGCAAGATATACTGTTACAAAACTCAAGCTAGTGTGACAGGAAACAGGTTTTCACACTATGAGGAAGTCAGCACTAAAGTGGTATCACAGTAACATCTCAGTTGGGGTTTGAAAATCGTGGGTGGTGAATGACAGACCAGGACAGGATTGTTTACAGTTATGTTCAATACAGTGTCATTTGCCAAATGTTGGAAACAACGCTGATATGATGCTTTACTTACTGAGGGGGAGCATAACATGTTTGACATCCTCCAAGCTTTGCGTACTCGTTTTTTTGGTTCGAACCAGTTTCTGCAATCGTTTTAATGTTCCCATGGACTCTGCTTTATCATCGGTCTCTGTACCCTGGCAAAACCCCAAAGATGTTAAAAGCATTCAAAACTTAAAACAAAGACTAAGGGCTGTGATCATTTTGAGGATGACAATGTCTCAGATGCAAAGAAATAATCATCTACACAATGCTTTAAAATGTAGGCACTTCCTTGCTTGTACTAATAGATAGGAAAAAGGCAAGTCACAAGAGACACCAAACATAGATCAGTGTTCATATTGCTTTTATATATTGCTTTTCTTTACTATCCAAGTATTACTTAATACTTAATTCCAGATTAATTCCAGAAAAAAATTTAATATATGCATCCACTACATTATCCAGACGCATTTTAGGTGTCCACAGAAATCCCAGATGTGGCGAGCTACTACATTTAAATGTGGATGGGAGTGTGTTCTGAAATACCGATGTCTTCCTTTATTCAAGGCCTTATTTCCTTTCCTAAATTAAATAACAATAATGTAAATGACAATTCCAATCTGTAATTGCACGTTCCAACAACGTCCTACTGGAGAAACTCAAGGTTTGGGTAATACAGGCTCCTAGAGCAGGAACTTTGTGAACATGCAGCCATCTCATATGCTTTCATTTATGTTAAACCAGCTGCTATCTTGCAAATCAGTCCAGAAACCCTTGAGTTATCTTCCAGTCTGAGTCTGAACTTCTCCGTGAGCTTCAGAGAGAAATTTTGTACTCTGACAGCAAATAACCTCTCTTCCATAGTCATATTTTGTGTTTCACATAGAATATCTGTTTTTTGATTAGAAACCAAAAAAAGTAAATGTGTCAGAAATGAGTAAAATCATAATTCAGTGGTGGCTGCTTTGTGGAACAACACTCTCTGGCTTCTATGGATGTTCACCTCTTTACACCAGTAATGAATTTGGCCTATTGTGGCAATGCATCTTTGGTGATATGGTGATTAAGTGCTAGGGCTGATGTTATCAGAAGGTAGAAATGCAGAGACCTTTATTGCACTCTCCCCAACAATTAGGTCACAGACAATAGATCCTTTCTGCTTCCTCGTATGCATAATCCTTTGAGACAAAGTCATTGCAGAGTTTGCCAGCACAGTCTAATGTATAGTGGGCAGGCTGCTTAGGGATGGGTCTCAAGAGATTCTGAACTCCTCAGCTTTCATTTGGGTTAAAGGCTTTTTGCAGAGTCTTAGCACGAAGCACATCCAAAGCCCCAGCACTCACATATTGCAAGTTACATCCATCCCCTGTAACAATGGTAAGGGAGAGGGTGTATGTTAATTTCAGATTTTAAAAAAGACGATCGTTCGCTTGACAGGTAACTGCTTCTAAAGATCGCTATGCTTCACATGCCAAAGGTTCAGGTATTTTTCTATGAAGGCATGAGGTTCTGTAAGCAGTAATAGAAGTCCAAGACTTCTATGCCCAGGCAAAGGACATTTTAATGTGTATTTAGCTAGTTTCGCATCACTAGCCAGTTGTGTTGAAATGATAACAAGTTGAAGCAGAGAGTTAGTGAGAGCTAAGTGAGAACAGGTGAGATGTTCCCCTGTGTATTCAGATGCTTGATTTCAAACTTTGAAAAGGTTTGTACCAAATGATTTGCATGACCAGTTCATCTTGGTCCAGATCTAAATTGGCATGGGGATTCAATAACCTACAGAATCTGCTTTATCCTCCTCGTGTAAGACAATTGTACTAACAGAATGGTAGAAATTGTCTTGAACCAAGTATGACATAGTGAAATAAACATATGCCCATGTGTGTAAAATTACACACAAAAAAATCTGAAACTATTTTATTCTTTCAGGCACTGTTCTGACAAAAGATTCTTAGCTATGTAAAAATAATAATAATAATAATAATAATGATAATAATAATCATCATCATCATCATCATCTATCTCTAGATACACCTTTAATGGCTTCCTTCCTGGCTGATATAAATTAGCATGATTCCACTCATGCTGATGGAGCTGTGCTGAATTCTTTCCTTAACAACAGGACCTTAGGAGTCCTTCTCTTGCTAAACACAGTGAGTAATGCAAAAGTTCCCATGGTGGATAGCACTTGGGTTTAGACTCCCTTCTTCTCAGAGGCATGTTAACATTCCTTGAAGTCTGCAGACTGTCCTGGGAACTGGGACTCAACCACAGGAATGTAGCAGGAAGACAGAGAGTTGAATGTAAACACCTTTTCATGTCTCCAGTGTCTTTTGTAAGTTATGACTACATTAGTATTTTAGTTTTGATCAGGGGCATATATTTGAAGTGAATTTCACAGCTATCTCTGTAAGCTGCTTTTGGTCTCAAAGTGCCGGAAAATGAATTCATTGCAAATGAAATGAAGATGGAAGGTGCTTTCCAGAAGTTCAACTGCTGAACTCCAGCTACTATTGGATGCCCAACAGAGAGGATCTGAACACAGGTAGATCTCCTATAATGCATATAGCACAGACATTGGCTCATTATGACCAACTGTTCTGCTGTGCTGATATTCACGTATTACTCTGAGCTAGTTTCTGATATAGACAAAACCTAAGTGCTTTCAATTTCTGGCATTTGAAGAACTGATTATTTTATTTTGTAGACTAACAAAACCTAGCATTTTTGAGTTTGAAACCCTTTAGGTCTTCTTGAGGATCTTCACTGTAAGATAAGGTCTCAGTAGATCCACCTTAAAGCTCCAGTCAGCTTAGGGCCCATTTACGGCTTGTATCTGAGTGTTCATCATCCTCTGTGGGCCAAATCCAAGCATCCTTAATTAGTCCTGTTGTGATTTGTATTTCAAGTCCCCCCCTCCCCTTTTCCAAATTCAAGATAGTAGGACTGCAGTTTTAGCTTAGCTAAAGAGAGAAATTAAGGTGTAATTTTTCAGTCTCTCATTGTGAGATGTCTTTGCAAAATAAATCACAGTGGGTTTAAAATGCTAATATTGCTCTAATATAAGATCTCTTGTAGTAATAATAATTTGTTCACTCATAAGTAACGATATAAAAGCAACATGATGACTCTGAGTTATGATCTGGGATTTCCATCATGGAGACATCAAGACAAATGGAAGATAATTTATTCAGATAATTTTATTAATGGCAAACTCTAATCCTCTTTACCTTAAAACATTCATTTGGTAGAGTCTGTTGTTAGTGAAATGTCATAAGTGCTTAAATGATAAATACAGTAACCCCCTTTTACGGAGAAAAAACCTCATGCAGTATCAGTTAGTGATGGGACAGCTTTTAAATTCACTGCATTTTATTTTGCTTTATCTAAGCATCCAAATCCAGAAGTTTAGCTGCCTATCCAAAAAGAGTTAAAACATTCTTTGATGTAGAAATTGGAGAGACTATCAGATGAACTGATCACCCTGGTCTCACAATACCCTAGTGTATTGTCCTGGCAACCCTCAGTCACAGCTTAGTGAATGCATGCTTAAAAGTAAGAAAAACCTATTAAATGTTATGCTCCGGTTTCAGGCAATTTTCTTGTTGCTGTTCGTCTTATCTGGGAACTGGTACCTCTAGTTGCCACTGTCCAGGATATGAGAGAAGGAAGTGCAGGGACAGAATGTGCAGCACTTCTGGTTGGACCAGTAATGTACACTAATTCGGAGTGTGCTACTTTCCAGCAACTTCCTTCTCTGTGGAAGGAGAAGGATGTTCCAAAAGGAACTGTGGGGGAATATGGAAGACCGGTGCACAGAACAGTAAGTCTCCACTGACAAAAAGCTGTCCATTTAAAACACATTTAAAGACTTTATATTCCTCCCCCCCCTATGTTCTAGGGTCAGAGTATTTGTTCACTTGAACATTATAGCTGTGCTTGTGTTTTGCCCAATCTATAAGCAAAGCTATCTATAAGGAAAGAATTCCCTCATGGAAAATAATATTCTTTATTTCCCTGCTTAACAAGTTTTAGTCATGAAAAATCATGTCACACCACAAATGAAAATGAATTGTGTAAAATCATAAATCACAGGCTGCCCTTCAGTTGCAAAAAATTTGCATAGAGTGTGCATGAATACTTATGGACAAACCCCCCCATTTTTAAAATGCACTTATAAAAAGGTATTACAGAAAAAAAGACCTAAATTGTGTCTGATTCTAGTTTGTCCTAAGATATTCTAAATACTTTAGAAACCTTCGCTCACTGAGATATTATGAGGATTAACCTGGTGACAGAAATACAGAAATTTGGAAGCTAAGTGTAAAACACTGTTGGTCAGATTCCAGCAATCTCAGTCTTGTTGAGCACTCTCTTTCCTGGGTATAACTGCATTAATTTTGATAAAAGTACTTGCACAGCATGTCACTGCTCGGCATAAAGAATTTAGTCATGAGAGAGCTTAATCTCTGTGATTTTTCCTGAACTGGTTCGCTTTTCCCAAAGAACTGCAATGATTTAATCATGCTTACCTATGCACTTAAATTCAGAGTACAGCATAATAGTAAGAAGACAAAATTACTGTATGTTTACTGTGTCAATGGCAATGTCATTTTTTGTACCATAGAAATTTTTGGAAAGTTTCAGTAATACCCTTGCTGCACATAGTGAATATTAAAATAGTACATGATGATAGAGAACTTTCTACTCTATTTATACATAGAGTTAGTTCTGTAAAATGCACTGAATTTGGATCAAGTTTATGTTAAAAATTGTCAGTAAAACCACAGTCAACCAATACATAGATGAGGACTGTACAAACTTCTTTCATGTGCTGCTGTGCATACATATCTGACCTTTAAACATGCCCATTATTTTAGTCTGGTACTCCAACTACTCAAAAACGACTGCAAAATCAAACTAAGCATGCTAGGATTATAGGCAGATTTTCTCCTGGGAATCACAGAGATAGATAAGATATCCTATAAAAGATAAAGAGATGTCATGATTAATAATATGGATATGGATAAAGATATTTCAACTTTTGGGAAGCAACATACAGTAAAGGAAATCCTACTAAACCAGTGTGTTCTTCCAGGCTGCTAGCGGCTGGTGAAAAAAAAAATGAACAATTTTCATGGCAACTCACCGTTTCACTGTTAGCAGCCACACTTGGATCATGAACTCGTGGTGGAATCCACTGCTCATAGTTTATCACCTAGATGGTAAGGAAAGGAAAATAAAAAAAAAAAATCCAACATAAATAAGATGAATAAATATAATCAGTAGCGTGTCATTGAATACAGACTGAGAGCTCAGCAGTCTTTCAACCCAGTACTGTGTGCATATAAAAGCAACGGCTGACACACCAGCTGCCATTCATTGAAATTGGTTTGGTATTGAGCTGTCTTAATTTCCTTAATTATCTGGGACTCGGTAACATCTTGGAGACATCTGAGTGTGTGTACGTGGTACAGCAGCAAAGCCATGCATTATATCATGGGATGCTTGGGTCTCATCCTAGATCTTGGCTCGCCTTTCTCAATGAGCAGGAAAGCCACAGAAGACTTTCCTCAGCAGCAACCCGCTGGCTGAGGAGCAAGTGTCACTGATGCATTTCTAAAAAGGGTCTTGTTCAGTTTGCCTCATTTTGCCTGGGATGTCGAGCCCCAAGGATGTGAGTTTGAATTGGATTAACAATGCAGAGAAAATGGGAGGATCCTCAGAACTAAGAAAAGACAATGCTATATGTGCTTTCATCAGCTGCCTGTAATCCATTTCTTGGTCACAATGTCCTCGTGGTAGGAACGCCATGAGAATACACTTTCCCTGGGGCACTGATGCAGTCCCTAGTGGGCAAGCCTGACAGTGCTTATAGCTTATCAGTGAAAGTAATGAACACTAGCCTTTTTTCTTCATGAATATGAATGACACTTTGAAGGCTGAATGCAACCTAAGAATTTACGTGAGAAATGAGGCATGAAACATTTTTGAAAATGTATTAGCCCAAAGACTGTATTACTTCATATTTTATGTCCTTCCCAATATGTTACAAAGAGCTTGAGCCATCAAGGGAGCCCTGCTAGACATGAACAAACAAGAACAAAGGTATGAAAAATAAATGCAGAAAGTAAAGCTATTTTTTATGGTAGGGTACAATTATTACAGTGTTGCTCATGCTGTGTCCCTCAACTTGTACTTCTGTTCCAAGCCCCTGTTTTCCAGCACTTACAGCATTAGTGGAATGAAAAGAGCATCTGTTTAGGGAATGGAGAGCGATGAAAGATTTTGTGAAGCACTCAACCTCATTTGCTTTTCTTTTTTTTTTTTTTTTTGAACGAGAGGGAAAAAACCCTAAAATGTTCATCTATTCTATTTACTCTTGCTTGTAAATTTGGCTCTTCCGTATCTCATAGAATCATAGACTCACACAGGCCAGCTGAGGCAGGAATATACCTCTGGAGATTGTCCAGTTTAACTCCCTGCTCAGAGCGAGTCACCAGAGCAAGTTGCATAGGTCTGTGTCCTGACAGGTTTTGAGTATCTCCAAAGATGAACTTTACACAGCCTCTCTGGGAAGACTCTTCCAGTGTTTGACCTCCCCTCACAGCAGAAAAGTGCTTTTTTTACATTAAATGAATTTTCCTGTATTTCAGTTTGTCCCCATTGCCTGTCATCCTGTCACTGAGCACCACTGAGAAGAGCCTGGCTCCTTCTTCTTTACTCCCCCCATCAGGTGTTTGTACACATGGATCAGATTCACTGAGCCTTCTCTGCTCCAAGCTGGACAGTCACAGCTCTCTCATCCTCTTCTCATATGACAGATGCTCCAGTCCCTTAATCATCTTCATGG
Organism: Leptosomus discolor; assembly: GCF_034619465.1. Taxonomy (NCBI): domain Eukaryota; kingdom Metazoa; phylum Chordata; class Aves; order Leptosomiformes; family Leptosomidae; genus Leptosomus; species Leptosomus discolor. The sequence goes on along the minus strand of NC_141391.1, from coordinate 110,717,676 downwards.
TCTTTCATTTGATTTATTCCAGTATTTTCCCTGTTTATCTTGTACTGGAGAGTCAATAACTGGACACAGCACCCATATGCAGTGGGTCATCTTGCCACTGCTGTGCAGAGGGGAAGGATCACCTCCCTTGATCTGCTGGCAACACTTTGTCTAATGCAGCCTAAGAGGCTTTTGGCCTTCATTGCTCCAAGGGCCCATCACTGGCTCATGGTCAACTTGGTGTCCCCCAGGGCCTTTTCTGCAAAGCTACTTTCCAGTCAATTGGCCCCCAGCCTGTATTGGTGGAAGGGGTTATTCCTCCCTAGGTTCAGGACTATGCACTTCCCTTTATTGAACTTCATGGGGCTCTTGTTTGCCCATTTCTCCAGTCTGTTGAAGGCTGCCTGACAGGCAAGCACAACTTTCTGGTACATCAGCCTCTTCTCTCAGTTTTGCACTGACTGCAAATTTGCTGAAGGTGCACTCTGTCCCATGTGTCCAGGTGATTAATGAAGATTATAAATGGTACTGGACCCAGAATTCACCCCTGGGTAGACCACTAGGGATCGGTCTCCAGTGGGACCTTGAGCCATCAATCACATTCCTTTGAGCCAGCAGTTCAACCTGCTTTCAATCCATCTCACAGTCCACTTTTTTATTCCCTATTTCATTAGTTTGTCTGTGAGGATATTATGGGGGGCAGTGTTTAAAGTGTTACTAACATCAAGATAAAAAACATTCACTGCTTTCCCCTCTTTCACCAAGCTAGTCATTTCATTGTAGAAGGCCCTCAGGCTGGTGAGGCATAATTTCCATTTCAGAAATTCATGCCAACTACCTCCAATCACCTTCTTGTCTTTCATATGTTTGGAAATAGTTTCCAGGAGGATTTGCTCCATCACATTTCTAGGGATTGAGTTCAGACTGACTGAACTGGAAGAAATTCCCTGGATCTTCTTTCTGGCCCTCTTGAAGATAGGAGTGACATCCATGGCAGCTTATACTCCAGTTGTGTGAGCTATCCCACCATATTTCTGTGATCCTAGTGAGACTACAGCCTTGCAACTGCATGCAGACCTCTAATTCCTCCTGTTTGTTCCCCATGCTGTGTGCATCAGCATACAGGCACTTCATAAGGGCGCTCATTTGTGCTGATTTTGCAGAAAAAGTGTGAGAACTTCCCCCATAGTGCTGTTCTGTCAGCATTTCCTTATTTGCATGCATAATGCAGTACTGCAAACGAAAACAGACTTATTCAGACTATTTTGAAAGCTTAAAAGGGCATTATATCAATGTTATCTTGATAATAATGAAGGTCAGAGATAATAATCACTAAAACTCAAAATAATGTCATAAAAAAATGAAATTTTTAAAACGCAAGTTCAATAGGTCTTAAACGGATACCAAATCTTGGAGGTATCCAAGTCTCTATGGGTCATTAGTCACGTGCCCCGAAAAGCATCTTCAAAAAATTAGAGAATTCAAAAATAGATCTTTGCTTTTAAAATGGGGCAAATGGTTAATGGGGAGATGTTTTAAAGGATTTTAAGGGAACTTACACTTAAAGAAAACATAGGCCTTATTCCCTATTTTTTCTTCTTCCTTTTTTCCTTTCATAGTCTATCATGTCTGGGGAATGGCCTCCAGAATCTTAACCAGGAATCAGCCCAGAGGCTGACATGGCAGAATAGGGGTAGAGCCAGAGATCCCTTACACTAAAAGAACTGCTGTGGGAAATCAAATAATAATCTGTCTTCTTAATATGTAGAAGGCAAGAGGAAGAGAGCAGAGAAAAAGAATGAGAGATGCAGAAGAGAAAAAGAGTTATTTTCTCCTTTCCTTCCTTGTCACCTACTTTTTAGCAGTGGGGAGAGGAGGTAATGAACAAACTAACAATATAGAGACAGATAAAATCCTGAGGGAAGGCAGGAGAAACCTGGAGCATATTGGCTTTCAAGTCGCAAGTTTCCAATACGGTCGTCTGTCCTCTGGTACACAAATCATTCGACTTTTCTTTTTAAGCCAAATTGTGTTTCTGGCCTACACTGGAGCTGAGCACTGCCTGAAGTCTGGGTCTTCACAGCTCTCTGTCTTATCTCAGATGCCTTTAGGGTGATGCATGTACAGTTTTTATTTGCTTTTGACCTAAACATCCAAAAGCACTCCTGACGTTGTATAGAAACAGCAGAGGAAACTCAGCTTGGAGCCTTTTATAAAGTTCAATGTTCACCTTGAATGTAATACTCTTCTGTAAAGGAAAATTTACCAGATTTTCAGCTCTTAAATATTTTATTGCGTTGATTCCTTATTTAGACACACACACACACACACATAGGTGTGTGTTATACACTTTGAGTCAGATTCCCAAACCGGATAAACTGTTAAGTCAAGTGAAATCAGCAGAGCTAGGCTGATTTGCAACAGATATGAACTGGCCCTGTAAGTAACATATTATTAGGGTGACATTGGACTGGAAGTGAAATAATGCCGGTAATAATAACAAATGCCAGTCATTCTAATTCCAGAGCTACAAGTCATTCTTCTCACCTCTCTGCAGCTCACCAGCTGATGGGTTGTTACCTACTTTTATGTTACTATTATTATTACTATGCAAACCCAAGGGTCAGAATTCCTTAATTGCTCGTGCTAGTGGGATAACTAATGTAGTACTGTGAAGAGGAGATATTGTATATGTTTATAGAAATTCAGAAAGCAGCTGGATACATATGCCAATATGGATCATGCAAGACTGATCTAAACATTTGGTATAGATCTTGCTAGACACAATTCCAGTGCATCAATTTAACAGAAATGTATTCACTCAGGGAAATAAAAAGTTTTCTAAGTATTAAAACCGATATGGTCTGCATAATGTAAACGGTACACAATGTAGGTAGTCACCAGAGTCTCCTTTTACACTCAGCTTCTAAAATACGCAGGCATACTGAGTATAAAGTTTAGCCTAGGCAAATACTGAATGGAAGCAAGAAATACGCATTTTATTTGAATGAAATTTTAGATTCTGAAAAAAAAAAAAAAAAAGAGTTCTTCACCTGGCTTGTTGTTTCTTCTATCTTCTTTCCTTGCAGCAAATGTATCCCATCACCAATAATATTATCTTCTGTGAATTATGACAAAAAAAGAAAACATGCTTTAAAATGTCCTGTTTTAAGTTTTTCTGAGGAATATAATTTGAATTGCATTTGATGTTTTGAGCTGACATTTTGACTCTCTGGAGTAAATCTTACACCTTTTAAGCACGCCTTTTGTCTCAAACTTCTTTGAAGTAAGACTACAGGACAAATTACAAACTGACTCACATAGAGAAAACTCATTCATGCTTACTTCTTCATCCGTACTCAGTCCTCAGTTTAGTAACCCAGAACCCCACTAAATGCTTCCTCTTTCCCCGCTAATTTAGAGCAGAAAAGTGTAGACTATTCATGTGAAAAATGAAAAGTAAAAATTATCTTTGCAACTGAGATCTGTTTAGTTTAGATTAGATTAGAAATTGCTTTCAAAGAATGAACATCCTCCCATTTCTTCCAAGAAATTAATGCTTTGTGTGGGAAGAGTATTTACGTTCATTACAACAATGAGCAATAACAGGTCAAACAACTCTTTGAAAAGTTAACTCAGTTATTCTGCAGGAAAAAACAGAGGAAAAATTATCTGCTAATCACAGCACAAAGTGCTATCCTATTTTTCCAAAGTTGCTAAAAACCAGCAGGAATGCATTGGGGGTTTTTTCTCATGAATCCTAACTTGGCATCCTTATTGCTGCTGAGGAATACTGTACATCAGTAACACTCCTGGTTACACTCAGCTAACTTAACATATAGATTCACAAAGTTTAACTCTAGGCAGGTGAGAATGATTGCATTGTTTTTTTTTATAATCAACAGAAAAAGAAAGATTAATTCAGTGAATACTTCCAAGTGACTGCCATTCTTCAGTTATCACATGAAAAAAAAGTGTTTGAACATGATCATGAAAATATGTATTCAAAGTGGTAAATAAGAACCCAGCCCTCAAAATGCGTATGTTTATGTTGGGATTAAATGAGACTACAATGTGTATAAAGATAGACAAAAAACCTCTAAACTATGTGAGTGTAAAAATTAAAGGGCCACTGTACAGGCAAAATAACACATATATTTTTGTATATTATTTTTAAAGCGAGTTTTGAATCAAGAGACATTTTCAGGATTGTTATTTTTTCCTAAAAGAAAATCCTCTGGAAAAAAAAAAAAATTCTAACAATGTAACATAATCTTCTTTATAGTCTTGCAACTTGGATATTGTAAGACTCGGTTAAAATTCACAAATTACAATCTGGGCATCAGATAAAAAAAGCAAGTCTTTTCACATTCTAGTTCCACCTTGAAACCACAGGTCAGCTGCACAGAAAACCCCATCAAACAATTTCTTTTATTTTCCGTATGCATCAACAGGAAGACGAAAAATGAGTCACAGAAAATTTTATTGCACAAGTTTGCATTTAGAGGCTTCCGTAAGAGCTTCTAGGATAATAGGACAGTGTCTTTCTCCTACAGACTTGGTGGTTACAATAAAACCAAAAGCTTTTCCAAAAAGTATGTTACATTCCAAAATCTAACATGACTGACCAGATTTTGAGTTGTTTCAAGCACCTACAAATCTCTTTGAAGTCACTGAGGGCCGGGTGTCTGACAATCCAGTTGTTTATTTAAATATAGAGCTAGCTGGACTTCTAGAAGCAGAATAACTCATGTCAAGCAGTGCTTGTGCAACACCAGATTAACATAACTGGGTTGTTTCTGGTCCTCAGGCTAATTTGTTTTCATCTCCTGCAGGCATCTCTGCACACTGTAGCCCTGTGCTCTGTAAGCTTACTCTAAAACTTAAGTCTTGCAGTGTTTAGGCCTGTGCCCACAAGTCCTCTTTTACAATCTAGTCCAAAATAGCATTATTTGGTACCTGTTTGCGGCTGAATCACAATGAATTGTGGGGCAACATATAATGACCGTAACCCTAAAGACTACATATGGTGACACCGCTACAAAAGTGATTTCATTCAAAACCAAATGAACAATGGCAAGTTATTGAAGCAAACCTTAGTGATCCCCCCCACAACCATGATCTCTTTTGCTAGCCGTGCTAACATGCATCTGCAGTACTCTTAAAAATTGCTTAAATCAGCTCTTCAATCCACTGAAGTGTGGCATACAGTATTTGGGTAAAAAAACCCCAACAAACCAAAGCATGCAAAAGATATATGTAAGTTGCAGTGTTCTGTTCTTTCTAGTCTGGCAATGGTTACCAGCCACTTTACTGTGGAGTGAATTTGGAGCAGTGGAGAATTATGTCTGCTGACTGTGAGAGATGTCAGCTTTTTTCTATTTGTCTCGGTAATATTCTTTCATGGAAGCCCAATGACTGTGACTTGCATAGTCAACTCTTTCAACAATGATGCTTTTAGGTTGGCAAATCTGGTACTGATGATTTGAGTTTGGGCTTGTGAGCAAAGACAGGTATTTCCACCATTATGTCTGTGGGATATATATGTTTTTACTGCCTTATTAATCTGGAAAACTGAATTTTGTAGAGATAATACACACAGCGGCATTAAGGACCTAATCCAAATGCTGCCAACATCAGTGGATGTCTTCTCATTGATTTCAGTAAGATTTGGGTCAGGTCTGTGGATACAGCTTTTAAGTAAGCGGAGAAGTCTATGCTGGCCACCATGCATGGCTTGTTACATCTAATAGAAATTCATATTATGCAATAGACTTGCAGACCTTGAAGGATTATCTCTGTAGAGAGAAAGATTTGATCAATAGTGACAAATTATCTTGATCAGTAGTGATACACGGTAAATCTCCTTGCAATGGTTTTTACCACTGTGTGAAGGGGACTTCCCTTTTTACTGCAGGAGGGGAAAGGGAGAATTTCATTCAGCTGCCAGCTTTGCTTCCTGTTCCCTCTGGGCCCCTGCCCTTCAGTTACAACACTTGTCAGCTTTTAAAATGTGCGCTGCTTCTTTTGCATGTTTTGGATATTTAAAAGCGGAAAAAAAAATCTCAAGTCGAAAAGACACTGGAGGAAGGTCAAAAAGTTCTGCTTTCTCATTCAGCCTTTTTCCACCTTCAAACTGACAACCTCTGGAGTAGTTTGAAGAATAATTCCAAAATGGTTTTGGTTAAAAGTAAGACTTGTCTGGAGAGAAATGCTTAATATTTTTTTCACCTATCACTACAACCTTTTCCCTTGCAAGCCAATGAGACTCACTGAAGGTCCTTTTTCTCCTCGTCAGTTCATCACGAAAGCAGAGTTCCTCTACATATTCCTGTCATCCTTTCTCATTCTGGTTCCAAGAAATCCAGTTTGCCCATACGTAGGCAAATGCAATAGGAATTGCGATTTAAGATATATTTTCCAAGCATTTAAGAGTTTATCTTCAAGTGTTGAAGTGAACGAAATACAGAGGGACAGCTGGTGCACTGTCCTCTGCTTTCTTTTGCATACCCAGGTAACAGTGGAATCTCCTAACAGTGGATGATATCTAGACCATTTGTACAGCAGATATTAAAAGTTAAGGCAATGGCCATCTTCCTACTTTGTTGGCTTAAGTAGAGAACAAAACATGTATCTGCTTTGATCTCACATATCTTTGTTTCTGTTTCTGCTGAACCTGTCTGGTCTGGTCTGATCAGGCAACTATTAACAGATCTATCTTGACTTTAAAAGGTGCAAATAAAAATTCCATTCCTGGAAGCAACATTAAGCAGATTATCAAAGGATTTTGATTTTTAGAAGTCCAGTTTGTGTTTAAATAGACAAGGTGACTGCTCACTTGTTATTTCTCATAGTTATTTTAGTGAATTTACACTGGTCAGCCCTTAAACAGTGTCGCGAGCAACTTCCTATATATTAGCTGTAAGGTTGTTTCAATAAAGTTGGCCAAAACAGGTTTAGAAAGAGAATTGGACAAAACAGTTTCCTACAACATTTTGTCAACTCACTTTTACACCAATGACAAGAGTTTTTTTCTGGGAAAACTTACACTGTTTCCCTGTTGGACACCTGGGGCAGTGTAGAGTGTACAGGGAACATGGATTCCTACTACAGGCTGACATTACAGTTGACAAATCCTATACAACATGACTATGCCAATTTACTGCAGCGGAAGTCTTCTTTGGCTCGTGGACTACAGAGTGAATTGGTCACAGAGTGTGTTCTTAGCTTCCTAGTTTTAAGGTAAGCTTTATTTTAACTACTTCTTTTTTCTCTTGAGGACAAGATAGATCTCAAGAGGACTTGACAAATTATTTAGCTAGATTATTGGTGAAAAATGAGAAATTTTCCTAGGCACCCTTTTAAATACTTTGTGGAAAATGCAAAATCAGCTGAAATATGTTTAGCAATTACCTTCAAGCTGACAGTGCCTTCTGATGTACGAATCATTCTCCGGCTTCCTGGAACCCTGCCAAAGTGTGCCATTCACATTTTTCCTGTCTAAAGTAAAAGCACAGAGAGCAGTCACCTGAATCTTAGCAAATCTGTGAAATAACAGGAAAGTCTATTAAAATAGCATCAGAATGCAAATCAAACAAGCTTGCAGAACATTGTAGCATCTGCTCAAACACAGAAATGAATTGATGATTTTGCAATATAGGAAATTTAGTGGACGGATGGTATTTGTCGTGGGCAGACTTCAAGTTTCATCATCTTTTACCTCTGTCCAATACCTCATTTAACACTGTTCAAACATGATGAGAACAATTGTTATCTTAACCCTGGTTTAAAGACCTAGGAGCCCACAGAACATCTGTGCCTCAAATTTTGCTTCCAGGAATTGTATAAACATTATGTAAATTTACAGTTAACAAGCTAGTGTGTTAGCAAGAAATAACATCAAAGATGCCCACATCTATGTCACACACGGTCCAAGGCCAGTACTGTGTGGATAATAATACGCAGTGTCAGGATGCATTGAAAAAAAACCAAACCCCTGAATTTCTTCTTTCATGAACTTGTTTGTGGAAGCTGAAGCAAAGCAGTTTAACATGGGAAAGGGCAGGGACCTGAATTTTATTAGGTCAGAGATATTTCAATCTTTTTATTGAAATGATTAAAAGAAACCCTGGACATGCTGAGTGTTTCTCATGCTTCCCATAATAGGTTCTTTAAATCGCAGTTTGGTTTCTATGTTTAGCTACTTTGTTTTCAATATCTACCTACAGTGGGGGAGGGGGGCATATATTGATAGCTTGACTGTATTTTTTCCTTTCCTTTGCGTTTGCTCCAACAGCTGTAAAGCAAATCAGACCCTTAATTAAAGTTGGCTTTGTGAGATTAGCAAGCATACAGTAAATTATTTAAGCAGTTACTAACCAAATGCTTCGTTTTCAGACATGGACTTCTGGATGGATCTAAAAGAATTAAAAGAATTTACCATTAGCTGAAAGTCAGAATGAAAAACAAAAGCACATTTAATCAAATATGGGTATTTTCAAACTAAGTCTTCAAAGCAGGGCACAGGGATTTAGTTCTGCAATTCCCACTGCCTTTAATTGGAGTTACTTGGCTTTTCTCATTCACCCAATCATCTACACCCATATGCCAGACAAAGCTCTGAAAGCTTTTGAGTTTTCATTCTGTAAAAATATGTTATACAAGTTTCTTTTTTTGGAATGAAGAATTCACAACTGAATCAGGGAGCCCATCAGGAAGAAAATAAGAGATATTTTTCTTTATATATGATCTGAAGTGTTGTACAACTTTTAGAAATTAATGTCTGAAGTTTGGCAACATAATAATGGATTGAAACAAAGAGCTACATATGAACATATCATCTCCATGAATTTGAGTGACATTTTATTGCCCAAATAAACCTTGAGCTTTTTGTACACTTACATCAAGAAATAGTCCTAACCCATGCTTCCATCTGTGGTCAGTGGTTTATAGATGGTGACTTAAAGAATATACTAATGTAACAGAAGAAAAAGAAATCTTTGAATTAACAAGGATTTACCTTGTGAATTAATTTGTTTCACTTTGTCTGTAAAAAACCCAACAGAGCTAGAGAATTTATGAGCTAGAATATGAAGCCAGAACATTGTGCTAGATGAGACCAGAGACTCTTTAATCTATGACAATGATCAGCAGAAGGGAAAGAGCACAAAAATTGAGATCCATCTCCCAACTTCAGGCACGTGGGTGCTGAAGGGTTTCCCGAGTAAGAGGGTGCAACTGAACTATTGGGTTTTTTAAGGAGCTGGTCTGTAAGCACTAGTTCCTTTTGAAACCGCTTGTATTTTTTTTGCTTCCAGAGTTTCACAATTTAATTCTTACTGTCTAAACAAGGCACATGTCTGTTTATTTTATTTCTGCTACTTGTATTTCTTTTGGTGCTTCCTTGTTGCCCCATTGTAAGAAAAAGAGAATGATAATCCCTCATTCACTTTCTCCATATCTACATAAAAGGCCAATGTGAAAAATTTTGCATTATCAATGGGGTTATCATGCCAGGATAGTGATGGCTGGACACTCACAATGAAATAATTTTCATTACAAAATCTTTTCCCATTGAGTGAAATTATTTTCATGCAGCTTATTTTTTTTTTAAATATTGATTAGTCAAATAATCTAGACAACCCTTCTAAACTCTGATAATTCATTTAGAATAGGATTAGTTTTAGAACAGAATAGTTTTATTTGCATTGTAATGTTTGACACGGTAGCTATAGACTACTATTTCTACTTCTGGGGCAGACTTAGTTCTGAGTGAAGAAGATTCTTAGGTAGCTAAGTGATTGCATCATATTTGGTAGAGCTTGGTTGGGTAAACCTTGGGTAATGCCTACATGTTGGTTTGGCTTTCTTAAAAGTGTTAAGGAATGATGAGAAAAGCTTGAACAATAGAGCTATGTCCATACTTTAATTAATGAAATTTGGGGAGCATTTTCACAGGGCCCTGGATGGTCACAGATAACTGAGATCTCACAGCTCTGAGTGCATACATCTCTGTGTTTGCAGTTGATAAGTTACTAGTGTTTTTATCAGATGACTAGCAATAGACCAAAACTGTTACTTGAAACAAAGGGTGTTCTTTGAAATCTTTATCTATTTTGAATTTTCTCAGCAATAGACAAAGATAACATTGATGCCCTGAATTTAGTGGAGCCCCACCTAAAAATGAAAAAATAAAAATAAAAGTCCAGGGATTTTCATGTCTGTCACAGCCAGACAGATAAGACCTGTCTCTATCATTCCATTAGGCAGGATTTCAGATTTCATCTGAAGGGGACCTCTTCAGTAATGCAATAACCTTCAACCTGAAGCCAAAAAAGAATTTTCAAAATAAATTCCTCTGCTTACTAATATATATTAATCATTAGTCCAAACTGCAGCATTGTGTCTTAACGAATGGATGTAAAGCATGCTGCTGTCACAAATATACTCGATAAAATACAGTCTGACCTGCTTTATCTGAATCATTTTGCAAAATAATTTTTTACTTGGATTAAAAACACAAACAAAAAACTCTTCAGAAGATTATCAGGTCAATGGTGCAAACATGCAATAAAATAGGTTACCACATCAGTCTTTCAGAAAAGCAGACATATGGTTAAACCAAGCTCAGATTAACTGTGTTTGATTTTAGCTGTCCTGGTTCTGATATTTTGGAAGAAAGTATTATGTATATGAAAAAAATCATGGCAAAAGAGCTTTAGTAATGCATTACAAGCTTGTTGCTTGCTTTCCAACTGCGACATTAATACGTGTACTCCATGAAAATTAAAACAACACTGGCAAACGTTAATAAAACAACAAGGATGAAAGGTACAGACAAATATAGTGACACTGTGTAGACCTCGGACTGGTCTCAACTTACTTTCTTTTTTTGGTCACTGTGTTCTCAAAGTCAGGAAATTCCTTTTAAAAAGATAGAGAAAAAAAAGCTATGAAAATCAAAAATGTTTAATCCAAATATAATATTTTCCTCACTGGAAAGACACTGAAAGATGTACTTTTAATGCCTGTTTTTAGTATCCATTAACAATTGCAGTCTTTCTTTTTCCAACAGCTGAAGTAACATAGTGCAGCAGAGAATATATGTAGTTAAGTGTCCTGATTTTAGGAGGCTTCAACATCTATGGTTCCCAAGAAGTTGAGAACCGTAATACCCCTGAAAAACGGAGAACAATACTCTTACCCCAAGGATGAATAACCTGTTTCCTCCATAGAATGATTCTTTCAGATTTTATGAGGATAAAATACCCTACATTATAATAAGATGTGGCTTTCTGAGGGACACAGAAGGACGCAGACTTTGTAACCCCATTACATGCAGAGGAATGTGGAAGAGAGCCGGAAACTGCAAGTAAAACTGGAAGTTGTGCACATTGACCTGGCAAAGCTCTGAAGGGCACCAAATCAGAATCAAGCACTGGCCTGGAGGCAAGATCACACAGTCCCCAGGGCCCAGATGATATGTACCCTGACAAGATGTGGGAAGGAAGAGAAGAGTTACGTGGGTGCTGAAAGAGTGAACAAAAGGGTGCCTCACACTGCAAGTGATGCCAAAACTTCTCACTGCGTCTTTGCTGTCACAATTACCCTGGGACTTGAAGCTAATTTTAACTTTAAGAAAACCTGAGGATGTCATGCTAGGACAGAAGAGATCCCTATACTATTTTGATATCTCCTGAGACAGAATATCAAAGCACTGTATCACTTTCATATCTATTTCTTCCAGCTTGGAAAGCAGAAACTGGGATAAAACTGTCCATGATGAATGTCACTTCAATCTGCTGTGCAACAAGAGACATAAAAAAACCAAACCCAAAACCCATTCATTATTTTATAAATATGAAATCTACAGTAGATGCATCTATTTCTCATATTCTTATGTTTAATTTATTTCCTTCATATAATACTACCTCCATCTGCGTGGCTCTGACCACAATAATTTAAAAATGTCATCCAGGTTGCATGATGAAAAGCCAAAACATGTACTACATAAAATGATGTAAGTGCATAACTGAGCGTTTTTTATTTTTCCCCTCCTCTCAGTAAAACCCATCACAGATTTTTTTAAAGCTTCTTCAGGAGAGAGCATTAAGAAAACGCTGTTTTACTGCACTGAGGTTATTTTAGCTGAGTGTAGGAGGTCCTGTTAACACCTGGACATTTGTGAATGCCAGTAATTGTATGCAGGGTTTTTTTTTGCATGTGTAGATTTGTTCACAGATGCTGTGTGCATATTAAAAGAATATACAGAATTTATCATCTGCTTTGAAATACTGCAAACAATGTAAGATAGATTTTTCACTGAAAAAAATCAGCATTTTAGTCTTGGGACAAATCTTTTCAATAGCTCCAAAGAAACGACTAGATGAGGTGCACTTCAACAGGGAAGTTGAAAAATGTTGAAAAAGTGATTTTAAGGCTCTTTTAAAAGGGTAGTGTCAACATCTCATTGAAAAATATCAAATATTTGGTTTCAAAGAGACTTGTTAAAGGAAGCATTATGCATGGAGGTCATGCATAATCCAGGGAAAAAATTGGAGACAGGGCCCTCTCAGTGTGGTCATATACCTGTAAAGACTATTGATTCATATCTTTACTTGCCAAACACCTGGTGTGGACCACGAAACATAGAATCGTAGGTTTGATCTTTTGCTGCATGATTTGAAACCAATGCTTCAGCTTGGGTTTCTTAAAATCCAGAGAAAGATGCATGTATGACATTACACCGTAACTGATGTGAGTTCACTGGATATCATGGAATGTAGTGCCATGATGAAATATGACAGTGATTTTAAATGGCCATTTAAAAATGGCACCTTTTATTTGACACATCTCTTCCTGCTATGTCTGAATCAGCTGGCTAAATTGGGGTAGAAGAATAAATTACTCTTGTTTGTACTTTTTTTTTAAAGTATCTTTTCAGTATTTGACTATGCTTAAAATTGTATGTAACTTGAATCTGAAACTAGAAATTAGGCAGTTGTAAAAACTTGTTTTATCTTAGAATGTAAATTAAGGTTCATCTAGACTCTACTCTTCACATTCTCCAATGTGCATAATTACCTTGTTGATGGGAACAATTCTGTCCTTCCCTATCCCAAATATGAACGATCTGTTTCCTGGAAACAAACTGCACATGTAGAAACTCAGCATTATGAAATTATTAACAAAGGCCTTTCCTCCCTGCTTTTAACAAATAACTGAATTAAAGAATTGAACGAGTCCCCCTGGTGTTTACAAGCTGGCTGAGAAAGCTAGAGCTCCTGTGTCTGTTAAGACTTGCAAACAGGGAAATGATCATGTCAGATAAGTAGCCCTCTTCTTTCCCTCACTGGAATCAAATGCCAATTATAACACTGCAGATTAAAGTAGGTATCATGACTGACTATGATTTTCCTGGCAATAACTTAGAAAGACTGATAAATTATTTGGCACTTTTCTGATACACAGGGTAGTCGATCATATCACAGTCAGCAGTTGAAAAATATGTGGATCTCATGACATTTGGTGATTACAATCTGACAGGAAATATATGAAAATAGTTTTAATACTGGAGACTCTTTTCTTGAGGAGCTTAAGACAGCTCATGAGGTAGAAGACTGTAACACCAAGCTATAAGAGGTAGAAATTCAGTTTCCCAGTTAATAGCATAGTTACAGGTGAAGAATACCCATATGATTCATTATGTACTGTTGGCTACCAGCGGTTTCTGAGGAAGGTACAATTCAGCTTTGCTATGCATAAGAATCAAAACCAACTCCATACATCTATTTTTTTCTTTCTGTTTGAAAATATTACTGAAGCTGAGCAACAAGCAAAAAAGTTAACGAAAAAGTTAACAGGCCAATTCCCTGAGAAGATTAAAATCAAAAGGCAAATGTGTATAACAGGCACAAGACAGTACCACAGGAACCCTGAGTGGGAACATCCCAGGCAAAACACTTTGCATACTAAACAGGTCTTCTAAGTTATGTGAAGGAGAAGAACAGTGTACATGAAGGAGAGATTATTCTTCATTCAGGATGTGTCATTTAGGCAGATATTTGGCCAGTAGCAAAAAGAATCACAGTTCAAAATGTGCCCAAAGAGTATGTTCACTGAATTATGTCCTGCACAGCTTCAGTGACCACAGTACCCTGTATTTCTCACATCTCCAGAAGAATGTCACAGCCCAACTATGATTAAGACAAATCACAACAGACAAGATAACTGCAAGAAAATAACTACCTTGCTGCAATATGAGGAAAAATTTCCCCTAGCGCTAGACTCCCTTTTTTAAGTTGAGGGGAGCAGACCTTGAATGCTTGCCCTGTTGATTTTTGAAGTTGTACAGAAAAAAGGAAGGGGACAAAGCCTCCTGAGGAGAAAATGTGCCATGCCAGGCTGCTCCACCCTCAGGAGATTTAACAGCTCTGTGGAATCTGCGTGGCTATGGTTCAGCTGACCATTTAAACATACACTTGAGCCCATACCTACTTAGCAGTGCACTTAAGTATGTGCATTAGTGAATAATGATAGACGGCTAAATCAGGGCCTGAGGAAGCCAATAACGTTCTGAATTTATCATGCTGTGGGGGCAGCCCTGTAGCCTGGAATGAAGTGACGGAATTAAAAATGGGAGAGAAGTACAAATGGGCTCAGTTAATAAGCTTAACAGATTCATCCAAGGTGTAGGTCTAATAACTCACATGCTAGAAATAGCAGATAAGATTACACATAGTGCTTTGGCCTTAGCGATGTTTTTCCATAGGTCTTACTGCTGACACGTCATCACTAATCTTGTTTTCCATTTCTAGAGAGAATTTATAAATAATCATGTTGATTCTACAGCCAGCACAGTGACACAGCATCCAGCCGTTATTTTTAGTTAAGTGCTGAGCTGAATATTCTCTCAGAGCAAAATAAAACCCACAGCCAGCCTTAGGAAGCTTCTTGTTAATATCTAATGAGCCAATAGTTTGCTTACCCATTTCGCATTGCTTTTGTTGACGATGAAATTTAAATTTAGTGATGAATAAATGTGCCATCACTAAAATATCCCCTTTAGAAATACAGAAATGTATGATAAGAGTTAGCAGAAACCAAAGTGCTGGATTCTTCTATTCACTGCTGTACATGTAGGTTCATGAACTATGCAGTGCCATCCCACAAAACCAGCACTGAGCAATGTGAAAAATGTTTTGCTGCAGTTTGTTCAGGTTAATGTGCAGGATTTTCTCATCCTACACTAGTAGCAAGTCTGCTTCTCTAGGCTGGCTCAATGGAAATAAAGTTCTATATTGGATAGGTTGATGGCTTTTATTTAGCCAAAAAATTTATGAAGCCTTACTCTATAATGATATAATGAAGAGTTTGAAGTAATATTGCCTAATCAGAAAACAGAACAAAACAAGGAAAAGCAAAAAACAAAAAAGCTTGACGTAATCGGTCACTGCAGTTTTAGTTCTTAGCCTACACATTGTGAAAACCATAGCAGAACACAGTGCTATGGATGTGTCTTTACCATAGAAGATAAAGGATCTCGTGTCACATGCTGGGTACAAACCACAAAACAAATTTGCTTTTAATTTTCATTTTACTTTGTCCAAATAATGTTCCTAGGAGATAAACATCTATCGGACAACAAAATATTAGTGTAGTTGTCATTAACTATTAAGTCGGTTTGTAGTCAAAACAAAGGGGAAAAAGACTGAATGGACGTAGAGGCTGAACTAAAATGTCCACCTTTGTTAGTAGAATGGCGTGTTCATGTACAGTTGTGTAACACAGCCCTAGCCAAACAGGTAGAGCTGCACGCAACTGAAATACTGCAAGCATGCTAGGCTCAGGTTACAGCCATATCACAACTATGATTAAACGCACTTAGCTGGAACAGTGTAGAGGCGGCTCATTCTTATAGTAACAAGGTTACAACCTGATAATGGGGAGAAACCTGTCACACAGGAAAGCATCTCCCAGTTACTGCAGTAAAATTATAATATAGGCACATGTCAGAGCCCAGGCTCATAGATCTGTGCTAATGCTATGAGGAATCATCTTGAGATCTCTGCATTGCTATGCTTTCAAAACCAGGACCTTTATACAAAGCACCAAGGTGGCTATCTCGAAGAGGGGGATGTGCACAGAGTGACACGGTTGCAGCAGAAGGGTCTGAGAAGAACATGTTACTTCCACTGCTTTAGGAAGTGCATTACTTTCTCGGTGAGTGCATGCCACAATTCCCCAGCCATTCTCCCATCCCACCAGCTCCAGCGCTTTCTCCACACTAGTCCTGTGTGCAAACCTGCTTTATGATATTGCAACACCATAGGCCCAGCAGTCTCATAGCTACACATTAGGTACACAGTACCTAACCCAGAGTGCACATAGGAAAAGCTTGGCATAATTTCTGAAGGGAGGACAGTCTTTCTTCTTTGAACAATGAGCATCCTGTTTTCTCTTTGTTGCTTCACCAGACCACATCATATGTTGCTATAGACGGAAAGAGTAATTGTAAATGAAAGAACATTGTAAAGCAGTGAACAGAGATTATGAAATTAAAAAGACCATGAAATTTAATATACTATGTTAAAGCATTTGTCAAAGCCTCAATGATCTATTACACTACTAACATACCAATAATAAAGGATTAAGTAGGGTAACATTATTTAGGAAGGAAAAAAACCAGAAGACAGCCTCCTTCACATGTTTGCCTAATGCGGCCTTGTAAAATGCAGAGGTTATTCCAGAGGCCATCAGTTACAAAATTCATACAATTCACACTTTAGAAATGCATTTTTTTTAATTAATAAAAAGGACAACCAAAGACACCAATAGTATATCCTGTAGGGACAAACTCTACTAGTATCCGTACCCAGCACTTTCATATGCTATTACTTGCGAAGAGAAATTCCCTCGTACAGTGAAGCTGCACTAATCTCACTTTGCTGCTAGCTATATAGAAACTCATGACCTGTTTTTCAAGTGTGCTTGTTAAGACTGGACAGAAATCAGGTCATTGGCTACAGAGATGAGATCTCAACAGTGGCTGTAAAGAGCCTAAATAGTTCAAACTGGCAGTTAAGCCAGCTGAACGCACATGTGCCCACATACAGAGTAACAGTATTTTACAAAATACATTGCATACTTTGCAATTAAATTTTACTTACCAAAGACATAGACCTATCAGGTGGTCCACTGTTTACATGCA
Organism: Leptosomus discolor; assembly: GCF_034619465.1. NCBI lineage: Eukaryota > Metazoa > Chordata > Aves > Leptosomiformes > Leptosomidae > Leptosomus > Leptosomus discolor. The sequence continues at coordinate 110,700,488 of NC_141391.1, read as the reverse complement.
TGCTCACTGGAGTGCTAACCCGGCTGTCAATAGTAGTTGTATCCTTGGTTTCTTGATGTTCTGGGACAGGCTCGTACAAGCTGTCCATTGAGCCCTCCTAAAATACATTTAAACAGATTTTCAAAGATGAACACTTGTAAACACATTAAAATAATAGTGATTTAAAAATCAAGCAGTTCCTGTATTTTACAAAATAAAGAGTGATTTTCCTCCCCTGTCTTTTGAAATCCTTTATTTACTTCTTTCTCTAAAAAAAACACAGAAATTGATTATAGTAAGTACCCAAATGCTGGAGTTCATGGTATCATGACCTAGACTATACAGACTGGAAGGGGTAAAGTTGAGGGTATAGCAAAAATTAACGTTATCTGCTCAGAATGAGTAAAATGAGGTGTATATCTCCACCTGAACACTACATGAAAATTCCTGTGAAAACTGTAAACCATGAAAATTTCTATATGAACTATAAAAATGTTTTATGGTTAGTACTTCTCTATGGGAAAAAGTTAATTTGATGCAGAAAGGTAACCTTATTCCTTAGAAATAAACAGAAACAATGCTGCCAAATACCAGAATTTGAGAGTCATGATTTAGGCCCCCAAAATGATGAGAATGGCTAAACCAAAAAATAGATTCCATTTGCATTCAAATTTTTGAACTGTTGTAATGCACATGTAAGGCTTCTTTTTCTCCAACCACCAAGAATTAAAAAAAATTAACAGAAGCTAAGATTTTCACATTTATCCCACAACTCCAAGAGCCAGGATTATATGTACGCACCAGCATTCCATAATTCAAGAGTTGAATGAAAGCAGATGGTAAAACTAAAGACACTCTAACTAATGATCTTAGATTTTAGATGTTGCTACTTTGATCTGCACTGAATATTTTTCCAATGAATTTTGATTACTGATTTTAACTGCATTAATTAAGGAATAAATCAAATTTATAGCAGTGTGACTTACAGCAGAGCAACACCATTGAAATCAGCATGGTATATTATTATTAAAAAGCATTTGCTCCTCTAGTACAGAAGATAAACACAGATGTATATTTGAAGTTATACTGTTAATATGTAAAGCTTTATAGGCAATATTATTACTGGTGAAACAGCAGTTCAAAGATGTGACTGATTTTTGCAACCACAATGTTTCTCTATGGACCTTTATTTTCTTCAGTCTACTAGAGTCTTGATAAGTCAAGATAAATGTGGGAGAAATATTACAAGTTGAACCTCTTGAAAAAACTCACGTCATATGCTGGATTTTATTCTAGGAACTAAAGAGTTAATGCTTCCTGGGAAAGTGGCGCATGGCTTATGAAGCGCACTACACATGGCTTGTGCTCCTAACAGCCAGCTGAGCCTGCGTTTTGACAGCAACTGCATTTATTCATAAGAATTTTATTTTTTTTTACTGTAACTATGTTGCCCTGTAGCAATGATGGTTCAGGCTTCCAGTCTGAAGTTGTGGATTGAGCATTTCTAGACAAAAATGATGAATTTAAAACCTTGTTACACACTTCCAGGATTCTGCAACATAAAATGTAACCATATACTTCTTCCTCAGTAGGGAATAATATAGAAGTTTGGTGAATGTACTGTTTGAATGAGAGATAGAAGCACAAAAGAGAGTTTGTGTGAAAAGCAAAGCATGAGAGAGAGAGAAGAAAAGGGAAAAGAGAGGGCGAGAAAGAGTGAAAGGAGAGAGGGGAGAGCAAGAGGGGAGAGGAGGATAAGAAAAGAGAGGAGGATAAGAAAAGAGAAGAGAAAGGAAACTATGTGAGAGAGAGGAGGAAGGAAAAGAGCAAGAATGAGAGAGGGGAGAGAAGAGATGAGAGACAACGAGAGGGAAAGGTAGAGATGGCATAAGTGGTAGCGTGTGAGAATGAGTGCTTGAGAAAGGGAGAGAGGGAGTGTGTGAGATCTCAAACAGGAGAGCAAGCTCACGTGAGAAGGAGCACAAAGGCACAAGAAAGAGCAGGTGTGTAAGAAAAAGCAAGCATGTGGAAAAAGAGCAAGCGCACATGAAAAAGTGAGTGCATGAGGAGCGGGAAATGCAAGAAGAGTGAGGGTGTGAGGAAGAGGATGTATGCAAAAAGTGGAGCACATGAGAAAGCACAAGCGCACATGAGAAAGAACACAGGAAAAAGCAAGTGCACGAGGAAGAGCAAGCACGCAGAAGAGAGAGATGATGAAGAAGAGAAAGAGAGAACTTAGATGGGAAAGGGGAGAGAGAGAAGGCATGAGAGCAAGTGAGGAACCATGGGAGAAAGTGAATGAGAGTGAGAGAGGGCAAGAAAAAGCACATGAGGAAGAGATCACAAATGAGGAAGATAAATCTTGATGAAGAAGAGTGAGCATAAGGCACAGGAAAGGCTGTGAGTGCATAAGGAAGCATGTGTGTGTGCAAGATGGAGAGCAAGTGCATGGGAAATAGCAAATGCATGTGAGGAAGAGCCAGGGACTGAGAAAGAGTGAGGGCATAAGAAAGTGGGAGGGCACCAAAACAAGTGAGGACATGGGAAGGAGGAAGTGTGCAAGAAAGGGAGGGCACTCAAGAGAGGGAATGCACAGAAAGAGCATAAGCATGGACAAGAAAGTGAGCAAGAGAGAAAAGGCATGAGAAAGACTGACTGCATGTAGGCAGGATGCAGCAATGTGTGAGAAAGACCACACAAGAAAGAGGGAAATAGTACGTAAGAAAAAGAATGTGTGGAAAGGTGTGAGAAAGAGGTGGCATGAGGAAGAAAGTGAGCATGGGGGAGTGGGAAAGAGTTAGTATATGGTTGCAGGAAAGGCCACAAGGTCACAAGAAAGCGTTCAAGGTGGTGAGAAAGAAAGTGAAAGTGCAACAAAGAGACCAGGTATGAGAAAAAGAGCAAGGCAATGTGACAAAGGGAGTTGGCGTGAGAAAGAGTGTATCACTATCTAGAAAGAGCAAGTGTGCAATGAAAAGTCAGCATGAATGAGAAAAGAGTGTGAGCATGACAGAAAGAGAGGGAAAGAGAGAGAAGGTGAGAGAGAAGGGGCAAGGAGGCAAGAAAGCAAAAGCTAAACAGAGCAATAAAGAGTGAGGGAGAAAGAGGGAAGGTGAGATCAAGAGAGAGGGAAAGAGCATGTGAGAAAGAGTGCTAAAGAATGGGGGAGAGAAAGAATACGTGAGAAAATCCAAAGAGAAAAAAAGCCCACGTGAGAAACAGTGAGTGTGAGGACATGGGAAAGGGTGGGCACAAGAAAGCAAGGCACAAGGGTGGGAGAAAGCACATAAGCATGTGAAAGCATAGTTGCATGAGAAACAGAAAGCATGTGCAAGGAAGAATGAGGGTGCAAGAAAGAGGGAGGGCACAAAAGAAGCAAGTCCACAAGAAAGGGGGAGCATTCCGGAAAGGGAATGCAGAATAAATAAAGAGGGAGGCAGCACAAGAAGGAGAGAGGGCACGGGGGGTATGGGGGTGTGGGATGGAGAGATGAAGTGAGAAAGCAAGCATGAGGGTGTGAAAAGGATCAAACACAAGGTTGTGAGAAAGGGTGTGAGGGCACAAGAAACTGAGAGTGTGAGAAAAATCAAGGACATGAGAAAAGGAGAGGGCATGAGAAAGCATGCCTGCATGCAAGAAAGAGTAAGCATGTGAGAAAGAAAGTACATGAGAGAGAATGAGAAAGCAAATATGAGTGAAAGAGAGAGTGAGCCCACCTGAGAAGGGATGCTCACAGGAATGAGAACGCTCATGTAAGAAAGAGCAATCATGAGGGCACAGGAAAGAGTGGGTGCAAGAAAAGGCAGGGTTGAGGGCAAGAGAGCATGAAAGCACAAGAAAGCAAGTATACAGGGAAGAGCAAGGGTGCAAGAAAGGCAGAAAGGGCAAGTGCTTGAGAAACAGTGTTCAAAAACAGTGCAAGCATGCATGAACAAGGGTGTAAGAAAGTGCACATGTGAGAGAAAGACAAGAAAGTGCAAGAAAGAGGGAGAAAGAGAATGTGAGAAAGAGAGACTGTGCTGGGAAAAGATGGCATGCAAAAGGAAAAGCAGGCACAAGGAAGCAAGCATGAGGGCATGAGAAAAACAGAGTGCAGGGGTGCAAGAAAGGGTGCGAGGTCACAAGAAAGGGCATGATGGTGTTAGAAGGAAAACACTGGCACAAGAAAGGATGTGATGGCCTGAGAAAAGGAGCAGGCACCATAAAGTAACTGTGGGTGGGAAAGAGAGTGCCCATGAGAGAAAAATAGGGAAATCAGAGAGTGGAAGAGAAAGGGATGGGGAGGGGATGAGTGAGGGAGAAGGAGAGGGAAAGAGTGGGAGAGATCATGCGACAGTTTAGAAAGGGGGAGAGAGATCATGTGAATAGTGCAGAGAGAGTACGTGTGAGAAAGAGATGGTGTGTGAAAGACAGATTGTGCAAGAAAGAGAAAGCATGTGAAAGGAAGTGAGTGTGTGGGCATGAGAAACAGTGAGAGTGAAGTTGTAAGAAAGTAGATAAAGTCATGACAGTTGGGCAGACAGTGCAAGAGAGGGTGCAAGGCCAGGAGACAGAGAGGGTGTGAGAAAGGGAGGGAGCATGAGAAAGAGCAGGGCAACTTGTGAGAAAATGTCTGCATGTGAGAAATGGCGAGTGTGTACAAGGTAGAAAGGGAATGCTTGTGAGAAAGACAGCTCTCGAGAAAGAGGGAGAAAGAGTGCAAGAAAGTGAGCACGGAGGCATGAGAATGAGGGACTATGAAGTCTCAAGAAAGGGAGCAAGGGCTAAGAAAGGGCATGAGGGTGCAACGAAGAGAGTGAGGTCATAAGAATAGGAGCAAGTGGGTGAAAAAGCAGGATGATGTGCAAGAAAGAGTGGGCAGGTGGTAGGTGTCAGGTAACAGGAAAGAGAACTATCAGGTAAGAAAGAGCAAGTGTGCAAGAAAAGCTTGAATGTGTGTGAGAGAGGGCAAGAACGAGGTAGTGTCTGAAAGAGAGAGAGAATGAGGGGGAAGAAGAAGAAAGAGGGAGAGACAGAAGGCAGGTAGATAAAGCTCAAAAAGAGATTGAGAGAGGGAGAGGGAACACACCAGAAAACAAGAGAGAGTATGGTAGGGAAGAAAGCATTCATAAGAACATGAATGTGAGAGCATGAGAAAGAATAAGGATGAAGTTGAGATAAATGGTGTGAGGTGACAAGAAAGGGGGGTCATGAGAATGGATGTTGTCAGAAAGGGAATAAGAAAGGAACAGGTTGAGAGAAAGGATCAAGCACAAGAAACAACATTTTCAAGCAAGAGAAAAAGCAAGTGCATGTGAAAGAAAGAGAGCTAGAAAGAGGGAGAGAGAGACACAGAGAGTAGTGAAGGACTCTCAAGAAAGAGGAACATAAAGCTTGCGTGTGAAAGAGTGGGCACGAGAAAGGATGAGTGTGAGGGCACAAAAAAAAGAGCCAGCACACAAGAAACAAGGGAAAGCAAATATTCAAGAAAGAGCAAGGTTGTTAGAATGGAGAAGGGCACAAAAAAGAAAAAGGACACAAGAAAGGGAGTTAAAGAGCGAGCACATAAAAGAGTTATGGAGAGGAGGTGACAAAGGGGGAAACAAAAAGGCAGAAGAGAATATAAGGAGAGAGAGGGAAAGAGAAAAAAAGATGGCATGAGAATGTGAGAAAGGGGGTAAAGAGAGGACGAAATAAGACATAAGAGAGAAAGAGGGGACAGACCAAAGCAGAAAATGAGGGAGCGTGAATGAGAAAGGTAGGGTTTGCGAGGGAGACAGTGCACTAATAAGACAAGGTGTTCAGGAAAGAGAGGTGGTGTGATAAACAAAGCAAGCACAAAGGCATAAGAGAGCAAGAACTATGTTGTGAGAGAGGGTGCAAGGCCACGAGAAAGAGGATTACATTATGGGAATCGCCATGAGAAAGGGTACAAGGGCATGAAAAGGGGGTGCATTGGTGCAAGAAAGAGCAAGGCAATAAGAAAGGACGTGAGCAAGGAAAAGCATGATCATGTGTGATAAAAAGCAAGTGCACTTGAGAAAGTGCATGTGCACACGTGAGAGAGTAAGGATAGTAAGTTATGAGAGGGACAATGCAAGAAAGGGAGACAGAGATGCAGAGGCAGAAAGAGAGGGGAGGGTAGAGTGAAGGAGAAAAGGGTACAGAAAATGAAAGAAAATGAGTGAGGGGGAAGAGAAAGGAGGAGTGAAATGGAGAAAGGGAGAACTGAAGAAAGAGGGCTATGTGCTCAAGAAACAGTGAGAGTGTGGAAGGGAGAGAGAGTGTGCACCTGAGAGAGTGAGTGCAAGGGAACGAGGAAGAGTGCGATTGCAAGAAAGGGCACGAAGGTGCAAGATAAGGTGTTAGGAAAAGCTTGGATCTGAGACAGTGGCCACAAGAAAGAAAATGTTCAGTTGCAAGAAAAACCAAGGATGCACAGAGAAAAAAGACAAAGAGGGAGAGAGGGAGACAGTGAAAGAGCAGGAGTGGGGGGCAAGAAACAGGGAGAGTACAGGAAATAGGGTGATGGCACAAGAGAGAAAGTGCACTTCAGAAAGCTAGTATGAATGAGTAAGAAAGAGCGAGCTCGAGTTTGCAAGAAAGGGTGCAATGGCCTGTATCAGAAACAGCGTGGCCAGCAGGACAAGGGAAGTGATCGTCCCCCTGACTTGGCACTGATGAGGCTGCACCTTGAGTACTGTGTGCAGTTTTGGGCCCCTCACCACAAGACAGACACTGAGGTGCTGGAGCATGTCCAGAGAAGGGCAATGAAGCTGGTGGAGGGTCTAGAGCACAAGTCTTATGAGGCGAGGCTGAGGGAACTGGGGTTGTTTAGTCTGGAGGAGGCTGAGGGGAGACCTTATCACTCTCTGCAACTACCCGAAAGAAGGTTGTAGTGAAGTTGGTGTTGGTCTCTTCTCTCAAGTAACAAGTTATAGGATGGAAGGAAGTGTCCTCAAGTTGCACCAAGGGAGGTTTATATTGGATATTAGGAAAAATTTCTTCACTGAAAGGGTTGTGAAGCATTGGACCAGGCTGCCCAGGGAAGTGGTTGAGTCCCTATCCCTGGAGGTATTTAAAAGGCATGTAGTTGCAGCACTTAGGGACATGGTTTAGTGTTGGACTTGGCGGTGCTGGGTTTACATTGGACTCAATGACCTTGAGGGTCTTTTCCAACCTAAATGATTCTCTGATTCTCTGATTGCCTGATTCTATGATTCTATGAAATAGTGCAGAGTCAAGAGAAAGAGCGTGAGGGCATAAGAACTAGCATGCATGAGAAAAATTGAGCATGCACAAGAAAGAGTGCACATGACGGAAAGAGAGAGAAGTAGAGAGTGGAGATAATAGAAGAGAAAAAAGAGATAAAGCGGGGGGGGGGGGGGGAGAAATGGAAAGAGAGATCAGCGGGCTGATTGTAAGGGTGGTGGAAAGGGTGGACACAAGAGAAAGCAGGGCCAAGGGTGCAACATCTGTAAGTATGTGAGAAAATACAAAACCAGAAACAAGACTGAGCACATGAGAAACCGAGACCATGAGAAATGGAGAACACTTGAGAAAGGAAGAACACGAGAAAGCATGAGTGTATAGAAGAAAGGGAGCACGGGAGAAAGAGAGTGACGGTGTGAGCAAGAAAAGGAAAGAGGGAGTGAGCGAGGAACAGAGAGGTAAGAGCATGCATGAGAGAGAGAGGTGGAAAGAGAAAGAGAAAGGCATGGTGCAAGAAATCCTGCATGCCCGAGAAAGGAAGCATGAGGTTGTGAGAAAGATGAATGTGAGATTGTGAGAAAGGATGTGAGGTTGCAAGAAAAGGTGGAGTGTTATGAGGCTGCAAGAAAGGGTGTGACGATGTGAGAAAAGGAGCAAGCACAAGGGGGTGAGCATAAGAGAGAGAGAAAGGGGAAGAGAGAAGTGGGAGAGATAAAAAGTGAGTGAGAAAGCAAGTGGTCAAGTAAGTGGGAGAGAGAGAGCATATGGATGAAGAGAGTGTGCTGGAAAGATTGCATGAGGAGAGAAATTGCATGCAAAGGCATGAGAAAACACAAGAGTAAGGTCACAAGAAAGGGCACGAGGTTGCAAGATATGGGGTGGACGCATGAGAAAGGACGTAAGAAAAGGAGTATGGGTGCAAGAAAGGGAATGGGCGCAAGAAAGAGTGACTGAGAAAGAGCAAGCACGTGGGAGTGATTACATGTAAGAATGGGAGGTAGAGAGAGCAAGGGCAAGAAAAAGAAAGAGCTAGCTAGAGAAAGAGCAAAGTGGGGAGAGAGAACTTTCAAGAAAGAAAACATCTGAGAAGGGGAGGGAGAGACATCGTGGAGGTGGACGACAAGAAAAAGCTTGTGCAAGAATCTAAGCACAGGTATGTCAGAAAGAGCACAGGGTCACAAGAAAGGCCATGAGATTGTGAGGACAGCAGGGGCACAAGACATGGAGCAAGTGCACCAGCATGTGAGAAAGGATGAGCACATATGTGAGACAAAGAGCAATTGAAAGAGGAATTGAAGGAGGGAAAGGAGGGGGAGAGACGGAAGGGGAGAGGGCAGAAAGGGAAGAGAGACAAAAAAAGCAAGAGAAAGGGAAAGAGAGCATGTGAATAAGAGTGTGCAGGAAAGAAAGACATGCCAGAAGAAAAAGAAAGCATGTGCAATAAAGTGAGGATGTGATAAAGAGTGAAAACCAAGTCACAAGAAAGGGTGCAAAATATCAAGAAAGGGGTGTGAGAAAGCACATACAGGTGTGAGAAAGGTGCAAGAAGGGGACTGAGAAAGAGACTGAGGTCATGAGAAGGAGGAGTGGGCATTAGAAAGATTGTGACTGTGTGCAAGAAAGCAAGCACAAGAGAAAGAGCAAGCTCGTGTGGGAGAATGAGAATAAGATAGAGGGTGAGAGGGAAAGACTGAGCATGCAAGGGAGGGAAAGACAAAGTGCATGTGAGAAAGAGCAAGTGTGAAGGTGCAAGAAACGTTGGGCAGGAGAAAGGATGCAGGCACACGAAGCCATGAGCATGTGTGACAACAAGTGTATGCAACAAAGTACATGTGAAAGAGCTAAAGCATGAGAAAGGCAGAGCATGTGTGAGAAAAGGAAAGAATGATAGAATGTGAGAGTGCAAGAGAAAGAACGAGAATGAGAAGAGTCGGGAGAGTGCCAACAGAGACAGCATGAGAATGAAAGAGCTTGAGCAGCACAAAGAGCAAGTGCAAGGGCTCAAGAAAGGGCAAGAGTGAGAGAATGAGAAGGAGCAAGGGCACATGAGACAGCGGGCTCAAGTGAGAGCAGGCACAAGAAAGAGTGAGCATGCACGAAAGAGAGAGCGAGTGCGAGAGAGGATGGCCAAGAAAGTGAGTGACGGAAAGGAAGTGTGCACAAGAAAGCACAGAAGAGTGAGAAAGACAGCAGCCAACAAAGAGAAAGCGTGGTTCATTTTACAAAAGAGTTTTCTTTGCTGACTAGTTTTATACCTTGTAGGAGTATATTTCCCTTGTAGGAGATAAATATTGAAAGAAATAATTTTCTTTCAGGGCAACTCAAAGTATTTAACTGAAATTGAAATTTCCTTGCTTCCTTTTGTTCTTTTTAAGTTAGGTCTACTTTTATACCAAAAACCGCAATGTCAGTACAGTTTTCTATTTCACATAACAACTTCTTCAGTAGTCTTGAGCACACTAAACAGCACAGAGCAGCAGAAGGAAACATTAACTTAATGCTGGAGTAAGTACATTTCCTTTCTCCTACATGGAATGAGAAAACCTTTTGAAGCCCTTTGCTTCAGGAGTTTTATGGGAGAAAAAGTCCTAGTTCAGATCTAGAATAAAATAATTGTCTGTAGCTCTTTTCTTCACATGATATTATTATCATGGCATGCAGAGACTAGATCTATCATAAGGTGGAGAAAGGAGCATTTAGTAATGCAGTCAGGTCATTCTCTAGCTCAGCATTTGAATGTGAACTCCTGTGCACTGTGGGATGATGTCCTGCACAACACTATCCTGCACAACATCCTTGTCTCTAAACTGGAGAGACATGGATTTCATTGATGGACCACTCAATGGATCAGGAATCGTCTGGATGGTCACACTCAAAGAGCCATGGTCAACGGCTTGATGTCTGAGTGGAGACCAGTGACGAGTGGCATTCCTCAAGGGTCGACGTCAGGACTGGTGCTATTTAACATCTTTGTGACATGGACTGTGGGACTGAGTGCACCCTCAGCAAGTTTGCTGATGACACCAAGCTGTGGTGCGGTCGACACGCTGGAGGGAAGGGAGGCCATCCAGAGGGACCTGGACAGGCTGGAGAGGTGGGCCTGTGCAAACCTCATGAAGTTTAACAAGGCCAAGGGCAAGGTCCTGCACCTGGGTTGGGGCAATCCCAAGCACAGACACAGGCTGGGCGATGAGTGGATTGAGAGCAGCCCTGCGGAGGAGGACTTGGAGGTGCTGATAGAGGAAAAACTGAATATGAGCCAGCAATGTGCCCTCGCAGCCCAGAAAGACAATTCCATCCTGGGCTGCGTCAAGAGAAGTGTGGCCAGTAGGTCGAGGGAGGTGATTCTCCCCCTCTGCTCTGCTCCAGGAAGACCCCACCTACAGTGCTGTGTCCAGCGCTGTGGCCCCCAGCACAAGAAAGACATGGACCTGCTTGAGCAGGTCCAGAGGAGGGCCATGAAGATGATCAGGGGGCTGGAGCACCTCCCCTGTGAGGACAGGCTGAGAGGGTTGGGGTTATTCAGCCTGGAGAGGAGAAGGCGCCGGGGAGACCCTACAGCGGCCTTCGAGTACTTAAAGGGGGCCTGCAGGAAAGGTGGGGAGGGACTCTTTATCAGGGAAGGTAGTGACAGGATGAGCGGTAACAGTTTCAATTTGAAAGAGAGGAGATCTAGATTAGATGTGATGAAGAACTTCTTCACTGTGAGGGTGGTGAGGCACTGGAACAGGCTGCCCCCTCCCTGGCAGCGTTCAAGGCCAGGCTGGATGGGGCTTTGAGCAACCTGGTCTAGTGGAAAGTGTCCCTGCCCATGGCAGGGCGTTGGAACTAGGTGAGCTTTAAGTTCCCTTCCAACCCAAACCACTCTATGATTCTATGATGATAGCATTCCATCTAAAATGAACAGGGAGTATATGAAGATGATTGCATGTAAAGCATTACAAAGCTCAACCACTCAGATCTCTTCTACTCACGCTACACTTTAGAGGATGGTCTTTCCACATTCAGGTAATTCCTCTTTGTTATGTTTTTAAGTCAAACCGATTTCTAAGTAACATCATGCCCCAATAGCCATAGCAACATTAGCATCTTTCTGTTACTCTGTGGTTTCTTTAGCATATGGAGGCTCCATCTAATTAATCATATATCTATTACACCACTTTTATTAATACTTTTTTTTCTGCATCTTTCACCATAGGAACAGTAGTTAGTGCCAATGGCTGTTTCAGTTTATAACATTAGATGTAATAATTTTTACATTGTGCTGTCAGCACATCTTTAAACCAACTATCAAAATAAAATATATAACTTGTTCAATGCTACTGAAAATCGCTAAGATGATTAGACTTTCAGTTGGTACTTAACTTTATGTTTTACTAGCAAAAGTGATGGTTAGAAAGCTACCATATGGAAGAGAAATAGACAAATGCAAGGGATCTTACTTGGCTTAAATCCTAAGATCAGTGCTCAACTTGAACAGCTGATCTGAGCAACCCTGTGCTTAGGAGTATAGTATCCTTTCCTTACTGTCCTTCTTGCACAGGTTTCTGGTATGCAAAATGCTGGCTCCTCTTAAATATCTGAAATTCTTCCCTGTCTTCATTAGTTCCATTACTAATGCCACTGTTCATTGCCAAAGAAGGTAGGATCTAGCCTTTAAGTATTCCTTGTGTAAGGAAGTCTTTCATGCCCCTCACATCCACTTTCTTAATGAAACTTTACTGAAACTCAGTTTTCCTTTGAAACAGAAATACATTTGGCTGTACCTCTCTTAGTGAATGAAATGATGGACAAGAATGAACCAGGGTACTGTAACATGATCACCTGCACTGGTGCCCCCTGCCAGTCCCTGGCCCACACTTGTCTTATGTCAACTAACAGACGTTCAAACAACTCCTCAGCAAAGTTGTTAAAACACCATCAAAACCATGCTTGACAGACAGGTTGCATGCAGCCACTTTGTTTTGGAGTGTTTACTAGAACAGATACAGGTTCTTGCATGCCAAGGAGGCTCAATGCCTGGACATGTTCCTGGATGTGTAGGTCTTCCTTGTGGGTCCAAAAGTAGAGAAATCCCTGGAAAAACTATTATTTGACCTAAGTGCACAACAGTGTTCAGAGATGGCCTCATCTAAGGAGACATTTCTACTACTTTCAGGAGTAAAAGCTACCAAACCACTAAAAGTATACCCTGTCAGAAAAGAGAATAATTCAAGACAGGATTAACTGGTAGTGTTCCAGGTGAATTGGTGCTAACCCAGGTGTGTATATCCTCAATATTGAAGAGTTGATTCAGGAACTAATGTAAGAAAAATATTCTACCTTAACTAAAGGACTGTAGGATTCAATAATATCTTTTATTTCTCAGATTTGTAGGATGCTGCCGTTTGTTAGGCAGGATAACAAAACAGATGGTTTGGCGACACAATTTCTTGCAATTCATACAGAAACAGTGCTTGATTTAGGCACCTGTCTGTATATTGTCCATAATACATACACTATTGTTCTGACCTAATTGTCTGACCGTAAGATGGAAAAGACACTGCAAATTAAGGGTCTAAGGTCCTAAAACAGTACGTCCACAAAGTAAGGGACATTTATCCTTTTGATCATTTTGTAAATGGAAAAGGAACACAAAGTTTGAAGCCGAATCTAATTTGCCTGCGAATCTCTTGAGACCAAGGCAATGAGTCTGACACAAAATTAATCTCAGTTGAGCAACCAAATCATTCTGAAGTCAACTCAGGACACAAAGTACTGCTGGGGAAATACCCCAAGCTGGAGCACTCATACTAGGAGATCAAAGGGCTCCCAGGTGGCAACAGATTGTAGTAATTTCTGCCTGCCTCCCTGGGAACGGCAGAGCCCAGTCCAGGCACCAAAGCCCTTACAACTATCTTGTGACTCCTGAGTGTCTTCAGCCTCCACGTCACCATTTGCTAGACTGGCCCATAACACTGTGTCTCTCATACTAAAAATATATCTCAGTTTTGTGGACAGGTATGAAAGCAAACCCACAGAAAGTAAAATCCGATGGCATAAACTAATGTTCCTTTAACTACTGTACTGTTCCACCACTTTGGATCCAGAAGTCTGGTTCTACTCTGGTTTGAAATAGAATATTCTTGTCATTCTCTCAGGTTGTAGCTTACTTCAACCACTACGCTCCATAGGGTAGAAAACTCTTGTCTGAGCTATAAAACAATGTTTTTTAAAAATATATGCATATGTACACACACACATACCCATGAGCACACACTCCTTGAAGCCTGAAATCTTGTCAGTCAGTGTATGTGAGGAAAATATTTACACGAGAATACTGTTTTTGGACAACTCTTTTTGTTCTGGCTGTTAATAGTCTAAATTTCTCTACCATGGTTTCAGGTTTAGTAGTTACTCCAGATGTTCATTTGATGTAAATCAGCAGTGATTTCTATTCATCACTAGCTATTTGCATCTACTAAGGAACTGGCTCCTCTGCTGTCTTTAAAAGTTTTTTTTAAAGCCTAATTATTTTGTTGCAGTGCATTACTTCTGACTTGACTCTTTTGAAGAGAAAAATACACTTATATTGATACTCCAACCACTTTGTTGTCAGCCTTTCTACAGTCATAGACTGACAGAGTAAAAGTAGCTAGTGTACATACTTGGATCACTAGCTCATTTCCAAGCTGGACAATCAGATTACAGAAAGCACAACTGCACTGTTTCACATGCATAGGGAGGAATGCACGGGGCTCTGAGTTTTATGAAATACATTAATCACCTATAAATTATCTTTAGATCTTGATAACTTGTGACGTGTTTTGCTAGGTGCTTGAAAGATCTCCAAAGTGGACAGAATGGCTCGCACGGAAAGCTTGTAAAGAACGGAGGTTATCTTCTTAGCAGCAGTCTTTAAACAGCTCTAATTATTTCATTACAGAAACTATCATAGCACTAGCTTTCACTTGTCTGAACCATCCATTACTACTGCAGTCATTATCTCTCTCACAGAAACTCCAGTTGCTGCATACCCAGTTTAACAGAGAAACCGCAACTTGACCTACTCTCAGACACACAATCTACCTCACATTTTGTCCAAATGCTGATTTCTCAACTGATACAAGGTCCACCACCTTTTTAAAAAGTGAACTACAGAGAGCAAGAAGCTGCCCCAAAGGAACAATAAAATATTGATGGAACAGTTCTGTCCCAAAGAACTTCAGAAATTAGTATTTTCAAGCTGTTACAGATTGTACCACAAAGCTATTGTTAACTTTGAACAAATACACAGGTAGTCACACTAAACTACTGTCAAAAGTGTTATTGAATTCCCAGGGAATTATTTTTTATGAGTGACTCCTGTCACAGAATCCTAAAATACCACTGCATTTTACTTTAAGAACTCCAAACCAGCTTTTAATCCTTATGATCTGGAGAGCACCAGTACTCTGCATTAAGATAGCATTAGCAATCAGGAACAATGGTTTACACAAAGCAGCTCCCCTATTTGAATTTATGTCAGTGCAGTTTGAGTATTGATTTTTATTGTTCTTTCTAAAAATATGGGGAGGATATACTAAACATCTGGATAAAAGATGAAAAATGGGCAAACATCTACTGTGCTGTGTAAATAGTGTAATACAGCAAATATACTCATCTAATTACCATTACTAATACTGAGCATTGGTATTGGCAGATGGTTAATCTTTGAAAGCAGAAACAGTTTCTGTGGATTTTCTATCCTGATTTACCTGTTCATACTGACCAGTTGTCTTGGGCAAGGAAAGAGGAAAAAAAAGAAAAAAGAAGAGAAAGTGAAAACCAAAACAAAACGAAAACTGAAGAGGGTCTTAAATCAACTCCTTTGTGAGTAAATATTGCCATATGACTGGATTAGTCCTGATGACTATGTATTCACGCTTGGCTAATAGAAAACTAATGCTTGAAAAGTTCTAGCAGTTCTCCCAAACTACTTAAGAAGGAAAACAGATACTATTACCTTAAAAAAACTCCTAGCTTAAACCAAATTATTTTATTATTAATACATATGTTATTATTAATATATATATTAAAACAAATAGATGTATTTAGTAATTTTAATACATATGAGGCGTTTTACTACGTTGGGGTCAAATGCTTCATGTTTAAATCTGCATGCTTTTGTAACAGTCACAGATAGTGCACAGAACATTTATTATGTGCTCTTTGCTTCACCCTATTTTTACTAAATCATATTTTGCTATGTATAATTTCTCATACATAGGCGCTTTCATCTATGCCAAAGAGACTTGCTGCTGTTACACAACCCTTACACAGTTTATGATACAACACCTTGATTTTTTCTCCATCCAAACACACCCACCAGTTCAGTTTATCAAATCAGCAAACCATTAAATATAAACACATGTGTGTACACTTACCAGAGAAAAACAGAAAAGATTCATGTTGGTATTGAGATCCACTCCAGCACCCCAAAATTCTGCTCCACAAACTCCCACCGCACAGTGCAGCTCCTCCTTGCTCTCCCAGCTGTTTGTACGTTTCTCCCTGGAGATTACTGCAAGATAAAATCCCTGCAATAATCCACTGGATTCAGAGCCCATTATCGAATGAGACAGGCTTCCTTAGGCCAGTACAAACTGGTGAATTAAACAGCAATGTTTACCAACAAAACAAAAGCATGGTCTGAATGATTATGCTCTCTTGCAGGCTGTTGTTTCCCTTTAGTTTTTCGTCTAATAGAAATAAAACTCTTTCTGCCTAAGACCACTGAAACATACAGCTAACTCCAAGGCAAATCTTCTCATCTTACTCACATTATCAAACAGAACTCAGAAATTCTTGGGAAATGCTGATTTTTTATAGAGATGAATTAATTTACGAAATTCAGTAATTATTGTTGACTACATTTTAAATTGAAACATCTTACTTGCAGACCTTGGAAAAGAAACCTGTGGGCAACAATCAAATTATTAAAAAAAAAAAAAAACCCACAACAAAAAACAGATGAAAACCTCACACTCTGGGGCTGTACACTAAATAATAATTATGAAACTGGTGTCTGACTTGACTTCTTGATGATGCAGATTAAGACTAACCCAATTTTGCTATTAGAAAACATGGCAAATCTGGAAATTAAAAAAAATGGGAGTATTCAAAGATAATCCATGAGAGGTATTATAGTGTACACAGACAGGCAGATGAGGGATAAGCAATTGTAAAGAAAAACAGTAGCCTATGTCACTAGGTGGTATAAATCAGAAACATTCCATCACCCATAGTGGAGTAGAATGGTATGAGGAAGAAATAATGCTGAAAGCACTGTGAGTCTTAAATTGTTTCAGATTATGAAACACCTGAATTTAGACTGTTTTCAAAATAATATTGCCTCCCAACCTACTATTAGTTTCCCGTAGGTCTTATGTGAATGCTGTGACACTTGGTTACATGAACAAGCAGCGGTTGGTATCAAAGAGATAAGCTGAAATTCACCACAAATGGAAAGGTAGTGTCATTTTGTGTCCAAGATCTTCATTTCCTTTCTTTGGGCCCAGAGCTTCATATTTGTAAATGTCAAGCATCTCTTTCATTGCTTGTACTTCTGGTTATTTCAGTTTATGCTGAATTTGAAATGTCCATATTTTGGCAGGATAAATGCATTTTAACGTAAGTTAGTTCCTACCCTAAACAAAATCCAAACAAGGCTTACACAAAGGCACACCAACAAGCACCAGAGGACATATAAGATTCAAGATTTCAAAAGGAAAAGATCTTAAGTTTGCACTTTTCCTACTTACTGTGAAGTATATAAAAGCCTTTTTTGAAGGCTTTTCCCAGGCCTCCTTTTCAGTTATAAGTTCATGTTGGTTTCACATATTAGAAAAGTAGGGTTGGTTATGAAGAGCTTAATGAAAAACGTTATAGTTTAGAAGCCCATTAAGGAAAGACTTCTCATTTACTCCTCCTACAAACTTGAGGAACACTAACAAATCTTGTCGATTACCACCTAGTACGAAAATAGGCATCTGAAAGACCTAGCTTGCCACAGGTGGGCTTGCATTTGCTTTGTGGCTCATTTGCTGGTTTCCTCGTGAGGGAGCAAGTTCTTTCCTGTGCCTCAAGTTCTCCAGCTGGAAAAACTGAAATAACAGCACAAACCTCATGTGCAGAGTACTATGAAAGTAATGATCAAAAAGTAATCCAAAGCACCTTGTCCCAGCTATGGAGAATAACTTTTTTTTTTTAAATGCTTATTTACAGTACTAGCTATCTGGAAAATTCCAGAAAGACTGAAGAGCTAACAAAATGACAAGATATAATAAGGAATCAACACATAGTTAACTCAGGGGGATGTGTTTTTCATTCACCCCGATTTAATCTCTTGATTTTGGGTTGTGGCTTTTGAGGGGGTTTTGCTATACATATTTATTATGAAACCTTTAGGAGGAAGTTTCTTAATTTTGTACCACAGATTCTCAAAGTAAGAGCAGCTAAGAAAGCACAGATCTTCTACCGAGCTATTCAGTTTTTATTTTGCTTATATTTGTATACATGCAGAAAACAGAATAATTTAAGAAGAAAAATAAATTAAAAGATAAAAACCAGCCTCTATCTACAGTTACAGACATACACATATATGGCAAGCAACTATGTAGGAAGGCAAAAATTCAGAGCTGTACAAGACAATCTTTTGTGAAGAGAGATAAATGGTCATCTGGAAAGTTTCTAGGGCATTGGGCCAATTCTTGTTTCAGTTGTTCTTGCTTCACCATTTGGACAGGTGCAATTTATCACACCAGGCTTGAAATCTCATGAGCTAGGCACTATTCCATTGAAATAAAATGTGAAAACAAGAGACAGGCTTTTTGCAAATAGAGAGCTGGAGATTGAAACTGGGAGTCATATCGGTTTAGACTCTGTGGACATGCCTCCTGAGTGTGTGCCCCAAATGGCTTTTTTGACTGCCTTCATTCTCCAAAAGGCAGACCTCCGGCATTCGATTGCTCTCGTTTCACATCCTGGTGCATTCATCCTTTTGACTCTAGCTGTATCAGCTCTCTGCATGTATTTATAGAGAAAGTATTGTGGTGACAGTACTGAGTGAAAGTTATTCAAGTCAAGATTAAAATATTTATTTCAAATATCCTGCTGAGAAACAGAGAAATTTAACCCACTCTGATTTCCATTCTGCTGGGCTAATAGCTTTACAAGAAATAGCCTTCAGTGAAGACTTCAAGTGGGATCCCAAAGCACTGCTGCAGAGAATTCTGGATGCAAGCCACTAAGACCCTAAGACTAAAGGCTGAAAATTTGTTATTATGTGGTTTTGAGTATTTACAGTGCTAAGACTCCTCTTATGAAAAGGAAACATTTTAAACCTCTACTAGTTTGCTGATGCAGCCATCTGTAAAGGTCAAGTTTGTTGATAGGCCGAAACTATAGATGACATTACCCATCAGGTTCCAATCCTAGACTAACGGGTTAATTGCAAACTGTGAGGAAACACCTAATATAATAATTAAAATAAGATACAACAGCTCATGATTTCTTGATCAGGATTAATAATACAAATAAAATACTCAGCAAGAGTTCTTAATGCCACTTGACATCACAGCTGTCTGTGTAAAGAATTTGAGCTTTGAAAATAATTTTAAAAAAAGTAACTAAGTAGAACAAATTCGAAAGTAACATCAGTGTTATGACATCTATGTACATTTTATCCGGTATAAATAGAGTAATTTGCAGCAGCAGTAGCATACCAGAACAGCAAACCCACACTACAGCAAGGGTACAGAAATCAGTTTTATCCAATAGGAAACACTTGAACCTTCACTTCCTAGCTCTAATCTTGCACTTTTGCTAGCATTTAATTCTCTTTCTTCACTGCTATGTGATTTCTACATGCTTGGGCTCTACATCTTTGCAAGTAATTCAAAAACACTAAAAAAGAAAAAAATGCCCACAAATCGAGGCTTTCATAGATTGAGGTTTCTACTCCTGCACAACGAATAGACTTCATAGCTGAAATCTCTAGACATCCTCGGCCTTTTCAGGAGACTGAATTTCAGCTGTGTATTCCCAGTAAATGGCAACCCATAATCTAGCCTGGCATACTAGCAGTTAATGTTGAGCTATGATTCAGGTACTCACAATTCAGCCTTGTCTGCAGTCTCCCAGTCCTATGATAGCCGTTCTACTGATGCAGCTTCTTCTGTTACTGGGAGAACTCACCAGCAGAGCTGTGTAATTCACAGATTTCTTTGGTTTGCTGCACAAAGGAAAAAAAAATGTATTGGTAGTTGTTAACCTGCACATATTTCAGTAAATGTAGAATTAATATTTACCCCTATTTTCTTCTCCTTTCTTTTTTTTCCTCCCATGACATATCTCTCCTTAATGAAAATGTACATCTACTTCTCCTCTGTTCATCATCTGTTTGTCATCTGAACATCTTCATACAGATTTAAAACTAAGAACAACAATACTAGTGCCTAATACAGTATGAGTGTTAAATATGTAACTAATCATATTCTAAGTGGTCACATTTCTTTATTCACTCCACATAAAAGGCTGAATTATTACTTTATCATGAGCTCAAGGTAAACATGGTGTATTGCTACTATGCTCCGCAGGTTATCCTGTTGGAAAGTGGGAGATTCAGAAATTAAGTCTGTTAAAGTCTTCCTCTTATCTCTCCCATTTCTTTGGAAAGAGAATGTGTGTCTACTTTCAGGAAGTGCCTACTCAATACACCACATATTCTCTAACATATGAAGGCAGCCGTGTAGGTGGCACACTACATAAAACCCCTGCCTCATTTCACCTCCTTCTGTTCACTTACCATCAGCAGATGACAAAGCAGTTCTGTGCAGAACACATTCCTTGTTGACCCACAACCCATGGCCAAATGCTCTATGAGAAGACACTATTGGAACCTAGGAAACTGCTGTAAAAAACAAGTTTAACATTTTCTGTCAGGAACATCCCCTGAAGATACTCTAAATGGTAGAGAGCTCCATTTCAGATGACAAACACAATAGTGTCTCTAGGACAGAGCTACTAACATTTGATGTACCTGAATCAAATGTTCCAATCACTGGCTCTAAATTACATCTACTTAATAGTTTGGAAAGGACTCATGAAGTACTAACTAAAAACCTGATTCTTTAAACGTTATTGATTTTTTTTTCTTTTAGAATCTCCTTCAATTTAGAGACAGCTTCTTCATTTCCTCCTTTTACATTCAACAGCTAATTAAAAATTGGTAAGGAAAAAGCTTCACAACCCCCCTTGCCCCTGCCAAATTGCAGTATTCCGTTCCTCCTTTGAAAAGACAATTTTACAGACTCAATGATCAATTCAACACAGCAGCTTTCACACCTTTGCAACAAGGATTTGCCACAGATTTTAGCTCAGTTAAAGATTATTTTAAGCTTCTAAATAGCCATAACATTTACTTCAGCCCAGAAAATCAAGCAAATAAACACATGAAAGGCCAAAATTCTATAACTTAAAGTCAAACAGGCAAGTAAAGTGCTTTCACAATTTCTAGAATCCCAGGGAAGGTCTGTACCTATTAAACTCACTGGCAAAATTCCCATCAAATTCAGTGCTATCAGAAATTCGTGCACCTTATCCTGCTAACCGATCACGTTTAATCACAGCATCATAAAAGCACATGGTGTTTCCCATACAATTCATGTAACATTCAGTCATGCCTTGAAGCTAACATTCCTTCTAGGGTAAATAATCACATTGTTCTGTCCCTTGTCCCCGAAGATTTTTTTTTTCAAAGCAGTTATATTTTAATCAAAGGAAAAAATGGATCTGTGTTCTAGAGAGGAAATGTGTATTTTCTAAATGTGAGGGCCAAATCCTTTGCTCTTTAGTTTTACTGAAACTCAGTGAATCTGGCCCGTGCATTCTTTATTGCTATCAAGCACTATACTGCAATTTAGAGTGAAAACTGCTAACTTCTATCGTCAGGCCAATTTATGTATTATCAGACAAAACTGATGTCTACAGTGAATTATGGGTATAGGAGCCATTATCTTCCAGGAGCACCTTGAAAACGAGATGTCTAATCTCAATAATGTAAGTTTCCTGGTTAAATAAATCCCCTGTGCTTACTGTGCTTAGTAATTCTAAGCATTTATAGAAAAGATGTCACACCCTCCCCCCCCCACCTCCTTAGACTTTAAAAAACATTTTAAAGCCTTGAGGGGATTTGAATCCTCACTAAACAGAATTGATTTCTGTACTTACTCCTTAGTATTCTTAATCACACAGTTCATGCATTTTTGTTATGTAATGGATTGAGAAATTCAAAGAACCGGCCTGTTTTGCAAACATTTAGCTTACCATCACCTCACTTCCCTTTTACTTTGATAGCTTTTTTTGATATCATGATGACAGTCTTATTAAGCACACCTTGCTTGAATCAGCTCCAAACAATCAATGCTGCCCTCTAAGTTTGTAGCCACCCAGGCCTTGTGTGAGCATTAAAGAATAGAACTTTGAAAGGCCAGCAGAGGCTTTCCAATCCACTCTGTAAGAAAGATTGCCTCTCCACTTTTGCCTATGAGAATTCAGGTTAAGGACTTCAGTCACCTATTTCTTCCTTGAGAGCCTGATCCAAAACTAAATGAAGCCAAAAGGAATCCATCTATCGATCTAAGCACTTCTGGCAACGTAATTCAGAGTTCTGCTGCTACTTTATGTACTAAGTTGGACACAGCCTGAGGACAGTCTTTCTAACCTGACTTGCACCCACTGCCTGTGGCCATAAGCACCCACTCCTGTTCCCACACATCGCCTTACCTCTGGGAGATACCCACAGGTGGCTGCTGACAGCACCAAGCTCCAAGTGAAACAGAAAGAGCCAGCTGGCTCACACAGTCCTCCACACCCAGACGAGTAAACTCTGAGCAGAATGTACTATTTCGTCCATACCACCATATTATCTGCAGTTTTCTGGGCTGGAGCTGGTTCCCAGACAGCCAAATCAGACTTCCAACTGCCTGTATTTGTAGACACAACACCAGATGAAAAATATTCTTCAGTCTTTCAAGAGTCTACACTGAGACTCTTGGGTCCTGTCTCTGCTCTCACTCTCATACAAATCAGGAGTAACTCGCTGCAAGAAGTGAAGTCACAGTAGCATCTAGAATAGAAAAACTAAAACCTAATGATTTCTTTAGTGAGCTCCTGGCTTATGTTTTAATTTTCTTAACAAGTTTATGCAAGTCTCACCTTTTTGGAAATCAAAATTAGGGACTCAGAAATTCCACATTCAGTTTTCATATATTTCATGGATCCTTAGCTGGTTTAGATATGTACCTACTGCCTGTGGCCTGTTCTTTCACAAATTATTCCATATAAATTCTGCTGTACAAGCACCATATTTTGACCACACTAATTCTAAGTTAGACTCAGTAGCTTTTAAAAACCACCTTCCTGATAAAAAAGCAACCCTTTTATACAACCAGAGAAGACCAGCAATCCATATCGATTATACATTAAAGGCTACACAGTTGCTGTTGTGTCAGAGAAAGCTTTTCTCTAATACTCTGTGACTTAGGTTTCAATCTGTACTTAGTAAAATATGGTTATAAAACCAAATGATTTAGACCAGTTCTGAAGCATGAGTACCAACGCACCCAGGAGGTACAAAATTTGCTTAAAAGACAATGGTCTAAACACTTTGGGGCTGCAAATATAACCATGAGCTGGAATCAACCACATAAAATAGTTCATCTTGCAGCAAGAAATATGTGCTGCTACACGGAGCACTTCTTCCCACTTTACTATTTTACACAGCTTAACAGCTCCACGCTGTTTGGACAGACCCTTTATGTTCTTCGGAAGTTACTCTGGATAGACCATTAGTTGGCAGATATTGGCAAAGCTTCATATTTTTCATCTGAGTTATGCCAGCTCATCCAGTGTCACCAAACAGTTATACCCGTGTAGCTAATTTTTGCGACAGTGCTATTTTTTAGAGGCAAGGATACATCAACTGACGCAGTGGCAATTTGAGCTGTTTACATCTCTATGCATGCAATTGCAGAGTCTCCAGCTTGGAGTGTCCTCGGTTTTGACTATCCATGACCCTGCTATGCTGTCTTACTGCCTCTCCATGTGTTATAGCACTTTCCTTCACTTCTACAAACATACCATGCCATGTGAGAGACGAACTGTATTTGCCTCTTAGTGCCCTTTAAAAAAAGTGTCAAACCTCATGCCCTATTGCAACTCATGGCTTTATGTACCTACAAAACATGCCCCATCTGTACCCCTTATTACTGTCTTTCTTTGAGGTAATCAAATATGCAGAAGAGGCTGATGTGAAGGGGAAGAAGTCTGTACATTGCTGTCTGGACGTGTTGCAGGAACAACACATCATATATCAGTGTGTTCTAAAATATTTAGGGAAAACAAGATTTAAATTTGATTATCACATGCCAGGAAAAAATTGCATCTGCCACATACTGTCTGCACCAGTCGCACTAAACCCCGGCATATACAGTGGGAACTGTAGATGCCATCTGTAGCCCTAGAATAACCTTGGCAGCATACCAGCACATATTCATTTCTGTGGAGAACAGCCTTGCTCATGGTACCTCAGACTGCCAAATTGTCTCAGAGCTAGTAACTGGATATTATCACTTATTTGAATCCATCCTAGTTAAACAAGATGCTTGGAGTTGGCAGTTCCTGAAACTTTATTAAAGGTTGAGTAGGTAACCTTTCTCGCCCCCCCAGCCACTCCAATTTAGCAGAACATGATTACCTCAGGCAACTTGCCAAAAGCCTATGATGGATAACTTGAAAACTGGAACATACATGAAAAAAAAACCAATAGGGATAAAAAACTGAAGACCACTGTTGAGGAAATTTCAGTGTTGTTCTGCTTTAGGTAGAACAGAATCTTTCGACAGGAGAATTAATATCATCCTGATGAATTATAGACGGATTGAGAGGGGAGACAGAAGGGAAATTGCACAGCAGTACTTCTGTATTTGCATAGGAACTTCTACCTGGATAGCCTATCTTCTTTTAACTTATGAGAAAAAGGAATAATCAAGTTCTTGAAGAAGACTGGCATCCAGAGATCTGCAAAAAGGGTACAGAAAACAGATACAGAGACTTATACATCAAAGAGTGACACATGCCCCTGTGACTCCCCCTGCTCTTATTTCACTCAAATTCTTCAAAGTAGGATTCAATGGAATATTTTCATCCTGGATAACCATGGAACAGCTAAGGTTTACTTGAACTCTATTGAATCCAGATGTGATTCAATGTGTTACCCTAATAACACGCAAAAGAAAAAACACTGCTGTATGTAGAAAGAAATGTCCATAAATAAGCTCCAAATGTCCACTGGGAATAGCTTAGTAATCACACACGTATTGATTTAGTGCTACAAACTTCTCGAAGCAGTTTTACCCAGTACAGTGTATAAATAGGACTTCGAAGATGGCTCTGCTAGACATACATTCCCAGCTTCACCAAGGCATTCACATGATATCATTATTATCAGATCTAAAACTTAGCAGTCTTTAGCACAGTTATCCTTTGAACATCCCTATGACAGGGAACGTGGTACTATTCCCATGTTATCATATAGTTGAGCTTATTATCTATATCACTAAAAAGCATAATCATATACATGTCATCTAGCAGTCACTGATGATAGGATGTCTGAATTCAAAACACTGATTTTCAAATATGTAGTTTAAGTTGCTTCCTTACTCTTCAGGTGCTCAAAGATACTTAGAAATGTAAATTCTGTCTGTGAAGAAACCCAGATACTGTAGAATTCTTGCCAATGTTGAGCAGCTAGAGACCTCCTCTACATTTAAGTTAAATCAGGATCTATAATTTATGCATTTATGTTCCTATGTTACCTCTGTGATTAATCTGATTACTTTCCTCAGAGCAAACTTACCCAAAGAAGCTCTGTAGAGAATAAGGGTAAAGGAGTAGATAGGACTTGCCCCTCCTGCTGCCTTTTACCTGGCAGCCCACCAATGGCAGCCCAGTGTTTACAGCATCCTTTCTCACTATGGAGATTAGGGTTCAGATTTTCTTCTTGGTTTCTGTTCTCCTCTTCTACGTGATTTCTCCAACTACTGGGTGAGTCAGTTTCTCCTTCTCCACAAGCTTGAATTAGCTGTTCTACTTTATACAGACTAATTATATACCAGTCGAGCTAAGGGAGCGAGGTGATGGTGCATATGTTTGCACATGACTCTCTGCCCTGGTTGCTAGAGCAGTCACTTGACAGGGGATACAATTGGATTCCCCAGTCCCAGCTCCAATAAACATTAAATATTAATTTAGTTCACTGAAGCAGAAATGAAAATTGTTGCAGCAAGCAAAATAAAATGCTTGAGGGACTGGCTACAGGTGCTCAGGCAAGAAGTCTGCAGAAGACAGAAACCTGAACCACATGCCAGAGTTGTAGATTTGTGTCCTGAGGACCCAGTGAAGATACTTGCTTGTCCTTTGAATGGAACTGGAAACAGTTTAATTCTCCAGTGACTTTGTAAACAGTGCATCATATGTAGTACAATTACCAGTCTCTAATTTGCTTTATTATCTCTAATGCGTGACCTCTGGAGGGACAAAGGATGGCATGCATCTTCTTACTCTATCAGCTCCCTCTGCTCGCTGCTTACCTCTTTCCTCCAATCCTCGGGAACTTACAGGAGAGAAATTGTTAGGGTGAGAAAGGAGCCATTTCATAAAGACAGCGGGATGCCAAATGCAATGAGCTGATTACTATTAGCTTGCTGCTGTGTGTAGCATTAACCAAGGGAAGTCAGACCATTTTGTCAACAGCAGCTTCCTGTAAAAACCCAGTCAGATTGAGTGGATATGGGGAATCTTATTTAAGATAAAATGATGATACCATGTGAAAATCGAATAGTAAAGGGTAAATGTGTATGCCTGTGTCCTAGCCCAGAACTGGAAACTTGTACTTCTACTGCGAGTGGTGTTAGCCACAGCCATAGCTCTGCTGAGTGTCAGTTTACACTTAAAGAAGATACATTTTTTATTTCATATACAGCAACTGAGACATAATATATTATTAAGGGATTAGATAGTCAAAAAGAAAAAACACAATATGAGGGCTGGAGTTATTTTTCTGAATATGATTAATAAAAATTTCAGTCACTGTTGGAGGTGGGATACTCATCCATTCTTGTCCAAACGTCTCAGTATACTGAGCAGTATGTCTGCTCGTGTGGTCTTAAGTACTCCAGAGATGTTTTCTAATTTTCAGAAGGAACCCTACACTTGCATGTTACCTGTTGATTTTATATTAATCCTAGTAGTTGAAGATAAGCTAGAGTCCAGCCTACAAAAAGCCAGTGGGTGCAAAGATGAATAGAACAAAAGCTAGGAGATGAGAAACAGATCTGTAGCAAACATTTGCAGTGGAAACTGAGACAAAAATACCACGTGACAGAGAGTTTCAGTGCAGCTGTTTATAAGAGGTCCGGGCTTTCACACAGAAGTCCTACTGAATTTGACAGAGAAATCTTACGGAAAATTTTAAAATCAGCTTACCACTTCCAGGATGAAATGTGTACTCTTGAGGCAGAGAAATATACGTGTATATAAAAATATTAATGCAGTCATAAAGCTCTGCTAAATCTAAGTGCACAGCTTAAACAGAAATGTCTAGAAAAAATACCAAAGCATTCAAGTGAAAACAAACATGACAGGGGTATAATTACAAGGGATAACGAGACTTTGGTTGTAATCTCTTGTATGTGCTGGTATTATCAGCTGAATCTTTGGATAGGCCTGATCCAAATGCTAAATGTTAATAAGGGTCTTTTGATTTTAATAGGTTCTGAACTTAATCCTAAAACAGTTTGGTTTTGTGATGTGAAGCCCAGTGTATGAACACAAATCTTGTATGACATGAAGTATCACAAATAGTGTCTCATTATTCTTTATTTGTAATGCAACAAAAATAGCCTTTTTAGAAGTAAAGACTTGGGAAGATAAATTTTTCAGCAGCACATTTCTTGGGTCCATGCACTTAGATTTTGCTTTAGATGTACTATGATGAATATTTCTAGGTAAAGCAATTAGTTTCCTCTGTTTGACATGTGAATAAAACTCTTGCAATGCAAGTTTGACTTTCATTTTAGTTGCAGTCTGTTATTGCTAATGAAAAAAACCAACTTCCTAGTTTTTCTAATGAATCAGCGAGATAAATTGTTAACACTTAAGAACTCCCCCGGCAATAATGAATGACACAGTTTTGTGTTATCCCTGATAAAGTTTAGGATATGGAAAGCAGTTTAATCCTCTTTCTATACTCTCCCATCTGTGCTTTA
Source organism: Leptosomus discolor (assembly GCF_034619465.1). Lineage (NCBI taxonomy): Eukaryota > Metazoa > Chordata > Aves > Leptosomiformes > Leptosomidae > Leptosomus > Leptosomus discolor. The sequence goes on along the minus strand of NC_141391.1, from coordinate 110,672,970 downwards.
GAGCTACCACAGTAAATTACTACATACTGAAGCACTGCTTCAGATGCAATTTCATATTTTCAAAGCTGAGATAATTTTACTCCACAGTGTACATTTTAATCTTTGTAAAAGAAGTAAAAAGTTTAAGGAAGCCACGTCAGATAAAACTGTTGAACTTAAGAGATGGATGGTGGTTTACAGTGAAGTAGACCTTTCTTTCACAAGGGTTGCTTGCAGTGCAGAGTTAAGCCAAACTAATCACTTTGTTTACAGAAAATCTGCAATGCAAAGTGTTAAGATTTAACTCAATTGTAATCTTTTGTTAATTATAAGATATTCTTTATGTAGGAAGAGTTGCTGATAAATATGGCTTGAGGCACTCTTTTTATTGTACCTTAAGTATGCAATTGCCTATGCCTAGTGTCTTTGATTCTGCTTTCCTATTGCAGAATGAATTTACTTGGTATAGTTTTGCCATTAACCTGTTCAGTCACGGTTAGGGCTCATTTCTTTCTCTGAGTGAAGCTTAAGTTTTGTGTTGGACTTCTCCAGATTTTATCAGCTGTGCATTTTGCTGCTGTTCAATCATTAAGGATAAAGGGAATAAAGGGACTGATTTACTGTCTATTGGAGTAAATTGACTGACTCCGTTCAGAGGCTGAGCATAAGCAGCTGCTCCAAGAGTAGAACTGAATACAGAGACAGAGAGAGACTGATTTAATAAACTTCTTTATCTTGCATTTTTCTGCATCCACATAAAAACCTGCATTCAATAACACCACAGAAATCAAGTCAGTCCAGTGTCTTCCTCAGGTCACCATATGGTTGTGGAACAGCTGGTTAATGTTAAACCTTCACAAAATTGAGATTATACTTAGAGGAAGCAGCAGATACTTTGAAGAATCTGCAGCCACAGTGCGGCATCTAAAACAGACGGCCACAGCATCAAAACACTCTGCCAGAGAAAGAGTTCCTCTGTAACCCTTTGTTACTTTGAATTTCAAAACAACATCTTACAGCCTATCTTATGTCCTGGGACTAACCTGAAGAATATAGCCTGTCCTTGATGACCTAAACCCAGCTAAACAAATGTCTGTCACCTCACAACCAGATTACAGCAATCCAGCACGTTCTCTGAGACTTGACAATTCCTTCTAAGACTACTAAATTGTCAAACTTGAGTTGAATCTCCCGAATTTAGGGTGGAGAAAAAGGGTCTGTGGCTTTTTTGGGGGAGACAGGTAACCCAGCTCTGCAGAGGATAGCTTGCCAACATGGAAACAGAGCTGCTTCACTCTGTGTATGCCAGTAAGAAACTCCTGCTGTTCATTTTCATTTCTCTGCGTCTTCATTGCCACATGCCAGCTGCTGGGATTGCTAAGGAAGACTCTCTCATCTTCAATGCCCTACCCACACCATTTGCTCCTCTGATGCAGTGTGGGGTGGGTGGTGAGCAAAGAGCAAACCTGGATTTGTGCTCACCAGTGGGAGAAGTGACACATGGAGTTGAAGACAGCTTGGAAGCAATGGAAAACTAGCCATTGTGTGTAAATTATAGTCATGTATTGTTGAAAGAATAGTGAAATGGCACAGTTATGCTACTGTAAAGATGGAAGTTTCAGAAAGCTCTTGAAAAAATAATACTTGAATATAAGGGGTTCATGTGGTCTTAAGTTTGCCCCTTTGGGTGCCTAGTGTGATGTTATGAATATTGACAGTAATCCAAGGGATCATGTAGCAGAAGCAGGGAGGGGATTTAAACCCTGCCTCTGGGAAGAAAAGAAAACTCACTTCAAAGCTGGTGCCTCATGAAGCAAGAAAATGACTTACCTTGAGCCCGAGAAGGTCAGAGAATAGGGGGAACTGCTGGCAACAGCCTGCTTCACTGCTGCTTCCCTCCTCACCCCTGTCCCAATGCCCTCCCCAGGAACCCAGATGGCAGCCCTCCAGCACGGGCCCACTCCCTAGAGACAGTGTGTGGCTTCTCGTGCAACCCCAGAGATTCTGAAGAAGGAGGGGGAAACAGGAGGAGGAGGACATGGCTATTCTTCTGCAGTTTAGCCTGAACATCTAAACAACACATGCTTCTCAAGAGTATGACACATTGTAGAGACCTCCTTGAAGCAAGGGAACTGCTAAAGCCTTCCAGCTAAGGTTGACATATTTTCTGATAATAGAAAATGAAGCAATATAAAAATATGCTCTTCCAGCCACCCCCACACTCAGTTACAGGTAGATCATAGCATGTTTCATAAATGCGAAAGCAAGCTGTCCTGACATCAGAAGTCCTTTATTTAAGACACTGATAGAAGAAGATGAGTTAACTATTTATGAATATTCAAAGTGCTATTAGGACAAAGAAAGCATGTAAGCAGATTGATATGTACACTCTTAATAACCTCATCCAACAATAATTCATGTTTTCCAGCCCTGTGGTTTTTTTTTTTCTTTTTTTTTTTTTTGTGGCTATGATACTACTTGACTATGTGTTGTTTATTGTACTGCTGTATGCAATAATGATTTAGAAATTCACAAACAGAACACAAGCAAGCTTTTGAAATGGCTAGCAAAAAATTAGCTAGTTTTTATATCTTGTTGATAAAAGAATAGAAATACTATATTTAGGGTAGTAGAAATTCAGTTTAGGCCTTGGATACAAATACAGAGCAAGACACACGGTTTTCTTAATGGAACAATAAAATTAGTTAGCCTTTCATTGAATTTGTGTGTTAGGTGGGAAATCTTTGTAAACAAGGTAACTGAGATATTTTGGAACTGAGCATTCATGTGAACCACTAAGGAAGTTCTGCTGGGATTTCTGAGACGTGCAAAGTTACTGTCTGAGTAACACTATGACTGCAAACATCATAATAGGAGGGATGTGACTAAAATACTAAGTACATCCAAAATAGTATTCAGAGTATATTCTGGAGCCACAAACTGATGGATTGAGCACAATCAAACTGCATGATTTAGGCATAAAAGTAGCAGGGGGTTGAGTCACAGAAGGCTCTGTTTCTATAAAACATCTTTGTCAAGTTTTGTGAAGCCACAGAAATCCTGACTGGGATGTAGGGGTCTTCTTAACAGTAAAGAATATTAATAATAATAAGTGTTTAAATTATAAGTTGCTATGTCTACCATGCAACTGTACCATATTTCCTCCATTTTTTAATAACACTCACAGAACTGTTTAGAAGGAAGAGCTGTATTCAATAGCCATCAGAAAGATTTACCTGGCCTACCATTATCTGACAATCAACACCTCTTCACTGGAGCTTTGGATACAGACAACTGGAGTCCCATTGTGAAACCAGAGTGTATTACATGGAAAACAGGGAGAATGCTTAACAATAGAGTGAAATGACAGGTAAGAAGGTTCTGATAAAACTATGAAAAGAATTTTTGTTCTTTTTTTAAAGGAAAATCTGTGCTTCCTCTCAAAATGCTTTCCAGGAAATACTTATTTCCTAATCAGCTCTGATCATAAGTTATTATTAAGAGCACTAGTCTTTTTTTCTCCCTCTGATAAGAAACAAAAAAAGCAATTAAATGACACAGATGTCACTTGTTCTCATGAATGTGTCCAACTTTGCCAAAACAGTATTACCCGTAAAAGACAGTAAACAGCATTTGAAAATGTTAGTGTAACTAGACAGGGGCAGATTACATTTGGGCTCATAAAGAACAAGAGCAACAAGAAGGAAAGAGAGAGCAGGAGTGTTAGAGGAAGCAAGAGCAAAGAAGGATACAAGAGAGCTCCATTCATTTGCTGTCTTGAGTTCACTTGCAGACACAAGACCCAGTCTGTTTTGCAGCTTGTATAAATGTTGAGTGTTGAAAGCAGCATCCATCATCTCACCAAAGGTAACAGGGTTTTGACCCTATTCACTCATGCATTGGCCCACAGAGCTGGCTGCGTAGGTACGCTCTATATGTATATGCACTCCATTATGAAGTCTCTGACAGAGGCTACCAGAGGGCTTTCAGGAGAACCGCATAATGTTCTCTGAGTGATTCCCTCTGTTCTTTGGAGATGAGGTGTCGAGCCCAGAGAGGCCCAAGAACTGTTGAACACCTTAATGTTGGTTAATGCTGTGCTTTCCATATGGCGTATATAGCCAATCTATACACTGAGTTAAATAGTTGTGGTTAATCGGTGGCGGCCTTAATTAAACTTTTGCAGAGCAAATTTAGTTAATCGTTCAAAACACATTTGTGAGATTCTGCAAAATGAGCAGCTTACCCTCCACCTTTGCGAAATTACTGTTAATCATTCACTAATGTCTGCATCATCCTATTTAAACCTTCCCCCTGTGGTTTTAGACTTCTTTCTGCTTGCTAATCCACCACAGGGGAGTGATATGTAAACATGCAAATACATTTTTATAGGCTTTTCCTATTTGTGGTGGTAGGTTCTATCAAGCCATATTTATACCCTCACCAAGAATTATTTATAATTCATTCGTCTCACATTCAATTGAATTAATTTAAAGGTATAATTCAATTTAACAAACATGCAGCTCAATGTACTGAGCAGTGAGACGTACTGCAGCTGTTTCAGGCACGCTGCACGTCACCCCATCTTTCTGTTTTCAGCCAGCTTCCTGGGTCAGTGATATTCCTATATATCAAACCAAGTACCACACCGGAACAACAATGGACCATAACAAGATAACAACAGCTTTTAAACCTCCAAGCTGTGCAATTATTACCTAGCTGCCCCAAATTTCTCTAAATTCTCCTTCTCCCTGAAGAGGATGTCCTTTACTGTGCAGGTCTATTATAAAATCTTGTTGATATGAACTACTGCACTCTTGCTCCTAACTCTGCTGAAGCCCATTATAGACAACCTTTTCCTGTGATTTACGCCTCATTATAAAAATCAAATTTCTTGGTTGTCAAAAGTAAATTGACTGCAGCAAGCTGAAGGAACTAACTCCCTTTTGATGCTGGACATAGAGAGCCATCACAGCAGTCTAAGGGTGTAACTTCAAATGTGATGGAAGGATATCCTATAAATACATAGCTCTTTTAGAAAGGAAAATGAAAAACCGATTATCAGGTTGAATGAAGAATGTGCAAACTGTCTCTCTCCTAACCTTAACCCTAATGACCAGGACCGGATGAGACTTGGCCCACACTCAGAAGCCATCACCCAGTTAAAATATCTGTCAGGAGAGAAATTGTTCTGCAGGATACCACTCCTCTTGCCAGTCCTTTTGCAGCCCCAGTACAGCTGGAGATCTAGACATTGTCTCTCTCCTACCATTAAACCTAATCTTCACTATACTTTTAACCATAAGCCTAAAATGTGTTGTGCTCTGAGCCATAGTCTGGGACCCCAAACCATGGGTGAGATGAAAAGGCTACTACAGAAGAAATCTTTTTGTAGCCTACCCATTCCCTTGGCAGTCCCCATGCAGCTTCACTCCACCCAGAGCCCCAAGATTTGTCTCTCTCCTAACCCTTTGCCTAATTATAATGCTAATGCTAATGGTGAATGTGGACTAAGCTTCAGCTAGGGATGAACAGCCATGGCCCAGAAAAGAAGTATTTTGGCAACCTATCCCTTCCCTTAGCCACATCTCTGCAGACATACTCCAATGGGGGATATAGGCTTTGTCTCTCTCCTGACTCTAACCCTAACTCTAAAGTGAAGGATGAGCTGAGCCTTAACCCAGGGCAGTAGCCACGGCTCAGATGAAAACTGTGTCAAGAAAGAAATGTTTAGCAGCCTTCTGGAGAAGAGGAGGCTGAGGGGAGACCTTATCACTCTCTACAACTACCTGAAAGGAGGTTGCAGTCAGGTGGCGGTCAGTCTTCTCGCAAGTAACTAGCAGTAATGATGAGAGGAAATGGCCTCAAGTTGCACCAGGGGAGGTTTAGTGGACATTAGGAAAAATTTCTTTACTGAAAGGGTTGTCAAGCATTGGACCAGGTTGCCCAGTGAGACAGTGAGTCATCATCCCTGGAGGTGTTCAGAAAATGTGTAGATGTGGCACTTTGGGACATGTTTTATGGGCACGGTGGTGTTGGGTTGACAATTGGACTTGATGATCTTAGATGTCTCTTCCAACCTAATGATTCTATGATTCTGTGAAACTTCTTTCCAACCACTGGCAATTCTAGCAAAACAACAATTTTTAAATTCACAAGGGTATGCTGCATGGGCCACACATTTAAACTAAAACAAACGATCTAGGTTTATATTTTTCCTCAAAACAATAGCGATGCAACCATAAATTTGTTTTATTGGAAATTTTCTGTTAAAATTAATGCACACATACATGAAATCCCTTACTAGTTTTAGCTTCACTCTTTTCTGTTATTCTTGTCATTACCAGTCTACCTTAAAACTTTGAAAAAGACATTTATTACAGTTACTGCTCTGTGTATCCCATACCAACAGAGCAACCTACATTATCAAAAAAAAAAAAAAAAAAATTAATGTCAAATGTATTGCATGAGCAAATTGAAAAAAAAGAAAGCATTTTCTCTACATATTTCTGTTTTGATACTTCTCGACTTATTTGTCACAATGGAGGTAACCATATTTACACCTTGATAAGTGATTCTTGAGTTGATATGCTCCTTCAAGCTTTAAAGGCAACCACCTCCTAGCACAGATTCTGACTTTAGAAAAACCTGAAATCAGCAACTATACCAAGCTTTGGACCAAAATGGTTTATTAGTGGTGCATCCCCCACCCCCAACATATCTGAAGAATGTCATGGCCTTACAATGGTATGCTTTTTGAACTCTTTCCAATTTCAGATATTTCCTTTCTCTTTTAATACCTCATTGCTTTTGCATCAATTACAGCCTGACCTAAAGCCATACTGGCAGTGAATGTGATATATAGTAGAATCCATTTAAATGAATTTCTGATGAAAAAATAAAACTGTTAAAAGAATAAATTTACTGCACAGATTTATACAAATCCTGTATATGCACTGAAATCCTCTTAAAGGAAAAACTGATGGAAGATTAAAACGTTAAATGAATTAAAACACAGCATCCTAGTGAAATATAATGATTATTTGACCTATTAAATTAATAACTCCACTGACCATATAATGCTAAGTGTTCAAATATATGTCAATTTTAAATACATGGTGACAAAATGTAAAGCAAACAGTGATCAATGGGAATATCTATTAAGACAATAAAGTTACAGCACAGCAGTGAAATGTTCTTGAAAGGTCTTTGTTCACCCAGGCGTGAAGCTAGTAAGTCCTTCATTTCTGTGGAGAAAGAGAGATTTTTAATGATTATTAAAAGTTATTAATTGCACAGCATAAATGTAATTTTTGCTTTGCTTAATTTCAACATATTAAAATATCTGAGAAAGCCATTCTTTTCCCTTCCAGCTGGACACTCAACTTGTGGTAAATTTTTAGGGATCTGTTTAAAAAAAGATGTTAACCAACATCTGCCATTAGGGCTGTCTGTATTTCATTTTATGGACAATATCTTTTAAAACTGCGCCAAATTTGTCATCACTAGTGAAACATACAAAAGCGTATGTGTTGTGAGCACTGTAACATTTATTTTAGATTCTGTAATTTTAATGTGTAGTCAAGAACATAACATATAGACATATTTCTGATAAATATTATGTCCACGTATTTCCACGCTAAAATAAAAATTAAGCATTTTGTCTTTCCCATCAAAAGCACTAATTTGGTAATACTAAAATCCTGTGAAGTGATCCCATTTTGAAAAAATGCATGCTTCATCTGTATATCTAGGTTTTGGCCAGCTCTCCAAGTAACAGGTTTCAGGTTTAAATCCCAGATTAAACCACTAAAAACGTGCACTCTAAATCCCCAGCAATGAGTTGAAAATGATTTTATACAACAACTTCCTACCTGAGAAGAGTTGAGTTCATATTTAGTTTAGGTCATAGGTGTAATGAGTTTGTCAGTTGCAATCTAGTCTGTAATGAATTTATATCTTGATCACAAAATTACTGTACTACCCAATTAAATATTGCCTGAAGGGTCTGTTCATTAGAGATAGAGACCCAACAACGGATATTAGAGACTGAAGTGCATTTTCAGTGTATGAAGAACTGTACAATCCCCCTTGTCTTTCACTCAGACGGAGATTTGGGACTACAGAGAAATTTTTTTTTACAGAACCTCCATCCACTATCATGTTCTAATTATCAATACACAATAATAGCCATAAAGAGGAAAGCTGGAAATAACCATGCAAACACTCCACTCATCCCTAAAATTGTGTTCTGCTGTACCTTAGAGAGCAAAAATGTACACTGAAAATACAAGGAGGCATAGAAGATTAACTCCACTAATAAAAGACAGTGGACGGCTGGGCTCAAAGAGTGGTGGTGAATGGAGTTAAATCCAGTTGGTGGCCAGTCACAAGTGGTGTTCACTAGGGCTCAGTATTGGGACCAGTCTTGTCTAATATATTATTTTATCAATGATCTGGATGAGGGGATTGAGAGTACCCTCAGTAAGGCTGCAGACGACATCAAGCTGGGTAGGAGTGTTCATGTGCTTGAGGCTAGGAAGGCTGTACAGAGGGATCTGGACAGGCTGGATTGATGGACTGAGGACAATTTTATGAGATTGAACAAGGCCAAGTGCTGGGTCCTGCACTTGAGTCACAACAACCCCATGCAGCGCTGCAGGTTTGGGGATGAGTGGCTGGGAAGCTGCCCAGTGGAAAAGGACCTGGAGATGCTGGTCGACAGCCGGCTGAAGGTGAGCCGGCTGTGTACCCAGGTGGCCAAGAAGGCCAACAGCATCCTGGCCTGTATCAGCAATAGCGTGGCCAGCTGGAGTCGGGAGGTGATCGTGCCCCTGTACTCGGCACCGGTGAGGCCGCACCTCAAATACTGTGTGTAGTTTTGGGCCCCTCACTGCAAGAAAGACATTGAGGTGCTGGAGCACGTCCAGAGAAGGGCAATGAAGCTGGTGGGGGGTCTAAAGCACAAGTCTTAAGAGGTGAGGCTGAGGGAACTAGGGTTGTTTAGTCTGGAGGAGGCTGAGGGGAGACCTTATCACTCTCTGCAACTACCTGAAAGGAGGTAGTAGCGAGGTTGGTGTTGGTCTCTTCTCTCAAGTAACAAGTTATAGGATGGGAGGAAGTGGCCTCAAGTTGCACCAAGGGACGTTTATATTGGATATTAGGAAATATTTCTTCACCGAAAGGGTTGTGAAGCATTGGACCAGGCTGCCCAGGGAAGTGGTTGAGTCACCATCCCTGGAGGTATTTAAAAGACACATAGATGTGGCTCTTACAGACACATCTTAGTGGTGGACTTGGCAGTGCTAGGTTTATGGTTGGACTTAATGATCTTAAAGGTCTTTTCCAATCTAAATGATTCCATGATTCTATGAATACAAACATATAGGCTCAGGGTTCCGCAAATTATAAGTTTGATGAAGAGATGATCACATTTGAACTTTGATGCTCATGTTAAGATAGCCTGTGAGACTACCTTGTTAAAAAATGCAAACTAGTTGAGAGCTGGAAAACAAACAGCTCTTGTTGACAAGCTGCTAGGGACACCAACCACTGAAAAGAACAGGAGATGTCTGCATAAGAAATGGGGTATCCAAAACCAACTAGGAGTCAGCAAGGCTCAGCTGAGAAGCTGCATGAGAAGTATAGTTACAGAGCCCTGTTTTGGCAATGGTTTTACTGGGCCAGACAGAAAGAGCACTTTTTCTTAATGATGTAGTGACAAACTAGATGAAGTGTGAAGCACATTCCAGGAAACCCTTCAAAGGAAGGATGGACAGGATGCTGCACATACGTGCAAGGCTTAAATACCTTTTGAGAGCTATACAAGTGTTATTAGCTATATGTGACAGCAGAAAAATGTTAATGTAAGGGAGGTCTTGATTGTTCCATTGCCACACATAAATAACAGCTTGCATATTCCAATATTCACAGTAAAATCTTTGGCCACACACCAGAGAAAACTGCATTTCCATCCCTGTCTCTTGGGAGTCCTCTTCTGAAAGACTCCTCCTTTCCAACTGTTCAGCCCACATCCCTTTCTATTAGTATAAAATGGGGAGTCAGCTCACCATAGCTGATTATCCTTCTGATTGAATATTCAGATCAGGTAGCTGCAGCCTGTCCTCTAACCCCTTCTTTGCCAAACTCTTTTTCTTAAATCCTTTCTTGTCACAGTGGCAAAAAAGGCTGAAGCCACACAAGAAGGACTTATCTTTTAGCTTCAGGAAAAGAAAATTAGGATCTGAAGCTATGAATGATGTTTAGTGGGTTAATCTGATTTAATCCAAGAAAATCAGGCTCAAGCCATGCTCATTATGAGGACTTTAATTTTGTTTTGGGTTTTTTTTAAACAACCTAGGAAACTCCCTGCCAATAATTTTTCTGTACTATTTATAAGAATTTTTGAAGGCGCTGGTTACAGTGCTGAATGTCAATAGGATTCTATCTACTATTAATGCTATAACTATTGCTACAGTACTTAAAGCAGCAATTATGAAGCAAGGCCTGACTGGGCTATGGGCTACACAGATACAGAGTAAAAGACAATTACTGTCCCAAGACCATTACGAGAGACATTAATAGTTAACATGGATCTACACAAGGGAAAACGTGAAACAGTGCTGGTCAGCGTGACAGAGGAGAGTTAGATCACCAATGCCTTCATTAACAAGGGGAATTTTAAGGAAGATTTGAAGCACGGTAAGATAACAAACTTGATAATTTCTCAGATATTTATTAGGATTGTTGCCTGAGAATGAGGGAAATCATGAGAAAGGCTTAATATGTTTGTAATTAGTGTGTCAAGAAGAATGAACCCTGAATAATAGTCCTGGGCATTTCTGAGAGACGGTTTAGTAAGTTCAGTGGGAGAGGTCTGATGGAGCAAGAGGGGAAGAAAAGTGAGGATATAATTGGAAAAGCAGACCTTCCGAGTTCTAAATAGCACTCTCAATTACACAGAATCGAAAAGGAGAAAGGAAATGGAGAACGTGCTTGTAAAGGCACATGAAGCTAAGGGTGCATATGCAATTTGTATTAAGATAGGAAAGATTGAATTATGATTGTACTGTGAAGAGAAAATCTTGAGCATAGTAAGAGAAAGGACAGGATAAAGGAGGGAAAACACACAGATACAAGGGAAATTAAGGACAAAATAGGCTGGTATTGAGGCAAATGGAGGTGATTAGAGAAGGACCATAACTCAGGAACTTGCACCTGGGTCAGGGGAGATGACACTTTGTAGAACCTTTGCAAAGACTGTAAGGCAATCTGGGATGGGGTGGGGAGGTCTAATGGCCTTTTCATGGGAGAAAGGCATATACAGTTTTCATCGGAATAAATTGCTGTCAACATGTGCAGAGAAGTCAAGGGTAAGGGTGTAGAAAGTTTCAAAAAGGAGATGCAAGGTGGGAAAAATGTTACTGAGGCTGTAAGCATGGCATTCAGCTAAACTGGAAAAGAAAAGCCATTTAGTCAGGAAGATTGTAGAACGGAAATAGAGGAGAAATTCTTTTGCAGTGGAGGGAGAGAGGCATGGAGAAGCAGCTTTCATTGAAACACTGCAGTGTATATACACAAGCACAAGAAGTTGAATGCTGAAAGTGATTCTGAGTTGCAGCTTGATGGGGCAGACCATGCCATTAGAGAACACGTTGAAAGAACTAATGGTAAAAGAGAATGGAAAGAAAACAAGATATGTATGTACAAGTTAAAAAACCCCAACCAACAAACCAGACCCACCCCCCTCAAAAAAAAGCCAAAACCACCCAACCCCAAACCAGAAAAAAGCCTAAGAGTGGATGAGAAGTTATCTGCTATTTCAGATGGGGGAAAAGATCAAGCAAGAAGGCCTGTGGTTGACACTGACCTCCGTATCTTGAGTATAAGTACTTTTTTACTACATGTGCTCCAGGGTGGAGAAATTCCACACTTCAGATCAATTCTATTGATGCAGAACAGGAGTGTGTAATGATTAAATGATTTATGTAAGGTGACACAGAAATCAGAGCCAAACACTGACCCCAAGACCCCTGAATCCCAGGTCAGACAGTTAATGAGCTAATAACTGTCTGTTAACTGTATGGACAGAAGTCTGATATCCCCCTACTCTTTGTGGAGCCTCTCTTTTTTTTTTTTTTTCCCCGGTATAGGTCTACTAACGGAAGGGCATTTCAATTAAGATGCTACTCAAGATAAACAGCAGATTATGTCTCAAAACACTTTGCCTTTCTCAGTTTTCTGTATTCACCACAAACTCTGAGATGGTAGGAACAAAGGCACACCCAGAAATGGCTTATTTTTTTATCTGCTGACAGGTGGGCAGAGAGGAAAGCAAACTATGCCCCATCACATCATAGAGTTTAATGCTTTCCATAGCACAGAGAAACAAAAGGTAAAAATTCACTACTCATGAACTATCTACCTGTGCTGACAGCTAATTTAGGCCCAATATACACGCTATGCAGAGAGAATAAATTCTTATGACACGTCAAATCTGGAGTCCAGGGCAGCCTGGTAGTGATACTGAAGCAACACACTGCTTGCATACTGATTTCTGTGGTACTGCTCTTTGTTTTGAAAAAACATATTTGTGCAGTTTCACTGGGAGCATAGGTATCCTATCCAAGTAAAAGTGGAAAACCAGACAGAGTGACAAGTTTGTTAACAGCTCATTCTATAGCTGGGGAGAGGTGCCTTCTAGGATTTTGGAGTTTGGATTTTGTTTGTAAAATAAAAGTTAGGGATATGCTTCTTGTTCTCCTTTCAGATTTTTGAGATTTAAAATATCTCCTTGTCTATTTTTAGAGATTCTGTGTACCCTGTGGAATCATTTCATGTATAATTTTGATCTACTGATAGTTCACTGAACATTAGAAACAAAATAATTCAGTAGCTTCTTGTTATTTGAAGGATCTTTGAGACTTTTTATCTGCTTTTTTAGCTAAGTACTTCTTTACCCCTGTGTGTTCAGAATTTTGAGAGTTGCTTTTAATACATCTGATCTTGCATGCACTTCATCTGCAGAGCTCCTCCTCAAGAAATCTACAGCACAATAAACAAATAAAAGAAATTCACCCCAGTTTATCTCCTCAATGGTTTTGTATGTCTTTACTTCACCTCATGAACGTCTTCAACACACTGTCAAACTGACTGTGCTCTCTGCTTATCTGAGATTGCTTTCTCTCCACTGAAATACAGTTCATTACTTTCTTCAATGGAATTCTAAATCTGTTCCCTAATAGATTTCTAATCCTTAGCAAGCCCATGCATTATGAAGCAACCACTGTGCTTGCCATATGGTTAACCTGATTTTCAGTGACCCTGCTGCATAATTTTCATTAAGAGCATGTGATTAGGAAAATACCTCAACAACAAGAATGTGATTCCCCTTTCCGGCTTTCCCTTTTATTCTGAGGAGATTCTTATTATCACACACCCTCCAGTCTCTACAGAGAACTGTGATTGTTTCCCCTCAGAAATCTCCTGTTCTTATTGTAAGTATATTCAAGAGCATCATAAGAACTTTCTTCTCAAGTTCAGAGTGGTGGTGCACTGTTCCCTTGAAGTCTGTAGTTCACTTGCTTGTAGAAGAATCAATAGAACAATAGACTTTTGATCTATTCCAATAAGGACGGCACTTTAGCACAAAGCATGTTTCCATACTAGCGCACTGTTAAAATAAAATGTCGTGTGTTATTTTTATTATATTTCTGACCATGCAAAACATTCTGACCTCTTGCGATCATTAATAATCTTGTGCAGCTTTTCACAGCAATAGAGGACTTCATCAAAAAGTTCTTGAAGAATTCCTGCTCATGTAACTGTATATCACCTTGCTATATCCTTATTTCACTAACTGTGCGTTTCTATCTCATGTCCTGTTCCAAGCTGTCCTGAGATTATACTGAATATTTTTCAATAGCAGCAACTGTTAACCTCCAAAGTACAGGAATATCTGTGTTGGAAAGATAAAAAAACATATACACATTGAGGATAGTGATGCTTAAGTATCTTTCCGATATGAACACAGTAGTGAATCTGAACAATTTGTTTAGTATTCAAAGAAAATGAAGTATCTGAAAATACAAATGAAAAATGTTTAGAATGACCACATTTAGCAAGGGTTTTGAGATCTTTGGATGGAAGATATATAAATGTTGAAGCTTTCATGTTTTGTGTTATGTTTTCCTTGTTGGTTTATTATGGTGTGGAGTTTTTTTGAAGTAATTATTTTAATATTAATTTTGGAGATACTTCCCAGTGCTAGACTGTACCAGGCATCTTGGGAATGAGTCCTGCTGAAGAAAGACATTTGGAAAGTACTCAGGTGAACATATTGTTTTTTTTCACAACTAGAACATACAGAACTTGTTGTTTTCAATTAATGTTCTGTTACCACGACAGAACAACTCCCTCTCATCTTGTACATACACTACAGTCAAGACTAACAGCCCCAGAGTAACGGTGGCAAGAATCAGCCATGGGGAGTGTACAGGCAGCTGAGAAGAGGCATGACTACAGTTCCAAAGCACTGATACAAATGTGTGATGATGCTGCACTTGAGTAAACTTATCTTTTACTTTTTTTTTTGCATCATCAGCTATTTATTCAAAATTCTGTATGTCATCAGTACTTTGGCGGACAGCCAATTTTATTCATTTTAATACTCCTTTTGTATAAACAACACATATAAAAGTTCAGTTTGGGAATAGCTCATTAATCTTCACTTCTTAAAGGCTGGTTTGTCAAAACGCACTTTGCAGCTGCATTGTTTATGTTATAACATTGTACCAACTTGTGACAGTAAAAGCTCTAAGAATTCAAATTAAGTTGTTATAAATCTTCCTTTTATATGTTTGACCAATAATTTTGCAGTGGAAAAATATCTGGATCATCACTTTCCAGATGCACAAGCATCTGTGTTTCTATTCCTGGTCAACATCAGAACATATTCCAGTGCTGCTTGCATAGTGTTTTCCCTGCTAACGTAACTCGCTAGACAAGACAGAACTATAAATGTCATAATGAGACACGGTGATTTCCATGTGGGAGTAAGACTGATAAGCATGTGCTACAAATTTCAGACAGCTTTAAACTACCCTCTTTTGTCTCAAAGAAACCATCAGTGCTTTTATTATACCCTCTTGATTTAGCTGTTTCTGTTGAAAGGACAGGCTCTGAGCTGCTACGACTAGAGGCTTCAGCGCTGTAAACAAGCTGCATACAGGCTTTTAAAGATACTTCCAGTTTGGAAACGTGCACCAAATCTATGTCAGCGGCTTGGTTTATCTGTAACTTCAATGGGTGAAAACCAGCCCCTAACCATTTGAAGAAGTGGCTCAGTTCCATATATTAAAGTGAGATTCAAAACTAACAATGATGCAATTCTTTCTGTGCCTTTGAATGGACTATTGATCTCAGCAAATAGCACTGACTGTAGTGAAGGAGGTCCAGCACTAAAAGCTGGTTACTGAGAACCACTTCTCTTAGAGAGACATTTGCAACATTTGCTGCCCTTCCTCCTCATTTAAGAGACATCAAACCTCCTAATAAACATCACTATGAGAGACAGCACTTTCATCTAACTCACTTGGGAGAATTATCCGTCACTTGGAGTCTCTGAAAATAGACAGGCCTATGAACTTGTAGCCACAAAGAAGCCACAGGTACCAGAGGGCTAGACCTTCACAAATGGTGAGGCCAGAAAGAGTCACTATGCTAAGGAAGGAACCCACTATTTAGGTCAGCTATCTACCCATGGTTGTTAAGCAATCCGTGTATTGAGTGCCCTCATTAACACATTTGCATAATTGCCAGAAAGGCACCAAAACATCAAGAGATGGTGAGCCCACTGTCCATAGATCTTGCAGCAGTTACTGAAACTCAGTCCTCAAAGTAATGCCTTGGTTTCTTTCCCTCCAGCATTACCTTTGGTGATACTGTTCAGGTAAGAGGATCACTGGATTAACAGGTTATATGACCAGGAGCTGCTTGGAGAAACTGAAATACAAAGCTGAGCTCCAGACCCTGGGTTGCAGGTGAAGAATCCTCATTGAGCTAGGGTAGTTTTAGCATCTCCTGAAGCTATGTCAAGTTTTTTTCATGTCAGTGTATCTTAGAGCTATTTTAAACTGGAGTCTGCCAAAACCTCCAAGGGGCCATTATGACAGTTAGAGATTACCAATGAATAAAGATTTCTGGTATGCCCCCTTTGTAATACTTGCTGCAGGGTTATAGGATGAACATTAAGGACACTATCTCCTTAAAGCTCTCCCACATTTTCTGACTTTTCAGATAATCTTTCTATTCTCCAAATCCCTTTATCGTTTTATCTCATTTCCCCTGGCTCCTTCCATTGGCCTCACCCCTGGTTTGTTCTATAATCTGCATTCTTCCCTTCTCATCCCGCCCTCAGCAGCTCCATTTCTCACTGAAAGCCCTCTCCGGCACTGTCTTTCAGCTTTGCCAGGTATGCTTTAGGCCACTGTCAGCTTTTCTCACACTCAAGGCTCATCTTTCTCCTTGTTCCTCAAGTCTTCCCCCCTCCCCCATCAAGTACCATGAGCTGCTATAAATTTTCGCATGTATTTTCTTCCTTCATGAGCTTCTTCAACATATGAGCTACAGTTTCTTTCACTTTATCTCTAAGTATTTTCAATAACCTCTATTTCCTCTTCCCAGACCGTTTGCACCCAGCAGACACTGTCTTCTCCCATCTAGAACTATTTCTCCTCTGAATTTTTCTTCATCTTTTTTCTTCTGTAGTGATCTTTGAAATTATCAATTCTCTTGAAACACTCCTTTATAGCCCTGCTGTCTTCTGCAATTCCAGTTTTATTGAATGGATGGGATGGTGTTGGTATGGTCTGTATAAACCTTTAATTTACCTGTACCATTCATGTTTCAATGACCTCAGTTCTATTCAACACTGTTTCCAATGAAAAGTAATATTCTGAAGCATGCACTGTATTTACATTTTTCCTCACATGTAATATCTCAGCCATACAGCCAAGCACGTTTTCACATTCCCTTTGACATTATAAAAGCTTTCACTCCCATTCCTTGCCCTATGATCTAAAAGTACTCTCTCTCTTCCTTACTTTTTTTTACTTTTTGTTTTGATATAACTGTCCTTGGAGAAAGTTGTCCCAACAAACAGGGAATTAAACACAGCAAAAATACAAAAATAAAGAAGACAAACCCCTGCTTACTTATATACATAAAAAAAACCCAAACCAAACAGCCACCCACTAAATGACAAAAATACCCAAAGAATTCTGTGTGCCCCATGTATCTTAGCTTCTTCGGAAGCCCTCTCTCATTTGCAATGGAAAAATACCTTACAGTAGTTACCCAAAGCTTAACATTATGCTGCAGTAATGTTTTCTTTCCTTCCTTCAGTGGATTTATTTTATCAATGATTGTTGTCTGCCTCAGCAGAACAGCTTCGTCTCTCTTCTCTGTTTAGCTCATGTGGAGCTGAAACCTGCAGTACTAGTACCATTGAAGTTGATGGGAGTGCTGACTCTGTGAGAACCAGATGCGTCCCATTGAGTAATCATCCAGGGCTGCACAAACTCCCAGAAGTTGTGTGTTCAGACAAGCATTCGGGTTGTCAACCAAAGCAGGAGCCCCACTAAAACAACCTTCCCCACTGCCTCCCAGTAATGCCGTCACTGACCATTTCAAATAAATATTTCCACTAAACAAAATAAATACAAAAAACAAAAAAGAAAACAAAAACCCCACAACAGATAGAGGTAAGATTTCAACAAAGAGAAATGACCCAGTATTATTCAACAAAAGACTGGAACGCTAAACCTTTCCCAGCTACAAGTCAGTTTGATTTTTAAACCAAGGTCAGCTGTTTATTCTTATAGAAACTCATTTTCTGAAGTAGTAATAAACCAAAGTATGTCAGAGGCATAGGAAGGTGGAACTCTTACTAATGTTGAGGAGTATATAGTAACCACAGCATTTAGCAATTTAGCTATTAAAGTAGTATGTTATTGCCGCCTAGCTGCCGCCTTATTGCCACCTAGTTTCTAACCTATCTTTCGCATTTTTCTTTCCAGCCAGTGCAGACATACTCTGTGAGAAAACAGGGGAGAAAATTTGTTCTCCTGGTGAAATCACTGAAGACTTAGTATCTCATTTTAGTAAGAATTTAAAATTTATGATCAAATTGGGTGTTAAATTCAAAAGCAGTCTTCAAATTTAAAAATGTCCTTTCTGCTAAAAAAATAGCATGAACTATGCAAAACCTGAAAGAGTCAGAAAATGTTTCAAAGATACTTTGACTAGCATCTTAGTGATCATGCAAGTCACTGGTAACTGGTAGATAAGGTGCCATTCACATTTTTTTTCCCTTGTTCTTGTATCCAATGACCCAGTAGAGGAACCCTCTGCCACCAGTGGGATAAGGGAGAATATGAAGAGAGAATGTCTAAAATTCTGGAGATTCATCCAAGGAACAAAATCTCTTTTGTAGCCTGTCTGGTCAGGACCCACTGTTTCCCAAAGCAGGAGGCATAGGGCTAGTAATTTCAGATTGAACACCAGTGAACAACATTTTGTCAGGAGAGAGGAACATCACATCTGCGAATGCCTTTTTTTCAAGTGAGAAACAGGGCAAATATATAGTGTTCATTAAAAGACTCCCTCCAGGGCTGTTTTCTGAAGGACACTGCTTGTAAATTAACGTCTTTTGGCTCTGACTTGCCACCCTGAGCCCAACTGGAGATTGGAGCTCGCAGCTCTGTGAGGCGAGCCGGGCCAGCCATGGGATGGTAACCAGGGTTGGCCACATCCCAACCACCTCCAGGCACCACCGCAGACCCCAGGCTCAGCTGAGAAGGCAGCCCCTCAGACTGGATGGGGCTGGGGCAGAGCTGCGTTGGGGCTGGAGGTCAGGCCTGGTCCAAGCTCAGCTGAAAGCTCTCCCAATGCTGGCGTCAGCCCTGGCCTCATCCTGCCTGCAGCGCAAGGCTGTCTGCCCACGCTCCCCCATGGCCTCAGGGCAACGGGCCTGCCCACTGTGGCATGCTTTGAGCTGGCCTCGAGCCCCAGTGAGGGGACACGGTCAGGGCCCTGACAGCAGGATCCCAGTACAGGGCGTAATTTATTATAAATGGAGATGTCGTACTAGAAGCTGTGACAATACAATAGGGCAAGGCTGCTTTTGGAATGTTTATCTGACTGGAGGGAAAAGGAAAAATAAAAGCATTGCTGAGGGATTGTTAGGCAACTGCCAAAACAGGTTGCTGGTTTTTATACCTACCACTCTGACTTTTAAATTGTTGGTCACACGAGGACCAGGAGCAGCTCTTACCTTGGTGCCAGTGGTGTCCATCCCCACCAGGACTTCATAACCCTCGGTAAAACCTTCCGAGTCCGTGTCTCTCTTGCACCAAGCACAGCAGCACACATGCCAGCACCACAGCACACCACTCCTGCTTGCAGCCCACGGTGGGGATGCCCGCCGGCTAAAAGTCATTAGAGCCACCACCAACAAGGACAGCTTCAGAAAGACAATTGGACACTTCACACCATCAATAACCCCACCACAGCCCCCCTCTGACCAGTCAGTTGACTGGCAGTCTGCAATTGCATGGATTTGGATTAAAACTTACAGGAGCTCTTTGATTTTTTTTTTCAGAAAACCACCATACGGAGATAAAATGGTAAAAAGCAAAACAGAACGAATTCTGCAGGGAGAGTCAAATTAGTTCTGCTGACAAACCCAAGCGCTTATTACTCCCACCACTGTCAGATGCTGCAGTGTGAGGGAGCAGGAGGTGGTCCTCTCATGTCGCTAACAACACACCCCAATGCAATTTGTATTGGGGCAGGTGAATCATAACTAGAGCTTGGGTTTGAGATGAGACAGTATCGATCCTGCTCCAGCTTACCTAAAAAGCAGGGGCTAAAAGAGCCACGCTGCCACAGAGAAACAGCTCGGCATGGAAGAATAAGGTTTTGATGTTATCCTGATCAAAATGGCATCCTAGCCATGGTAAGCAGGGGAGAGGGAAGGCTAGGTGGCCGGAGTGAGTGGTCGTGACTCATGTTCACTCTCAGATCTCTTTCTGGGGCAGGGCTGGTATAATCTAGCCCTTAATATGCAAGTTACTAGTGGACAGTACTATAAATATGGAACATCAAAATGTCATTTGCACAGTCACTTTAAACAGATATGTCCTAGTACTCTCTTCCTTCTGTGCAGGAAAGATAATAATCTGTTAAACTTTCTCCTGGAACCATATTTTAGCATTTTAATTATAGACCCAACACATGCACTAAACACACTCTCAATAAAGGTCATGCCTTAATAAAGTCAGTACAGCATGCTTCTGTAACCCTGCAAGGTCACTACCTGAGAGGAATCACCAACAAGACAAGTGGCTTACTGCCAGAACAACCAGCAAAGTTACTGGGGGCCTGTTTCAGGAGGCCACTGCTGCTGTTGGCCAGCAGATAACTGCAGGGAGGCAACATGATGCCACTTATCCACACCACTGTTCATCCACAGGAGAGAAAATTAGTTTAAATGTAATTATTATTTCTTTCTAATGGAGGGCTGCTACTGGTCTGAACATTATTCACTGGGTTATTACTGGTGATGGGTGCCGTGGAGGAAGCCTTTCTTCCTCCTTTGAGCACTATCTCCCTCTGCTGTCCTGCCGCAGCTCTGCACTTCGACTCCAAAAGGTGACCTCTAAAGCGTAACCAAAACAAGTAGAGAACTTCGACAAATATCTTGTAAAATTTTTGCTTAGCTCTATTTAGTTTAATCAGAAACACTTTAGTGTCAGGAAGGGTCAGTTCCAAACGCTGGAGGCTTTCCAGTGGAAAATACATAAATAAAGAACAGCTGGGAAATACATTTTCTTCTTACAGAGCTGCCCAGTCAAGTTTCTATTACTAATAGGAAGTAACAAGCAGTAATGGCTTCTCTGGGAGGGAAGTAACATGAATTTCTAAGCAGCAGAGATCCTCTGAAGAGAAGTGAATATGAAAAGTGTTCTCAGCTTTCGCTTTTTAATGGAAAGAAAATGTGGGGCAAATGTCTGACCAAGGCAGGGGTAGCTCTTGCATGTCCCTGTAACCGTAAGCAAGATTTCAAGACTCAGAGGGCCAGTTCTGAGGATAGAGTATGAGGTGTATGGGGGTGGATAGCACCTCTAAGAAACCTAAAATAAAGGCTGAATAACATTACACTGTAAGTTTTAATTGGCATGGATGACAAGTACTTGTGAGTTTGGTGGTCTTCATCACTACTTCAGGCAGCATGCTATCAGCCTCTCCAAGATGCTCTGGGTGCTTCTTTGTTTGCAGATTGGCAGAACTCCTAAGTCAGTCTCAGTCCTGAAAGGTAAAGTGCCAATGCACTTAGGATTTCACTTCAATTGATATTTTTACAACGTTGTCATGAGAAAATCCAAAAGTTCATTTCCTTCCATAAGCACCCACAATGAACATAATATCCTTGAAGCAGAAAGGTGATCTCACACTAGGTTTGCAGTGTCAATAGTTATTTTTATGTTCTTCATGGATGAACCAGTCCCAAGTGATAAAATGCTTATTAAATCATGAATTGCAAGCATGAGGCTACAGTCTTGATAGTTTGCTTTTCCAGACTCATGTAAGATAGCAATTTGCTGATTGCACTGCTTTGAATTCTTGCAGGCAGTGTCCTAAGTTCTACTGTTGATTTAACAGGTGCCAAAATTTATTCTTATTTGGTTGCGAGTCTTTCAGCACAGTATATGCATGTGAGGGCACATTTTGCCCCTTGCTATTTAATGCACACATTACAGTTTGAATTCTTCTCCTAAATGTACTTAGTCCAAGACACATTGAATGATGTTTTAGTGGGTGAGGTGTTGAAATTTTCATTATTCCAATTTTCAATAGTATTGAAAAAGGAGTGTCATCTTTCTCAGTCAGCACCATATTTTTTTTTCTACGACCTCTAAGTAGAAACACTGGGGGAATCTTGCTCCATACAAATTAGGACAGGGAGTGGAGCAGAGGTTCAGCATCATTCTGTAGCTCTGTGCAGTACCTTGTCAATCCAATTAACTAATGAAATCTGAATGATGCGGGAAAAAAATAAAAATCTTTTTCTCCATAACATTCCCAGTTTGCAACAGACGAGAGCATTCAGTTAGCAGTGGCACTGCCCTGTTGGAGTTACAATGTAAAGTAATAAACTGGTGTGCGCTGTCAGACTAGAAAGAAACCTGACCCACAGGCATTAGTCCATGTGGATTCAGGAGAACAAGGAGTTTTCAAAATCCTCTGCCTTGTTATGGATCCCAACAGCTCATAGGCAAAAGTCCGAACTCATACATTAGCCATCTCAGAACAGCTTCCTCAGGTTTCTAGTGCCCAAACGACCTGATAATGTTGTTCTTTTTCTGACTCTATAAAAAGTCTTCCCTAAAAATTATATGGCTTTTAATTCAGGCATCGGTTGACCGGCTTAGCATTCTTATTTTTACCCCAGCTTGTACATAATTCCAGAAAAATATAAACCAAGCAACAGAAGCACAACAATTGTAGTGTGTCTCAAATACACAGACTCAATATCTACACACTACTGAATTAGTATACTAATGATGTTATTGCTTTAATTAACCATGCTGCTGTGCCTGTACTGGACTCTTTCCCAAGAACTATTTGGGTTAGTGCATAAGGCAAGGACACTGATTTTATTTTAATTTTTTTTTCTTTATTGACAGGGCTGCCAAGTTCACAGAAGAATCAATAACCAAGGATATTCACATAGGGTAAGATTTACAATGCGTGTTTCACAGACAGTAACAACTGGGACCTCGGAGCACTTACTGAAACCAACAAAATGACAACTGCTATGTCACCCAGTGAATGTATGTTAAGACGTTCTGTCTGCAGTAATTAAAAACTAGGTAATCTCACCTGTGTGAAAAGCCCACCATAAAATCATCTCCGCTTAGTAGTGTAACTTGACATGTTGACTTTACATCAGCAGCTATGTCCTCTAAGCCACCCTCTGGCCTCCCTATGCTAAGTAGTATCTCCCTTAACTCAATTCAAGTAAAGGAAAGTAATGCTCTATCTGGTGTGAATATTCTTCTCAAGTGATCCCTCTTCCTTTTCCTACTATCTTTCCTTCAGTACTATGTATGTGATGGTCTGGTAGTCCTCTAATCACACCTGAACAAATCACACCTAAGTGAACACACAAAATGTTTTTTCACATAGTTCTTTTTGTCATAGATAAATTTTGTAGTAATTATATCCCTCTTTCAATTCTTTGAGCTTATTTAAGTAAATGTGCCTGCTGTCAGTGAAACACCCAAGTTTTCTCTTGTGTACTAATAGCTGTGCAAGACCTAGATAGAGCACAAGGATTCCCTGGGTATTCATAGTGTGCAGTATAAATTAAAGTGATTCTATTTCTTCCTGTACTCCAGAAGCACACTTAAACTTCTACCAAAATCAGAACACACACATTGAAGCAAGGAGACTTTTCCATACTTCTTTCATACACATATTTGTATTGACTTCATGTAGCAACTTTTATGCAAAGGAAAAATGAAGGGAAAAAAAGGAACAAACCTTATCGTAGGTTATTTCTTCTAGGAAGTATTATAAATATTATTAATTCTTTGGCTCTTTCCCTTCTCTGTCATATTTACCTCAGGTCTCTGTTCCATGCTCAAGGCCATTATTTGATGGGGGAGGTATAAAGTCATAACAGGCTGATGTAAATTTCCTTTGAGATGTCTTATATATCACAGATATCAGGAGGGAGATGAAACAGCAATTTTGTTGCTGTTCATAAGTAAGAATGGAAGAAAAGCTTCATCTAAAGAGAACTAAACTGATGCCCATTCTCTAATTGAGGCCAGTTTAGTATATTATTCTTCAGGTAAATCTTTGATAACACTTATTGCCTTTTTCAGGTAGATTTTGATAAGAATTATTGCCTTTTTCAAGACCCCTTCTAGAAGGAGGACTTGTAATTCTGTGGAGGAAATGAACTCCAAAGCTGAGGAAGATAAAGAAGATGTCTGTGTCAAGAGTTTTAGACATGCTCCATCAGTGTACTGAATTTTATAGTTTTGCTAAATTAAAATCAGAAACTCATTACAGAAATTGAAACAAGAAAGTAGCTCAGGCAGTCACTATTTAAGATCACCATCAGCCTCTGAGCAGTTCAGAAATCTTTTGTCAGTCTAGTGTAGCTACCTGGGTTGCTGGTTTGAAAAGGTGCAGATCTACAACTCTGATAGGGATACTTCTGGCATCTTAGCTTTCGTGAGCATGCCAAGAAAACCACTTATTGACCTTAAAAATCTTAATTAGGAATTCACCTGGGCAAATTTACAGAAGATGATAAAAACCCGTGGAGAATGTTCATTCCACAAATACTATAAGAGGTCTGTTCAGAAAAATAAAGTAACACTTTATGTGTGCATTTTCCACAGCATGAACAAGTCAATGTCCAATATCTGTTTCATCTCCATGTGTTACCTTTAGAAATCACCCATTATTTAGCACGGCAGATGAACTTTTAATAAAACACCAATGAAGTGACAGTTTGAAATATTCCTGACTTAACTACTTTTAACCAGTAGCACATTTGTGCCATTCAGCTGGTAACCTGATTATTTTTCCCCCAAAACAATTTCACCATCTGCATTAGCAACAAAGCAGATCCTATGCAGATGGGAGTATGTGCAAGTCTACTGCAGACAAGGGAGCTACTGTGCTTCTTTACACCGTTCAAGGTTCTATTCCAGAGACAATTTAGGCTTTGATACACTTGTAACTGTCACAGTTCTGTTTTCAGATGAGCCAGTTTATTTGAATAAACTGGAAGGAGGAAGTGACACTGTTTGTCCTACAGCTATCTTTAAAACTGGGTGACAAAACCCAACTTTCCTACATCAATAGACCCTGTTAAAAACGTATAGCACAGCTCAAGAGGAAAAGAATTTACTGAAATCCAGCTCTTATTCAGATGTGGACAAGAAGCTGCTTTTACACACAGGCTTTTCTTGCATCAGTTTAATCGCTGAGGCAGCAATATTTTTGCTCAACTAACTAGTATCTTATTCGTGATGGGAAGGATTGTTACCTATTCAACATATATGGAGATAATCACACTATTTTGCCATGAAAATCAATGATGGCAGCACTTTATAAGCAGAATAAAACTAAGGGTGAGAACAAGTGTTAAAATTTAAGTGGGTAATATTGGATGAAAACCAGGAGGGAGGGGAGCTACACAGTAACTTAAAACACAGCATCAGGAATTGAAGAGGAATGAGTTGGGGAGCCAGGAAAGTGTCTCAGTAGCAGAAGTTGGCTGATAATTGAGCTGCATAGTCAAGAAGATAAAATATATATGTGTGTTTCCTGGAGAATGGGTTTCCCAGAATTTTGTGTGCTATTGATTTTTTTTTTTTCCCTTAAGTGACATACTTGGTTTTCGAAACTGCTTTCATTGAGACTCTGTAGTGGTAAAACCAGAACTGACTAAAAGAGAAGAGGCGGTGATGCACTCAGATGTGACAGCAAAATGGGCCATATAAGCATATGGCTTGCACAGGCAGAAACTGACAATGTTGTAGATATTCTTAAATTTTCAAGGGTCAGGCTCCACCAACACATTTAATCCTATTAATTTCAGTCGCAGGCTTCACTGGTAAAGATACTAATCAATAAAACTATGGAGAACAGCAACCAGCCCTTAAAGGGCATGGCATCTCTAGAAGACCTCTGTTCTTCTGGGTCTATTGCAGGGCCATTATAACAGTTCTAATACATTTATCTTTCTCACTATATAACATTTTTAAAATTACTTTACCTTCTATTATCGAGGTCTTAACCCTATATATTTGGAATCTCAAAATTTATCTTTCGTGCTAAACATTTTTTGCTGTCCTGATGCTGAACTGTAGCAGACTATTGTATCTCCATCTTCAAGACATACTTTCAAAATGCTGATAATACTGTATGATAAGACTGTCATATATAATTACCAGGCTAGCAGTTATGAGGACATTGGTATCTGATTCCCTGAGGTCTACAAATATATGACCATAATGTTGCAAACAGCTGTCCATCAACAGCTCTGCTTATCAACATCTATATGGAAGGTTTTAAATATCTTCTCTCAATGCTTGTGAGCTAATATTCTCTGCTGCCTTTTCTGCAGCATGCAAGGCCAGCCTAACTGCCAATCCATGCTCTAATCCCAGTGAGACCAGAGGAAAAAAAAAGCCAACAAAACTTACTGCACTGTCTTTAGGAAGATAGTGAAGGTCAGACTAATCAATCTCAAATAAAAATGGCAGTACACAAAAAAGGCCATTTTATCTGAATCCATATTAATTCCTCCCTAACAGAAACTGATGTCCTGCTTCACAAAGCAAGTCTCATCTCTGTTTCTGGGAAAGTACTTACAGGTCTTCTACAATCAGCTGCTGAGATATTCTAGTTTATTCAGTGCCTGTACTCATACAAAATATTGTATTCCCTGCAGTGTCACATAGCATCATCTATCTCAGTCACATTACTAACAACATTTTCTCCACTTTTTGGGAGTCATGTGAGTATAAAGTAATGCAGGAATATCAATTTCTCAGACTTTTAATAAAATAATTACTCCAAACAGTAACAAGACCAATTCTTTCAGAAACACATCTCAAAAATTGTTACATTTTATAGCTAACTCCTTAGCTGGTGTGAATTAGCAAAGACTGGTTGACTTTGTGTTAATTCATCCGTCATTTGCCTTAATAGAGTAATGCTGACTGGGGATCTGGCTCTGACCAGCTGATCTTCTGGAAGCTGCAGAACCACATTTGAAAAAGGACAGCACTTTGAAAGACATTGTTAAAAAAAAAAAAAGTCACAAAGAAAGGTGGTTGGGTGGAGAGAGGACTGCCGCAGTGAGACGGCTCTGACAGAATTTAGTAGGCTACAGCTCAGAATTCACATGGGAAACACTATCAGTGTTTCATCCCAGAGCAAGGCTTTCATTGAAGACCTTCTTAGATCCAAGTGAATCCAACCACCAGGCACAAAGACCATGGAAACAAGGCTTCATGAGTTTCACTGCCTGCAAATCTGTTTCATATGTTACCTTTTCATTATTTGTTTTGATCAGTAAAGTTTAGCTCATGTTAGTTACCATGAAAAACAGCCCTCCCTTCGGGTTCTTCCTTACTGTTCTTCAAAACGTTGTCCCCCTGTGGGTGCCTAAAACTTCTTCCATCCCTATTACAGTTGCTGACAAAATTCTTTCCTGTTTTCAGCATTTTTAGTGGATTTTGAAATCTATTTCTATAATAACACACAGAGTCCTGGCTTTGCAATTTATGAAGAGCTTCCTTAAAATTCAGATAAATTATGAACTGTCAATGTCAATCTTGAGTGTAATCTTATCAAAAAACTTGAGGTTAATTAGGAAGGATCTCATCCTTCTAAATCCATATAAGCTTAACATAATAATTGAGAGTTGAGATCAATTACTCATGGTATGTCAAGGGTATGAACTTATATGGTAATGATTGAGTGCTGGGCCTGAATGCTCAAAAGTCAAGGTCAGAAAGCATGCCAAATGCACATTTAAAATTTCTTAAAGTCACAAGTGCTGGGTGGGGGAGCAAATAGGATGAAAGCCTTATGTGTAGGACTAACAGCTAGGGTGTAGACTGATCTGAACCTTTGAGGCCACATTCAAAAGACATTGTAATAGTAAATAGAAGCTGGGAATTACTGAGTCTGAAAACGGGATCGGCAATAGTCTAGAAGCATTTTCATTAAGTAATTCAGAAGTCCCATTTCACAAACAGGTATCTAGCGTTTCCAGCAGGTTAATAACTTTAACTAAAGTAAAAGCAAGGTTCTCCATCCCATGCAGTGCATGAGACATTCATTATGCCACAGACTCACCTTAACATGACACTGACCGTCCCTTCCAAATACGAACTTTGTAACATTCTCCAGTACTCTGGAAACATATTGCCACTCCTACTTCATTCTTATCAAGACAAGCAGACAATGAGAGTCCTACAGCAGTCCCGCTCACCCTCGGAGGCTACAACAAAAAATACTGGAAGACTGTTGATCTTGGTTTTCTTTATTTTTCACTTTTTGTTATTTTTCTTTGTTGTTGTTGTTGTTGTTGCTTTTTTTTTTTCTTTTTAAAGAAAAACCCACAGCCTGTAAAACATATTATCATCAATACTCTTGAAGGAGCTGCCTCCCAAGTGAACCATTGAAACAGAGAGTGGCCTAGATGTGTATGAGTGTATGTCTCATTGCACCCCAAGTCAAGAATCAAATCTTCAAAAGGATGTAAAATTATAACAAATTAATTACAGTCTTGGATATGGCAGTAGATTGCAACTGGGATTTTTACTGTCTAAAGTAGGCTCTATAGGCTTACTCTGTAGGTCAGAGAAGGTGAGGACTTGCAGAGAATTCATCCCAAACCTCTCAGATACCGAGGCATTTATAGTTTGTGCATAATTCCCTCCATCCTAAAAAGGGGATGATCTCACAGAGAGATTGTAAGACTAAGCACACTGAGAGGATCTTTCCACTGATACAAGGCAGTGTACTGTAAAAGATTAAAAATTAGACCTGAGCAAGCTAGCTCAGTTACCAGGAGCAATATAAATGCGTTAACGCAGCGTTCTGCCAGGCTGGTTTGCACAGTCAGCAAATTCCTGTTCTGCAGAGCACTGCCCAGGCAGGGCTATACAGTCCCGGTACCAGGCTAGCCCAAAGAGGTGCACTGTTCCTCCAAGGTAGCTCAGGACTCTCTAATGGCAATGTAGGGCTGGCATAAGCTTTACAAAGTGAGGAGCTTCAGTTCTGCAGCATATGGTACCATATGGCAAGCTGAGAACATGTGAGACTTGAGGAATATTTCAAATCTTCTGCAATCGTATTCCAAACTTTCTGCACAAAAAGACTCCTGGTGAGCATTCCCGGGAAGGTAGTGCTTCTCCCTCAGTATGCTCACAAAACCCAAGCCACCTGAGGCCATCACCTCGGAGAATGTTATGGCTACAGAAAGTTCAGTAACTCTGTTATTATCTGTAGGCTACTAAGGCTGGAGCTTTTAGTTACCTAACTTCCAGAATGCACATTATGAATACATGCTGCCTCATAGGAACCCAGGACTCCAGACTTGTGACCAAGTCACAGCATGTCAGCTGTGCTGATGCAACTCCTGGTTGTGTGTTCGTAGCCATACAGCAGAGGTTTACCTTTGCATTTGCCATGAGCTAGGAACACACAGTGGTGGCGCAGCTGGTGCCATGTAATTTGTCAAGCCACAGAAGCTTCATCATCTATTTGCACTGTAGGGAGCATGGAGAATGAAGGAAATCTGTGATGGAGAGAAAGTAGTACAAGTCTGAGAACAGGAATCAGTGATAAAATGAGGAAAGGTAAGAAAAAAAGGCTGTGTCAGGAAAGTGAAGGGGGGAAGTGATGAAAACTTCCTGGTAACTGCATTATGGACCCACTCTGAAGCAATATCTGAGAAGTTCTCCTTCCTTGGGGGTATGTTTTCTGTTTCTTTTTGCCCTGCAAATCTAGTCACAGCATTAAATGAATGCCTTCATTTCCAAACCCATTACTTCAAACCATATAAATGCTTAAATATTTACAACAATACAAATTCAGATGAGGCAAAGCTCTAAAAAGCCATTTTGGATATTCAGACAATAAATTTATCAGGCTGCTGTGCGAAAGCCTTTTTAAGAGTCTATATCCCACTGGTATTGTTACAAATCCTCAGTCTATAGCCTGGCTCACTGAAAACCTCAAGTAGGTTTTTATTAATGTACTTCCCAGAGACACAGGTTACTCTGTAGAGTAACTGTATTTTCTTAACAATCAGCCACTACATATAACATCGTTATGTATATGCTTTGCAATTAGGCTGAACCTTTAGTGATCACCTGTGGCTTAGTATCCTTTTTGTCAGTTCCCTAAAGTCATAAGATGTATTTTTGTCATCTACTAGCTCTGCAATTGCCAGCTCATAGCTTGATTAGTTATTTAATGCCTGCAAACCAGTTTTTGAATGCTGTCTCATGCCAATGCTTGACAACTACTGTTGTCGTGACTACTCAGCACCTGTGAGGGCTGTGTTGGACAGCTATCATGATGATTCCCTGGCATTTTCCCTAAACATTAGTATCCCCACCTCAAAGACATCTCCTACAGTCTCTGAGAGACTAGACACAGAGGCAATCTTGCCATCCAATGGAGAAGGTACTGCAGTGTCAATTTGAAGCTGACCACTGTGCCTGCCCATGAGGCTCCTGTGGGCATGGCACTGTGCTAAATGACATTTTCCTGGTAGCAATGCAATGCAAAGTCCCTGGGCCTCCCTGAGAGTCAATATGACGTCACCATCTGGTCTGACCAGGCCTACCTGCCCTGTTTAGCATGTTGTGGTGGGTTGACCCTGGCTGGATGTCAGGTGCCCACCAAAGCCACTCTATCACTCCCCTCCTTGGCTGGACAGGGGAGAGAAAATGTAATGAAAGGCTCATGAGTCGTGGTGATAAGGATAGGGAGAGATCATTCAGCAATTATTGTCACGAGCAAAACAGATTTGATTTGAGGAAATCAGTTTCATTTGTTACCAATCAAATCAGAGTAGGGTAATGAGAAATAAAAACAAATCCTAAACCACCTTCCCCCCACCCCTCCCTTCTTCCCAGGCTTAACTTTACTCACAATTTTTTCTACCTCCTCCTCCAGCGGCACAGGCAGATAGAGAACGGGTGTTGTGGTCAGTTCATCACACATTGTCTTTGCAACTCCTTCCTCCTCATGCTCTTCTCCTGCTCCAGCGTGGGGTCTCTCCATGGGAGACAGTCCTCCATGAACATCTTGAATGTGAGTCCTTCCCATGGGCTGCAGTTCTTCATGAACTGCTTCAGCATGGGTCCCTTCTATGGGGTGTAGTCCTTCAGGAACAGACTGCTCCAGTGTAGGTCCCCCACGGGGTCACAAGTCCTGCCAGCAAACTTGCTCTGGTGTGGGCTCCTCTCTCCACAGGTCCCGGCAGAAGCCTGCTCCAGCATGGGCTTCCCACAGGGTCACAGCCTCCTTTGGGCATCCACCTGCTCTAGTAGATATGTGATCCACTGTGGACCTCCACGGGCTCCAAGAGGACAGCCTGCCTCACCATGGTCTTCTCCACAGGCTGCAGGGGAATCTCTGCTCTGGTGCCTGGAGCACCTCCTCCCCACTGACCCTGGTGTCTGCAGAGTTGTTTCTCGAATGTATTCTCACTCTTCTCTCTCCTGCTGCTGTTCTGCAGGGTTTCTTCCCCCTTCTTAAATACGCTATCACAGAGGTGCTACCACCATCACTGCTGCGCTTGTCCTTGCCAGCACCAGGTCCATCTTGGAGCTGGCTGGCATTGGCTCTATCAGACATGGGGGAAGCTTCTAGCAGCTTCTCACAGAAGCCACCCCTGTAACCCCCTCGCTACCAAAAGCTTTGCCATGCAAACCAAATACACATGTGGACTACTGGAACCAGAGACAGGTCATGACACTTCTCTGCAAACATGCCGTTCACACTACAGATGTGTGCCAGTATGTGTGAGTCAAGTTAGGTGCCTATAACGTGAGGCTTGCCCTGTGAAGATACAGCCCTTCTTATTTCCCTTAATAAGGTTAGTTGCAAGATTGTCACATTTGCATGTATTCTTTCACTCAGCATTCCTTCCCATCATTTCAGAAACCAAGCCCCATGATTCACCCCGCAAACCTTTTCTGGCTTCCAGAAATACACCACGATACAAATAACCTAGAGGCTTAGGTTCAAAATGAATATTTTGATGCTAGAAGTAACAGCAGAACTATGCTCCATTGCATTGCTTCTAGAGCAGGTTTTGACACTAGCCTAATAGTGGTTGACTCACAAATCAAAGGCTGTCTTTGAGAAAACTTTCTGCAGGGTTGATAGACAGCTAGCATACTCTAAGGCATTTTCTTCTGCAGTACTTGGCAGGAAGCCTGAGACAGTTTGAACAACACTGTGCACAACGTGCCCAACTCAGCCAAAACTCATTAAGGGTCTTGTCTTCTTTTGTGTGCTTTGTGAAGTGCATTACTGCACCCCCGATGGGCAGCAGTTATGCTAAGATTAAAGATCACCAAATACCTTTAATGTACCAGTCAAATTGCATTTCTCAGCTGTGTATACATTGGTAAATGTTCTGCTGCTTTACCAGATGAAGGATGAAGATGTAATGGCTGTTCTCCAACTACTGAGCTTGGTAAAGGAATTGCTCTGAAAAAGGCTTCATGGGATGATAATTTCAGCAAAATGTGAGACAGTTGCTGGAAGATGCTCAAGTTCATGACTGCATTAACTCTGGTTGCTATTGAAAGACTCCTCCCTGGTGAACAATGTAAGACATATGCATCTTTGATCACCTTAAAATATATTTTTAAAGAGTTGCTCTGGATTTTGCCCTGGGAGTCCCACTGATTTGTAAGGCAATCACTTTAGTTAAATCTCCATTCACAGCTAGCTTGAGAGCACTGCTGACTTGCAGCATTACAGATTAAAGGGAGAATGCACTGTTGTATTTCTGCTAACCCGGGAGTTACAAATACCCTCTTTCCTCCTTCATGTACTTTCCTTTCTCTCTTTTTCAGTTTGTGGGAGTGTTCAACTACTATAATACTTGCTAACTGGTTTCATTGTTTTAATATTGTCAAACAACAATGACCGTCACCCTACTTTCAAATGTTTACAGAAGTAAACTTCCTTATGTCAGCTGGTTCACGATAGAGGAGCCTTAAGCAAAAACCATCCTTCTTGATAAAGGATAGTTGCCAGATCTTGGCATGATAATTTGATCACTTTTTTCTAAATGCAAGAAATAAAGGAAAAACACTTCTAAAACTGGCAGTTTGCGATACATCCCTACATTGGACTTACTTACATGCTTCTGTGACTTACGGTATCTGAATCACAAGCTTTTGTATCCAAGAATCAACTGAGTAACTATAATAATGATGAGAAGAATACCAAAACCTAGTTAAAGGTGGTGAACACTCAGCTCAGCAGGTGTAGGCAGGGATAATAGGTCACAATATGGAGTTAAGAATAAGATAAATTTCGGAAACAGAAGTGGATGGATTTGCCTTATGTAAACTCTGTGCCTGCTAATACACAGGACAAAACAGCAGATGAACTGGGGGAGTGCAGAGGAGGGAGTACATTCTGCCAGAGGGTTTTGCTTTACCGCTCTTACTTTTTCTATTTTCACTACTGTAAGTTCCCCCTCCCCCTGCAAGTACAGGAACCATCATGTTGATAACTCTGAATTCACATTTTTTGTTAGGAAAGTAACACAAGCTTGGTCCTTCACTCAATGAATCTATTCTGATTAACATTGGTCAAGGTCATCCTTTAAGCATCATTCACACTCAGTGATGCTACTAGTGGTAAATAAGGAGAATAATTCAATGAGTGCTCAAATGCTATGAAAATGACAGATGAAAGCAGCCTCTGCTTGAGGTATCAGAAGAAATATTTTTGCCTTGACTGGCTAAATCATGGAAAAGAGATATGAAAAACAGCTACAAGACATCTAAAGCAAAACTTGCCAAGAAGTGGACAAGATTCAAGAACAGACAAGTCAAGGGGATGTACAATATGAAAAGGATTTCAGCCAAATATGGGTAGCTCAAGAAGAGCCAGAAAGCATGACATAGATTTTTAAGAACAGATTTGACAAGGAGCTTCAATACACACCGCCTTTGTCAGTGGCTGATAAGAGTTCTGTCAAAGCCAAATGGTGACAGGCTTTCTTCACCATGTAACCCAGAGGAACTTCACTCCCAGCATCAGTAGGCTGAGACAAAGTGCCTGTAGAGCTTATCAGGTTAATCAACCAGACCCAAAATGAGTCAGGTTTGAAGGAAATTCAGCTTGGGAAGATGGTGTTGCTAAAATTGTTTTAAATCAACCAGACTAGGAAGGGAAGAGAGGAAATGAAAACATAATTGTTTTAATGATACAAGCATTTTGCAGGGTTTTAGACTTAAGAGACTTTCCCTGCATTAGAGTAATTAATTAACAACAGAAGGTAAAAAGTATTAGTTCGGATTAGTTGCCGGACTCACCAGTCAGTTTGGAGTCATACATGAAAACAACCAAGATGCAGTTTAAAAATTGTACACAAGATGGCATGAGGATGCTCCACCAGAATTAGCTTAGTATGTGGTGCACCAACCCCAATGCCCTTATATGACTCTTCTGTTGGAAACACATGAGGACAGGAGCTTAAAGAATAAGCTGTTTACTCAGAGCTGTACCATGGTTAACAAACATACATACAGTAACATCCTGAAACTACCTTGACCTTTAACCAAGATGCTCTGTTGTGTTTGAGAAACCCAAGCTTATCTTTTGCAAGCACAGCTAACACCAACTTGTGTTTTGTGTTCAAGAATGGCCTGCTGAAAGCAGATCCATGGGATATGTTAGGCAAAGTCTTGGATGTGAAAAGCCTTAATTTGTATATTGCATGATTACTAATGGTCTCATTAAATCGTTTTGAGAATCAAGTAGAGCGAAATGGACAGGAAAATAACTGATTCCTACACTGGGATTAAACTTGGAAAAATAAGCAATAAGCATCTGGCAACACCAGAAAATTTCCTGGAACAAGAAAAAAAATGTACAAAGATTCAGCTTTGACCACAGATAGAGCTTCCAGACAAAGCCTATTGTAGTGCTTCTGCTAAGCTCATTGAAGAACCACAGACTCATACAAAGCAGCTGAGGCAAGAAGGCACTTCTGGAGATCATCTAGTCCAAACCCTGCTCACAGCAGGGTCACCTACAGCAAGTTGCTCAAGGTTGTGTCCTGTTGGTTTTGAAAATCTCCATAGCCTCTCTGGGAAGCCTCTTCCAGTGTTTGAGCACCTTCACAGTAGAGCAGTAGTCTTCTCATGTTAAATTGAATAGCCTTTTTTCAGTTTGTGCCCATTGCCGCTCATCCTGTCATTAGGCACCACTGAGAAGAGTCTGGATCCGTTCACTCCACCTGCCCCCACTGGGTATTTATACACATTGATCAGACTCTCCTGAGCCTTTGGAAGCATGTCTGAGCCTTCTCTGCTCCAGGCTAAACAGTCCCAGTTCTCTCAACCCCTCCTCATACGAGAGATGCTCCAGTGGTCTTGCTCCAATATGTCTGTCTCTCTTCTGCTGGAGGGCACAGCGCTGGACCCAGCACTCCAGATGTGTCTCACCTGGACTGAGCAGAGGCAACAAGATCACCTCTCTTTACCTGCTGGCAATGCTGGTCCTAACACAATCCATGAGGCTGTTGACCTTCTTTGTTGAAAGGCTGCATTGCTGGCTCATGGTCAGCTTGGTGTCCACGAAGGCCCAGAGTCTTTTTCAGCAGAGCTGCTTTCCATTTGTTGGCCTTCAGCCTGTACAGGTGCCTGAGGTTGTTGGTCCCCAGATGCAGGACTTGGTTGAACTTCGTGAGGTTCCTGTTGGCCCATTTCTCTAGACAGCTGAGGTCCCTCTGGATGGCAGCACAACCTTTTGTTCTATGAACAGCTCCTCACAGTTTTGTATCACCTAGAAACTTGCTAAGGGTGTACTCTGTCCCATGAATCTAGGTCATTAATGAAGATGTTAAACAGTATTGGACCCAGGACTGACCCAAGTACACCACTAAGGACTGGCCTGCAGCTGGACTTTGCGCCATTGATTACATGATAGAAGAATGCACCAGTGAACAAGGGTAGGTATGTCACTCAGAGCTGGAAAGTCATTATTGCTTATACTTAGGAAGCATTTCTGAAAGACACTTGTTTTTTCCAGTCATTGTTTTAGGGAGGAAGACTGAAAAAGACCTGAACGTAATGACTTCAAATATCACTTATGTCACATCAGATGTGATAAAGGTAAACAATGTCAGGATTCGTGGAAAAAAAAGAAAAAAAGAAAGACAGAAAAGGATTGTGCCAAAAATACTAAGTACAAACATGTGGGGACTGTCTTTTACCTTAGAAAATGCTATGCTTTCCACAGGAACAAGTACGTCCTCTATAGTTTTAGGCAGTAATAAATTTGTTGGTTATTCACCAGATAGTCGTTTTCTCCAAAAACGATTATCACTATAGTCAGATTAAATGACAAGACTTGGAGACCTCAGGAAACATATGGACTTTATAATAAGAGCAAAAACATCAAGTGACTTATTCACATTTAATTCCCGGTAAGGGTTATAAATTTAATATAAAAAATAAGGTTATTAACTACAGCAACATAATTTTCCATGTGCATCAGTGAACTGTGTAAAACATCTGAAGGGAAACTTGCTACAGAGGAGACTGCGGGCTAGATACATTGAGAAATTTTGTGCTGTCCTTGCTTACCTATCCTTTAATCAGCTCTGCTTCACATCACTGAAAGATAAAATAGAAGTGTTGTTATTTAATCAGTTTGGAAATGTTTGTAATTGGAGATGAAGGAAAGGAAAATTTGCAGGAAGATCAGTACACTAAAAAAGTCAAGAAAACAAGGGTGAAAATGAAAGTATAAGGCAAAAGCACCTTAACCTACACCATTATTTTCAATGCCCATAACAACATAAGTAAAGAACACTTGAACACCCTGCACTTGCAAGTGCGTTGGACATCCATGATATTTGGACACCAGTGACAAGGCCAGTTTATGGACCTCCCACCCCTGCCCCCTGTTCATCACCTCTGTTCTCATCCCAGTTCGTACCTACTCCTTGGGTACCTATGTGCTGATAGATGGGTATGTTTCTAAGGCCTTTCTAACCTAGAACAAAACAAGGTCATTTCACTCGATTCTGAGGAACTGCAGCATCATTCCTTGCTGTACTAAGGGGTCAGTACTAAGACAGAGCCAGGGAAAGGCAGGGACTTCTTGAGCTAAGACTATGTTTGTGAAGCTACACCTTGAGCATCAACTGGTTAATGTTGGTCACAAAAGTCTGGTCAATGAAGGACTTCAGCTAACAGGTGTCAGCTCAGCTTTAAAAGGCAACTAAAATAAGACCCAACCTAAAACCAGAACCTTGCAGATGTTGGCAGTAGGCCCTTGGACTCTATACATGGAAGCAGGGCACGTTCAAGCAATAAACATTGCTGAAAAAGTGCAGGGACCTAGGCATCCTGCCCTATTCCCTTTCAGGGAGTGTTCCACAGTCCTACAGAGTAGGAATTAGTTCTTATTTCTCTTCCCCTCAGTCAGCTTGGATGGAATACATCTCTGGGATGCAGGAAACCCCTGTTCAAATCTCATCTCTGACTGGAGTGGGGATTGTAACCTCGATGATCACCCTGAAGATGACATCATCACTGACCTTCACTTATTTTTAGTCAGATTGTTGTCAGTCTCACTTGTCTGTTTTGTACAGAATACTCAAATATTTCCTGAGCCAAGGACAGGGTTAGGTTAACAGAGTCACTGGGCAGCTCTGAATACCAGTCTCTGCCCAGTGTTTGCGTCAGACAGGAAAGTCCCTCTAAGTCAAGCCTGGCATGATACAGGCTATTACCTCACTGTTTCTGTAGCTTGAAGCACACGTATTGCTACCAACCACAAAATCCTACTCCTTGAAGATTTCCTGGATTGGGAGTACCATTGAAGAATCTGTTAATCTTTACTTTGATTTCATACTTGGCTGAAGATTAGACATTACCCAATCACTAGATTGAGGAAGGTAGCAACGTAAAACTTAGAGAAATTTCTCTTTCAATCATACACTTAACAGTCAAAACAGGATGACAAGCCAGAACTGGAACAAACTTTTCTTCAGAGTTTTAGATTAGATTAGATTTTTATATTAGATTTTAATAAAGCTGTACTTTAGTGGGATACTTAAACAGCTTGTCATACTTACTTTTACCATTACTCATGAATAAAAGACTGCATAAAAGTGGTGTAAGTAAGTAGAACCTACTCCCATTTCTGTTAAGGGGTAAAAAAATTATCATTTGGAGTCCATAGCAGTGCAAGAAAACCTGATGTAGGTCAGAGTTACCTACTCTTACATCTAGACATGTACAGTTGTGCTTGAATTTGCTGTCTCTGCAGAGAACATCGGCTAGAAGGAATGGGCAGGGGTCAGTCGAACTTGATTCAACTAGTCCTCCAGCTCTAGCGTGAAGATACCTTGTCTCCTCACACCCTTTCCAGTCACTGAATTACAAACTCAGGTGTCTCTCATTCCTCCTTAATTGTGTGTATGTCTCATTTGCAACCTCTGTCCCAGCTCTTCCTTTCCAGCAGCTATCAACACTCCTGAAGTCTATATAATCTGGTCTTCTGCTAATACTCAGAAGTAGGAAACAGGAGTTCAGAAGAAATTCCTACCTACTCCTCTTTATGGCTCCTCTGCCCTGGGAACTAGGTAAAATAGGATCATCCTGATTTTTCTTCCCAGTGTTTTCCTAAATACTTGGCTTCTCTCCTACTGTCTCCACCAAAGATGTTTCTTAAGTCTTTATTTTGATGCCCTTCTCTGGAGAGTCTTTGAAGGTCTCTCTCTCTCTCTCATATTAATTTTTGCTTCTGACTCTTTCTCCCTTTCTCCTTGGAAAGAGATAGTACAATTCTCCTTTCTGGAACTATGTTTCACCCATGACAGACTTCCCCTTGGAGTCATGCCAGTGTCAGGTCTTCTACCTACTGAGCATTAGAGCCGTACAACTCAATTCCCAATGACTGCTAGTCATCTTTTCAGTGCTTTCCTTTAAAGAAGCCACAACATGGACTTTCTGCCGTAGACCCTAGAGGGTCTAAAGAAAATCCCATTAAGAAACATGATTGGCAACTTAGGCAGAGTCTACTCATTTAAATTAGTCACCTAGACTCAATTAAAATTAATGGAGCAGAAAAAAAATGGTTCAGCAGCAATACCTCTCATCCAGAAATAGATATCTAAGTATGATTAGGTGATTTTCACCCTAAAAGCTCTTATTTACCACTCAAAAAAGGCACCGTATAGCAACTAGCTTAGCTTAATTCCTCAATACTGCAGACATCTAAAGAGGTATGAAAAGAATGGCAGGCAAAGTAACCCTAAGGGAAGAGGAACTCTACCTCCATTGTCAGCATTTTCTCTTTTAGATGACTGATGATCTTAGTTCATGTTCTTTTTTCATTCAGCTTTCTATATGCTTGCAGAGATGGCAGAAACATTTAAAATATCGTAATTGTTCAAGGAGAATAGGGACACATTTTTCATAATTGTTTTTGGCCTTCTTTTCAACTAGCTCTGTACACGGCTGTATATGCAACACTGGTTGAGTACTTGTAAACACATCCACTGCTTTATTTTATGTCTTAATAACAATCTTTATTCACCAGCAGATGTTATGTCATGTGAGTATACTAGATACCCATCTGTCCCATGTACGTTTCTAAAACACAAAAGTCAAAGGCTGAGTGCTTACACCAGTGTGGGTGCACAAGGTCATTGCTAAAATGTACTATTGTTATTTTTTAAGCAAACACATTTAGACATAAAAGCTGATTACAAGGCACTTATGTAAAAAAGTCTATATTAACTCTAGATGCTTTGCAAATGCAAGATTTTTACAGTGCAGATACAACTCAGTTCCCAAAGTCAGTGGGAGTTTCACCAAACACTTCTTGAATGATCAGAAGCTTGAAAAACATGACCCTTGAGAGAGCATAGAAAGAACTGGGCTTGTTTAGTCTAGAGAATTGAAGACTAAGAGGTGACATGACAACAGCTTTCTAATATGTAAAAGGTTGTTATGAAAAAGGAGGGAAATAATCTGCTCTTCTTATCCATTGTGGAGAGGACAAAAAATAATGGGCTTAAATTGCACAAAGGAAATTTCAGCTTGACACTAGGAAAAGCTTTTCTAAGTGTGAAGAGAGATTGCCTGGGTTGGCTATGGAGTCCTCATGCTGGCAGTTTTTAACAACAGGCCTGACAAGCATCTGTTAGGGTGGGTTAGGCAGGACTAACCCCATGTCAGGGCAGGAGGAATGACCGTTCAAGATTCTTTACAAGGCATTGAGAAGCAGCATTAAGGAAAACGTGATTATATTCTTGAAAAATTGTTTATGCTTTTTATTCATATATCAACATTAGCACTTCATTAATTAGCACATTTTATCAGATAACTACAAACCCAGCTGCAATACAAAATAAAAACTGTTGTCACAAAGAAACCACCTTGTTTGGTGAATATGGAGCAACCCGTGTTCATGGAGCTCAGCAGCTCTCAGCTCACTTGCCTTCCTGCCGAGAACGCTCAGACAGCTCAACTAGGCTGTCATATAAGAGCTGCTGTCCCTGAGAAGATATCTAATTCTCAGATATTATTACAAGATCTCCTTCTTTAAAATCCACGTGATGCTCCGTCTGCATCTTTATGCCCTCCAAACATCTATTGTAATTTCCATAGCAAATTTCCCTAAAATTGAAGGCAAAGATATATCATAAAACAGACTATTTACACTCATATGAATATCAGTTTGTAGTGGTTTTTGTTTTGTCGGCATCCCTGGTTTTGTAATAATGAATTTGAAGGGTAAATTAAAACCTTTTTATGCCAGGCATAGTAAAGTGCTCTGAATGTAGAGTGAAAGTATTCTACTGGGTCTGTTCTTAAGAAATGGATCACATGCAATTCAATGATAGAAAAACTGTCTCTTAACCTAATTTTATAATGCAATCAGACTGACCTCTCCTACACACAGTAATTGAAAAAAAAGACGAGCCTTCAACAGACTAAACAGAAGCTACCCTAGTTTTTAATCAATAGTCCTATTCCCACTGGCTATGTATTTCAGTTCAGAACATTGTAATTAAATATAGTGATGAGCAGCATTTCTTTATGAATGAAATCTCTTGCTCTAATATATATATATTTAAAAAATACACTATAAAGTATTTGCTGCTAAAATTCATTCACGATGAGTCTAAACAAAATAAAAATGTAAGGAGTCTTTAAATTTGAAGGACAAAAATCCCTTTAATTCTGCCAATGAAATACTTTACTGCCATGGGTTTTTTGTCTTTTCAGAATACTGGAAGGATATTAGTAATATTGTTCAGACAAAATGGTATGTATTATAAAAATATATTATAAAATGGCATTCAAAATGAAATTCAAGAGCCTACAGATAATTAATGTGATATTCAGCCAAATGGTCCCACGGATTTCCTGTAGATGTACAGACAAGATTAAGGTGAATGGGGTTTCAGTGCTACGTAGATATTTTAAACTTACTTTCTTTTGAAATCCATAGCTTTAAAATAATTCATAAGAATGTTCAAGCTCACACAGTAACACTGTGAAGTTCACATACAGCCTACCATTTTGCCCATAGGCAGTTTATGAAACCATAATTAGAACTACTATTGCTTAGCAATCACATGCACAGAAGTACTAAAAGATTTAGGAAACATAATTGCATTTCTAATAAAGTTTCACCACTTTGGGTTAATAGATGAAACTATGATTTCTTCTTAGAAGTAAGAGAAAAAAATCCTTGTAATTTTGCTATTTAAAAAAGGCTAAAAAGCCATACGGAGGTGCTATGAGGACAGGAATATCCTCATTCTAATCCTCAGTGATTAGTAGCATATCTACAGTGATTCTGCTTTGCATAAGAATATCCTTTTGCCCTTGACTTTATCGTAGACTAAAGTTAATGGGCCAAATGCATCCGTTGACTAAAATGGTCTTACTCCAAGGATAGGTTTGGCTTACCATACAGAAACACAGTTGAGAGCAGCCTGGAGAACTGCAATCATAAGAAATAAACCTACATCCTGGCACCACCTCTTAAGAATTTTGCTTGCCTTAGATACATATTCAAGGTCAAATGTGCAAATTAGAATGAACAAATGTTGGTTTCAAACTATTACTTCTTGGTTTAGTAAGCAATATATTGATTTACTTAATTTTTCAGCTCTAAGGCTCTCAGAGCCACATATTTCTTACTAAGAGATGAATTCTCTAAGTATTGCATGCACAGAAGTATCCTGTACATACACATGCACAGACAGATTGCATAAAAGAAATGAAGTGGATAGCTTTTCCCCAAATTAGACACATTGTAGGCTGGTTTCTGCCACACCTAATACCACTTTAATAATACTGCAAATTAAATAGCAGCTTTTACCAGATGTGTGTCCCATGAGAGAATTTATTCAGCCAAATCCGCCTGAGTGTCCATAGGTACCTCCACTGAAAAACCTTCAGTAGTCTGTCACAACAGAAAGTTCAAAACACTGAAAATAATGCAGCTGCTTGCACTTTAGAAAAGAGAAGGGAACTGTATAGAATTTTTTTCCCCCACTATACTCATAACAAAGGAACCAATGAATATTAAACTACTTATTAAAGAATAAGGCAGAATTTAAGTGGATATCTAACTTAGGACACTGAAGTCTCTATTTGTTGCATGTGAGTCAGCTTAAGATTTTGTATGAAAGACAGAAAGTTCAGAAGGGGGTGTTTTCCTCTTTAAAAGGAAGAGAAGAAGCTTCTGGAAAGAGTTTGCAGAAGAATGCATTACAGGGTAAAAGCACCATCATTCAAAACCTTCAGTTACATGGGTAAGGGCCATCCTTTGCTCAAATGCAAGGCCTTGAGGGTTCAGTTGCAACATGAAATATGCTACGTATCTCAGAGGGCAAGCTGATACAGACGATCACCTTAAGAAAGCATCAGCTTAGCTGAATGTACAACCAGCAGAGTCTTCCAAGTCCCTCTGAAATCTATAAAATCAAACCACCAGAGGCTGTGCTGTGCCCTAATAACGCAAATTATATCTATAACTTTTTTGCAAAAGCAGGTTTATATCAAACAACAGTAATGTACTAAAGCTCTTGGCAAAAGAACTGACCTACCACAATATGATTTCTTTTGATAAATACATACATATAGTTTATAAACTATGAATAGTTTGTTTCCTCTATAAAAAGTTCATTGAACTACTAAAATTTTTAAAGGAATTAATTAATTTCTTGAGTGGGAGAAACAAGAAATGAAAGTCACACATAGCCCTTAGAGATGCCACACCCTGGTTGTATCTCTGTTAAAGATTTTGGTTCACAGTGAACAGCAGTTCAACCTGACATCCTTGGAAAAAAAAGACTTCTATAATCTTTGGATGCACCTAAGAGAGGTCAGGCAGTAGCAGCAGGGCTAAGGAATGTATCTTGGTGAATCAGCTTGATGAGATATATTCTGGGATGATACATGCAGGTCTAAGGCTCACATTTTAAAGCCAGAAGACAGAAAGAAGACAAAAAACACGTGAAGGAAGGAGAAGACACCTTACACTGAAAGACAATTTCATCTCCTTTTCTTATCCAAAAGATCAGGAACTGATTTCAAGTACATCAGCAGCAAAAGGAGGATTAGGGAAATTGTGGGCCCACTGCTGAATGGGGTGGGTGCCCTGCTGACAGAGGATATGGAGAAGGCAGGGTTATGAATGCCTTTTTTGCTTCAGTCTTTAGTGCTAAGGCCGGTCCTCAGGAATCCCAGACCCTGGAGGTGAGAGAGGAAGTCTGGAGAAAGCAAGACTTTCCCTTGGTTGAGGAGGATTGGGTTAGAGATCATTGAGGCAAGCTGGACAGCTACAAATCCATGGGCCCCAATAGGATGCAGCTGCAAGTGCTGAGAGAGCTGGCACATGCTATTGCTAAGCCGCTCTCCATCATCTTTGACAGGTCATGGCGAACAGGAGGGCTGCCTGAGGACTGGAGGAAAGCCAATGTCACTCCAGTCTTCAAAAAAGGCAAGAAGGAGGACCAAGGAAACTGCAGGCCAGTCAGCCTTACCTCCATCCCTGGAAAGGTGATGGAACAGCTCATTCTGAATGTGATCTCTAAGCATGTGGAGGAAAAGAAGGTTATCAGGAGTAGTCAGCATGGATTCACCAAGGGAAAATCATGCCTGACCAATCTGATAGCCTTCTATGGTGGCGTGACTGGCTGGGTAGAGGAGGGGAGAGCAGTGGATGTTGTCTACCTTGACTTCAGCAGGGCTTTTGACACTGTCTCCCACAACATCCTCATCCGTCAGCTTAGGAAATGTGGGATAGGTGAGTGGACAGTGAGGTGGATTGAGAACTGGCTGAAGGACAATGCTCAGAGGGTTGTGACTGGCAGCACGGAGTCCAGCTGGAGGCCTGTGACTAGTGGTGCTCCCCAGGGGT
Organism: Leptosomus discolor; assembly: GCF_034619465.1. Classification (NCBI taxonomy): domain Eukaryota; kingdom Metazoa; phylum Chordata; class Aves; order Leptosomiformes; family Leptosomidae; genus Leptosomus; species Leptosomus discolor. Next base: position 110,628,717 of record NC_141391.1, on the reverse strand, counting down.
CAGTACTAGATCTGGTCTTGTTCAAAGTATTCATCAATGGCCTGGATGAAAGGCCAGAGTGCACCCTCAGCAAGTTTGCTGATGACACAAAACTGGGAGGAGTGGCTGATAGACCGGAAGGCTGTGCTGCCATTCAGTGAGACCTGGACAGGCTGGAGAGCTGGGTGAGGAGTTGGGAATGAGGTTCAACATGGGCCCTTTTCAGTGGTGCCCAGTGACAGGACAAGGGGCAACAGGCACTAACTGGAGCACAGGAAGTTTCACCTGAACATGAGGAAAGACTTCTTTACTCTGAGGGTGACAGAGCACTGGAACAGGCTGCCCAGAGAGGCTGTGGAGTCTCCTTCCCTGGAGATATTTCAAACCCACCCGGATGCAGTCCTGTGCAGCCTGCTCTAGGTGAACCTGTTTTAGCAGGGTGTTTGGACCAGAGGTCCCTTCCAACCCCTACCATTCTGTGATTGCAGTTAAAATCACTTTATGGGGAGAAGGTACTTGTAGCTTCTCCAATTGTCACCAATTTAGCAAAGAAAGTCATAACGACAAAAACAAAGGCTGAGATCTTAAGCCTAATTAATTCCAGTTAGGAATAAAGAACATACTGTTAAAAGTGAAATCAGCCAGCATTCTGTGCAGGGATATGGTAGATTCTCCTCCTGATGCCTTTGGGAAAACACTGGTTGCCCATATGGAAGTTATTCTTCATTTAACAAAAACCATTGGGTTTGTTTGGCCCAAGCCAGACAACAGCATTGAGGTGAATGTGCCAAGACCTATTCGGCTAGCCTAAAACCTAAAAATGCTCAAAACCTCCTGGTATTATTAAAATATAAAAAATAGAACAATTAACTTTTTGGATAGAGAAAAAAACTCAACCGCTGAGAAGGGTGTTAGAAGTGTTTACCAAGCACTCCCCCTTCTGCCCGTGCTATCCTTGCAGGCAGGTCCTGCTTTCAGTCTCGATTTCAGTTACTTAGTAATCTTCTGAGTGGTGCGAATCCTGTGCATGGGAAAACATTTCTACTCCTCTGAAGAGAGTCAGTGGATTCTCCCTCTCCAGCCAGCCTCCCTGGGACTGTCTACCCCTGAGCAGGTTCAGCTGTTCATACCACCAGGAGCAAACATACTTTTTCTCCCAGGGTTTCAGTCCAGACGATTAAGAGAACATAATTCACCTTTGAACAAAGTAAAATACATACATATATGTATACAGTCACACACATGTATATGGATATTAGACTACTTGTATATTTCACATACTACTACATATATGTGTGTAAGAGCGTGTGTGTGTCTATATACACACATGCAAGCACACACACCTTTGCTCACCAAGATATAAGCCAGCTGAAACATGTCATTCAGGTCAGATCAAATGGTCTAAGGGCTTCTTCTGGCTTCTGTGGTTGAACTCTATTGTAATTTGCCTCCCTATACCTCAAAACTTTGTGGAAATTGTTGCAGCTTGAGAGAGGAAAGGGAAGCTTTGCTTCTAACAAAAAGTTTTTTAAAAAGACACTTCTGCAAGTTTCTTTTCTTTAAACCAAGGACTCCAACTGTTATTACATGTTGTTACATGAGACTGGCAGATCTGCCAGCATTTGAGTAGATAAATCTGAATAATTCCCATGTCATCAGACATTGCTTAAGGCACAAGCAGGCTTCACCATGCCTTCTTACCATATATTTTAAATTCAGAAATAAGCACAGTCCCTAGTTCATAAGTACCAACTACAGGAGGAGGTGGTAGATCACTTATGAAGTGAATTAAAAAGATCCCTCTTTTAGTGAACAGCAGTAGCATGCAGTCATTATTCTGTGGAACAACCACTAAAGGAAAATGCTATGCACACTTAGCAGGACTATTATCATAATAATATATCTAAACTTGTATACAACTTTCCATTCTGGAACACTGAACTATTTTTGTTCCCTTGTCTGATCAGAGTGCTGCCTCTTCTGCTTACTTCCCCATAGGAAGATGGCATTTCCACTGAACCATGAACCTGCTTTGGCATAACAAATGTTCCTGGATGTTTCTCAAAATGTGTCATAAAGTGAACATCCTTTGTCTACTCCAATTATATCAGCATTGTTCCCTTCTTCTAGCTGTCATTTGAATATCTTCTCTTTTCAGCCTTTCTTCTGAGAATTAAGGCCTTTCTTCCTGAATCATTACGTTTGTGTCTGATCATAGAAAAGAGTCACCATGCTGCACGATGAAGAAAGGGGAAGTTGCCATTTCCTTACCTTTTGTTATGTCTTTTACCTGGAGAAAGGGTATGATCCTGCATTACTAATGGATCAAAGGTCTTCCAACTACTTCAGTCAGAATTTTTAAGTCTAAAAACGAATATAGGCTGAGACCATAAAGCTGCCTATTCATTTTGAACCAGCCAAGCAGAGTTCGATATTCAAGATACTTGTTAGAAGAGTATTTTGCCCTAGTACTAAGAAGAGGGGACTTGGAATAGTGCAGCATTTCTATGTAACAATGGAGTCTTATCTACACATCCATTTTAGCCTCATTTACACTGAATTAATTCAGTTAGCTCTGTTAACAAAATATTTTTTTTTAATTCAAAGAGCAAGCCTAGCTGCCACAGTGCTGTTCAGGTGGAAAGGATTTGCAACTGCAATGCCATGACTATTTCATATTTTTGGGGCCTCACCTATATTGCTGACACAGGGCTGTGGAGTAGAGAGGAGGTGATCTGGACACCTCAGCAATCATTTTCCTATATAGGGGATATGGAGGCTAATCGCATTTTTTCTTTTCTCCCCCCCTACACACATGCATTTGAACAACAGCTCTAAGACAACTGGACAGTATTATTGTGTTTTTCACTGTAATGGTTAGTTAGGACACACCACTTCAGTGTCTAACGCTAGCCCCTGAATTCCCCTGCTGTGGGGATAACAGCAGTCTTCCTGGCAGAAGGGCTGCTGTGGCTTGCAGGCTCACAGAGCTCTGCAGAGCTATGCAACAAAGAAGGAGAGAGGAGCAGGAATAACTTTTCTGTAGATTCTCATAATCCCTGGCCCTAATACAAGGAAGGCTGAACTGCGCACAGCATTTTAGAGTCATCCCACACAGCTAAGTCCTGTGGTCTAGAATGGACCATCTCCACTGTGTGAAAATCTCTTCTTCCCTGATCCTGAGGTTTTAAAGTGAGACAGGACCCTTGTTTTTATGTAGGGCACAAGCACCACAGAGGAATGCCTCACCATCCCCATAGGCTGAGAAACGGCCCATGTACCCCCCGTACACTGCAAAGAAAGATCTTTTCCTGCACCAGCCATGGGGGGACGTCTCACAACCCAGCATATGGAAATACAAGCTTCAGAGAAACTGCATGGATTTCCCAGGGTCCCTCAGTACACACAGCATAGGCACCTCCACCCCTCCTCTACACCTCTGGTACCCTGAGCCACTGCGGCTGCAGGCCCAGGCCCTCTGTTTCATCCTGGTGCACCTTGACACAAGACAGACCTGTAGCTAAACAATGGAAAGGTTTATTTAACCTGGTTTGAAGCCAAGGTTCAGAGGTATGCATGCAAGTATTGGAAACAAAAAGGCTGCAGGAAAACAAAATACAATCTTGTCTCCAATACTTCCTACTCATTAAGGATATTCACCCAAAACGTAGTCCCTGGATTGCTGATCACTAATTTCCATATGCTTCCTCAATCCTCATCTCCCAGTCTAGATGATTTCCTTCTGTGCCTTTATTGATGACTTTTCCTGGAGATTTACACTTCAGAGACCCCTTAATATTCTTTCTCTTTTTGCTTTATTTTAGATTAGGTGCCCTCCTGCAGGTTCACATGACTAATACACATCCAGAAGAAGCAGCTTTGAGCTCAAAAGCATCTCATATATCACATACCATGAACTGTATGTATTGTCCTTGTATTTTGTCAAACAATTCCAGACATAAGAACAGGAATCTTGATGAGACATGTTTCAAAGCAGACAGCTCCCTACAGCTCTAATTTCCTGTTAGTTTGTCGAGATTTCTAGGGAAACCAAGTAGGTAACAGATATTGCATAAATTCAGTTATTTCTGTTTGAAATAAAACTATCTGTGTTAGCATGTATTTAATAATACTTCAAGCTTTAAATTGTTTCAATTGTTAATTTGTCTCATTTGTAATTCCTATATTCAGACAGCTTCCCTGCGTAGCTATGAGTTTATTTCCTTGATTTTAGAACACCTGAAGCATCTGTTATATCTAATTAAAATAAACGTAATATGTTAACAGCTCCTCTGTGTGACATATTTCTCTAACATCCTGCTTTAAAACTAAAGTGTAATGGCACATACTCAATAAAAGACCTTTTATTACTCAGTTTTGCATTGTAAACTCTAGAAAACGTTTTTAAAAGAAAGAAGGAGAAAGTGAAATCTCCAGAATGTGAAAGGTTTCAGGCTTTCTGGAAAACAAGTTATTTCCTGAAGATGCAGGCTTAGAAAAAGGCCCTTTTCACCAAAAGATTTAGATGTCAGTACAGCCAACCCTGCATCGCATTTCCTGTACTGCAAAGGTTATGATATGGCAGCTAGAATCAACACAGAGTCAAACTGCAAATTAGATTACAGAGCTGAAAATAATTAAGCAATGACGATAGAGGAACAGGGTATTTCCTGGGGCTTAATGACCTGCTGGGAGGAGCTGAGGTCTTTAATGCTACTTTCAGCTAAACATCAGGAAGAAAAGTGCTACAGTATATTTTTTTCCTGGCCCTTGCATGTACAAAGGGCAATGCCACTCTGTTGCTACTCCCAGAGAATTAATGTGCACAGCGCTAGTCAATCAGATTTATTTATTTGCCACCAGACAGAGTCTGGGGCACTGCAGGTCCCTGTCTATGGCAAAGTAATTGGAGACGAGACAACAGAAAGATGACTGTCTTTGCCAGTTTCTCTTGTACGGGGGCAGAGGGATTAAATCAGTTGTCCACTGAAAGCTTTCCTGCTACATGGCAAGGGTGACTCCAGTCATCTTTTCTCCTCTCTGTACGAAAAAAGTCCCACTGTCTCTTCCCCAGGCACCTCATCTGACCTTTCTCTCAATCCCACACTCTCCAGAAAGCCTCTAATTTCTCATATATGCCTTCCCAGTTAGTTCTACCCCTCTCCCCCATGCCTTTCTCATACCCTCCCACACTGAAGGCCGGCAGTTCCCTGCTCCGTGTCCCACCTGTGCAAGGCAGACAGGGTGTTCCAGTCCCCTTTGCCTCTTCCTGCCTCTCCTGGCAGGCTCCTGGTGCCAGCACCCACGCTTGGCTCTCTCTTCGCACCTCCTCTGTCGGGTGTTCAGGCGAGCATGTCCCCTCTCATTGCTAAGCCATACTCAGTGCTCCCAGCTCAGAGAGGATGCAGTAAGGCAAACAGACCCAGTCCTTTTCTTGTATTTGCAGCAGAACTGTATCTGTATTTTCAGCAAAGAATGGTATTACAGAGGAAGAAATAGCTAAGATATGATATTTATTATCTCTTCTGATTTTGTTGTCATTTACAATCTTAATGGCTAGAGAGCAGATAAAACGTATACATTTTCTTTTTTTTTTTTTTAGGTAAACTATGTCTATTTCAGCTCCGGTTAGTGTCAATGAAACAAAACACCTAGCATGCTAGTGAGAATAAGACTCCACCCAAATACTGTTTTTTTTATCCCTAATCAAAATAGAGTTATTCTGCAGATTTAATGAGCTACACTTATCTCTTGTGCAACTGTGCTGGAGTCAAGGGAGTCACACTGGGAATGGGTTTGGCCCATTCTGTGGAAAACAGAACTCAAAGGGCAGGGTGACCTGATTCGCAGCAAGAATGTAAATACAAGTGGTAGAGTATTTTTTTTTAATTATTTTAATCACTGAGCTGCAGAATAGTAATCTAATCTCTAGACCTAGGATTTTGTTCAATGAATCTCAGTAACACGAGCCCAAGATTTTCTGCATATTGTGTAATAAATCAGTAGTAAATTGCACATCAAAACACGGATCGTAATCTCTTTTTAACAAATTATTACTATTGTAAGATTGATATTATTAAGTACTTTTTTCAAACCTGGATCTACAAAATGCTTCACAAACTAGTTGAACTGTAGAGCAGAAATCTCATTGCTTATTCCTAAAATGCAGCCACTTCTGTAACAAAAACCAGCAGCTGTTAACGCTACACAGCTGTACCAGACAAAAGCTTGGGGCATAAAATGAAGATGATGACTCTACTTATCCAAAATTGCAAGTGAAGTGTAAGTAGGTAGAAAGCATGGTAATAATCCAAATACAGAGAGCAATACAGTGCCACTGTCTTGGCAGAAGCAGGAGATTGTACTTACAAGGACATCAGTCTTATCCAAAACCCCTGCGGATCTTCGCCCACTAATGTCAAAGGCAGTCCTCAGCTCTGCGCTGCTGTAAAGAGAAGGTCACGGTATCTAACCTGCCAACCGCATCTTCTTTTTAGAGCACCTCAAACTTTTCCCAAAAGGATCTCCTAAAACTGATTCCCTTAAACCACAAGTTCTCACAATTCAGTGCTGCAGCAGATCACAAAAATTCGACTTCTCATGAACAAAATATGTTTCCCATCTCTTTCTTAATACCAGCCTCTTCCTTTGTTGGTTAATTTGGATGCTTAATGGAGATGGTACTGATGGAGACTCCTTTTCATATTCCCCAAGCTCTCTGCCTCCAAAGGAAAATTAATTGCTCAGCAACAGTGACACCATAAAGGACAGCGTCTGCCATCTTTCTTCCTCATGAAATCAGTTATCTTAAAGTAATATAGATAGAGATTGCATTAAATATTGGCATGCATGTTAGCATGTATGTACTCTAAATGGCCAATAAATACACAGTACTTTGTCTTCCAGGCAGGACTGCAGGCCGTACCTTCTGATCTCGCTAGTTTCACATCAGAAAAGAGGATTTTCTAGTAATTTCAACACTTTTAGATTAGTTTTTCTTAAACTGAGAAAATATTTTTCAGCCTCAGTTGTAGTAGCAGCCTGCTCTACGATTGACTAAAGTTTGCATTAGCACGTGCCATCTCCAGATGCAAATTATATAACACAGTGTTTTTCCTGGCTCTCTTCAGATCAGTGTTGTCATGAAAAACTTTCAGTAGGCTCACAAGAGGAGAAAATGCAAAAGCCCAGCAATGTTTTCATCATCAGAGGCACGAGCTCCCTAGATGTTCCTGCAATGTACAACATTCCTTTAATTTCCCTCTTCTTCCATTCCCAGTAGCCCTGAAGCCCCTGGAGAGACCCTGTCCTCTCTCTGTCAGACACCTGCAATGGGGGGGTACCTAGCCATTAAGCATCCTGTTTAAAAAAAATCTACCTGCCACCATAACAACAAGAAGAAAGGGGAAATTTGCCTAAGATCCATGTGATGGATAGAAACGTCCTTGGGACTGTCAGGTTGCAGTGAAGAAAACACCTTACAGCCAAAAGGAGAAAAGGGGGGAGAAAGGATGCCACGCCAGCAGGTGAGAGCAAAGGCTTTTTGCTTCATGTCTCCAAGGGACAGGATAGAAAGATATTCACTTCTCTATGGGTTTTGTTCCCCCTCCCTTGTTTGTGCACCTCCAGCTGACCTGATTATGTCAAAGCCTCCTGAAACTCGTTATAACAACTTCTCCCTGTTGCAGTGACACTTCTGATGAAAGCAGCATTGAGCTGACCCAGGGAGTGGCGGCAGATTCCTGGAACTGGCTGCGGCTCCTGTGCCATCGTGAACTTTACAGGTCAGGATTTTCTACCCTTAAAAGGAGAAAATGGCAGGACGCTGGAGGAGAGCACGGTGCTGTGCCCATCACCACCGGGGAGAAAAGGCAGGCTCGGCATGGTCCTAACAAAGTTCTCATATGGTGCTTTCTGCATTCTTACTTTTCCCCTTTCCTCCTTGGGGAAGGCTGTTTACATTAGGTATATCAGTGTTAGAAACAAAACATGAAGTTTCTTATGACATTACAATTACCCTTCTTCAGGGAACAGGATACTTGTAAACAAGAACATCTTATGGCACAACACAAATGCATTTTGTTAAACATAGTGTGTATCAGCTAATAAAGCAAGCATGCCAAATTTACAACTGTGACTAGCAAATACAAGGGGATTTTTTTGCTTAGGTGGTAATGTGCTTTAAAAGAAGAGTGAATCTGCATTTCTTGGGAGGGAAAGCTGGGGTACAGCCAGAATTCAAGCCAGATGATGACTCCTGATGTTCTTTCACTAGGTCAGACTCTCAGCTCTGCTTTTTGATTTTGTTGAACTTTCGCTTACTGCAATTTACTTTGATTTCCTTAAATAGTGAGAAGTTAGGAAGCTCCCCAAAATCCTTTAATTTGCTTCTTCTCTGACTTCCTCATAGAAAATACATGATGATGGACAAATATTAATTCATTATAATGATATATTTCCAGAACATAATAAGGGTCCTTTATAAGAGGAAGTAAAACCTAGATTTCTGGGCTACTAGCAGCAATTTTTCAGTAGTGTAGAATCTATATAATCTTTTCTGTACTACCTGTGACCATTGATTTTATGGTATATTCACCATGGTCACAGATCGTTGTTTTGTGTTTTGATTTGACTTTTGTAGCAAGTCAGAAAATGAAGCCTTGGGGATGAGTAACAGACATTCAAAATCCCACTCATACAAAGTATTCCTTCAGTACAGTATCTGGCTGTCCTGATGGTCCTGTGGCCAGTAAGGTAAGATTTGAGGTTGAGATTTTAGATCAACACAAGTTCCTGAGCTACTTCTAAAATAACATCCTGTACTCCTGATACCAAACAAAACCCTTAAAAATATCAGCTACTTATTAATCTACTTTTTATATATTATTTTTAGTTCTCATTCTAACACTTGACACTAGGAATACTAAAGGTATCCTATTTACTGTATGCAATATTGTATGAGGTACCCTGAAAAGGTTTTAAGGATAAATAATGATAAAATAACATGTAAGGCATCACTTACACATCAGAGGAAAATACTCTGTTGTCTCAGTGGACAGATCAAAATGTGTCAGAGGAAAAACATTTTCTAAGAACAAAAACCTAATCAGTTATGGTTCATTCATTTTCTGTTTAATATGTCTTAATTTGAAGCCAGAACACTTCTTTTGCTATTTGTTTTCCTGTTCACTAACATCTCTGATTTAAACTAGCATATTCCTCTGAAATAAAGTTATGTAAAGTTTTTGCCTCAACTCTTCGCTAAAGAACATGAGGAGTAATATATCTTCTTATCTGGCTTTGGTTAGGCATGAAGCATGAGACAAGAACACACTTGAATCTTTATTCTGTGTAAGAAGTCCCACTGCTGAGAGTAAAAAAATAAGCAACTAATAAGAAATTTGGATATGAGGATGAGAAAGACTATTTATGTGTCCCTGTCCCTCCTTTCATATAGTTCTATAATTTGTCCAGTGGAGAGTAATATACTCTCCCTTCCTGGAAAGAAAATACCATCCAAGGGAGGAAGATTTCTCTGCCAGTAGCCAGCTTAGCCAACAAGGTCTGAAATGTAATTGCTAACTTGATTGGGATGCTTTTCTCTTAAATTGCTGTAGATATAGCCATGGCACAAAAGAAGTAAACGTGAGAGAACTTGTCTACCATGGTGCTGGTTTATGAGAAGTTCAGCTTTACAGGATGAGCTTCAATCTTAAATTTAAACTTTCCTTTGATTTGTACACCAGTATTTGCTCAGCCACTTCGTAACTTCAGGCACATTGTTCTTAGCACCTGTAGCAATGGATCAGCCCCCATAGGCTTACTTGCATTGAAAAAAACTAAAGCAAAACCTTTTTCCAACTCACCATAAAGAAGGCTTTGATGAGCATGCAGTCGGTTTTGCTAATGAAACTCCTGCTCATCCTACATCTATTCACCATTTTGTCTTGCTATCCTTCGCTATCAAGTCCCAAATTTGATTGCAAGCAGTTTTCAGCAGGGATTGTCTTCTTCATCCCTGTGGATTCTCAGATGTCTTCTCTGCAGAGTCATAAAGTAATAATGAAAAACAGACACACATATCCATCAGCTAACCTGGAATAAGTAGTAGTCACTACAGACAATTCTTTTCATGTTATTAGACTTATGTATAATCTAAGAGATCAACGGCTGAGGAACAAAAATGAGTCCAAGGTGAGATTTTTTAAGCTTGCCTTTGAGAAACACAATGAAGGCATGAACACACACCTTCAGAAGAGTCTGATTTCAGGCTGTCAAGGAATCACTTTGTGGATCTCCAGTATGCGTCCTTTTTGTTGTCAGAGCTCTCTCCTTGTGCTCCTCTTTACAACCACTCCTCCTGTCTGGCATTTTAAATCAGGGTCTTCCAAAGGCTGCATGATCCACTTAGTGTGAGGGATGAAGCACGTGAAATGGCCCATCAGTAAAATATTGCTGCAGGGGGAAGTTTTAATATGATCCAATTCCACCTACAGACACGGTGTTTGGCTCTCAACTCGTTGGTCAGACACTTGCAGCCGCACTTGGACCAGCCAAGGGCAGCTGCAGGCAGGGCAGAACTGCATGACAAAAGGATCGATGTGTTCAGTGCCAGTTTTTACCACTGTCACTATTACCCTGGCTAACTGCACATGTTTAGAGCTAAGTTCAGTGTTTCCATTTAGCTCTAGTAAGTGGGGTGCTATCCTGCCTAAATGCCCAAGCAGGGTATGTAATTCAGTTATATCTCCTTTGTGTCCCTCACCTTGACCATAGTTTAAGCTGTAAGTATCCCTTTGCAAGGTGGAGCAGGTTTTTAATTCCTCTTCCTTCCTTCCATGCAATACACTTCAGCCTTGATCATTTGGCTTCGAAGGACCCAAGGGCAGAGTGTGTGGGATGTGACATTTACCGGGATTCCTCTTTTATTCTCGTTTCAATGTGCAGGGCCAGGGGAGAATTTTGCAGCCCGATTTTTATAAACCCTGTCTATCACATGCCCACATAGAAAGCAGGGAAAAGAAAAGCTACCTACATCCAGCGTGAGAGAAAGGTAATGATATATGGGCTGGGTGCAAGACTGAGAACAAGGCTTTGACTTGCTAAACCTTTATCCTGACACGGTTTCATCTTGAAATCCAGGTAAACCATTTAACTTCTTCACTCCATCTATATAGAGATGATAATAATTATTTGGTTTATATTGTATCTGTTTCTATAATACCTGTAGGCTCTATCCAGGAAAAAATACAGTGCAGTTTTTTCCCAACAATATTTTCCTGTATCATATAGATTCTTCCTGAAGAGCCCTATACAAGTGTATCTCTATTACTAGATTTTTCTTGCTTGCATCTCCGTCTCAACTAAAAGCTGAACATATTCTCCATGCTTAGGAGGAAAGCCTACAAAACCAGATGAGACACCTCTTTGCTCTGATGAACAGCAAATGTAGACCAGCAAAGCCGAGGGTCTTGCCACAGAGAATAGCTGGTGCTGGTTCACCAGTGCTGAAATCTAAGGGAAAGTAGAAGTTCAGTGCTTCCACAGGCACAGTGGTGAACGAGGACAGATGAGTTTGCAAAGGTCTGATAGAGGAAGGCACCCCCAGTGTCTAAGCATGTGTCTAATTACCTTCCTTAATCCGTGCCTAGGGACAGGCTTTGGTACTTGCTTTCTCACATGAGTAGCTCTGCAGTACAAAAACTCATGCATGCATTGACACTTTCCATCCATCCACATGCTCACATGCATACACACTCATGCTGATTTTACACATTCTGCCTCTGTGTATGAACAGTGAGATTGCAGGAGGCGCTGGTAGCAAGGCTTCCCAATGCTTGTTATGATAAACACCCTGCTATCAAGGGCCTGTAACTTTGCCAAACTTCTCCTGTCTAGCTCCAGCTGAAATTTTCTGTGCCAACTATATACCACAAGCCAAATGCTTTTTGGAAAACCTCTGCACTAAAACAGTTGAGACAGTTCAGTGAACTGGATCAGGGAAAAAGGCACTGTTGTGTGTATGCTGAAAAAAATTAAAATCTGAGTAACCTGCTAGTAGAGATGCTCTTACTAACCCCATAATTTGAATCAGGAATTCAAGCTTATCTGGAGGGCTTGGGACTTCATTCCAAGAGTGCTTCTGCCATCCACATGAAAGATTGCCCACTTTGGCCTAATGACCAGACTTTGAAGCCTTCTATCTTGCAGTTGAAAGTATCTGGAAAATCTTCAGAGCTAAATGTTGCAAAGGGAACATGGGAAATCCTGCGCAGCCTCCAGATTGCTCAGTGCCACTGCTGCAGCAGGGCATGAAACAGCTCAGCCCAAGCATGAGACTTTGCCATGGTTTTTGTGTTCTTCTCCGAGGTCAGGGCACAACGAAAGGATTCACTCTGCTCTGCAGGTGGAGCAGGAGGCTGACTTTCACAAGCATATCCTTCACTCTCTTTCACTTGCCCTGAAGAGGAAGCCACATCCCCATCCAGGAGGAAGCCACCTTGGCTGGCCAAGGCTCAACAAGACCCACTGCTCAGCTGCAGGCCCCACATAGGAGTATTCATGTTTAAATCTACGTTTGAGGAAAAGAAATTTTATGTAGCAACTCAAGTGTTCTTCCCTCCACTATGGTTTTTGACTAATAGCAGTCTACTCATAATTTCACTTTTCCAGCACATAAACAGTATAGCCTTAGTGCTTTCCTGAGCCAAAACTTCATAGACACAGGGTAGCACTTCTTTTAGATTTAATACAGTACATTTAATTTGGACTTGCTGTGACAGTCCTACCCCAAGCAGGATATATCAGACACCTCTGTGGAGGCTTAGCAGCAAGTGCTTCTGACCACTGGGCCCACGTGGTCATTCAGCATCCCTCTACTTGCGGTTTTGGCCCCCACATGTCCCAGTGTGGACTGCTGTGAAAACTACTAAGGGGCACACAGATGATATCCCCAGTTGGTGGTAGTGAAAGATTAATAGTAAACGGCCTTTTATTATCCTGTTTGCACACCAACCCTTATAGACACACCTGTGGAAGGAGGGCTACGGGGTTGCTTTTTCCCAGCCACCGGATCCTACTGTGGGTTTCACAAGGATGCCCACCCCTCCAACCCTGCTATAGGCACAGCCCAGTACATACATGCCCGCACCCACACAGCTGCAGGGGTGAGCCTGCACCTGTGTCACCAGTTAAAAACCATAAGGTTGCTATCAGCATGGTGTGTGATCTGGTCACAGAGGCCAACTCCTCTTCCTGTTTCAATGGCACCAGGTGCATCTACATTGGCATTTCAGTCCAGAACAGGGGGGCACTTTGGAAGTGCATCCCTTCATCACCTCCACTTATTTCCCTCTGGTTTGTACTGTTGGGCAGTCACAGAGCACATGAAATAGATTCTTCCAGGTTAAAAACAGACCAGAAAATAAACCTTAGGAGTACTCATGTTGTGGTCCTGTCACTATGGGTGTTTGGCTCATGGGATCAGACCAGAGTTAGTCTGAAATATACCCTCCACGTGCATACAGCATGAGTACCAGGTCCCACCACCCTGTTTCTCTCTATAGATCTATTTGAATTTCATTGCACTATCTGATAATGTAGCCGATATTTTTAAGTACTAGAAAAACAATGAAAACCAACAGAAAACCAGGCTAATCTGGTGCCTTTCCAAGCAAAGGTGCATTTTTGCCAGAATTTTCAAAACTTGTGTCTTTCAGAGTTCTATTCACCAAGACATATATGATGATCCCCTAAATAACTATTTATTTGATTTGTATATTTGTTTTAAAACGGGGTTTTTTTTCAGTGTTCAGCTGGCTTTAATTAAGAGGTTTGAAAAATCTTCAAAATTCAAAACTTTCAAGAAGCATGCATCTGTACTTACCATAATGTCTAGCCAGCCTCAAGATTTTTCCACTAATCTTCTAATAATCCTAATGCAGCAATTTCATGCTTTAGCACACCTGCTTCCAAAAGACATTTTGCAGGTTTTTTTCTGATTGTGTTTCTGCATCTAACGAAAACCGAAATGAATGTTACTATTTACATTGAACACTGTTGAGTTCCTAGTGGAGAAGACAAATGATTGCTATGATTTGGAACACCATGATATGCAGTATCATGGGAATCATAAGACATAAACTCAGTTGTATTCTTCTGTTTCTTATGGTGAAAAAATTGAGAGGATATCAATTATTGACATTTTGCCCCAGAAGCTTACAACTTTCTCTTGTTGGAAATATTTTCATTCAACATTCTTTGTTTTTTCTTTTATCTCTGACTACATGGATTCACAACAATTCTATTTTACACCCCAATAACACTAATGTTAGGAGGTTTAAATGAAGCTTTTACTTCTTCCCACATTGTTCCCCAGACTACTTCACAGTAAATAGTATCCCTGACAAATAACTTACTAAGACAAGAAGCAAAGACTTTTTTTTCTTTAATTTATGTTATAGCCATGAGAAAGTACAATTTATGTGCTCAAACAGAACTCACAATGCTACTTGTCTGATTATTTCCTAGTCAATAAATCCATAATCTTCTGGGCTGCTGAGTATCACTATGTTTAATGCTTGAGGAAGTAAAGCCCAGTTCAATAAAGAGATAAAATACCTGCACTCTGTAAGGAAAATTTTGCTAAGGGGCAACACTAAAATACTGGCGTATGTCCTAAATGTAAAACCCCACGTAGCCTGAATTACAGACCCTGCTGCAGTGTCTGACAGATTCATGGCTTCTTCCCCCTTTTGCTTGCCTACTGTACTTGCCCGTTCCTGGAAAATAGTTGTGTCTCTCACTTTTTGTATCCAAACAATATCCCCCTTGAGTTTTAACTGCTACACAAATACAAATATGACATAAAGGACAAAGGATAATTTTGGCCTGCTGACATTTTTTGTGTCCATGGGTTAAAGAAAGTTAATAAGAGAGTTTACTGTGTGTACCACTTGCACACTAAAAACGTTCCTCAAGAGGTTAAAAGTTCAAAGTTGAGTCAAAGTCTGCACTGCCTCCACTCTTCCCTTTTAATTATCTGAGGTCAGGAAGTTAATAATACCAGAAATCCCCAGTAGAGACCTCTTGCTCAGTGTATGAACTTTAAACTTGTTCAGCTTTTTTCAAAGGGTAAAAAGTTCAGTGAAAACACAGTGGATTTTCCCTCTGGTCTCCACCAATTCAACCTCAAGGGTTAAAAGTTTAACTGTAAAAGAGGAACCTTTGTTCTCTGAGCTACATTTACAGAGTTCACTTATTAAAAGGTAAAGATTTCAAACAGCAGCTAAAGTCCAAAGTGATTCTTTTCCATAATGATGAAAATATTGCAATAAAAGAAAGTCCTTTGATCTGTTATCACTTCTCTCGGAAGTGACTGTCAAAACTTATTATTCTCTTTATTTTGAACTTTGGACCAGTAATGGAGCCACATGGGTCCCTAAGGCCACGTATATCTGTTAAACAGCAACATGCTGCATTTGTGAATTTGTCCTACATTTTTCAGCCAGACAATATCTTTTCCCTACTGAAACATTTATGGCAGATGTTTCTCCACCAGGACTTTTTGCACAGTTTCACACAAGCTCAGGTTTACCAGTTCTCTCAGTGGTGAATGTGTCAAGTATAGGTGTTTTCATTATCTTCATTCTCTAAAGAATAAGATCTCCATGCTGACATTTTAGCAACTATGTTTCCAGAAAGTATACAAAACAGTTAATCTAAAATATATCTGGTTTTATATAACGCAGCTCAGATTTGTGCTATGGGAGTTCCCTGAGGGGTATTCAATAGGTGCGAAGAGACTGATACTAATTGGTGTGGGTCAAAAGGTTGCCAAAAAAAGGAAAAACCAACAAAAAATATTACTTTAGTTTTCAGTATTTGTCCCATGTCTAATGTCCAGGATAAGCATTTATGAAACTGAAATAGGAAATGCCCTTGGCTTGGAAGATAATATATTTCTATACATGAATTTGGGATAACTGCCATCTTGAAAAACAACAAATTCTAATTAGGGCTGTCCTTAGGGAAGTTCTCATAATGTGAGTTTTGGATTGCCATGGTGTGAGTGGTCCTTTTATTAAAGATCAGCTTATTAAAGTTCAAATATTCCCAGAACAGTTCAGTCCTGCTTCAGTTACAAAGAAGTTGAAGCTCAGCATTTCAGTCTTGCTGTATCCGCAAGCAAAAATCTCTCACTGTGTGCCTGAAAGTGTTCCTCTGACCAATACCTGTGGCTCTGTTCTTTGAATCAAACCGCAGCACAATCAATAGGACCTCTTACTTCAGCATGCTTTAGATCTGACCATCTCACACTCAGAACATAACTGAAGATTTTTTTTCTCCATCCTGCTCTGCCAGACCCATGCTTTGGAGGATGATTCAGTTTTGAGAAACGAAGTTTTAAATCTAACTCGGCTCTAGAGTTTCTTTCACTGGGATGTAAGCCACACTTTGCATTTCCAGGCCTTTCTCATAGAATAATGTTCACTACTGTGTCTATAAAATAATATGCACTTCACAATGGACCTGCAAATTTTTGCTATTAGGAAGCTTGTCCTAAGTTACCCTTTTGATTTTTACTTCTCTTACAGACTCTGCATAACCTGTTATCCCATTTAACCTATCACTCATCAAGCATTTCTATAAGCACCTCTCCTTTATGATTCTGGACAGTTATTTACACTGTTAGATGAAGACTAGAGCAAAGATAAGTTTTCCTTGAATATTCGGAGAAACATTTTCTCTCTCCTAATTAAATCCAACACACGAGCTGTTTCAAGTTCAGTTCAGTAGGAAACGTTTACTACTTTGGCAGAACTAGTTTACTAGGTCCGGCAATCCCAAAGTTCAGCTAGTGATGGTGACCTCATGAGAGGGTCTAGTTGGGCCAGCTCAGCCGTATTTACAACAGTCTCTTCAAAGAGGGTGCTTGTCACTAACTCTGCATGACCTTCTCCACAAGCTCCATTCAAACCCTGAACCAGCAAATTAACAACAGATTCTGTAGGTTACAAGCCATCCAGATAGAGGAAAGGATGACTGAATCTGATTATGAAACCATTTACAAGACATGCAATAGGTAGTATAGCATAAATTTTTATTGGAAGAGGTCCGTTTTGGACACAATTGTCATTTTACTCAACTAATTACAATTACACTTAATACAAAAAAAAAAAAAAAAGCAGACTGTGCAATACAGCTGACACTGACAATATTTGTGCAAAGCGTAACTGTTTCACAAATACAATCTGAGTTCAAGTGATTCCAGGACCAAATTGAATACTTGGCAATCAGACCTCCATAAATTATCATTTTAAATGGAGCATGCGTTTTCATTTTCAGTGAGAAATTAACTACTCTAGTTCACTTCTGCTTTTCCATCAGTCTCCACATATGCCCTTTTGCCTTTAACTTTAGCTGTTCCGTGTCTCAGCTTTGCCTGTCTACATGTTAAGTCAAACAGGCTTTTGCTGTGTCTTAACCTTCAGGCTGAAAAATTAAGTTGTTATTTTTCTTTGCAGTAAAATAAACTTAATGGGCAAAATTGCTAACACATACTGTACTCTCTTGAAGCTGGGTTGTTGGGGTTTTTTTGGTAGTGCAATTGTAGCCACAGAGTTCAAACTCAGTACTTCAGAGAGTTTCTTTACTCATCTCTGCCATCATCTCACCCCCTTCACATGCATGCACCTATATAAAAGCACTTCTGAGTGCAAAATTCAGCCTCTGACAACCAGGATGGGAGAAGTGCTTTCCAGGACAAGAGCTCTGACCCATGAGCACCATCAAGTTGCACTGGGAAGAGTAGAGGATTATGCTTCCCACCTGCCTTTCTGGCTGGTGAAAGAGTCAAGTGTTCCTCCTCTCCTGTTGTCTACTGCTCTGTTTATTAATATACTATGCAGCAGTTTAAATTAAAACAAATCAGCCATGGGCTGTGGTAGCTTATATGCAATCACACATTCAGACCTGTTGCCTCTGCATTAAGGGCGATGACCTCCCACTGAGGAATAGGGAAGGGTGCTAACCTTTGAATTTTGACCAAAATGAGTGAGTGGCACTTGGGAAAAGAACCCTGACTGACATACCATACTAGGGGGTGTGAGGGGTGGTTATTGGATGTTTTCATCGTCTTTGCACTTCGTCACAACTCTGTGGTTTGTTTCATTTGCAATTCCTGCTTTTAATTCTCTGGTAAGTCATTCTACAGCACTTGTGCCCTTTTACTGTAAACCTAACTGACAAAGCTCTGTCCCTTGCCCCGCAGGAACATACTGCCATGATAGATACTAGGAAAAATCAAAGTAATTTGAATGTCTTTCCTACAGAGAAAGCTTTTCTGGAGCAGCCACTCCTCATGACATATTCTGTAAGAGAAGAGAAGGAGAGAACATAGATTCAATCACCATATGCTACAAAAAGCCACCCACAGATAGCATATAACCTGATGCTATAGATCCTAAATTTAGACCTAATGGGTCCCTTTAAACAAATGGATCTTTCCTTATAATGTTACCCTTGCTAATCTAAGATGGAATCAGACATGAACAATAGCTGCATGCCAGCTGCCCATAGTACATTTCATACGAAACTTGTAAAAAATCAGTCACAAGGCAGTGAATAGCAGACTGCTATCTACAGAGAACTCTAACAAGCACTCTAGGTTCTTATTATTCTTTTATTGTGATGTTTTCATGGCTATTATTTTATTAGACTGGACCCACTTAATAAAAGGATAATGTATTTTGTGAGTGGATGATCAGATTATGTATTTGATAGCTGCAGACAAAGGTGATGTGAAAAGGGAAAGAGCCTCCCTCTGCCCATATCCTTCTACAGGTGATTCATTTGCAGTCGCCGTAACCACAAACAATAGATCTTACGGGAGGGGTAGGATTAACATTGATTTAATCATTTACTAATTCAGAGGAGAGAAACTCTCTTCTTCCCTTATGAACACAAACTCTCTTCTGAGCTCAGAATCTTGTGTGCTGAACACCATTAGGCCTACTTGGCAAAATTATGTCCCATGCAACCAAGAGAAATGAAAGGTCATAAAATCAGAGTTTTCAAATAATCCCTCAAAACCCAGAGCCCTGAAGTACTGATCCTTTTGTCCTTTCAAGAACAGCAACAAATAGAAATTCTTCAGGGTGTGAGAAGAGTCTGAAGTAAGCTTTGCAAATGAAAACACATGGCACTTCCCTTTTCCCCCATGCAGGGAGCACACATGTAGGGAACAGCTTGGTCCAGTTTGGAATGTACTGGCCCTTGAAACACAGTTTCTTCTACATACATAGCTGAGATAAAAGAGAAGACCTCAATTAAAACAGAAAGATGAGCACAGGAAAATACTAAATGGCTACATACTCTCCTCAGAACCAACTGTGAGATGAGTAGTCCTAAAACAATGGAGTCTTTCAAACAAACCCCACAAATTAACTCAAACACACAGCTTTTGCAACCAACTTGTGTGTTAGCCATCTTACTGCTTTTACAGAGAAAGAACATTGAAGGCCATTACAGCAAAGAGCTCCAGGCAAATTTCTTAAAGAAGTTCACAACCCCTCATGAAGACAATTCACTTCCATAAATTACTGGGTGATAACTAGTATGAACATTGAAAAGATTTGGGCAGTATTCAGTGGAAAAAAAAAAAAAAACAACTGCTTTGAACTATCCAAAAATATGAGCAAGCCATGTAGAAATAATTAATCATATACAACCCATTACAATTAAAAGTGTATTCTTAAATTGCTTCTTGATTGAGAACAAATGCCTCATTAATCTGGAACATATCGACTTAGGAACACAAGAAATGTCAAGCAGAGAATGATGACCGACATGACATGGGGCTCCCCATGCTGCATGTGCTCCATCTCAAAGGCTCACAGAGAACAGTCAATGCAAAGGTCAGGCAATGTGCTGAGCTGGAAAAAATTCCACTGACATTTGATTTTTTTAACATCAAATTATTTCATTGTAAACCACTAAACATTATAGGAGTTCTAAAGTGGTCGCATTATCATCCCATCCGCTATTGTTTTCAAACATGCCTTCTAGCCACCCCAGTATTTCTCTGGGAACATTTCTACTGCTATTTTTTTTTTTTAAATGTATTATGGCAGCTGAATCTTACTCTTGCCCACATACCACTTTCTAGGCAAATGTGAGTTTGCTCTGTCCATGATACAAGTGAATTAGGAGGGGTGCAACCACACTGGAACAACTCCAGACCTGATCCAATACATCTTACCTCTCAGCAGGGTTTACTGTCCTGGGCTTCGTACCATGTTATTCAGTTAGCAATTACGTTGTTCAACGCAAGGCAAGCTCTTGGAAAGCTCCTTTCTGGATTGAAACATATGCTTCAAAAAGGTTTCCCCATTCGATTTTATAAAACTTCATTGCTGATTTTCAAAGGCCATAGTCTAACATAAAAATCTTTCACTGTTACAATATTGTAGTTTAGAGAGGAATTTTTCATTTCAATAATATTTTGCAGTAGAATCTCTGGTGCAAGTAACATAAGAGCAATTTTCCTTAAAGATTTAATTTTGTTGGTAGATTTCACCCAGGAAGTCAGAACTGGCTATGGTGGCAAAAACAATCTTTTCAGGTCTTAATGACGCTACCACCAGCAGGACTTGGTAGCAGAGCATCTGCATCAGCAGACCTCTTTCAGCTGTGAATTTGGCCTTAGACAATTAGGCCATTTGGTCTCAACACCAGTTTGAAATGAAGAGGGTTTATATAGCTGCTCTGCAGCTTTGAAAGCTCAGTTAGCACCTCTTCTTTCACGTAGTCTGCGTAAGGAAGGCCGTAAAGTGTCCATTTGCGACTTCTCCTGCCACCATGTATACGCAGCCATTTTTCTTCCACGGCAAGACGTCACCTTTGACAAAAATACAGATTCATGTCATGCTTCCAGTTTCTCAAAAGAAAGGGAACTTTCTGTAAAAACCAAAAAGCATATATGGGGAAAATTTGGCTTTTGCTGAAAAGTTGTTTCCTCCACTGTACTAACATTGTCCCTCTGGCTGAACTGCACCAATAGAGCACAGGAGTTATCTGGCAAGCTGTTTATGGAAGCTGATGATGATCTGTCTCATATCTTCCTTCTCCCTCTATGTCCCAGACTGTATTTCAAATTATACAGAGTGAAGTTCAGGAGATTCGTTGGACAGGTGTTAAACCTGCTACTATTTCAAAATGTTTTAAATTTATTCCAATTCAATTTCTATACAGTGTAATCTGTACAGATACTTATGCAATCATGTTTAAATTGCCTGAAAAGGAGGAGGTTTATAGAAAAAAATGAAATAAAATTTTACAAGCACGGGGCAGTGTCTTGCCTGCACCAGCTGTCCAATAGAGGATAACATAATACATAATAATTTACCTTTCACATGTAACCAGCAGAACTTCAGAAACAAGTACTACAATCAAAATCTCACAGAAAGCTTGATTTAAATAAGAAACATTGAAGTAATGCTTTGTCAAAGAATTCTGAACAACAAATCCATTAAAGTACGTTGCAGATGTCACAGAGCTGTTCCATGAACAGAAAACACTTAAATTCATCAAATAAAGTACTAATTGCATGTAAGTCATTCTAACCTCTCTGGGTATTGCGGCAGGAAGATTTTTCTTATCACTTCCATTTTTCAGTAACAGTTAAAAATGTTCAAAAGCATATTCTGAAAATAGTGAATGGACCATGCTGTTTATTTTACTGTAGCTCATCTAGCTCTTCCTTATGCTTTTGTCGCCTGGCAGCTCCCCTTGGGGAGAGGCTTAACTCCCAGCACTCACTCACCATCATAGTGATTGCCATGTTTTCACTGGTGATCAGAGAAATGGGAAAAATTTGTAAAGAATACTGTATTCTGAGAATGCTGAGTGTAAGCAAAAAGATTCTCAGAAACGGTTGTGCTGTTCGATACTGTCAGGTGAAATGTGGGACCACAACAGGGGCTAGATAGCTATTAGTTTACTGATCATACACTTACATTCCAGTCGGTGTGAGGAGCCCAAATAACCACGAGGAGACTTGCAAGGGAATAGTGGATGACTGGGTCAGGCCTCCAGTTGGGGCTCAACTCAGGCATGTCCCTGCCTTAACTTACATATTTTTTCTTTTTAACAGCAGATTACATATGTCATACCTACGTGGTTACACAACAAACAATACGCCGTTGCAATAAATACAGGCTAGGGTCACCGTGACCTGATGATCATCAGCAGTGGCAGGATGTTCACTTCGTGAACTGGGACAAGATAGTGCATGTTGAGCCATGTCCTTGACTCCTCGCCAACCTTCCATGCGCTCCCCTTGCACTGGGTGCTGTTGTAGAGAATATGTTTTCAGATGCTGGGTAGGAAAAGTGAGTGAAATTCTGTGACCTGTTCCATATATCTTCACCTGTAACAATCCCCTCACTGTATCGGATCAAATTCTCTTGTATCCTTGCACTTCTCTCCTTGCAAACAACCTCCAAACATTGTCTCTCCTCTTACAGCACCGTATGATGCCCAGTGGATATGTCTAGTTCGGCTTCATCAGTTCATAACCATGAACTGATCAATTATCTGCCAAATGACTCTACCTAAATCTAATAACATTTGTCAGTAATTTAAATATGTGAGCATATTTTAAAAATGCATTTCATTTTCACACATGCAAACTTTACTAGGTTATAGGAAGTTATAATTTAAAATAAATCCTTAGGAAATCTATTACTTCAACTAAATTTAATCCTTTAAATAAACTGCAGAAAATCAGACGTAAAGGCTACTGAGGTAGAAGAAAGTCTATAGGGAAATGATATAAAAGAAACTAGTAAGAAAAAACTTTCTCATGTACTGCCCACATGTGCCACCTGCACAGCTACTGAACCCTGATTCTGGGGTTTTTCTTGTTATTTGAGTTTTAAGGAAACCATATTTGGCAGACGTTAGAAAAGCTTTCTTCTCTGTACATAATGATGCTGCCGGTGGTCCTTGGGTGGACCCAAATTTGGTCATGCTGAATACAGTGTACAGCATACACCTCTGTCAAACCATATGGAGTGCCCCTTAAGCAGCAGAAACACGTATGCCTGCCTCATCAGAAAGGATCAGGCTGCAGCATTTTAAGAGAACAGTCTGGGCTTTTCAGTTTTAGTCAGATACTTACCATTTTGCTAACACGAATTTTAAGGGGCGACACTGATTTTTTTCATATTGAACATCATCTTTTTGCACTGAACTATCTTCTTTCAATTGACACTGTCTAATAATTGGTCAAATTTTTATTAATACCTTTGGTGTTCATCAGGGTAACATCAATCGGTATTAATCTAGATGTCATATACACGTTTGTAGGAATTCCACTGTAATCCGGTATTAATTAGTTTACTGTTCCTGCCAATTCTGATGGAAAATTTAAGCACTACAGCACAAAAGTAGTTCTGAGAATTGTTGAAGTCTTTGGTACACTCTGCATACTTGGTAAGAAGTTTAATGACTATTGTTATTGCTTTTATTAAAATATTTGCTTAAACCATATTTCAGCCGTCTCATAAACAAGCATTAAAATGTTTGCCACGACTTGCTGCATACTAACATAAGCACAATAGCTGTCAATTATCTATTGCTTAAGCTACTTTGAACAACAGTTTAAGGTAATCCTGCTAACTTTGTACTGAGGCAATTTAGGAGAATTCATAGCCCTTCCGAGGTACCTCTGCTCTTCTGACTCAGCTTGGGGGGTGGCCGTGTAGTGGGCAGTAGCATCTTAAGTGTGCACGGTTGAGTTTGCAGTCAATGGCTGACCACGGCCTTAGGCTCCTAAGTACTCAATTCAATTTTAAAACTGAAATTTTGAATAACATTCCAGGTGTCTTTCAGCAAAACAAGATCTTAAGTAGTGACTGGCAGAAAATGGTATTTATAATTTTGTACCTTTTCTCCCATTCATAGCATGCCCCTCCAAATACTAAAACTGAGCCACAGCTAACACTCTGCTTTAGATGTCTCTGATCTATTGTTTGCTGTCAGCTTCTTATTTCTTGCATTATGGAGTTGTTAATTTGATGCTCCAAACCTACTAATAACATTTCTGAATAAATCCAGGAATAAAATGTATTTTTAAAAACTTACAGTATTGGTGTTATGGTGTCTCTTGCTGCCTTTCGTATGAATGTCTAACAGGGCTAAAGGAGAAGATTTCAGTTTTCTAATTAGGTTTATTTCATAACGCCGATGTATCAGTAACAAAGCCTAGGTGGCACATTATGACAGCATGACAGTGGAGTAAGGGAAGACATATCTGTGGAGTAGGAGTCATGAAAAATAGATTTCAGTTCACACTTCTTGTATGCTGTGATTAATTCAACCGTACAGCCTTTTCCGATGTCACAGATTTTGCCATCTAAAATGAGGAAGAAATTATGTCGAACTTGTAGAGTTTCCGTACATCTGACAGAGTGGATGATCAAGCTTCTGCACCTAACAGAGTCCATAAAAGTCAAATGCAAGCTCATGGGGCACCTTGAAAGAAGCATGCTCTATGTTTTGCTAATTCTTCAAAGAAGTCACCCAAGCTTAAATAAGCCATGGTATCTCATATACAGTCCCACTCAGGATAATAAAACTCAGCACCACAGTTCAGCTTCCACCTTCTCACTTTACAGCTTAACTCTGGTGTCCTGAATTGTGCCATGTTCTAGTTTAGAGACCTTGGCAAACAGAACAGACCCCCCTTTTTGACCTTCTGCTACCTGATGCCCTTACAAGTTAAGCATCTAAGCTGCTACAGGTTCAAACTTCAGAGCAAAACTTAGGTAAAAGCTTTACGTCTCAGAAAATGCATCTAAACCAAGCTGTGCCTAGTAATCTCTTCAGTTCTGTGAATGAATGCCACTGGCTTTTCAGTTATTTGTATCTATGTAATAGGACAGGAATAATTGTCTCTTGCTTAGACATATTCTTGGTAGCAACAAACTGATAGCACAAGAAGAAAGAATTCTATGCTCTTGACCTCCCTTACATTCCTATTTGTGATAAATTATTTCTACTACCTCCAAATGCACTTACACTTTTTAAATACAGAAACTTGTACACCCACATTAAAAAATCACAGCTCTGCAACAGAAAGAAAACTCATTTCTTCTCATATGTGAAAATACACATTATGTTGGATCGACAAACGTGTTTCTACAGCAGACTCAAAAAGAATAACCAGACTATGAGGAAGACTGACAGCTGACTTAGGTACTCAATAGAAAATACTTAGCTACACAATTAACCTCAACTGGACAGCAAACTTTCAGATAGCCGAATAAAAAGAAAATCACTTCCACACTAAAACTCTTCTATATAATTCATTTGCCTGCCAAGAAAAGCGTGATGAAAGAGAAATCTATTTTCTCTCCTTCAGTTCAGCATTGGTTGAAAGTCCCCAGCCAGAAAGACAGTTACATCAGAAAAATCATGCTGTCTTGTAAAAAAAAGAAAAAAAGAAAAATCATGGCTTAGTAGGGAAAAGGCTAATAAATGCTCCAATGGCATAGCAATAAGACTTTTAGGAAGTATTGCATGAAACCATACATTAAAAAGAACAGCGTTATCATAGTAATAATGTATCCCTTCACACTTATCTCACCTCAAATAGGCTTACTAAAGAAGGCAAGAACTAATAGCCACATTTTACTGCTAGCATATCACAGACCAAAATATCACTCTCAAAGCTGTGTAGTAGAGCACATAATGAGCTCAGGCATCCTGCACAAATTTGGCTTTACTACCTCACTCTGTTTCAGTAAAAAAAACAAAAAACAAAAACAAAAACAAAAAAACACCAAAACTGAGATTGTGTGCAGAAGAAAATAGTGTTTTACAGATCTCTGACTGCATGATGTGTCATGATGCTAGCTCATAATGAGGCCTCACTACAGAATCCTGCAACCTAGAGTACCAGGGTTTTGTTTTGGTTGTTTGGGGTTTTTTTGTTTATAAGTCTTCAGAGTCCAGGGAAAATAAACAGTTTAAAAATGGTAGGAGATGAGAAGAAATATTTCATCCAATCTCTAAAGTTGTTTCAATTGAAAATTTTATAAAACAGCACCTATGTACCCCAGTACCTGCACACGAATTTAGCCATTATGTAACACAGCTATTCAGGGAACCCATTCTTACTGTATATTAGGATATTCAGATATATCAGCCTGCTTGCTTTATTTCAAAAAAATGTTGTGTAAAGACTTATACTTACCATATTTATTGAAAACACAGTGAGAATCCCAGCTAGATAAACACAAACACATACCTACAACGTTACAGAAGTAAATAAGAAGGCTGACAATCAGGTACATTCTAAGACAGCAGGATTGCAAAATGCAACCTTTTTTGCATAGGACTTTGCAATTTTGGGAGTCTAAAAGTGCTGCACCAGGGCACAGCATTATTGTTGCAATGTCTTAGCTGAGGGACATGGTAAAGGGCCATCCCTGGGAGCTAAAGGCACATCAGAAGGCACGTGTCTCACCAGCAACCTGTAGACTCATTAGAAGGCCAAATACAGAGTCAGGTCATACTAGACAACAGACCACAGGGTTATAGGCCTGGGGAGGGATTTGAGAAACATCACAACCTGCAAGGAAGGGCTTGAATTACAACAAGCAAGAAAACTCTAAGACTGAAATACATTTTAAGCATGTAATCTCCCATCACGTGGTATTATTCAGGAAGCTGCTTGAGCTTGAGGGTGACAGGGCTTATTCTCTTAGTCAGAGCTGGTGCGTTAGCAGGAGATTATTGCTGTGCATGTAACAGAAAAGGAAAAGGATTGCAGCGCTTGTGACGTAGGAGAGAAAGGAGGTTACGCAGCGTGAGCCAGAGAAGCGAAAAGATCTACAGGCACAATGGAAGGAGCACGTGATGATCCCCGTGACTAATAATGAAAGGGCTGCCAGCCTCTCTGACAATAAAGATGAGTTGTTTAAAGTTGAAATCACAGTAACTGAATCTCAAAGCAAAAAGTCACTGACCATTCGTTTTAAGAGAAAAAAAGAAGTGTTAATTGTGAAATGTATATTAGATTAGTAGCTTTGAGATTAAGCTAAGCATTCCTGTACACTCCTGTTTACAGTTTGCTGTACAGGAACGATTCATTCAGATATGCTAAAACTGCTATCACTTGATAGATGGCTGAAGTCCTCAAAAGCAAGCTGGATAAGCTGACTCCACTGCTTTCACTAGGGCTGAACTTGTGCCATCATTTTTCAGAATCAATACCTAGAGATGCTTCCAAGGCATCACAATAAAATTTTGGCATTGTTACAAGTGAGAAAGCACTGTCTTCAGATCTGCATGTGTGTGCTCCCTTTCGGTAGATCTGAGCTTCTAAATCTTTCATCCCTCTTACAGTAACAAGAAAGAACTACTGTGCACTTAAGGCAACCAATGGGGACAGGGAAGGTATTTAATAAGGTTGACTGCAGTTTCAACACCCAATTTATACTTCTCCAAATGAGTTAAAAACTAATAAGGTTGCAAATCCCTCTAGTTAAAACTATCACATCACTGTATGCATGTAAGAGTAAGCAGCTGGTAACTCAAGTCACTGATTTACATTTACCAGACACGTAAGGCTAGAATTTTTTTCTTAAAAAATCAATACATGAGTTAGTAAGGGTTTGGGGCATATAGGCTCTTGTCATAGTCATTCCAAGCACTCTTTTGTCATCTTGTCAGGTGGAAATCAACTAAAAAATGGTTATTATTCCCACTAGAAAAGGCAGCAACAGCAGCAGCACGCCTGTTTCTTCTCTGGAGATTTCCCCCCCATATTTTCTATCTTTGATTTCCAGTCTTTGGCTTTTACACCAATCTTTCCTTGTAATTCTGCTACATTCTCTGCTTTGTATTCTTTTGGGCTCAGTAAGTGACACCCAGGCTATCTTTTCTAAGTACCTGAAGAGTTTTTAATACTATAGGTGGGTTCCAAAACTTCATTATTGCTTCTTGACTGCACTACACTTAAAAACCCAGACCATAAGCTACATGTAAATCTGTTACCAAAAGCTGTTTCACCTTTTGCCCTATATACTTCCATGCTCTGCTGCTTCTCTCTTGCAGAGATGCATTAACCCTACTGTGCTCTGAGACTGCTCTTGGTAGTTTCTCTGTACACCTTAGCTTTTATTGTTCTAGAGCTGAAATACTACCATAATACCACTTACTGCCTGACTGCTGACAAGGTGGTTCTTCCTGGATGCCATGTCTAACCAGACAACTCCAGGTTATTTTGGAAGCTGGAAAGAAAAAGGTAGAAGGGCAAGATAGCAGCACAGCACAAGCATAAATAGGAGAAAGCATGGAAGAGATATCTAAGAGAGGAACTTCAGCTACTATAATTACCAGAGCCTCAATTTAACTGTGCTACACTGATTTTTGCAAAACGAGCTTCTTCTCTATTAAAGATGAAGCTGAGAGCTTCAGTTCATTGGCCTAGTTCCTTGCTAAGGCTATCTCCAGAGATGCAGCCTTCCTGATGACTTTAACAGCATCATTCCATCAGAGTTTCTTTAAACCTTGCATATTTCACTTCATATTACCTCCATTATCAAGTTGCTTTGTTCAGCAGCTTTGAAATATTATATAACACCAATCTCTCTTGTCCCCTTGAATACAAAATATTACTGTTAATCCTTCTGTAACTCTGAATCTAGGTTATATCATTCCTTCCATAGACTTTTTCTAAAGTTGATAGAAAATGCAGAAAAGCTCTTTTCCTGATTTAAATTTTAGCTCTTGTTCCAAATGTAAAACTACTCTATTGACCTTTAGGCAGTATATCAACTGAGGCAGACATATCCAAGGAAAACATTGGATGCACTGAAAATGATAAGGTGCTGATAGAGTCTTCTAGGCATTTTCAAATCTGTGGACTGAAATCATTATAGAATTTAGACACGCATCAAAAATATAAGGCTGAACTTCTTTGTGATGAGAAGCTTGGGGGTTTTATGTCATAGTGTCTTACAGATTCTAACTTCAGTGTTGTATCTCTTCTCAGAAGTTACTCGGGTAGGAAAAACATACATTCAGCCTCATCTCTGACATGTGAAATGTATGCTAAAGTTTTGTGAAATATTGTGAGACAGTTTGTAACTACATTCTCTCCGTTCACATTCAGAAGCATCATAATCTAAGCAATTAAACCAGTGATGATAGAATAAATTATATTCTTATTAAGGCTATGCATCTAAAAGCTGCTAAACGAAAGTGACTTTGACTCAGCGGGCAAAGCTTCTAGAAGACTTTCAAGTTCTGCAGATAAAAAACCCAAAAACTTATCTTTCTCTGTGCATTGAGTTTAATTCAGAACCCTGTTCAGGTCTGCATAAACTCCGTGTGCATTCTCTATTTATCTTCAGTGAGCTACAGATCAAGCCCAAGAATCACATTACAGCCAAAGAAGAGATACTATTTTACTGCATTGTCTCTGCTAATGTAACAGTCCCACAACTGTATAAACTTAATTTCTAAAATTTCATAGACTGAAAGATAGATCAACTATAATATTTATAATTCAATAACTGAGAAAAAATAAAATCAGAACAGTCCATTCTAGAAAAGGAAAACAAAGTGCTACCACTTCTTTTTTAATTTATTTTAAGTGACTTGTTCTGTGAAAACAACCCCAACCTTCCAAAGTTTAACAATACAAGGGCTGTAAACATTAAGGCCATCTAGAGCCAACTGCTCAGGACCATGTCCAGAAGACTTCTTAATATCTCCAAGGACGGATAAGGAATTGGCTGGATGGTTGCACTCAAAGAGCTGTGGTCAATGGCTCAATGTCTGAGTGGAGATCAGTGACGAGTGGCATTCCTCAAGGGTCAGTATGGGTACCGGTGCTGTTTAACATCTTTGTCGGTGACATGGACAGTGAGACTGAGTGCACCCTCAGCAAGTTTGCCGATGACACCAAGCTTTGTGGTGCAGTCGACACACTGGAGGGAAGGGAGGCCATCCAGAGGGACCTGGACAGGCTGGAAAGGTGGGCTTGTGCAAACCTCATGAAATTCAACAAGGCCAAGTGTAAAGTCATGCACCGGGGTCAGGGCAATCCCAAGCACAAATACAGGCTGGGTGAGAATGGATTGAGAGCAGCCCTGAGGAGAAGGACTTGGGGGTGTTGGTTGATGAGAAGCTCAATGTGACCCAGCAATGTGCATTTGCAGCCCAGAAAGCCAATCACACCCTGGGCTGCATCAAAAGAAGCATGACCAGCAGGTCATGGGCGGTGATTCTCCCTCTCTACTCTGCTCTGGTGAGACCCCACCTGCAGTGCTGTGTTCAGCTCTGGGGCCCCCAACATAAGAAGGACATGGACCTGTTGGAGCGGGTCCAGAGGAGGGCCATGAGGATGTTCAGGGGGCTGGAACACCTCTCCTATGAAGACAGACTGAGAGAGTTGAAGCTGTTCAACCTGGAGAAGAGAAGGCTCTGGGGAGACCTTATAGCAGCCTTTCAGTATTTAAAGGCGGTCTACAAGAAAGCTTGTAGAGGGACTTTTTACAAGGGCATGTAGTGATAGGACAAGAGGTAATGGCTTTAAACTGAAAGAGGGATTTACATTAGATATTCACAGTGAGACACTGGCACAGGTTGCTCAGAGAAGCTGTAGCTGCTCCCTCCCTGGCAGTGTTCAAGGCCAGGCTGGATGGGGCTTTGAGCAGCCTGGTCTAGTGGAAGGTGTCCCTGCCCATGGCAGGGGGTTGGAACTAGGTGAGCTTTAAGTTCCCTTCCAACCCAAATCACTCTATGATTCTATGATTCATCAGCCAGACAAGAAACAATCAAAGTCTTCACTCAGCATTATGCAAATTAGCTGCTACGTCTTTATTGCCTCTTCATCCTAATGTTCCATTAAGTACCTGTAACTCTTACAGAAAATGTAAATCTCTTAGGCTCAATAGTCTTCACAGCACACAAAAAAACCATGAAAGAGCATGAGAAAATATTAGCCACAGATACACTACATATTCTGCTCAATAGGAAACCTTAACTTGTAGGCTTAGCAGCATGTATTGGTGTGTTGATACACGGCAAATGGGAAATAAGTATTTACCCCTACCACCTGTACAGCATGGCTCACTACCCCACTGCCCGGGAAGCATGAAGGTACTTCCGGCCTTTTGCTGCTGTCCTTATTATAATGCTCCATTTTCTAAGCTTTCATCTGTAATCCTGATAAATGAGATCTTACTGGGTGCCTCCAATGAGTTTAGTAATACCTACGGGTAATCAGAGCAATTTTAGTGTAAACACTAAAAATATCTCGTTTGTTTGTTTGTTTGGGTTTTTTTTCATTTTTCCCTATTCCCAAGGATACTTGCTGGATGCTGCTACCATCAGGCTCACTTGAGGTATTTTGCTATGACCTTGCTTCTGATAGAATCTTTAAAATAGTTGCAAATCCTTTCACCCATATTGATAATGCCAGCAAACAAATGGCAGGCTGCTAGAAGAACAACAGCCCGATGCTTGTGGAGAACTAGAAAAAGTACATCAGTGATTAAAGTATGAATGAGAACATTCCATACCAGGAAGGTGTGACTGGAAGTATCTAGGCTAAGGCAGACATTCCTCTCCTGAGAATTCAGTGTGAAACATATGGAAAGTGATACACCAGGCTGAATTTTGAAATACCTATATACTGAAGACATTTACACAATAATGTGGGAGCCAACCAGCTGCTGTTTAATTTATATTGTGCAGTGGACAATCAGTATCACCTGGCTACAACAGGGAAATAAAACATTAATAAAACTCACTACAGCCAAGTATTACAAGAAGGAAACTTTCCTACACTTCTCTAACAATGTAAATCTTGTTTATTTCAGCCCCTTTGCTTAATTGGAGATTTCACTACTGGTTAGATCAAAATATGTAGATTTGAACCAGTTCTAGAACTGAAAGTCTAACACAACGTGCACTGAAATAAACAGCAACCTGCTTCAATAGCAGTTACAGTAACTTGCTCGCAATCATAGTGAGTTTCAGGAGACTATCTGAATACAGAAAAGTAACTTAAACTTAGTAACTTTCTCAGTTATGTGAAGACTCAACAATTTTGAGAGAAATGTGTGAACACATGTTAGAATCCCTCACTCTTAGTTGTATCACTGGGCTGCAATTAAAAGCTGGAAAATAGGTGTAAAATATAGCATGAAATATTTTTTACATCTATTTGTTGAAAAAGTAATGTTTTTAAGAATCCCCATGGAAAGTAATCTTCTAGCATCCAAAACCATCAGACATCATATGTCTTTGCTTATGTGGGTATTTTCGTACCAAGCTTTCACATTTGCTGTGGTTGATTGCATCCAATCCAGCAATTCCCATTGACTTCTAAGGGCTCTGGAGAAAGTGATCAGTGACCTAATGTTTTCTACCTCTTCTGTTTCAGTCTCTTTGAAGTCAGAAATAGATTTTTCAGTACAACATCCTTCCTCTTTATACTTTCATTATATTCAAGCCAATAATACTTTAAATTGAAAACATATACAACTGTGATATTTTGAGAAGCTGTGGCATTCTGTTAACACAAACCTTCATTTCATTAAAGACCTTTCTAAAACTTACACTGATTTCTCAGTGCTGGACACTAAGCTGTGGTTACAAGGCAGTGTTCTCAGCTTTATTCTAGAAAGTGTGCTTCTGTAAATAGAAGATGACTGGTTATTTTCCAATTATTCCGAAAGTTAAAACAGCGTACGGCTAATTTCTGCAGACCTTCAACAAACTCAACAGAATAGACCACCTTTTGTTTCTATCACTAAAGAGTCTATGTTGTCAACAGCAGGATACCTCTGAGAAAGAGGTTCGATGATCTCTGGTTTAGATATCTACTGACTGACAACAAAGATCATGGTCTTACACTTACAAACTACTGATAATATGAACTAAAGCAGACCAGCATTAGATAGCATTTGACCAGTGAATTCATATGACACATGCCATGATGCTCTTTACATAAACTGAACTGATATGCTCTGAGGATACAATTACACTTATGATCCTAAAATACATAACCTTGGAGAGCGTTCCTATGAAGGAAAACAAGAAAAATGAGTAATTGACAATTCCACTGGGAAAAGATTCTCACTTTAGTTTGCAGTCCCCACCAAACATTCCCACAACCAGCTTTAGCATGCTTCGAAGAGTCACATGCAAGTCTAAAATGAACTGGGTTGTTTTTTTTTTTTAAACAGATCACGTATATTTATTTTACCAGGTAATGACAAGCACTATTATGTTGCTTTGCAAAATCACAATGTATCTACAGAACTGTGAAGCACAAGTCTCTTTTGATCCCAGGATTTTGGTTCTGGTTTTAACTGTTTATGGTTCAGTCTCAGGTTTGTATTCAGATATATGGAACTGGAGAATTAATTTTTGTTTGGTCTTTAGTATGCAAAGGTGTGCTTTGAACCAGTCACAAGAAAAGAGAACACATGGGTGGCTAAAAGAAGTGGTATTGGGTTTGACCAAGAGTTTCTTTCGCTGGAAATAGGGAAGAAGAGGAGATGGCACTATATCCCATTCTGCAGCAGGTGACAAGCAATTGTTTAAAAGACGTCTGGCAATAAATCATGTCCTCTGTGGAAAGCCCATGCACAGTGCAGTGATTTTGGATGAAAACTGCGTCAGGAATAAGCAGCACAGGCCTCATCTCATCCAGACTCACAGTTAAAACTCAAAGGCCTTACTCAGCCACTTTCTATCAGCTGTAGTTGAAGCCTATGACCTGAAGAGCCCTTTCTCTCCTGCTGCCCACCCCAGCAAGCAGCTGCCTCTAACCTGGTACTGACATAAGATACATGATACAGCTCACGCATCTTTCAACAGCAGTAATTTTGGGAAAGAAGTTGGTACCTCCATATCCAATAGAAGCTGCAAATCTGCTGTAGTCAACCCAGGCATGCCTGCCTAATGAAAGCAAGAGTATGTGGCATTTCTGTTGTGGGCTCTCAATTCACTCTATAATCATGAACGAAACTACATCCCCAATGCACCAGCTATATATATGCTTAACTCTTATTGTATTATACTGACTCTACTGCTCTGCACAGAATTATGATATAGATAACAATTAACAGAAGACGTCATTAAACTCCAGTTTATGTTACAGTACGTATCAGAGTTTCCAGCAAATTTCTCTCTTAACATTTGCACAGCGAATTTTTTTCCATCTATGAACAGTCTCAGAATTTTTCAGCTTGTTCACTCTTTTCTGTTGAGAAGTACATCTAAAATACTTAATCCAGATTTGACCCTTATCAAACTTAAATCTTAGTTTCCAACTGATGACATTTTTAAATGTTGATTTTTTTTTTTTTCTCACACTACGACAAAATAAATCACTCCTTCAATAAGGCTGTTCAGGCCCAAAGTGTTTTTCAAAAACCTGAGGCAGTCTTTAGCAGGATTAAAAAACAATAATAGGATAAGTCCTTAGAAATCAATAAACAAACATCTAATAATGTAATGCACACCACTCAGCTTTTCTAGATCATAGAAACATTTCTCAGTAATTGAATTTACCTCAGATCTTTTATGAATGTTGATGATCCACACAGGTGCCTGGAATTAAAAATTGGAATATGATTCTAAGTAATTTTATTTAATACAAAATAGAAATTTATCACTGAAAGACTTGTGTCAAGAGTTCTTCAGCATCTTATCTAAAAGGATTGTGATGAATTTTCACTTGATTCAGCAGTTGCCTATGTTTTATTACTAAAGCCTCCAAAATACATGGTGAAAGCATCACTGACATGATGAAGAATCACATAGCAAAAATGGTGCTGCATACTAAAAGAAACCCAGACTGGGGTATGATCCCAGTGGAAAAATGTCAGGCCAGTTCTCTGCTCGCCTACCACTGCTTTCACTGTACTTTAACATGGGACTGAAAAAGATAAACCTGCTCTTTGATTCCTGGCCTTACACCCTAGATTGAGGGTGAAAAGTAAAATGCTGTATTTTGTTTTTTGATGCTTCAAGGAACATTAATTTTTTTTTGCTATGGAGTAACTACCTGGAGATAGGAAACCAAGGAATGAACCTGGTAGCACTGTAGGATCAAGTGCTGGCCATTGAAATAAATCTATGCCTTTGTTTCATAGAAAATGCCATTTTACAAAAGCTCTCTTTTCACACAGTGTCAGCTTTTGGCTGGCTACTGTATACAGTATATTTTCAGAAAACTCTATTTTAGCAAAAAGGTGTATTATTGTAATTACCCCACTAACTGAAAAGAGAGGCACCAGAGGTATCAGTCAGCTGATGTAAATCACCAGAGCTGAACCAAAAGAAAGATTGTGAAGGCAGTCTCTCAGCTAAGACTTTTATCCCAGTAAGTATGTTTTGTGACTGTATATACCTTTGGCATACATACAGCGAGCTGTTTAAGAGAGCTGTTCTGTGAAATTTGAAATGATTTTTGCTCGAGGCAGGAGGGATAATAAACAACCAGCCTTTCAGCAGCTAAAAAAGGAAGGGGTGGACACCACACAGTGAGGAGCAGCAGCAAACCTGTGTAGAGGCTTCCTACTAAAGATACAGTCTAAGGTTCAGCTGCTTACATGGGATGCATGTGACCACTGTATTTCAACATGAGAGCTGAACAAAACTAACAAGGAACAAAACCAAATCTGATGTTTTTAGAAATGAAGTCATGGCCTACTTTTACTTCCTGACCCCAGGCAAATGATTGACATTGGAGCAGACTGTGACCTGTTTAGACTGGTTTAGTGTGTCAACTGCCACCTGGTTTTATGTCATTGAACATGTAATGAGGCTCACTAAATAAGGCAGACCTAACCCAGAAAACTGCATCAGTCTTCACTTATATTTTTAGGTTGATTTCTTCTCAAATAAATTTAAATACCAACCTGAGTCATTCACTGTGAAAGTCTGTACAAGCTTTCCTGTGCTATCAAGAGAGATTAAGGATTCTAGCCAGCTACATGGTGTCACTTTATTCTGGGTTGGGTTTTTTTTTTGTTTGTTTTGTTGGTTTTTTGTTTGTTTGTTTGTTTGTTTGTTTTGTTTGGGTTTTTTTCATTTTTTTTTAAACCAACTCTCTTGTTTTGGGCTGAAAACCTGCACAGAAACGGAATGCCACAACCAGAAGTTCCTGTTTTTTCAGGAGAGATGAAATACCACCACAAAAATGGAGAAGTCACCTGCCAACCCTCAGTAATTGGCCAATGCTGCTGCTCTTCCCCAGTACCAAGTTAACATTAACTCTGTTTTTATTACTAGCATTGGACCTGTGTGAGGACACAGTGATCCTGCTGCGTGCTTTCCTAGTACAGTTGTTTCTGATAGGACTGCTCCAGCCTGCTGCATTTCTGGGTGCCCTGCTGGGATCTCAGACAGGCATTACCTCCATGGTACTAACCTACATTGCCCAGGGTAAGCTGAATACTTGCTACCATTTCTTCTCCACACTCTTAACACTGAATCAACCTTGTCACATGCAGGAAGGTTTTTTTGGTAGCCATGGCTGTAGGTAAGCTGTGCCCTTGCATGGAGCAGCTAGTGGTGGGCAGGATTGAGACGGAGGAAAGTACTGTGGCACCAAACAAACCCCAAGGTGGGCATAACGGTATGACTTAAAGGCCAAAACCAAGCTTCATGCTTGGCTTGCTCTCACAGAGATGTATTCCTACCGCTGTTCCTAGTAAGCTCTTAAGTAGGGCATGTGTCAGCTGAAGCTTAACCCTTTTAAATTTTTTCCCTGACTGAACACTTCTTAAAAAAGGATGATGATTTAGTCTCATTTTCTATGTTATTGCAACATTGGAAAGTCTTGGATCAGACCTTTGAATGTTCAGTCGACTTCTGGATCTGCTGCAAAGCAATGGCTTTAGGCAGTGCCTATGTTTTGAAAAATATGCAGATACTTTCTGTGAGCTATTCAAACTGCAGTGTTGGGTCTAAACTCACTGACCTACTTTAATTTGCTTTTTGAGTGCCTGAGTTTCAGGCTTATCTTCACTTTATCTGAATGTTAAATATTGCTTGGTTTTCAGAATTACTGTGCATGGCTCCATCTGTACTCAACCTCTTCCCTAGGTAGGTGGTTTCCTGTCCTAAATTTCCATTGCTAATTGTAGTCATTCCTAATGACATACAAAAAGCACTATCCCAGGCTACAATATAACCAGTGCATGCTCTCATCCCCAAGAGGCCTTCAGACATCTGGGGCATTATGCAGTTAAGTACTTTCACATCTGAACATATTAAAACAAAAGCATGCAAAAAAGAATAATTGCAAAGTGTTTGTTTGTTGCCTTAAAGTCCCAACAGTTGGCAGGCAATCAGAGCACTCAGTCAGTTTGCAGCAATGGAAACCAAGTGCATGGGGAAAGATTAGCCACCAAGAGCATTCCACATGCTTGGGCTGTCAAATTGCAGAAGAGAGATGCGAATCTTTGAACAATCTGCATTTAAAGGCAGCTCCCCAAACTCTGTCAGTTGGTTTCAGTTGCTGGAAAATGTGGCCCCAGAGCTTTGTTCCTGGTGGGCAGATGTTAATATTCCTGTGCAGTGCTCCCATTCACTTCCTGAGAGCCGTCTGTCTGTGTCTCTGCTCTGCGAAACATGCCAACTGTTATCATAAGTTTTTCTTGCGAGGAATTTTCATGCTTTTCTGCAGACATAGTTGTGCAGACTTGAGTTCCACCAATATGTGAAAAAAGAACAGCAGTTTCAGACACAGAAACTTCCCCTCCCTTCGTTGGGCACATTTCAGTCTCTGTCACTTGCTTGGTTTGTGGAATGGCTGAGATTCCTCCCTAGCTGCTAACACCCACAACTGGCCGTATTGCCATTTCTCTACATCCAGCAGATCTCACTCATGTAGAGAAAGGGGCTATGAAATGTTTGGTCAGGAAGCCAGTTATCAGCTTGTCCACTGTCTCCTGTATTTCACTAATGTCTTACTCCAGATTTCTCCGTGGCAGCTCCAGCAGTCATCACATTTCCTTAGACTACCTTGACTTTGTTAAGTAGCTTGTAGATCCGGGCATGATAAAGATGCCATACTAGCCACAGTATTCGACTTTGTCCTTGCAAGACCTAAGGACACAGTGTCAGTGATCATTCAGCTGGCTGAGAGATTTTATTGAGTTGTTGGTGGAGGAGAGTTGCCATCAGCAGAAGTGCTCTCCTCAAGACCCAGATCCTCCATTCTGAGCAATCCCCAAATGCCCCTGTGAGTCCTGGCCCCCAGAAGCCCTCTCCTGTGTGGTGGCATGTTAAGCCTCTCTCTTGCTCCCAGGACCAGAGGACTTGGGAGGAAACACCAGCTGCAGCACGTTCCCACACTGGGCACCTGTTTGGCTTTTATGCCTGCATCATACCTGACCTGGTCAGAGCAGCAGCATGACCCAGCCAGAGCAGTACATCGGTACATTTGGTGCCAGAATAAGAGGGTGCGAACGGGTTTGACGTGATCCGGACAAGCCCAAAATAATCTCAGCTTTTGGCAGAGCCGACAGAATTTGAATCAGGAGACTTCAGGCTAGTCAGTACTCGTCAAGAGACACAATAGATCTGCTGCATTTTTTAAAAATGCATTTGAAAGAAAGGTTTAAAAAGTTCCTCTTCATCTTGCGGCTGTGAGATTATTTGTCAGTGTTCCTTCCCTCCCCCCCTTTTTGGGATTTACTAAAATACGTCAGTGGATGGTGCATGTCTTACAAGCAAATTCCATACATCTTTCAGTGCTCTCAGATACCACCACCAAACGCACTGCTGGGCCCCTGCCCTCTGCTTCTCCTGAACAAAGAAATTCGCCTCATCTGAGAGCTCAACAGCCATTATTTTTCCCAGCTCCTGCCATGGCACAGGGATGCTGGGGACATGGCCTGGGCTGCCCACTCAGAGAGGCCATGGCCGGATCTGCCCAGCCAAGCCTATCTCACCACCTCTGCAGGGAGCAGGGGTGGCCCGGAGGCAGCCCCAGCCCCCATGGCCACCATGGAGCCAGACAGGCCCTGCCATGAGGGAGGAAGGGACTGTGACAGGCCCGCCGTGGTGTCAGCACCTGCAGCCTGACACGACAGGGATGGTGCAGTGGGGTTGGCAGGGTTCTGCCCGCGTGGGAAGCGTTCATCTACAACAACAGCCCTGATTACATATATTTTTAAACAAACAACTTCAGAGAAGAAAATACTGGATATTTAGCATCAGCAAGGACTCAACCTGGTGCGTAACCTGACGATTGAGACACATATGGTACAGCAACAGAGCCAGCTCCTGTGCTTCAAGCTACACCCACGTGCTTGCAGCAGTAGGATTTAATAAGTTTTCTTAAAATCCCCCTCCTGGTAAAACCCTTGTCAGCTCTGGCATGTCAGCCGCCAAACGGTCCTAACAGCACAGCTGTTGCGTCATGCCAGATGCAAACCCTTCCTGCACAGCAGCCCTATTTTGTAAAAAACAAACCAGGAGCATAAACAGAAGCTTCTTCAGCAAACAACAAGGATTTAAAAATACACCTGTCATGAGTGCTTGCCCACTGCTCCCTCAGACACCTGGTTTCCCAAAAGGGCTGCATGGGGCAGCAGGCTGGCTGGCTGCAGGCTGTCCCCTACAACAAGACAGACTCCAGTACTGTGCCTTCCTCTGTTTTTTTTTTTTTTGCCTCCTGCCCTGGAACCAATTGCTTGTCTATAAAAACAGATGACAGTCTGATTAGAACACAGGTATTGTTCAAAATTGGGGAACTGACTGGTGCATGGCCCATGTGTTGGCACAAGTACCCTTAGAAGGTGAGTTTCTCTCCCATAGCAGATACACAAGGACAGGACAGGCGTATTGGTACTGAAATTAACTTATGCCCCTGGGTGAAAAAAACCCAACAACTTTCTAAAAAGCTGTGGTAGCATCTCGAAATCACAGTGACAAGAAACATGCGAACATAAAAAGAAATATGACCCCTGCTTCACAACACTTGCATGGTCTCTAGGTTCCCCAGTGCAGACACTCTAAACATTGTTTTAAAGTAATCTTTTCCTAAATAATATACGATATAGATCTATTGGAAACATATTGGATTTAGATATACAGATTCAAAAGCACACAGTTTTTCAAGGGACCTCTGTGTCTCCCTGGCATGGAGATGGGGGCTCAGGCAGCTGCCCAGGCAAAGCCACATGCAAGCGCCAGGAGCTACTCACAAGCATGCCTGAAATCTAAATTTCATAGACTTCACACTGGCAGCACGGTCGCACGACCTTCTTTTAGGTCAATAAGAATCAGTCACAATAGAGTTTATCAAATCATTTGTTTACAGAGCCATAATTTACTTAGGTATAAAAATGTAAGAAGTGTTTGCAAGTTTAATGTTGTGTGCTTTTCTCTGTTTAAGTTGGGGCAGTAACAACTTGCATGAAGATCTTAGAAGCAATTCAGAGTGACACTGTACCATTTTAAAAAACCCAAAGCATGGGAATTATAAAAGGTGGGTCTGGCACTGGGAGCTAGGATTGAGCTTCACAAGCACGGTTGAGTTTGGAGTTGTCATGGTACCAGTGCTTACTATGTGTGAATCACAGTACCATCAGATCACACTCTGCAAAGCAGCACTTTGCCTGCATACAAAGTGAGCAAAACCTCGGGACAAACTGTTCTGTATCTTCAAGGAACTCAGTGTTCAATCTGATGTAGTAGTCTGGATCTAAAGTTTAAAAAGTGGTGAGATTTTGGAAAAATTGGTAATTTTGTGCAAGCTAGGCCTGACTCCTCACTGCTGTGATACCATGGAGTTGCACCTCTGAACCTGTGGACTAAGTCAGAAGCATCAAAACCACCTCAGCTCTTCTCACAGTGTAGGCCCTCAGACAATGTTGGAGAAACACGTGCCTTGATCAGGAAACTGCACCTTGTCCGTGGCAATAATAAAAATCAGCATAATCCCTGTCTGTAATCAATGCTTTTATTACTACTAGCCCTTTTGTGCTCTGAAGAGAACCAAGCACATTGTAGCATGGATAATCTATCACTATCTTGTTAAACTTATTTTGCAAAATTTTACTTGAATATGTAGGCTAGGGTTTGCTTCCTTTATTGCTATGCTCCTAATAGTAGTGTGCAGCCAAGTGTATAAGATCTTCTGTCTTCTCAATTAACAGACTATTAAGCTTTCCCCTAAGAGTAATAAACTCCTGTAATCTGGCAGGGGCAGCAGTCCACGGATGCATTTTTTTTTTTTTTTCCCCAAAGTGCAAGTTTCTGTTTCCAGATCTGCACAGGTTGCTCTAAACAGATTTTGCTGCGGAGACACACAGAGGGTATATTCGCACTAACTAACATGCTAAATAGGTGAAAAGTATACAGTATATTTTGAAACAATTTAGATTTACTTGTATATCTTTCATTTCATCAAGTATTCCTGTGTCTTTTACTCATAGTACATGAATAATCTTTAGACACTGTCTCTCAAAAGCAGACATTTTTCTACTAGGGCCATGTGGGATCTGAGCATCCCTGGAAAAGACAGCTGGAAAAAGCAAATTTTTTGTCAAGATGGTTGAATTCACTGACTTAAAAGTATCTGCATTGTTACAAAATAAATGCAGGAGACCATAAATTCCAGAACCCCTGCTCTGAACTGAGGAGTTGAGGAATGCAGAAACTGAAGACAACGGCAAATCCCCCCAAATGCATAGTTAAATATCGGGGGAACAACATACAGTTTACCTAAATTTATATCTAAATGCACTGTTGTTTCATCTGTTTCAATGTTCTCCATAAAAAAGGTAAGCAAGGTCAGTCTGCAGAGGTGAGGTGTTACTGACACTCACTAAGTTACATCAAAGGAGAGCCAAAGATCACACCCAAAAGAAACATGCCTGCTTCATTTTCACAGTGGAAAAGCAAAGGCTAGGCATTCATAGCTTAACAGATACAAGGCCAGAAGATGTTCCTGGGTCATTTTAAAAAAGGACAAATAATTCCTTCCTGAAATTTACGATCTGAAGACTTGGAAGAAAGACCATCTGCTCCTTCTCTCCACAGTTTGCTGTAGAGAACAACCAGGCTCATCTGCTACCTGTAGCTGCTTGGCCCTGCTGCACGTGTGCAGCCCCAATGAGCACACAGTAATATTATGAAATAAGAGAAGATGTGGGTAGGTTCTTTTACAATTCATAGAGCAGGTAGGGTCACCTGCTTCATTAAACTCAGTATAAACCCATGGCTGGTTGGAAACCCTCCCAATAGCTATCCTATACCAGCCATAATTTGTTATTTTCTTGTCCCTTGCAATCAGAAATCAGGGAAATCCCCTAAAATTCTCAACTAGAAGTCCCATTACATTTTTTTCAGCTTGCAGTGATAAGATGGTATTGTCAGCCCTAACCTTTAACCAAGCAAAGACTAGCCTTAGGTTGCAGTGCAGCAACCACCCACACACCAGACTGTACTTCTGTGCTAGTTAAAACTAAGTAAGTATAACAAAGGGAGCACCCAGAGACTTGGAGTCAGCTCTCTCCACATAGCCTTTCCTGCTTTTACCTCACTGCTCATTTTTCAGATCCAGATGACACTTCACTTCTCTGCTAAAAATCTCAAGGCCAGTCTCATGCAAAGCCCTGAGAGCATGTTTGCATAGCCCAGTACTGCTCTGCCGCTGTGGCTGCGCAGACATACCGCACTAGCTGTAAATGTGTTGGCACGGGCACCAGCAGCATTTCCAAGAACATCAGAGCTTTTAGCCAAACACCTCAATGCATATTTTAAGTTTCTTAATGTATTAAACAACGTTTTTTTTCACTTCTTTTTTTTTCCCTCTCTGGGTGATTTAGTAACTAAATTCTTTCTCAACCTACTTTTGATCTTCATTTTTTTTCCTCATACTTATTCCTGGGTTCATGGAAGTTAATTTTAGGGATCACTGGGGAACCCCACAGCAACAGGCCCCTTTTCTGATCACCTCCATGACACAGCCCATAGAAAATAAATTCTTATTTCAAATTAAGAAACAACACCCTGTCTCCCAAAATAAGGAATACCAATGCCTCAATAGTGAATTTATCAATTACATAAATCTTTTTCCTCCTCTGGTTTTGTTTTATTTACCTTTTTTCTACATTTCATAAGATATTGAATGCTTTGGCTTGACTCAACTCCCAAGAATCAGCTCAGCACCATCTGTAATCAGCGTTTCTTGACTAGCTCCAAATCAAGCTCAGTTGTTACTTTGTAGTTCTATACGTCCAAATTTTTCCCTCTTCCTTTTCCTGCTCTCATCTTCCCCTCACTGCCTTCAAAAGTTGCCTTCAAGTCCCACCATAAAACCTTTCCCACCAGTTCAACCTGCTTCCTTTTTCTCCTTCTCTCCCCAACAACCTCTTCAAATGGGAAGTCATATTTCCCTAGCATCAAGGATAAAATCCACCCCACGCAGAGGAGCTGGTGCCAGGTCCACTTAAGTCTTCCGAAGAATTTCACCTTAGATGACTTTCCCCTCTCCTCCTCCTCCAGACTTATTCCTTTCAGAATACTTTTCAACAATGACCTCAGCCAGATTCCTTCACTACTGCTAACTTGTCCCAGCACTTAATGTACTTTATGTGCCTGCAGTGTTTTTTCTGAGTTTGTAATAGGCTGCAAATTCCTTGAAGCATGTCTCATTATATTTTTGTATAGCTCCACTCACTCTG
The DNA here is from genome assembly GCF_034619465.1 of Leptosomus discolor. Classification (NCBI taxonomy): domain Eukaryota; kingdom Metazoa; phylum Chordata; class Aves; order Leptosomiformes; family Leptosomidae; genus Leptosomus; species Leptosomus discolor. Next base: position 110,584,996 of record NC_141391.1, on the reverse strand, counting down.
TCTCTACTTAATAAATAATGGCTACTCTACAAGAATGCTCACTATACACCCCTACTGTTTTAAATATCAGCCCTTGCATCGTCAGCTTTCTTAATTTTTCTTCTGTGTGCATGAGTCATTGTACCCATCTTCTGCATGTGCTTAAGTACACGTGCTCTCTCCACAGAAAGCAATGCTAAAATAATCCCCTGCACCAAAATTCCTTATTTTACATGTAAATCCAAACATTTTGGATTAGCTAGAGACACGGTCAGCTTTAAAGATTTTTCACTTTTTTATTTTTCCTAGAAAAGTTCCCCTTCCCTCCCCAAAACCTAATCATAAAGTATAAAAGCACTGTTCATGTTTGTGTTCTTCAAGAAAAGCTATTTTAGACATGAGACCCCATGTTTAACTTGCCCTGCTGTTGATATAAGAAATACATGGCAGATGATAAAGAAACAACATGCTAAAAATACACTGAAATCTTGAACACTGGAACTAAGCCTAAGTGAAAGAGCTTTATGTTGAGGAAAACACAGTGAGGTGTAGCCCGGCTGAGAAAGAACACTGTCATCAGGCTCCCGCAATCATAGTTGCAATAAGGCGCTTTCACTGCTGGAGGGTCTTATTTACTTGTCCAAGCCTATTAGGGGTTAGACCTGCTATACAATCGCAAGCCTAGGGTCAGCTTTCACAGGTTTCAGGTACAAATTATTGCTGGTGCCCTGCTTCTACTTCAGTTACTCTCTGGCTTCAGAAACCTTTCTTCCATTTTCTTCCTCCTTCATTGGCTTTTAAACGTGCTCATTTACTGCATTGTAAGGGAGTTGTATTTCCAAAATGCTTCTCTTGCAAGTACATTTTAACCCAGTTTGACTCAAAGGTCCCAGGTGAGATGACCAGAGCAGGGGCAGGGTTAAAGATTGTGATTTAAATAACCAATGCAGATATGAAGCAAGAGAGATCAGAGTTGTGGAGTTTACCTTCTACTTTGTGATCTGTCACTTCGAGGCAGTTCTGACAGGTTACCAAACCATAGCAGTTCCATCATCTCCAGGGCTGTTCCCATCTGATGGGAATCTTCACACTTAGGTGCTCTAAATAGGAAGGCCAAACCACATGCTATGCATTTTAACACCCCAAATCTTGATATAGGACAATTTATACTCTCGTCGGTCTCAGATACCTGCGCAGTTGATATTCCACTAGCATCAAAGTCTTCCTAAAACACAGAGGTCTTTTTTGGTCTATTTAACATAGAAATCCTGACATGCAGTATGGCCACATGCCCCACCTCAAATCTCATGAAACCCCACTGTGAACCACAATGCAAATCCAGGGTTCCTCAATTATAATTTGGGGATCATCCCTCTTCTGTTGGTGGGGGTGGTGGTAGCAGGTACAATCAGTCATGACAGGCTGCAGGCACCACCCGATAGCAACAGAAATCTTACCTATGCTGTATATTTCCAAACACTGTGGCAAAGGCAACCCTTGCTCATGGCAAGAAGACTGCAGTGATTGCCGCTGAACTTCAGTAAAGAGTGATCATGTGGCAGCCGTAACTTCTGCTATAGAAAAAGAAAACGTAGCAAACGGGGACTTCTGCTTTTACAGAGCCTTATCATTTTGGACCTGTAATCTGACCTTGTTTGCTCAGATGGTAAAGCAAGGCATTCTGATACCACAAGACTCCTCCTGAGGTCCTCTTCTGATCTCCCTCTTATCCTGAACTCTTTCAGCAAGCCCAACGCAGTCATCATTCCCTCCAGGCGCAGGATGCCACCATCTGCCCAGCTGGCCACTGTGTAGCCTCTACCCCACTGAGCAGCAGTACCACCTGCGGCCCTCAGGGCTCTGCTATATTGCCCCTTTTTGGTAATACAAAATGTTACTGCTCTTTTAAGCCCTGACAGGTCCCAGGTAACACCAAGAATTTGCATACTAGATAGAAAAGATGTAGAGCATCTTTCCAAGCACTTCTTTTTTGACCAATCTACTACTGTAACTGTCTCTTGGCCTTGATACCTTTCTGGACAGAGGCCTCTGTGCTTCACTGCCTTCTCATCCGGTTCCTTGCTCCAGGGACTGGATTTGGCCCTGGGAGTGCTGTTTTCATTCATCCGATTCTTCCCTTCCTGGTTTCCAGTCCAGAAAAATACATGCAAAACAGTGCATCAAGCAGAAAAGGAGAGCAAACTCCAAGCACCCAGCACGGCTCCCCCCCCCCAAAAAAAGCACTACCCTGCCCTACAGATATTTCTACAGTTGTCAAGAGTTTCACATCATATGCTGAATCCTCTACTTTCCTGCAGAGCATGGGGCTCCATGCCACAGGCAGCCATGTTCCTCATTGAAACAGACAGCACCACCTCAGCGCCAGCATAATCCTGTTTATTTGGGCCAACTGGGCACACGCCCACAGGGTGATACTGGCACAGCTGCACCATTAACACAGGGTAACATGAGCACAGTAGATGCCTGGAAACTGGCTGCTACTTCTGCAGTCCATGCTCTCCATACTGCCAAAAAGATTCTGTATCCCCTTGATCCAAACTGGGAGATACAAAAACTGAACTAGGCAGAAATTTATATCTCGTATCACTAACGTTACCACTTACCGCTCCAGGCATCCTAGCAGTGAGGAACAACAGTTTGCCTGGGTCAGAGGAGACTTCTGTTCTATGCAGGAGGTTCCTCATACTGTCAGGAGACGTTTTGCAGGCAGAATTGTGCTGTATTACAGACATAGTCTGAAATCAAACAAGGGATAGCAAGCCATATTGTTCTAGTGTAAGCACAACATAAATGTTTATGGAAAAAGAGAGACAAAGATGAAAGGAAAACTGGAATAGCACCTTCCTTACTAAAGTGTACCAAGTTTAAGCACTAAGCAGACGCAGAAAGACAATGAAAAAAACATCTGTTGAAGCCGCTGGACAGGAAAAAAAGAAAGTAATTTTTTTATGTAACTAGCTTTATTCTTAGATCTTCTATGCAAGTTTTAAAGTGGGATGCATTCAATACAATAGCTGATGTCTGTTTCTAGACAATTATTCCTTCCACTTCTGAATTAATAATTGCAAAACTGTGCCATGCAACAATACAGGGCAATTCTTTGGGTTGTTAACATTTTTCAGCAGGGGATTTCAGTGCCTTCTCTTCTTCTATCAGCAGCTGCCACTGTTTTGTTAAGCAGTGAGAGCAGCCACCACCAGCTCCCAGCTCTCTGTGTTACACCACACGCAACTGGTGGCATCTGGCCCCCTGGGAAGCAACCACCATTGTGCGCTCCCTCTGGGAAACAGGTGGTGGGACAGAATGGGAGCAGGCAACAGGCTGCCAGCTGGACCACATTGAGGACGCTTAAAAAAAAATCTCTCTCATTTTCCTTCTCTTACTCTGCCCTTGGACTTGTACCTTCTATTCTATGTCACTTGAAAAAACCCTTAAACAGCACTTTTTTGGGGGGGAAAAAGGCTTTGTGACATACACTTTGCTGCTTTCTGCCATTGTAAGCAGCATTCTAAAATACAGAGATACTGGGGGTAGGTGCTGTTAGAGGTCATCATCTCTCTTCTCAGTATGCAGGCACTATGCAATGCCTTGGATGAACACTTTAGGAGAGACCAAGATACAGCATTCAATACTGTCAATGCATAACATAGTACCTTAGGCAAATACTTATTTCAAAACACTTTATCTAAAAATACATACTTTTTTTGCCTCCTCTGCCCTTCATGGGTGATGACTAGGCTCCCATATAATTTAAAAATGAGATGAAAGGACTCAATAATAGGCAGAAGGAAGAAGAAAAATGGCATGAGAGTTAGCAGTTGCTTGCATGACAGATGGACACATTACTACATGCAAGGATTAGCTAAACTAATTACTTTCAGATTTTCAAGCATATTTACAGGCTGATCAACCAGCTATTGGTACTTTGGCATAACAGAGTGTAAGGCTTCTTTTGATTTTGGACCAGGAAGCAAGTCAACTTGCATCAGTAATACTCAGATTTAAGCAGTGATAACTGAACTATAGTTAGCGTATTATTTATGACATGAATAGCTGACTAGGGCTTGTCTCCTGGACGTATCTAATTCCTGCTGCAGATGCTAATGAAGACTTTCTCCCTGTGACCATGTTGAAAAGAGGGAAATGAGTTGGGATGAGAAGGTAAAAGGTACTTGAGAATCTTTGTAGCTCGCTACTCTAAGATTCTCCTTCCCTCTCTTTCTTCCTCCTCCCCTTAAATTGATTGTAGCCCCAGAGGTGAGTAACTCCCCCAAGTCACTGGTTCAGCACAGCAAACACAAACGTCAGGCACCCAGATATATACAAGCACATGGGTAGCATGTAGCAACTGAAGGAACACAGGCTTCCTGCATGATCAAAGGTGAATCACATGCTGAGCCATTTGTAAGGCATGTGAGAGTCGCTTCAGTTTCTTTTAAAAAACCAAGGATTTCTTTCAGAGCCAAATGTGAATAACACATTGGGGAAAAAATTGCACAACTTAACAGCTAACAGAGTTATTAGAGGAACTTCCTTCTATCTTCTGTGGAACCCCTAGTAAAGCTTTTCCCAAGTCATGGCATACAAAGGGCATCCAACTCCAAAACATGCTTGAATTTCATTGCTTAGCCTCTCTTTTGGAACCAGTGATGAGACTGGTTCTAGTCAGGCAGAACTTGGAAAACAATAACATTTTGCTGGAGTTACAAAGGTGTAGGCAGGCAAATATTGAAAGATTACAGCAACAGATTCGATGTATCTATGTCCCAGCAGCTACCCACAACTCCTTTGCAGAAGTCACCTTTGAGGTCTGTACCGAAATTTTCAGAGGAACTTCTGAGCATGCAAAACGGTGTCATTTTAAAAGTCAACACCAGCTTCAGTAAAGACTGAGGCCAGAGAGCCCCCGTCAACTTACAGAATAGCCCAGTTTGCCTCCCATTTAGTGAGAGAGCATCCCTGCCTCACCAAACCAGACCAGGCAAAGAGAATCAAGATCATCTAATACGGTGAAGGGGAACACAATTTTCTCGATCTCTCCCCAACACACCAAGATGCACTGAAGGCACAGGCTGAGTTTAATTGCGGAGGCAGGCATCGAGCTTATCTAACTGGCACAGTTGCAAGTCAATAATGTTCGTTTTGCATTCAGTTAAAATTCTGAGTAGCTTAATCAGGAAAGTAATCTCGAAATAGTGACAAATCTCTTTATTCATTAAGAGCAAGCAGCCCTTAAAAAGTCAAATCAAAGTGGGCTGCTGTGAGCTCAGATCAGCATATGCTCTTTCATTACCAGCACTGATATTTACCAGCAGAGAGGATTTTCATGCCCTGAGTTTGTGCCTTGCTCCCTTTGAGTCATTCTGACAATCAAAATGAAATAAAAATATTATCAAGAATTATTACCTGTGTGTCCTAGCCACTGCTCAAGGCTCATATCAAGTCTCTACAGACACTCCCATGGGTGCACTACACATCTCTAATGCACCAAGCTGTGTCATACAGAAAAACATTGTCATTGTATTCTTCAGTTTCAAAATCACATTTTTCTTGACAATGTTTACAGTCAATGAAGAATAATTTGCTTATATGTAGACATCTTTGTATTACTGCAACAAGTTTTTCTACTCTGATAATGACTTCCACAATGTACAGGCCTGCAAATGATCTATTAAGAGTCAACATCTGTCCTTGATGCCCAGAATGCTAGTTAATTTCAGTGAGGAGCATAAGATTGGGCTGCTGAGTCCCATGAACACAATTGCTATTTTTTTCCCCACATTTTGAAATCTCTGAAGCAGAAGCTTTCTTTATCCAGCGGCTGTTTTGTGAAAAATCATCAACATCACATGCATCTCTCATTTTGTGAGGAACAAACTGAAGATCAAGAAGATGCCACATGACCACAGGTCTGTCTTTAAAGAGTTCACTGGTGGTTTCAGGCATTTTTGAGCGAGTTTATTATGAATCACTAAGCAAATGTTGTTAATGTTCACTCGGAGTGAAATGTTTCTCAGAGTATTTACACCTGTTCAACGTCCTCGTCACTCCACAGGCTGTTTAGCATACCATACGCTCAACTCCGCAGGCCCGTTTGTTCTGGTAGACACAAAGCAAGCTTTACATGGTGTTACAGCACAATAAATTGAATAAATATAGTGAAGTTATGAAAGCCTGAACTCCCAGAGTAATAAAACAAAAATCAGTGATAGTTGTTCAAAGGAACGATCCTAGGGCATCGTCACTTGAGAAATAAAGGCATACCATCAGTTTTGTTTGATGGGTAGAATCAAAACCAAAGGAACCAAGTCAGTGAGGAAGCATGTATTTCAGAAATTATTTCTTGCCTCCTTAGGTATACCGCTTTTTCCTGTGGCTGTATTTTGGCTTAGCCATTCATCCCTCAAATCATGGGCAAGCCTACTTACAGAGAGAAGAGTCTATGCAGAAGCTGGGTCAAGAGTCTTTTCCCTCTGAAGCACAGCTGAGCATCACTGGGGGCATTATATATGTACTTTAAGACAGTATATCCAAAGACAGACAGTATCCTGATCCTACACTATTTAGGATACCAAACAATCAAAATGCTCAGCTACATACTTCATGAAGCCCTAGCTGAGATCTATGGAGCTGGAATTATTGTTTTTAAAGCAACTTTATGGATTATAATTTCTGCTCTCCAGAAAGCTTCCGAAGAACCTCATGCAAGCATATTTATTGCTAAGAGATCAGAAAACAGAAAGATTCACGTCCTGTTACCCAAGACAATCATGACCCAAGTGCTTGCCTGCAACTGTACTGGTCCAGACACAGCATGTCTATACATCTTGGAACAAAAATTCTCTGGAGAAACAGTGCTTGCACTAATGTTGCAATTCACCATTTGCACTAATGTAATGAACTAACTTTAAAGCTGCAAAATACGATGCAAGTGCACTGTTAAATCTTTCTATAGCCTTCACAGGGAAATTTTGTTCACTTTTCTACACGTTTGCTTAAGAACTTCAATTGAAAAAAAATAAAAAGTCCTCTTTGGGATATGGACCAAAGTAGATTTAAGTGGGAAAACCACACCTTTCCTGCCCTGCACAGGGGACCTGAAAAGTGTTTCAACATTTGTTTAAAATGATCTTCACATGAAAATTCCATTTAGATGTTTCCAGTTTCTGGTCACTGATTTCAAGTTGGTAAGCAGAAGGGGTTTTGAATAAGACATAATTCAGTACTTTGTAAAGTAATGCTGCTAATCTGTTTTAGATTGTTTCATTTCCAGCTCCACGACTCTCCATTTCCAGTCAGTAGCCTTGCTGAAGGCTGCATGTCCCCAAGTTCCTTGAGATACTTTTGTTGTAAGAAATTTATATTAATAGCACTGATGCAAAGGACCCACCAACACTCCAATAATAGGAAGTACACATGAAATAAAGCAGATTTCAAAAACATCAAGACAATGCATTTTTCTCATTTATTCAAATCTTCTGCAGGAAGTAAACACTGAAAGATTTAAAAAAAACTTCACACTGCAGTATGTACAGTTTTGTGACATCACATGAGGAAATTAATTTCTAATAAAAAAAATGAGACCAGTTAGATAAATTACTGAAGACACTCACAATAAAATCGGTTGTGGTAAAATCCCAAATTCTTATGTATGGCAATGAAAATCAATATTCCTTTGTTTTACAGGGATGGAATAGTCCTGGTACAACATTTCAATTACGCAAAATGGAGTCCTGAACTTACATGACTGCTTATAGTTGTATGAATACTTCATGTTTTAAAAGTAGTTTTACATTTTGGGTTTTTTGTTTGTGGTGTTTTTTTTTTTCCCCCCAGACCCTTTTGATTTGAAGCACATTCTTTCACAAAGCTAAAATACCACAGCAGAAGTCATGTCCAGAAGTGGAATACTATTGTGTTTTGAACTGACCTGACTTGTTAAGACATTATTTTTGCCAACGCACAGATGCACAGGGTCCCCCATGCACTTTTCATGCAGCAGGTAATCACAACTTTAAATAAAAGTATTTTTCTATACATTCTTCCAGACTTGCAACTGTATACATACATGCAAAAGTTTTTAAACCTATGTGATCGTATTTACACTTATACATAGAATATACATAACAAAAAAGATTAAAAGGTTTTTTTCCTTTGCATTAGAACAATACAAAATATGTATTTTTCATTAAGGAAACCACTATTTACATCACCTTTTAAAAACCAATTTCAACATATTATAGGTGTAACAAGTTAATGTATTTACATTATATATAAATATATATAATATATACTTACCAGTTTACTCCTCTGTAAGATGTGGCAGAGAACAAACTGGTAATACCATGTCACTGACGTCAATGAGAGCTGTAATACTTTCACCAACATTTAACAGGGAAAATTTAAACTATCCACTTCTTTCTTTTAAAAACATTTGTAAATTAAAAATTTAAAAACATTACTAAGAATAAATGGCTAAGAAAAGTGAAAGTTATGGCTGAATTCCCTTTTGATCTCATAATGTTTACAAACTTCTCAAACTGAGCTACCCAGTTATGTGGTATCAGTAAAGAAGTCCTTCAGCAAAACACCTTGGATTCTGTGGTCATGCGTTAAGCCCCATCATTTCCTCAAACTTTGCCAGAAGAGACACTCGAAATCTGGTTATCTCAAGTCCCATACACTTTCCTCTGGAAGGAGAAAGTGTATCTGTGTGGCAATGACAAGTCAATCCCCAAATCTAGCTAGCTTGAGTGCTATGCTACCACAGCAGGTGAAGGAGCATAAGCCTGTAGACGTCCCCTTGAGCAAGGCATCAGGCACCTTGCAACCCACCTGCTGCTGCCACAACCATCGCCAGTTGAGTGAGTTAATTCAGCTACAAGTCCCAAAGGGCTGTAATTACAACTTTAAGTGTGGTATTGACACATTCCCTAACTCACTTCACTGCTCCATGTGGAGGAGACAGCTTCCCTCCCCCTCCCCAGTCTCACCCAGCTGTAACTGGGATGTGCTCTCTCCTCCCTCCCTGCTCCTTTGATGGCAAGATCACACAACAGGACCCATCAATCCTGCACTTCTCTGTCTACGCAGCTACTGCTGCCAGCATCTGTCAAGGCCCCCATTTTTCTTCAAGTCCTATAGTCTAAAGGCCTAGCTGAAACTTCAGCCTCCTGAATTTACAGAACCATCTTTGGAGCTCCCACTCCCACAGACTGAGGAAGCATATTGGGAACAGCCAAAATCCGTATCCTAGTAGTAAACATCTACTGAACCAAGGAGACCGGAGTTGTTGAGAATACTAAGCATTACTCAACAGATGACCTTGGTTTGTTATTCATCTACAGGGACTGATGGAAATCAAGGATCTTTGAGTTGCTTGCAAAAACATGGCTAGCCCTACCAGTCATTCTGCTGATGCAGCAAACCCAGCTCCTGCACTCGCCTTTTCTGATGGAAAAGTCCTCAAGGAAAATGATGGTGGCTCCTTTTTACTCACCCATGCTACAAGATAAAAAATGATTAAAGAGCCTTTGGTCCTCAGGTTGAAAGGCTGTAAATGTGGATGGGGTAGATTTTAAAGATGACTTCTCTTCCCTAGGGAGGGCTAACATCAAGTGATACTGGAGAATTTCATACAGGAGACTGTTGCCCTCAGCAGCTGACTGAATAGCATCCAGCTGGCATGCCCTACCCTCTCTCAAGGGCCTCATCATTATGTTACATGCTGCTTGAGATTGCAACGTCTACAAGAGGTAAGATTCTTCCATGAGCAGCATGACGTAAACTTATTGTGTATTATAGTTTACTGACGTCTGTGAGTATGGTAATACCTTTTAATTATCACCACCTAAAAAGAAAGCTAAATCATTAACTGGTCAAACTGTTAACATTTAAACTTAAATGCTTTATAAAACTTTAAAAACTAAATGTTCAAAAGTATGTATTACAACAATAGACTACCATAGAATAAATACATAGGTAAGCACACTCCTAGACTCCAATATTACTTTTTGTTAGGGTTAGACTCTCCTCCCTACTTTTCGTCTCAACTTTGTTTTGATGAAGTTTTTCCAGACAGATTATTTCACATCCATTCAAGCTGCATTTCTCTGTGGAGCCCTTCAAGTAAATTATAGCCCTGTATTTACTCTGGGGACCATCTATTATTCTATATTGTATATATTTTTCCTAGCTATATACATGTTGTTTCAAGAAAAATAATCAATTAAGACTTTAAGAGACATTTAATGGATGGAACAAATACCATCTTTTTAATATTTCTGCTGGGTTGACTCATATAAAAAGAATTCAGTTCCACTGTCAATCCAAAATATACTTTATCTTGTTAATGATTATTCTAAGAGACATCTTAATTGTCATTGGGCCACTTATAAATGCAATATTAAAGACAAACAAAATTTTATTTTTATATTATACTTCAGACAATGACATTTAAAATGATACTAGATTTGTGTGAAGGTTTTAAAATATAAATCTTCTTTGTACAGCCCATTAATATATTACGCTTCACCCAAATAACATAAAAATATATTATTAAATCGCTCTGTTATTTCTCATATAAACCAGGGGGAATGTTTTATATCAGATACTGCCAAATATTTGTGTTCCCTAAAAGAAGGTATCCCCCGGGGGGGCAAAACAGAATAGTGGTGTGTTTTCCAGCTGGCAGACAGGAGAAGTCCCTTTCAGTAGGGACTGCACTGCAAAGACTGGAAAGTGATGCCAGGCAGGGGGCAGAGGACAAACAGGGGACAAGAGCTTGCTCTGTCTCTGCAAGCCAGCAGTCTGGGCAAAGGATCTCTGAAACCAGACCAGAAAGGAAAAGAGCAAAATGCCCCATCACTCATCTCTGCTATGCAAACATGAGACGGACAGAAACAGCAGTTTTGTCATGTCATCAGCTCTCAATGGTGAAAACAGTCAAAACTAAACCGGAGTGTAGCTTTTATTATCTATGCAAGCCAACCACTTAGCTGTTTGCTAATAGCATAGGGGATTAGCAGTGACACTAGAAGTTACAGAGAACATTTTTTTTCAGGGGAGTAAAGAGCTCAGTAAAACATATGATTGCCAATAATGCATATCATTTAGAGGAGCTGGATTTTGTCCTCCTCCTCCCCCATGAGAAGTAAGGGCTGCAAATGGCGTCAACACTGACAGTGCTAACAGGAAAGCAGAGCCGCATGGCTCTTCCCCAGCCAGCAATTCTTTTAAGGTGTCTCAGCTTTGACCGCAATTTTCAGTTACTCCCATTGCAGGCTGATATTGCCAGATGTTACAAATCACAGCACAGGTGGGGACTGAGGGAAAGGGCAGAGGAGGATTTCTTGGACATGTCCCACTATCCATTACAGAACATGACAAAACCACAATTTTATCCTCAGTGCAACCTGAAAAATTATTCTAAAACCAGATTTTCTGCAGTGAAAGGGTAGTGCATTAAACCATGCATCAGCTGTTCAGAGAGTAATAAATATTGGCAGAATATGGATTCTTTTCCCTGGTCATAGGAAGAGGCCAACACATTTTTCACCAAAATCCTATTCCATCTTTGAGTGGAAGTCTCAGGGAGTCTCTGCAGTCTCTTCTGCAGGGGAAGCAGGATGGTGCTAAACAGACAATTCCACTCATCCACTTCACAAACTTTTCACCCTTTTCCTCACCAAATAGATGTACTAAGCTTTCTTAATCGCACTACTCCCAAGAGGCATTTTGACTTTGCCCTTTCAAGCAGGGAAGTGACAGGAATGTGCTGACAAAAGGACTCATGCAGTATACCTGCATGGCCTACGAAAACCTGCCTTTTGTATAAAAACCTAGAAAAAACCCTTAATCGTAACTAGTAACTCATAACTATGGCTAAGTATTCTAAGGAAGGCCTTGTCAAGAGCAGGGCAAGGAAGAAAAAATAGATTTTACACCACTATTCTGTCAGGACCACAAACAAGATTTAAAAACAACAATAAAAATTTTGGAAGCACTAAAAAATATATTTCAGTGCATTTCATTTATTAACACTGACACAGCTTTTCCAATATGACAAGCTAATACCTTGGACGGACTGCTCCATTTCTTAAAAGTTATTCTTAAAATTTCACAAAACATATTCAACATTCAAAAAAAAAAGTACACTGTCTCTATGCTCAGGCTTCCAAAAAATAAGGATTATTTTACAGGGAAGGAGGGAAACGCAGCATTACCACCACCTAGGCTGTACGCTTACACTTTATGTTATAGCAAAAACTTGCAGATCCAAATAAGACTCTGATCAAAGAGTACTCATAACTTAATCTGATACATACAGAAATGTCTTGTACAAATTACAACCCTTCTAGTTTCCTTGTGACAATCTATTGTAAAGCAAATTTTATCTACATGTATTTTAAATAACATCACCAGAAAAATAAAAAGAAGTTTATCAAATGAAAACATGTTTCAATTAGACCATGCTTTTCTAAAATCATGCTCAATTTATACAGTAGTCAAGTTCGTACTCATTTTTTTTTATTATTTTTTATTTTTTTAAAAGAAAGATTCAAAACCACTGATTGTAAACTCATTGAGGAGGCTGTAGTTTATTCTGGCTCTTTTTTGATTGTTAGCACTTCTTCCAGAAGTCCATGCACTTCTCCATTCACACCATGTTGATGAGAGGTCTTACTCCCCATATGGCTGTTATAAGGGCTTCTTAAGTTACTAAAAGGAGTTTTAAGCTCTGCATCAGATGTCAACTCCTCTTTGATCATAACATGAGTTGGATTATCAGTAAATGAAGGTTCACTCCAAATTTCTTTGTCATGTGCTTCTTTGCTACTAACAGAGTTGCCGCCTTTCTGTAACATGTAATACAATATTGGATTGGTTTTAGTCAGTCTCGGAGAGTCTTTTTCATAATCATTCTTGTCCATACTTGTGATCACCCATCTGATGGGCCCTTTTTCACTGGGCATGGGACACATGCTAAACTGGTCAGACTCTAGTCTAGATACTGTACTCCCCAAATGTTCAGGGAAGGGCGAACTGGCAGGACTTTTTACTGCTACAGGATACTGAAATGTTCTATGAACTACACAATTGTTCTGTTGCACAGGGCTTCCCATTAATGCATTTACTGAAGAAATGCTGAATTCAGGTTTATTAATGGTTGCACTGGTTTTGTTTCCTTTTTTCTTGCCCTCTGTTAGTATGTTATTCCTATGTTGTGACAGATCTCTCTCACAGTTTTCTGAGAGAAGCAGTTGTTTCAACACATTAAAGCCTTTACTATCTCTAGACCAACTCCTATTTTCACTGTCATTATTTGCACCATGACTTACAGCATATTTAAATTCAGCCTCACTTCTGTTGAATTTCAGTTCTTGCTGGTTAAGCAAAGGCCCATACAGTGCCTCAGTAGGAGAAGTGTGATTGTTTGCAGCATCAGACATATTACTCTTCATCTTTTTTAATGGACTTTCCAAAGGCTCAGCATGAAGCTTCCTCTTCTTCGGTATTATGCAAAGACTCTTTGATTCAAGGTGTGTCAGCTCATTGTTTCGGTGACTTCTGTCCAGCTCATCTGCAGGGTAACTGTCTTGATTCTGTCTCAGCAACCTACTTAGCAGGCCGTTTTTGGAAAAAGAGAAATCTTGAGGCGAAAGAGGCTCAGATTTCAACTCCTCGGATGCTGGAGAAGCAGCTGTGTTTCTCTTCAGTGAATGAACAAATCCTTGAAGTTTGGTACTCTTGCACTCTCTCACTTGTTGTGCACTTGAATTATAAGGAACATTTAATTCTTCAGATGGTTCAGCTTTTATTTTCACCGTCAATATTTGCTCATTCAAAGCCTTATCTGTCTGTTCTTGAGAACTTTCATCTCTTAAAAGCATCCTCTCTTTCTTTTCACTTTTACCTTTATTGGGAGTTCCCAGAAGCAGCTGAAGGACAGTGCGCCTTTCAAGGAGATTTTCTATTTCCGAACTTGGAAGTCCTTGTTCAGCGGGTGCAGGCTGGCAACTGAATATTTTGCTGTTTTCTTCATGCGTACTCAATTTATTCGTAAGCAAAGGGCTGTTCAATCTATCAATCAAGCCAACAGGTTTATCTGTGTTTCCTGCTAGCAGCTGTTTGCTAGCTCTTTGTTCTTCACTTGACATGGAAGTCTGCATGCCGCACTGAGCAAGGTTCTGCAACAGCTTGCTGGCACTGAATGCTGAGGAGTTCTGGGGACTATCGTTCCTGCTCAGCTTGGCTCCTTGAATTTCTTTGCTTTTAGAAAGGTCTATCAAATGTTTAGATGCAGGATTCACCAGTCTGTCCGGCTGGATGCTGCAGGCATATGGTGGCGAGCTACGCTTGATGGATAACGACTGGTGTGAGAGGTTTATAGGAGAGTCTGCTTTTGTAGAAACCAGCAAAGGCGGAGTGCTTAACGGAGTCATTCGATTTGCACTGGGACTGTCAGTGACAGGAGTCCTTTTACCAGTCTGTACAGTGAATTTTGCCACATCAGCTGCACTGTGTGGTCCCTGAGGGTCATTACTCTTGTCTACCGCTTCTTCACTCTTATGCCCAAGTAACAGCTGAAGTAGTGTTACTTTCTGATGGGGATTCAGCTTAGAAGCTTTTGGAGTGTCTTTCTCTTCCTTGATCTCTGGACACGAAACTTTTGGATCCCAGTTATGAAGCAAGGATTGAGTCAGGTTATCCAGAGATGCAGGTGGACCTACATCTTGTTTATCTGTCCTCTGTTTAAAGGACAGGTCTATAGGAAGACAGTTAGAATGAGAGCTCTCATCATCACTGCTGTCATCTTCTGTAAAACTAGGATTGTTGTCTGAATGCTCACCAATAGTTGTCGGTGTGCTGCTGTCTTCAAAAATGGTGGCGCTCTCACTCTGTTCATGCCCTTTGACGTGTTTGGTGGTATTCTGGCTTTTCAGCAGATGCAAGAGCAAACTGTTGCTGGGAAAGGTTTTCACGTTATTCCTTTCCAAAGCACTTTTGTATCCCACAGTTTTGGGAGGAGAATGCATGATTCCCACTGAACTCTGAAATGCTGCCATATTGCTTTTGCTAGATACTGTTTTGGTTGATGATCCTGTTTGACCATTGAGATGGCTTGTCATTCCTTTCGCTAAACCAAATTGGCCAATATCTTTCTGAGTGCTTTCTTGTAATCTGGCCATAGCTGCAAGTCTCTCACTTGCTATCTGATTTGCATTTTGTGCTTTTATAGCATGTTCCCTGGAGTACTGCTGCAAGTGAGCTTCACTTGAAAGGAGTAAAGCCAGCTGGCTGCATGCTACACTGGGCTTTGGTGAAGCAGCAGGGCTAGACCGTTTCTCTACCATGCTTGCAACAGCTTGTAATCTTGCAGCACATGACAGTGGCTCATTTATCACTTTAGGTCCACTCTGCACCGCATGAGGAGATTCTATAAACCTCTCTTTGGGCAGGTTCTTTGTTATATCAGGCAAGCTGGTGTCCAGCTTCTCATCTTTTGCTTTGCTCTTCTTCAGTAGAGTCTTCAGGTGACTGGATGCAACACCGTAGCACCTTAAATCTTTCTCTACTTTTAAAGAATCATGGCTAAGGGAATACCCTTGCTCCTTAAGGCTCTGCCTAATCTGCTGTGACAGAGCAACGCTCTGCAGCCTAGAGCTGAATGACTGAAGCAAAGAGGCAAGTAATGTGCTATCCTGTTTGCCTTTAGGCACATTTTCAACCATACCAGCTAACAAAGCTTCCTTTTTTCCATCTAAATCCACAATGGAATCAGACAGCCGCCTTCTCTTTGCTGCATTCCAGTCTTCAGAAGACTGCAACAGTCTTGCTTTTTTGAGGTGCAGCATGCCAGACCCCTGATATGTATTTGTGTTAAGAACTGGACCATTACTTTGACAGCTGGGAAATATATTTCCAGAAATCTTAAAGTTTTGATCCTCTCCACTGTGTCCAGTAGACTTTTTGTCAACTGCAGTACCTGAGCCTCCTGCTGCTTGATGCATTAGTAATCCCTCTAGGTAAGTTAGAACAACAGAATCCTGGTGCATCTCAGAGCCAAGCTCTTCTCCATGAGTCATGTTCAATAAAAGTTTCCAAAAGGGCTCTGGCTCTATTCACTTCAAAGACTAGTTTTCTGTAGCTGAATCGAGATGCAGAGTTATGAAATAACAGGTAGATGTCTACAGTGTTTTCTCACAGACTTTCAGAAACAATACAAAATGTCGCATTCCAGTGTATATTGTTTGATGAGCCAGGTTTCCAATCATATCAATCTGCTGATATCTAGAATATTTACGAAGGATGTCTAAGAGGAGCACTCAAAACATGGTTCCACCGTAATAAAGTTCCATTGAGTATTTGCTGCCTTTTTTCTCCACGAAGCCAGTTTGGATTTCATCTTTTTCCATCTCCACCAAGCATATAAAATTCCTAAGTGGAAAACAAAAATAAAAACAAAACAAAAAAAACAGAAAGAAAAGATTTAGGATAAGATCTAATTGCATAAGAATTTTTCTTTTTTTAAAACACATTGTCTTAGACAGAGATTCAGGATATATAAGCAATAACCACATTCCAGAAGAAATTATAAATCAAGTAATGGACAAAGTACATGGTAACTAATTTAAAGAACTTTGCAAAAACAATAGACAGAAAATTTAAACAAAAATTAAGATTAACTATCATAAGCATAGCTACTACAAGTATTCATGAAATTTCTCTACCCTACAGCTTAAAATCAGGAACAGCAAACATGAAAGAAAAATCTTAAATCACTCTAAATAGTCTTTTAAAAAACACATTGTAGTTTACTTCGCAGTAGCATCACCCTTTCTTCTTACTACGTAAGCACACAGGACATGCAAACTATCATTCTAAAAGAGAATTAGTAGAAAAAGGTATGCCTAAATTCAACATTTATGTTCATGTTGAATCTGTTTTCAAGTAACAGAATAGGTAGCATCATATATGTATATGCGTACATTTTTATTTGGCGAGTAGAGGATACTGCTAAAAGCAGAAACCAAGTTGGCACTGCTGCCCAGGACTATCTACTAATGCAAAATCTAGTATAACAGCACAACAGGGAGGGAATCTCTTGTTGTTACTACAACAAGTCATTAGAAGAATCATGTGATAGGAGTGGAGAAAAGAGTGCTTATGTTCCTGACATAACACAAATCCTGGTATCAAAATCCCCCCTTTGCTGTAGGATTTTTACTTTTACATTCTTTCCATGTATTAAACATACAATGGTAAAAAAAACAAACCCAAACAAGTCTTCCTTGAAGTCTTGTTATTTTCAAAGACTGTAGACCATCTCGACTCAATACTTTCTTGGATAAGGAAGTATGCTATGAAAAGTTGTTTTAAAAAGCACAAGAACGGCGCTTACGCTAGACACATCTCTTCAGTTTTAGTTATATGCCTGGTCAGCGGCAGCATGAACAGTTCAGTCACCATCGTTCAATATTGAGATCATTACATCACACATGCCTACTCCTTCACTCATTCAGTTCTAAACTAGCATAAATACTCAACATAAGCAAAGCTACATGCCCTTCAACGTATCTAACTCTGCAATTCACTTTTATAGACTAAAAGGCCATTGCAAACTTGTAAATACAAGTTTAAAGAGGATGTAAACAGATGAAATCCTTGCCTCCTTAAAGTGAATGAATATTTTATGATTGATTTCCCAGAGGCTATTTTTTAAATTCAAAACCTACAGGCAACTAGAAGTCAGAAAAATATCAGATCTGAAAAAAGTAAAGAATCAGAAGGACAACTGAATAGCCGTAATGTTAAAACCCATATACTGCCCCCCCTTGTGCAAATACTCCCTTACTAGATTTCAAGCAATTTAGAGAAACTCTAAAAACTATCTCAAAAAACCACCAAACCACCCAGCAATGCATTGTAGTGTAGATGTGGATACCCATGTATCTAAGTATCAAATGAAAAGTTGGTACCTATTGCTGGGGTGTCCGTACTTCTCTCAGAAGTATATGTCTACATTAACTAGCATTTACATAATTACCTGTAGAAAACACAGTGTTTGTTCAAATATATAACTATAACTTAAACATGAATTCATCTAACTAAAAATTACCGATCATCTTGGTGTTCCTTCAAAAGCCTGTGCATCTCTAGGTGGGTTTTTGCAGAGTTTCAACCCAAAACAGACTAAAAATCAGAAATAACAAATCCTTGAAAAAAAAAAATAAAGGTTTCCAATTAATATTATCAAGTATCCAGCAACTGCAACATCAATATAGCTAGACTTATTTCCTCAAAATATTTGGGAATCCACTTTACCCAGAAAATACAGTTTTCCAGCTTCCAAAACTAAACTTTATCTCTAGCCACATTTTCATATTTCAAAAGGGAATTAAACTGACAGCACCCTGTTCTTAAAAAGGAGTGAGTAGTACTAGATACCCTGTGAGGAAATTGAAAGTTTTTCAAGATTTATTACTGTCTGATAAAAGCAAGCCTTGCAGGTCACCTTTAAGATGAAATCCCAAACAAATGCACCATTAAGCCAATATTCAGTAATAATTAAATAATAATTAAATGGGTAATTAAAAAAAAAAAAAAAAGACTGCATTTATGGAAGCCTCTTGGGTACTCAAAAAGCCTGTTGCAGGAGATGACAACAGTTTACATTCAACAACTACTCTAAGAAATGTTTTGCCATGTTTTTTTAATCACTTGGTGCCTAGGAAATATTGTTAATTTTACAGAAATTGGATTGGTGTAAAGGAGCCCTCATTAAAAAGAATTAATCTGAAAAGCACTTAACACATAAGGAATAGGACATCAGCAAGCCTTCTTAAAAAGCCTGTTCTGATCTAGCGCTGCAACACGTATTAGTGTTCTAAAACCTTAGATGACCTAACGTACAAAACACAAATGTGATGAAGTCATCTGTCAAGAGCTGAAATTACGTTTAAAAAAAAATTCTCTAAACCTACACTTTACTTGTGATAGAAAACCAGTTAGTAAATGTCAGGGTTTGAAGGCAATCTCACAACTAGGCATCTCCAGCAAGTTTTGAACAGAGAATGCTTTTCTTCCACCATCTGAAGTGTGGTCATGTGGAAACAGAACCAGCTTTGGAAGTCAGCGTTCAGCTGGACACTACAGCAACCATTCAGCAACCTTTTAAAAACATGTAGACTGTACCATAGAATTTCCCTGGACCCACTGAAATGTTAATTATTTTTCTTGCTATTAAATATTATTCTAGAAATTACCAGAACTGAGGACAGGAAAAAAAAATGATCGTAAAAAGATAAGGCAGAAGGAAGAGAAGGGAGAAGCCATACAGCAATAGATCTCCTATTCCCAGTAAGGGATGAAGTGAACTTATTGCAGTTATCTTCTAACATCAACCTCTAATATGTACAAATATCTAGACCTAAAAATTATATTTAACTATTGTGACAAAATAAATTGATAAAGTTGATGTGCTTTCTTGACCCGTAACTACTGTATTTGCACTCTTTTTTGTTGCTTCAACTATCTTCTCCCAGACTTCTGTATCCTAACAATAAACAAACCACTTGTTTTGCAAAGACTAGTTTCAGAACCTCCAGGAGCACACACGGATCACAGCTCATTAAGCCATGTTTACCTAGACAGAACTAAAGCAGCAGCAGGATTTGCAACATGAATGCTGTAACGTGGGGAGACACCCCGCAAGTGGAGCATACCATGGGAAATCAGTCCTACAGCCTTTTAAAATGTGCTCAGGGAGAAACTGTGAGCAGAATAGGGAAGATAAGAGAATATTAGAAGGTACACTGACTGAACTGTGTACGTCCAGAATAGTAACTCTTTTTCAGTTGTTGGAGATTTTTTTTTCTTTGTTTGCAAACTACAGATATACTTAGTCATCACAAAGACTTTAAAAGGATAATAATAATACACTTTAAGACCCTTTGCTTACCATAAAGTATTACTGCTGCATAAGATGATGCAATTTGAGAACACACCTTCTAACAGGTTAAACCACGACATCTGAGCTAATGGCTTTTTACTCCTGAATATGTATTTATTTATTTTTAAAGAATTCTTTGAATTAATGAACACCACAACTGTAAAACCTAATTGGAGACACTAAACAAAAAGCAGCCTCCTAGTTAATTCAACAGATATTCAGCTGCTGCCATTGAAGAAATTAAGAGTTCACAATTTAAACTAGCAAAATGACATCCATAAGACATTTCCCCAGTATCCTACATCAGTATTTCTAGTTAAATCCCTTTGCTAAATGGAACAGAGAGCCACAGTAAATTAACAACACTAGACTAGTGTTTGAGTAGGAGGGCCACACAATCTAAAGGGGGTAACTCATAAAACTTGGTACTTTTGAGATGTCTTCTTCTGTAGTCTTAATTCAAGATCTTTATGAAAAAAAATCTTACAGAAACTATCAAGATATTCATTCAGGAAATCAGCAATGGCTAGCAGATTGCCCACATGAACACTTACTAAAAGAAAGATTATCTGAACTCATACACATTGTTAGAATGATTAATAGAGGTTAGATGCTTGTATATGTATACACAGATAAAACACTTTTATTAACTGCATTTCGAAGTCCTTCAATGACTACTAAATTCCTGGAGTAATTTTATGTTGCATTTTTAAATTGAGATGAGTCAAAACATGAATTTGTAGAGCTGAAATCAAACTGGTCTGTGAAATTAAAATCTTTAGTTATTTAATAGTTCTGGTATTCTAATGGTTAGAAACTACTGGAAGAGCCAGAAAAAGTCTCTCAGTAGCTCACTGACTTCCTGTTCTCATATTCCCAAAAGTAAAGGCTACAGCCCACCACATCAACCAATGGCTCAGACAGTCATTTTAATTATTACAGATTTGAGGAATGCAGTACAGTGATTACAGTGGCAGCTTGGGATCCAGGGGTCCAATTACTTTCTGTGCTGCAGACAGGCTGTCTGACTTCTGGTTTTACTTTTCTGTACTCTGTTCTCCCAGATGGAGTAATAATAGATGCAAACTTCAGAAAGATAATTGAAGATAAATATATTAAAGGCCATGTTGAAGATAAACATATTAAAGGCTGTATGTTGCTCAACAGCTCCAGGAATAGCACTGAGTGAGTTCCTAACACATAGGATTTTAAGTGATTCCCCTTCCTTATAGCTGCTTGCAGTGAAATGTTGCAGAGCACAAATAAATTGAGGTCTCCAGAAGAATTCCTAGATGCACTGGAATTCGCAGCAGAATCTTGCAGTGAACTGAACATGAGTGGGGAAAATGAGACTAGCTGTCCCAGAATTACTTTGTTGTTAAGCTCAATTTGTACTTCTCTGATTTCAGCAGGCAGGAAGGATGTATTCAGAGTAGTGGTATAAGTACTTCTGTTGACTCTTTTTGCTACGGTTTCAAGCAGTGAAACAGGCCTGATTCAACAACCCACTATACCAAATCCACAGAGCTGCACAAACATACAGGTACTTCAACGGCACTTAAACACGTACTTTAAGAGAATCAAGTATTTAAGTGCTTTGCTAAATCCTCACTTTATGTTAGAAGCCTATTGATACGAATGGAACAGCTGAGACCTCTTCACAGTTTTGATTCAGGCTGTCAAGACAGTTTGAAGGTTCCCTTTGCAAAAGTAATTTAGAAAAAAAAAAAAAAAAGACAAAACCAGCAAAAGCGATTGGATGGTAGAGCAAAATTCAGCAATAAATGGGTGAATTCTTCCACGGTTGCACTCAAAAGAACGTGGGAATCAACAAGCCTTTTTTACAATTAATTCATTAAAAAAAAAAATTCGGCTCCTCTCCTGCAATTGTAGGATATTACTTTGAGAAAGCAAAACCAGGCTTCTTCCCAGGAGCTTGGCATGTTACTCACTCCTTCGTTAGGTGTACTGACTGACTCCAAAAGACATTTTGAACATGGAAAAGATAGCCTACCATTTTTAAACAGCTCAGTCAGGAGTGGGCACAGGGGGAATCGTGTTGCAGCAGCATCAGCAGGAGCCCCCGCTGCCGCCAGGATTTCTGGAGGGGCTCCCAAGGCCCTGACCCCGCCAGGGAGCTGGCATCCCCCATCCTGGGCAGGGGTGTTCCCTCCAGGCTGGCATCCTCCTGCTGCCCCTCCTGCAGCACATGGCAGCATTGCTCACTCTATAAAATATCCTCTTTGGATAGCAGCAGAGTTAGAAACAGCCATGGCTTCACAGCAAAACCCTGGACAAGTATATGAAATGGAAAAGCTTGTTCCTATTGCTTTGTTAAGCTGTGTACTGCCGATCACAGTCCTGACCCTGCTTTCTTTTCTTAAGAGAAGTTTTAGACAACAGAAAAGGGTTTTGGTTTTTTCAGTATTGCAGGGCAGGGCGGAATTAGGCGAGCGGAAGGAAACAGACCCTAACCAGCCTAATCAAAACCTTCTGATGGTTTTAGCAGCTTAAATAGTAGGATTTTGAAAAATACTGCGGAAAACAGGTTCTGTAACAGTTGATACAATAGCTCAGAGAGATGTAAAATCTACTATTTGACGGAAGTACACAAACCCCGAGCAACTGAGAAGTCGTAAGTCACATAAAATCAACAGGAACACAAAACCAATGGTGCAGCAGTTTTTCCTGTGAGAGTAAGATTTGACACATCACTAGACTGAAAAGTTAGCAAACCAACAACTGAGTGGGGAAGAACAAAGCCCAGATGTTCTGACAGTAGAGACTATTTGGATTTACTTTGGCTTAAGAGACTGCTAAAATGTAAATACATATTACTGTCGTTGTTAATCGTGGCCCCGGAGACACATAAGGAAGGGGAGGCTGTTCCTACATATTCCCTCTGGGGTGTGGAAATGGAGATGCAGACACCTCAACTCAGTGTCCCTCTGCTCCTCAGATTTCACATGCGATTCTCCACAGTCCAGGAATCTGTGATTCACCCAGACCATGCAATGCCACCTCACGGCAACGAGGAGCTTTGGGACAATACATAATATATATCAAAGGGGAATATAATATTTCCACTGCCTACTTAAATGATGTGTGGAAGTGTCAGACAGATTTTCATATTTACGCAGAGAATCTTTCAGAGATGTGGCAAGGCAGGCTAGGCTGCGCATGTTTGCACCCATGCAAGGAGAAACGCAGAAGTCAGAATCCCTCAAACTCATAGACAAAGCATTTTCACACGAAAAACCAAAAGTCTGAGCCATGCTGACTACATCACAGCTTTTACCCAACCCTGGTGAGGCACGTTGGAAAGAAACACCCATCTAGCTCTGACACACCGCCGTCCCCCCAGGAGGGGACAGTATGAGAACAAACAGCAGCAGCCCGAGAGTGGCAGTGCTTGGAGAAAAAAGTATGTCTGTGCTGCAGAAGAGAGCCAAGACAGCTCAGGTGCCACAGTAAGCCTAGCTGGTGCCAAGGGACCCCATGGAGGTTAGCCTGCCCTGAGAAACAGGGTATTTCAACACAGTGTTGGTCTGCCATGACTCATCTGATGTTGGCGCTCAATCCATCTCAGCTACCTCTTCCAGAAAGCAGTGCACAGCTTACACAAGGCCGCAGGCAGGTATTTCTGCCTAAGTCACATGTGACTCATGTTTTTGAAGGTTACATCACAAGCTTACCAGAAAGGAGGGGAAAAAACAGGTAAAAAGAAAGAAAAACAACCCCACCCAAACAGCAAAAAAATCCCTCACCCAACAACTCCTCATAACCAAGCAAACACCCAAACCCCACCAAAAAGAAGTACATGGGGAAGGGGAAATGCAGGACAGATAGAAGCGCCCTAAAAGCTGAGTTTGTGAAAGCCTCAGTAACAGCTCTCAAGGTTTACAAGGACACTCAAGCACTGTACACAGTTTAATCCAAATCTGGCTCGCACATCGAAACCTCCTGCTAAGAAGTTCTGCTAAGTTCAGAGACGAATCATACATGTTGCTATTTTGTTCATGCTTTTTGCACTCTTCAAAAAATAGCTAATGTCAGCCTACCTTAAATTAGTATTTCTTATTCTAACAAGTAAAAAGAATTGAACATCACAGAAATACTCCATCTTAGATGTGGAAAACCCTACCCTGTTCATACAACCTAAGATCTACCCCAATAACTGAGTGGTGCACAGAAACTTCGGTCAATTCCTTAGAACAGACCCATGCACACATATATGTTCATACAAATACTACTGGAAGAACATTTCTATTTTGTTCCGTAATAGTACTGTAAAGGGCATCTTCAAGTTCGTTTCTTGATCAGGATCTGCTAACACTCAGACATGAACTTAGAAACACACTCTCTGCCAACTCTTTGCTAGCTGTAGTACGAAGCTGAATAAACGTTCAGCCTACAAATGCCACCTGTGAAGGAACTGAGCATTTGACATCTAGAACTGCCCCATGAGTCACTGCTCAATGATCTTCTGCTACTGAAGACAAAAAGGGCTGAAACTAAATGATAATGCAGAAAAGTTATACCCCACCCTGTCCCCAATAAGGACAGGAATTCAGAAATAGCACATATCACCAAATCTCAACTAACCTGGGTATTGTGTTGATCAAAGCTCAGACGTACAGTGAGAAAAAAAAAAAACAAAACCAAAGGCTTTTGGTTAATTGAGTCTTCTTATTCAAGAGACCAAGACCAAACAGGCACAAATATATACAACAAGATCTGTTTTCAGGATAGAGGGGTTGATAATATACTGGTAGGTACCACAGAAGGGACAGAGGATGCATCTTTCCAATCTTTGTAAACCACTTACCTATAAATAAACAATTAAAAGGAAACTAACAACCAGATTCCCATTCCCTCTAACACCTACAAAACCAAATCAGTGATTATGCATTTAAGTCTACATCAACTCCCCAAGAATGAGACTTGATTAATATACAGTGAAGAAATCGATGTCCTCTTCTGGCTAATCATGCTTTTGAGGTACGATCAATGCGTGTAGATAATGCATTTCCACACAACTCTGACCTTCTGCTTGTTGGAGGGATCTAACGATACAGGCATTTATCCACAGCACTACAACAAGACTGTGTATTCCTTGGATTTGTTGGAGTAACTGTATGTCTTAGGTGATTTGTCATATGATAAGTCAACTTTATGTTATTTTAACCAAGAATTGGTTTCACAGAGGGCAAACTGTAACAAAGCACTAAAAACTAATCAACAGCTTTTATTGACAGTAGTAGTTGTGTTCCACTTGGGACCAAGTGGAACACAGTTAGCTGTGAACGAGAGCCACTTTCTAGACTTTTCAACACAATAGGTTTCAGCTAATCGAACACAAATACACAGTTATTCCATAGCAAGATCAAATACAGGATTGCAGTCGTATAGTATTCAATTACATGTAAAACCCCATAAACCCATGTTAAAGACCCAGATGATCTGGAGGTTTTTTCAAGTGAGTGGAAGGACAACACAGTTCCTATTGTAATGGGAGATTTCAGCTTATTGTAGATGAAGTTTCTAAAGGCTGTATGAGCCTTTTCTGTGCCTGTAATTTCAGTTAGGTGGGAAAGAAAAAAAATTTGTATTAGCAAGAAGGTCCCTACTAGTTCAATTACGATTAAAAAAAACATATATTTTTTTTCTCCCCAAAGCAGCACTAGAACCAAGCAAAAATAAAGACAGAACATAAGAACCACCTTCAGCAAAACCTGGGGAGAAGATGCTAACAACATCCTGCAAAGGATGTCACAGAAAGTCCTTATCTTACCACTGTGCCAGAATTAATCTGAAAACATTCATAACACAAATCTCTAATATATTAAAAGCCTTTTAAGTCATATAGATGTGTACAGAGATGATCAGTCAGATAATAACACCCTCAAACATTAGGAATTGGGCTACAACTCAACCTTAGCCATGAGTCAAATCAGAACAATTAAAATACTGACTTGGCTTCAATATCAATGAAAACTGTATTCACTGCTACAAAGCCATGGCAGGAACGCTGGAAGGCTGGCAAGGGCAAGGCATTTAACTATCCCTCGATACAAGGGCATACACTTTGAAGTAATTTCTCAAATTTTATGTAGATAAAATGACAAGCATTTTAAGAAAAAAGATAATACACTGTCACAAAGTTATGGAAAAGAGCTCTTACTAATATGTTTTGTATCTGTCTTTCACGAGTGCTGCATGAAGGAAATAATTGCAAAATAGCAAAAAAAGACTACTTATTGTTACTGCTTGTTCCACTAATGTCAAGAAAGTTGAAATTTGAAAACTGTATAAAACACAACAATACAGATGTGCAATTGTTTTCTGAAGAAAGTGTGGAATTTTCTACATATAACAACATCATCCCAAAAATAAAAGATCTATTAAAAATAAATCTATTACTCCATACTTGCCCGTAAGTATTAGCTAATTTGGGACCATCTTTCATAATGCCTGTCAAACCAACAAGCTCACTAAGCCTTTATAAAGCCATATGTCCAAAGTGTCAGTTACACCCAACAACTTCACTGCCATGCTAGCGTATGTCTAAAATTAAGCCTGTGCTCAAGAGCCCTGCTGAACGCAAGCGGCACCAGCACATCAGAGCCTAACTGTCTGCTAGTGAGCTCCACCTCAACCTCTAGAAAAAAAGGCCACCAGTCACCATGAAGAACAATGTTGGTAATAAACAAACTTGTTCAGAGGCTACACATTTAAATGTATACAGAAAGTGGTTCCACAAGAATTTTTGTCCTATTTAAGTGCAAAGCTGCTGTCAAAAGGTGTAGCCTTGTCTTGGTGTATGGATCTGCAGCCGCTGGCACCTGCTGCCTTCCCTGCATTGACACAAGCACCCCTATAGCAAGTCCTACAAGGCAAGTCGGACTAATGACCTCATTGCCGTCAAAGGAAACCCCAAAGATACTGCTGAGTGGTTGTTTCTGTTCCGTTCTCCATATGGGAATGCAGACTACTAGAGTGGCATGAGGAAGGACAAAGAGCAGGGCCTCCTCCCTCCACTGCAGAACTGCACTTATGCCAAACGAAAGCAAGAGGAGCACTGCCGCTGGTGAGATTCTCCTAGAGGAAGCCCGACCTCCAGGCAGAATGTCTGTGCTTACTTCTGAAGAGTTCATGGGTGAGATAAAGATGCCTTTTCAAGAAGCATCTCCTAAACAGAACTTTTTTTAAAAAAAAATTAAAAAAATAAAAAAAATCAATGTATTCTTTTCAAGCCCTCCAAAATCTAAAAAGATGACTGGAAATAGAATAATTGATTCAACTATTTTAATTTTTATATTTTACTGAGGCATCCTGTGAAGCTAGAGTATAAATCCTATTAAACTGAACTTAGTTTGTCCATCCTTAAAATAGATTTGACATACAAACACAAACACAAGGTCAAGGTCACAGATCAGCAAGAAAGATTACAAAGAGGACTGATGTAAGAGCTGGCATTTGATCAAAGCTCCTGGGTATTTTTTTTTCAGTACACTTACCAGAAATACCACTACATTTTCTTCACATTGGTACATTACACGTTTTAAGCATTCCCTACCTTTAAAAGCAGCTGCCCTGTGCTTATCTATTTTAACAGGAGATGTTAGGCAGTGTATCAAGTAAACTAAGAAAGAGCTCATGTTAAATGAAAAGGAAATGGAAGACACTGCTTTTTGCCATCATTTTCACTCCATTCAGCTCTGTGCTGACACATATTAAAATCACAAAAGGAGAACCCACTCACAAATATAGGACATGTCAGTAAGACCACCGCTAGAGAATCAGGACCTCAGATTGTAACTTTATGCAGTCCAAGTTACTTATCTTAATACAGCAATTGTATATTTGGATGTGCACTTCCAAGAACAACATCCAGTTTTCTATCCTAATTATAAGTGTGCACAGCCTATATTTCTCAATTAAAAAAAGAACTCTTAACACAAGGTCTGTGCCAAACACAATCAAACTAACCTCTTCTGTAATCAGGACATCTACCTCCTAGAAAGCTTCTTTAATGCTGAACACCGAGTAAGTGAGCAGATTAAACACAGTAGCAACAGTTGAAAGACTCATTAGAACTCTGCTGCTGAAAATAGTCAGCAATGAAAGTCATTTACTGATCTATCCATCCATCCACCCACTCACCCACCATTACATTCTCAAAGCTTTAAACACATGCTGAAGAGTATTTAGCTTACAGGTCACATCCACCAGACGTACCTTCTGACACTTAAACAAGAGGAAGAAAAGGTGTCTTGGGTGACACAATATCATGTGACATTCAAAGGTGTACCACTGCCACAAAGTTTAGATGCTCATTACAGTAAGTAGTAATCTAAAGAATAGCATGGCTTGTACTCTTACTTCTGAACCCCCGCTTTCAACACCAGCACAGCTCTGATGTTAGTCTAGACATGACTGGGAGCAGTTTATATTTAGACAGACAGCGACATCTATAAATAGGACTGTTCGTATCAGTATAAAGCTTTTATTGGAACTCATTTGGGGTGACCCGTGTAACTCGCTTGTATGTGGGCATCTCAGACATTGCCAGTAAAACCTTCGTGCCATCACACCCCTTTCCTTGCATCTTGTTTTGGCTGTGCTTCAACATTTGTTCACTAATTTTTTCCTCCATTTAATTTTTGTATAGGTATTACATTTGCAACACTCTACCTGTGAGATTGGGCTGGCTCACCTACTAATGAAGAGGCCTTAAATGAAAGAGAAGCACACACAAAAAAAGGGCAACTTTTAAAGATTTGTCTCCTTTTTGAAAACAACCTTCACAAGAATTACATTGTCAGCCCTTTAAGCTATAGTATTACCTGAGCTACTAGAGCCAGATACAAATCACTCCTGAAGCCTGGGATGCGAGCTTCCCAGTGCAACGGTATAGGTGTTTTAAGTCCCTTGACAGCGATTCATCAGATCTTAAACCAGTGACTGCTTTAAGATCAAATTGAGTTAAGTTGTAGACCTCGGGGCAATACAACTTTGCTCTTCCTTAGTCCTTCCTTTTCTCCCTTTCAGCAAAATGGGAGTAAAGGGGAGGTTTGTTGGTTTTTTTCCAAGTGGAATTTGAAAGGCTGATAAAGCTTCTCGCTGCATGAAGTGTTAGGAAGAAACATAAAAATAATTGGGCGATGATTATGATTCAAGATTAAAAAAACCAACAGAAGTTCATTCAACATCTGCAAACAAATCAGCAACGTACTCTGAGAACCAAACACACATGAAAATGTGTATATAAGACATTTCACAATCAAAAACATTCTAGGAAGCACAGTAGTTTATTAGCAGTAAAGCTACCCACCACTTCAAACTCTAAAGCATGTATATTTAGAGTCATATAGCTTATTTAAGTTTACTAATGCATGAAAAAGCTTTTACTTTAATTGAGCTGTATTACAGTGAGTAACTGTTCATTCAGTATCACATCAGGTCTTCTCTCATGCTTACACTATAAAAAAAAACCCAACTTTCTTTAATCATCATAGCCAAACCAAATAAAACAAGTCATCAGCAGCTGGGCTTCTTTCCTGTAAAATACAAGTCCACACTCTTTATAAACATAACCTGCAGGAGCACAAGGTTTCTGCTAGTTCTGAATTTTGGATCAAATCCCCCGCTTTTCAAACTGCAGGGATGCGGCAGGCTGCTATCAGCAGCTAGTGACGGTTTTGGTCTCTTTCTTACTGTGACACCACGGAGAAAACGTCTGAAACCCAATTCTACTCCATTCCTCTTTGTAGAGCTCTAACAGGCAGAGCCAAGGCTTTCAAGATCCTAACATCAACCATTTCAAGTGTGCCATCTTTTAAAAGGGGGTAACGACGAACTGCAATAAATGACTAGCCAAAATAGCAACAAAAATGAGGATGACAGCTATCATAAAGAAGAGACTACTTCTGGTCACTTTAGTAGTCAAGTAGTCCGCAACAACGGATTATCTTAAAGCAGTGGATGGCTGCCAATGCCCAGTTCTCTAAAGGTACTATTTTTTATTTTTTTTTCAAGGAACAAAATATTGTCTGTGGTTATATTTACACATGTAAAATGTCAGATCAAATTTTAAAAAATGTTAAAACAGCATATTGATGAATAGTTTAATAGTAAGTCCTTTAACTTTGTACTTTTTTTTTTTTTACTTATTTTCCCTAAGATAAAGTACATCTATGGATTTTAACAGGACAACAAAATAATGGAATATTATGCGCACATACATATTTGTGCATAAGAAAGGCATTTAAGTGATGCAACATATATTAAGGTTGCAGAATTAGGCACATGATAGATGGGCATCTACCATACTGAAAACCAGTAATAAATCACCAGTTTAAGCATCATGACTATTAAAAGCAAACTGGTTCATATTCAAAATTTAAATATTCTTCTATTATTCAGGACACAGCATAGGATTTCCTTTTCCAAACAAGATGTGCAAGATCAGTTATTCCAGCTTTCCCACTCCTCAAGTTGTTCACACACACACCAACCACGGCAGGTGATCTGGTTTCCCACATGCTGGAAGTCTGATATCAATTCATCATCTAACAAAATTGGCTGGTGGTACCAATGAAAGGCAGTGGGAGGCAGGTGGTATATTTCTCTCTGTAAATCTTGTCTCATCTTTGGGGGTGGCAGAACCCACAGAAAAATCTTGAAGTTTTAATTACAGTTTTACTCTGTTCACTTAATGGCTACTGATAGAGGGAAATTGTCATAAAACAAAAGACCTACAAGTCATTAATCTAGCAAATAAATACGTGAAACTCCAAAGTAGATTAAACTATCTATCACATAGTATAGAGTCGTTATCTAATAGTTATTACCCATATCCACAACTCTATTGATCCAGTTGATCAGGCTACCCATTATTTCCAGCTTAATCTGCCATGGTAGAGACCTGGGCATGGCCAACAAGTCACAACCCACGTACTTTGTGTTATATGAAGTCATCTTTCCTTGATGTATCTGGAAGAGTAATTTCCCAGCTCAATACACCATCAATAAATAACTCAGCATTTTCTGAATCAATACATAGTAAGGCATTGCCAAAGACCTGAAGACAAGTTTCAGTGACTGTGTGTAGTCTTACTAAACTACTTTTTTTTTTTGTTTCTTCTCTTTTTTAGAGTCTTCATAAGAATCTTGTCATAGAACTGAAGAAGGTGGTTTTCGTTCAACCTCTGCTGCCAAATTTCACCAGTGAATGATACCAAAAAGAACTTCACTGAAGACTATGTTGATGCGATTTCATTTAGCAGCAGTTTAGGCTAATAGGTACCTGCACAATCTTACAGAACCACAAGAAAACTCACAAATACCAAATCAATGCAGAAGCAAATCATACTGGGCAGGAAGGTGCAAGCGAAACAGGGCAACAAAGGAAGACCAGAGGGAAGAAAACAAACAAACAAACAAACAAACAAACAAACAAAACAACAAAACAACCAAACCAACAACCAACCAACCAAAACCCAAACCCCACTCTTCTCAAAAAGACTTTATGCTATAAAAGCATACAATTTAAAATCTATTTGTTGAGAAAAGGCCAGAAATTCTGGTGAGCAGGTGACCATGTCTCCAGCTTCCCAGGAAACTTTTAGCAGATTGTTAGCTAGTTAGCAGTCTCAGGAGAAAGAGATCAGACTATTTGGGGATGCAAAATAAACCACCCTCTGACTTAGAATTCTTAAGAGGGATAAGACCCAAAGCTAGCGTGAATTAGATAAAGTTACCACTCCACGCCTGGGGTGAGAAAAAAAACCCAACAGGTTAATGAACTTCTTCCCAAGTTCAAGGGCAGAAACTTGTACCTTTCAAATGTCAATGCTGGATCTTTGTGAATCTGCTTTTCACTTCACCCTGCCAAAAATAAATACATTATAATCAGGATGCAGAAACTTATGGTGGAAAAGAATTTGATGTCTGCTGTTACAGAAAAATCATTCTGTTAATTCAATATTAGCCCATGAAAGGGAGCCCATCTTAATTCTTAATAAGGTATCCACAGGCTAAAATAGAGTTTTCCCCTAAAGCTGATTTACCTGTGGTCAGCTTGTATCAGAGCTTGACCAGTGAAACTGAGCTGAGCAAGCTGGTAAAGGTAACATGCAGGAGAGAGGGGATAGGTCTCCTTGCCTGGTTAATACAATCCACTTCAAAAAAAAAAGTTGTCATCGGAAGATTATCTTTATTCTGACATTCCTGCTATCCATTTACCCATGATGACTTAAAAAAAAAAACCAAAATAAAACCAACACCACACAACACACCCTTGATATTGCATTCTGCTTTTCTAAAGTCTTACTCAACTTCTCCCACTCTCATTTAGTCTTCTCTCAGCTCCTTACTTCTACAACCCACACTTCTGTAACATTACAGACATCCAATGACCCTTCCATACTACAAAAAACACAGCTGTTATTGGAACCCTTCCCCTCAAGACACTCTGATCATATAACCCTTTAGTTAAGTTTCCAGCTGTTTTTCTCTTGCTCTAGATTAAATTTAGAATTCCTCATCTGAGTTCTACAGACTTAATAACTCTTTCTTTTCTACCCACACAGCCTAACCACTTATTGTGTCCTTCTTCCTTACCCTTTTGTTTCCACAAACACTCATTTTTACTGTAATACTCAGGCACCTCTCACACATGAAATTCCATTATGCTTCTGTACTGCTCCCCAGGCGAGGATCATCTACACTCTGGAGGCTATTTCTTCCTCTCCTCCAACAGTAAATCACCGTAGCAAAAATTAATCCAAATCCACCAAAATACCTCCTCAAAACCACAAACCAAACCACAAGTGATGTATATTGCTTACCTTTCCTCACAGATTCACACCATACTGTTCGTTCCCTTTCCCTCACCATGGTCTATATGAAGTTTAAAATAAATATATCAGCACCTGGCAATGCTGCGTACACACATAACATGAATTCAGCTGGAAAACAATTAAATGAAGCCCTAGAGCAACACTAGCCTCCAGAATAAGTATGTTTTCCCTTCCTCTTACAAAAGAAAAATGCATTTACTGCTCTTGCAGTACAACAATGCAGTTGCTGTTACTGTTTTCACCCGATACCGTTCTTTTACTACATATGATTGGAGGAGAAAGAAAGAGTGGTACACACCAAATGATCAACAGAACACAAAGATTAACAATATCGAGAAAAGGGTACAGAAGGGCTAAAATAGAATGCACAAGGGTTAAAATACAGCACGAAAGGGCTCCCCTTCTCTTGAGCTGCTGCTATTAAAAATCCAGTGAAAGCTCTTTTCCTTCCCTGGCTGCTACAATGACAATATCCCTACCTCAATGCAATCTGTTTTCAGTTCAGAGGGCAAAGATAGAAGAAAGACCAGAGAAGGAAAGGAAATACTCCTAGGATAACTTATTTTCAGAGCAACAATGTTTATTTATTTATTTTTTTAGTCATGACAGCAAACGGTGCTAAAGATGACATGAACAAGGAAAGTTTTGAGGAGAAAGGCGAAGGCAGAGAAAGTACCTGTCCCAGGGACTGGTTAAACATAAACCCAGACCTCTTTCATTGAAACAAAGGAAGGTTTCTGTGTCTCAGCTGCCTTAATGAAACAACCTTCTGAGCCCAAACAGCAGACTGAATTCTGCAAGTTCTCCACTTTTTTTGAATGTAATTTCTCCTCAAATCAGAGGGATTTGATTTACTGGGTCTACCTCTGATTTCAGTTTTATTGCAAATACAACTTAACCCGTCCTTACAAAGTCCCTTTGGTAGCTCTCTACCAAATCACGCAACCCAGAGCTTGCCCGTAGCATTTCTCAAGGTGAACAGTTTGTCTTACCAAGAATAACCTACTGGGATGCAAGTTCCACTTGCCTTCTTTATATTCTGCCAGGTTTATGAGAGTAAGTCTGTCTGTGCTTGACATTCACTGAGAAACGCTGCACGGCATAATTACTATTATAAAACGTTTTATATTCCCATAAATTCAGACTACAACCCCAAAGTGCTTACAAACTAAGACAAGATACAGGGTTAACTAAGCAGAAAGGAAGCGTCATAGGGAAAAAGCAGGTATAAGGAAGAAAAACGTCAGTGGCAGGTGAAGACAGTGTGACTATCCAAGCAGCCTGGGACACTTTCTCACAAGCATGAAGTCCCAAAGAGTAAGAAAAAGAAGAGCAGAAACAAGATCATGTAGGATACTGCACGCTGTAAAAGGATACATGCGAAGTGCTTCATTAAAATATAAAGCCAGAGGTGAAATTCTAGGTAGCGCGGTTCCCAAAACCTGAGCTGTGTTTCTTCACCATTCTAAGAAATATTTCCACTGAACTGCAACAAACATCATGTTACAATGAATATAGATGGAAAGACAAAATCAGAGGTTACATTATTTCTATTGTGATCTTGATCAACGGAACAAGAGGGAGGACTGGAAGATCTAAAACATCTTGACTCTCTAACCTGTTGTTGAGAAACAGGTGGGAGGAAGGGAAGGAGAAAAATCACTAAGTTACTCCCTCTCCATCACCACTCAGACTAAAAGCTCCACTTATATTGGGGGGGGGGGGGGGGTAAGGGGGTGTGGCAGCGGAAGGAAGATTCCAAAATCAAAATTAATAAGACTAAACTATTCTTGCAATTCACTGCTATGTATGAAAAGCAAAGTGTGCAGTGAATGTAAATTCTTTTTGTCAGCTGTCTGATAAGACGTAAATGACTAAAGAATATGGAATAAAAACAGCCTCCTTTTTAGCGACTATATCAGAAAACATTACTGAAACCACCTTTCCATAAATTCTTATATTCAGCTTTAATCACCTTACTTTGAAACAAATGAGTATTTTCCAAGAGCAAGCATGATCCACGTTTCTTACAGATATCAATCATGAGAAAGGTAATCGTATTTATGTCAAGTTTTCCTAATGCACATCCAAAAAACCCAGACTATTAGATAGGGACGTGTAAGTAAAAACTTTGCCGCTGTAGGTATGGCCACTAAAACCTCTCTCGTTAAACATTTCTCTTTGTTCGACTGGCAAATTTGATTACGAGTATAATTTTCGCATAGTAAAGCTCATCCAGCCATTTTTAATTTCAAATTGGTTTGTGCTCACAGAATCACAGAATGTTAAGGTTTGGAAGGGACCTTGAAAGATCACCTAGTCCAACCCCCCTGCCAGAGCAGGACCACCTAGAGTAGGTCACACAGGAATGTGTCCAGGCAAGTTTTGAATGTCTCCAGAGAAGGAGACCCCACAACCTCTCTGGGCAGCCTGTTCCAGTGCTCTGTCACCCTCACAGTGAAGAAGTTTTTCCTTATGTTAATGTGGAACCTCCTGGGCCCCAGCTTGCACCTGTTGCCCCTTGTCCTACCATTGGCCATCACCGAGAAGAGCCCGGCTCCATCCTCCTGACACTCGGCCTTTACGTATTTATAAACATTGACAAGGTCACCCCTCAGTCTCCTCTTCTCCAAGCTAAAGAGACCCAGCTCCCTCAGCCTTTCATCAGAAGGGAGATGTTCCACCCCCTTAATCATCTCTGCGGCTCTGTGCTGGACTCTTTCAAGCAGCTCCCTGTCCTTCTTGAGCTGAGGGGCCCAGAACTGGACACACTATTCCAGATGTGGTCTCACCAGGGCAGAGTAGAGGGGGAGAAGAACCTCTCTCAACCTAATGACCACCCCCCTTCTAATACACCCCAGGATGCCATTGGCCTTCTTGGCCACGAGGGCACATTGCTGGCTCACGGTCATCCTGCTGTCTACCAGGAGCCCCAGGTTCCTTTCCCCTACACTACTCTAACAGCTCAGTCCCCAACCTGTACTGGCACATGGGGTTGTTCTTTCCCAGATGCAAGACTCTACGCTTGCCCTTGTTGTACTTCATTAAATTTCTCCCTGCTCAGCTCTCCAGCCTGTCCAGGTCTCTCTGAATGGCAGCACGGCCTTCTGGTGTGTCAGCCACTCCTCTCAGTTTCGTGTCATCTGCAAACTTGCTGACAGTGCACTCAATTCCCTCATCCAGGTCACTGATGAATATATTGAATAGTACTGGTCCCAGTACCAACCCCTGAGGGACTCCACTAGATGCAAGCCTCCAACTAGACTCTGTCCCACTGACAACAACTCTCTGACTTCTTTCATTCAACCAATGCACAATCCACATCGCTACCCGATCATCTAGACCACTCTTCCTCAGTTTAGCTGCAAGGATGCTGTGGGAGATGGTGTCAAATGCTTTACTGAAATCAAGATAAACCACATCCAGTGCACTGCCATCCTCTATCTACCTGGTTATGTCTTCATAAAAGGCTATCAGGTTTGTTGAACGTGACTTCCCCTTGGTGAAGCCATGTTGACTGCTCCTAATGACCCTCTTATCCTTGATATACCTAGAGACAGCACCAAGGATAAGTTGTTCCATCACCTTTCCAGGGTTCGAGGTGAGGCTGACCAGTCTGTAGTTACTCAGGTCCTCCTTTTTGAAGACTGGAGCGACATTTGCTTTCCTCCAGTCCTCAGGCACCTCACCTGTTCCCCACGACTTACCAAAGATGATGGAGAGCAGCCTAGCAATGACTTTCACCAGCTCCCTCAGCACCTGTGGGTGCATCCCATCAGGGCCCGTGGATTTATATATGTCCAGATTGCTTAATTGATCCCTAACCCAGTCCTCAACCAAGTCAAACTCCTCCTTTATCCTGACTTCCTCTGGGGCCTCAGCTGAATGCTACAAAAACCTTTGACTGACCTCAAAACCCATGGAGAACAGAAGAAATGCTCTGCTCTGAGGAGCAGGGAACTGTTGATAAAGACACTTTTTCCTCCATTGACTGTACTCTGTCAGCTGTAACTATGTGCAAGAGTCCACACTTGCAAATTACATAAAAATATGCATCTGAGCTACCCTTCCATGAAATTATTTTCTACGTTAAAATGATAGTCATAGGTAGAAAAGCTGAGAAGAAGAAAGTGTCTGAAGTTGACCAAGCATCCTGTTTTTCTTCAATGCAGCATACAACGATCATTTAAAAACTTCACAATTAAAAAAACCCCTTGACATGCCCCACCACCATGCTGCAGACAGCAGGCAACATTTCTAACTATAGAAGGGATTTTCATAGACTAGCCATCCACTACACGAATCTGGAAAATCCCAAACTATTTCAGACTTGAGTGAACTACAGAATTTAATGCCATATTAGTTATACATAACATGAGGTCATAAAAAACCCCACTCACAAACTAGTAACAAGTAAGAGACATTTCAGTTACCAAAGACCTATTTTAATCTGACATCTAAATATCTGATGTTAGATGGCTGCCGCTCTTTACAGACTGATCATAGTAATTTCCCTCCTTTGTTGTTCACCAGGACCTCTCATTATGTGCACTGTATGGGTCTGAATTATGTCGGAGGCTACTGGGCACTGTCAAAATTGCAAGAAAAAAGTTATTCCACCTTTGAACAAAACAGAACACTTTACAAAACAACAATGAACATATCACAGCACTCCGTTGGAGTATTACCACTTTACACATGAGGAACAGTGAGCACAGTGAAAGATCAAGCAACTTGTCCACAATCACATGAAGTTCATATCCATAGCAAAGGAAGAAAAAGTTTTCTAAATCTTCGTTTGGCCCTTTAATTACAAAGATATTCTGTCTCTACAGTTTGTGAGTGTGCGCTTGTTGTTTTGCGTTTTTTGTTTTTTTTTTTTTTTTTTTTTTTTTTTTTTTGTGTTTGTGTTCTTTTTACTGGTGAAACAAAACAACAACAGAATACACTAAACTTGAGGAAACAGTGAGGATTACTAAAGGAACAGGACCGGCAACACCACAGTCTATGCCTTTATCTTCCAAAATAAGAAAAATTACCAGCACAGACATCACCCTCAGGGGGAGATGTGTGTCAGTCAAGTACAGCCAGTACAGGTTTTCCACTATACCTGCTGAAATGACATTCTCTCCAAGAAAACAACTATGTCAGTACTGAACTGAAAAAGATGAATGACCGCATTAGGATCAAAAATGTGATTCCACCAACTTTTCCTGTTTCTCAGAGATCTGGACACACTGAAACAGTCCTAACAAACTGGGCAAGAATATTTAAGTTGATTGGTGCTGGAAGGACCGCTGTACAGCGGCAGCAGATTTGCAATAGTGGCTCTTCTGATCCACTACCCACCTTCAGTCTCTTTCCTAACCAAGACAAATAAAATCCTTTTCCTCCTGAAGCAAGTATCTTTCATAGCGAATTATGTATAAATACATACACACATATCTAAGCACTTTCTTCCCAAACAGGTCCATTTTTATTTCCTTGCTTTAGAAAGCTGTCGAAACCTGCTTTTTACCAGTCAATTCAGCTGCAATACATTCGCAGCATTGGATTGCTTGGATGAACTAGAAAACCGGGCATGCGTTCATCCATATGTACACCAGTGTGTAACCAGAACTCCAGCAGTTCATGCCAGAAGCAGAGCTATGAAGGAAAGGTGACTGAAGCTGCAGCAGCAAGCAAATCCAGACAGCCAGCTTTTCTGCATGTGCTGAACTGCTCCACAGTGCCCAGGCTCCGGAACCCTAAATTACACCAAACCTGACTGAGCATCCTCTGCAAGTCACACCAGTAACTAAGAACTAGAACTAAGCCTGCAGAAACAAATTTGCCTCCCATTTAAACAGAGCCAAAAAGCACAGGAAGACTATTCCTCCCTTAATAATCAATATTAACATTTTTCCTGATGAGTTCTCACAAACTCAAACTCCAGCTTCAGAAGCCGGAAGTTTCCAAATTGATCAAACTCACTAAATAACTTGGCTCCTACACCTATTCATTTGCAGAACTTGCAGATCCCTGCCACACATACTCTTTGCCAAAGTGAGAGAAAACAGATCAAGTGGCTGCCATTGGCTGTACAAATCCTGTAAGCTGGGGAGGAGGGGAAGTATCCCAAACCTTGTAACTGCTAATAGTCAGTGCCACCTATGGTTGATGTTGCAAAAGCAAAGATCCAAACAAAGGAAAAAAAAAGGAAAAAAAAAGTTTGGAATTTTTAACAAGGTTTTTCAAATGGCTTCAGGAGAATACATTAGACAGATTATTAATCTTGTCTACTCCAGATATTTACCACAATTACAACAGACAATCGTGCTAGTATCAAAACCAGGTCCCAATTCTTTCTATGATTTTACAATGAGAACATCTTCAAAAACACACAACTTCTATGTGCAGCTTTCCACTTTCTTCTCTTTCCACACTCACCCCTTCAAGCAAGACTTATCGTATTTTTATTAACGGCTCCATTTCAATCATTCAATCAGATTCTCCTGCTGCAGTTGCTTTGTCCAATAGTCAGGAAAAAGATGCCACAGCTTACTTCATCAGGCCTCGTAAAATCCTCCCCATCACCCCAGCAGAGTATCAGCAACACTTTTCATTTTCAGGGAAAGTTAATCAACACAATAAACAAAATAATTTCCTCCAGAGGTTTTGCAGGAATCTCAGTTCAGTACACAAGGCCATTAATTAAACAACTGCATTAGCAGGAATCTGGTAGCTACAGCACTGCTTGAGTTAAAGCTGCCTTCAGTATCTGCACAGAAAATCTATTTACTTGAAGAAGTTATGCAACACCTCAACTTCCTCTTCTCTTTACTATGGTAAAGCACGGTAACAGAAGGAAAGGGGGTGGAGATGGGGAACAAGCATTTCACAATCTCAAGCAGGGCACAGCTATCTTTCAAAAATGTACCAAAACTGGAATTTGCCTCTAAAATCTGCCCAAATCAACAATATGCTCAAGCACCAAATCTTACTTACAACTTGATTAAATATTTCCAGAGGAAAGGCAGCGTTACACAGTTTACCAATGCTGGAATCAACTACATGCCTCCCATGTAAAGTAAGAACTTTTTAAAAAATGTGATTATTTTTATTTGGTTGCTTTTGGGTGGTTGCTTGGTGTGTCCCCCCCCTGCAATATAGTGGTCCACCCCAGGCCAAGCTGTATTCCAAAATTCTCATCAAGATTTTAGTGTTATCAGGCATGCTCATGCAGTAAAGCCGGCAAGAAAAGTTTTAATTCTGCAAACATCCTTCTACTTTCCATTAAAAAAAAAAAACAAAACCAGGAAAACCACATGCTACTCAAGCTGATATATTCCATGGCACTAAGAAAATTGAGGTATTAAAACCACACATTCATCAGTCCTCTTTTAACTGTGATCTAAAGAATCTACCTCGTATCTCTATTGATACACTAACAATTAACAAAAAACAAAACAAAACAAAAACCAAAGAACTCCACAACTCCCAGAACTGCCTCTATTCAAAAGAGGAATTAGAAGAAGTCTCAAAGCAGTCACAGCAATTTTGGCTGGTAAAATGTTTTCAAGGACTTGGATTTAATCACATGACATTTTCTTCTCCTTTAATCGTTTATTTAAAGTTATAAGTTGAATTATTTATGAACAAAAGTTAATTGCATTGAAATGCTCTATCGCTCTGTATTTATCTAACACCTTCTTCAGAACTCAACCACCTGCCACTAACTGGTTAAAACCTACAAAAAGTCAATACAGAATTTAAGGTAAGACTTAACCATTTTTGCAGTATTACTGCAATGAACTTCCAAAATGTTCTCAAATATGGTCAAGTCCCTTGATCTGGCTATCTACTGTGTAAATTGTGCAACTGTTTTTACTGACCTTTGTTATCATTACAACATGTGTTTATATTTAAAAAAAAACCTAAACAAACAACCAACCCGGGGGAAGAATAGCTCACTCACAAAATATTTGCACTGAATAAATAAGTTTTGACTAATTAGTTGTAATTAAAGTCGTCATTATTTGAGTACAAACAATCACATCACAAAGCCTCCCTATCCAGGGTTCTTTGAAATTTTCTTAGCTGTTAAAGGATGTCGAAGATCAACAACTTGCATGCATAAGGCTGTATTCACACTCTTTGCAAGGTGCAAAATGTAAGCTCAAGGGTACACTCATATAAATATACTGCACATCTATAAAGTGTTAATCTTAAGTCAGCAAGGCCATATGACAGAAGTAACTATTATAGTGCATGACCGCTCCTCAGCGTACAGCGTCTTCCAAGTCCCTCATTTCCTTAAAGCAACTCATTTACTTGTCACTTGCCAGGACAAAGAGTGGAGACAGGATTTTGCAGATACCTCTGACTTGTGCATGGTGATAACATACCAGGAAAGATGGATTTTCATTTTCTCATCAAGTTATTAGATTAGCTTTACATGCAGATTTAAATGCCCAGGACAAGTCTGCCACCTGTCCTAAACTTAATTAGTGGGGAATGTCTGCATGACAAGAGCAGATACTTCAGATGTTTTGGAGTGACCACAAGCAAACATCCGAATAATCACCAACACAACTTCAGTGATGCCAATAACAAAGCACTGAGCTCAGCGCTCTGTGAAACAGCCTGAATTTTATTAATGGACTGCTTCACACTTCCCATCAAACACACAACTGACATCAGCTGAGCACCTAGAAAAGCAGAGAATCACTGTGTAAAGTCTGCAACTGAGTTAAGGAAATGAAGAGAACTAGCTTTCTCATTAAAATATGGGTGCATATTTACAGATTGCTGGGGCGGGGGGGGGGGGGGGGGGGGGGAGGGAGAGATGAAGCCTCAAATCCTGCAAGACTTTTCCTCAGCTTTGTTCTTGTTCTGTTTATCACAGCAGCACATCTAAGATTTTGGTATTTTTGTATCTCCTCTCACATACCTCCCCTCAACACAGCGCAGCAGAATAAAAACTAGGAAAAATCCCCTACATTTTCATTTAAAGAGGCAAACACACCCATGTTCAAGTATATTTCACATTTAAAAGCCAAACCAAAACCCCCTTAAAAGGTTAACTAAAATTTTATCTTTGTAGGTAGGTAGCTCCTGCTGACACAGATGCGAGTAACTGAATATAATACAGAGAATTCAGTTATCAGTCTCCTTACGTTGCCATTGGCACATACAATAAATTTGTCTCATTAGCAGGGGCTACTTAGTTCCTTGTAGTAAACAAAGCTGCCGATAACAACAGCCTCGCATACTTTTCATTCATTCATTCACATATTTTTCTTTACTTAGACTTCCAGCATGTGCCACAGAAGAGCTGAATGTTAAACATTCCTGGAGTGTCACAATATGTAATACAATAAAACAGATTACAACCATACCTTTCTTTCACAGCAGTGGTGCCAAGCACAGGTACACTGTAGCAATCAATTTGTTCTGCAGACAGTAAGGCTTTCCTAGAATACTAATGCAAAATCTCTTTTCTTTCTCCTTCGACTTGACTCCCCAATGCCCGGGTCCCGACCAATACCAAGAGGAGGGCAGAATGTCTTCTGCTGAGATAACCACAACTACTAATCAAGTATACGTGTACAAGGGCACAGGATTAAACCTCCACCAGGCTTGACTCGGGCACAGAGAGCAGCTAAACACATGCACAGCAAGGTCAGAATTAAACGCATACACACGCACACACACGCGCACATCTACTTGAGTGAACTAATTTATCACACTTTACCACTGACGGCTTTTTACCTCAGGGGAGTAAAATTACATCCTGGTGAACTGACGAGGTTCAGACACAACAGCTTCCAACAACAAATCAGATCTCACAGAAATGGGAACCGTGCTCCTAGGTGAACACTCCTCTCCCGGCTTAACAGGCTGTTTCAGAAACTCGGTGCCTGCCGCGCGTGTCTCTACGTGCATGCATGTGTGCATGCATGCGTGCGCACACACGCATGTGTGCGTGATGCACCATTAAGCATCGGCTAAAACAGAACGATAGCGTTGAAGTTCAAAAACAGGCAGTAACTCCCTTTGAGAGAGTTTTCTTTTTGATTGTATTTATCTTTACCTCTTAACATAATCAATCTATCAAGTCTAATTACTCCAGAAGAAAGCATTTTATTATTGTCTAACATAGCAAATGTCAAACAAGCTGTTCATTTACCTTGAAGTTTATTAGCATAGAAATGCAACATGAAGATGCTCTCAAAATATTGTCACTTGTATTCACAATGTTTTTGAAAACCCACTTAGCAGGTTTTTATCGCCTAGCATAGCTGGATATTGTATTAGTTCTTAAAATAGACAAGGCATTATCTTAACTGTATCGCCCTTGAGCTAATATAAGATTTTTTTCTTTAAATGTTCAATTTATATTTAACTTTTCTCCTTGGTTCTCTTTATGTAAGGACTTCTCCCACATGCCAGTCAGCCATACATATGTGGATACATGTGTTTTCATAAAGGTTCATATACGTGCATTTCAAGTAGGGGTGAAAAGTAAATTACTGAAATTTAAAAGCAGCGATTTTTTCCCCCCTCCTTAAGTTCTGCCCTGTCATGCATCGTTCATGGCATTTTCCTTACAGTACATGCAGATGTACATTTTACCAAAAACATCGAGATGAACCCTGTAAATTATCATCAGTGGGGTTTTAACAACAGCGCTTTTTGCATGTGATCTTTATTGACAAGAAAACACTGTACAAATACTCCCCAAAATAACCCCAAAAATAACATTTGGCACTTTACCTAGAATAAATTAGGAAAATATTTTTGAAATATCAGTGGCTTCACAGAGACACCAGGAAAAAGCAGCGTTAATCAATACTGATGAGTTTGTCCTTGACATACTGACCGTGTCATCGGGCTATTGTCATGTGATATCATGTCATTTCCCCACCTGGCTCATGACCTTGTCCTTTAAATGACCCAAAGCTTCCCTCAAGTAGCAGGAGGCCCCTCCCCGCTGTCTCAGCAAGGTCGAACGGGTCAGCGTGTCCTCATCTATAATCCACCACCATTTGTCAGCAGGGAGGCTGGAGGAGGCAGGCTTGCTACAAGGGGAGAATGCCCAATTAGGCAGCTGTCACACAAAGCATAGGCTGCAAAATTATCCCCTGTCAAAAGAAAGAGCAGCTGCGGGTGCCAATTACAGCAACCTTTCAACCCTTTAGGTACTGGAAACTACACAGAAGTAAATGAAGTACAATTAGTGATAACAAATCGATGAATTAGGACAGTAAATTAGAAATTACTAGCAGGTGAGCTTAGGTCTCCCATAATATTAAGGGCACAGCACACCCCAGGCAAGGGCAGGAATGTACAGATTTCACAGAGCACATCAGTTTCGTCCTATCCATCTTTCTTGCATGGAGCCGGTTTTCCTCCATCGTTTTCATCTCACAAGCCTTGTCTAAGCCAGATAGCACAGAGAAAGGAAAAAAAAAGCAACCCAAAGAGGAAGAAAGTTGTAGCACTCGATCTTCCCTCTTTATCCTGGCAAACGCAGTTTTCTCCTTTCTCACAAGGAGGTCCTCACAGCCAGCACAATCTCTCTCTAGT
This sequence comes from Leptosomus discolor, assembly GCF_034619465.1. Lineage (NCBI taxonomy): Eukaryota > Metazoa > Chordata > Aves > Leptosomiformes > Leptosomidae > Leptosomus > Leptosomus discolor. Next base: position 110,540,605 of record NC_141391.1, on the reverse strand, counting down.
AAGCCTACTCCATTTCAGCCCGACATTTGACATTTGCTGCACCTCATGTTCCAGCTGAACAAGATTTATCCCAGAAAAAACCAAACAAAACAAGAACCCAAACAAGAAGTAAGGATAAACTCTCAGTAAATTTTATGTTATTTACACTTGGAAACACTTAAATCTGAGTTAAGCGCTAGACTTTTGACTACAGGGGAAGAGTTATTTCTCCGCATTTCAGTTCTCTGACACACCGTGCAGTGGCATCTCTGACCACACATATAGCCCTAAGATTGCCAGCAAAGTTTCTATTCAACGTGCTTTTTTTATTGCCTTTCCCCTTGGTGAACAATTTCTAAAATGTTTCCTCCCCACCTCACTGTTTTCTTAAGCAGCCAACCTGGAAAGTTACTGTGTGCTGGCACCAAAGGGCAGATCCTGCAGACCATACCAAATCCAGCTTCTCCTGTGCTGGGGTCAGCCCTTCCCACAGCAGGGGCCCAGCCACTGGGTGGGTGCTGCCTGCCCGTGCCTCGGGCTGTGCACCCCCAGGGCAGCCACAGGAGGGTGCTCATCTTACCAGCCCCTAGGCATTTACAGAACAAGCTGTCTAGAAAACAGAACAGGAAAAAAAAAAAATAGGGGGATAAGATTAAAAGGATGGATAATTAACATACAACCACCTCAGACTATGGTTAAGACAGCTGTGCCAATGCCTTCATATTTAGGTGCTTTGAGGCAAAAACACCAAACAAATCTGAGGAAAAAAAAATAAAATTCCAAGATGCCTCCTATAGTTATTCTTTCCAGCCAGCTCACAGTCATTTCAAACTAAGCAAAGTTGTCATTTATCTTGTCAATTCTCTCCTTTCATTCCCCATTCCTTAATCTCAAATCCACCTCCTTTATATTCTTACACCTTGCAACCACATTGAGTACTGAGGGTAGTAGTCCAGATTTCTCCCAGCAGCAGTTCTGAAATAATACCTGTGTACTTGCACTGTAACTCATACATGTACTCACACATGCACACATGTGTTTATGCTAATACCTTCATCAAAATATGAAGTGTGGTAGAAACTAAGTCACCGATCTCCAAGAAGCAATTTCCTATGGCTATCTCTTGATCTCTAGCCAGCACAGAATAGTTCACTGTTAAAAAAATAAATAAATCTTGCTTTCGTAACTCTAATAAGAGAGAGCATAATACAACCCTAGCTATAAATAGATGTAAAAATGTTCATTTAACAGCAGTTGCAATAATGCTCATCAAGTTTGACATTTTCTTTTGAGTAGCATATGGAAACCATAAGAGTACTGAAAGAGTTAATGTGTTTAGAATTCAGTTTCCATCATACTTGGGTGACTATCTCTTTAAATAATTTAAATCCTCTCCATCAACTACAAAGCTGTTTTGAAGCCATTTAGCTTTGTTCTTTACATGTGTTCTAATTAAGAAATGACCTTGTCATCACACACACCAGAAATCCTGGATTATTTCCTGCAGCAAAAATCTACGAAGCCAAAAAAAAAAAAAAGACAAAAAGAAAAAAAAAATATACACTTCTTCCTTTAGTGAGGAACTGAGAAAGTTGTTGGTTGGCTGAATGCTGAAGCAGTTTCACCGCATAATTTTTGTTGTGTGTGTTGTTGAATGTCACAGGGCGGGTTAGTGTGACCTTGAGCTGCATCAGCAGCACAGCAAGGGTCGAGATGCCTGCAGGCGCCCTTGTACTGGATTTGCAAGACAAAAACCTTCAAACTGGCTGAAGGACATCTTAAATCTCTTCAAAGGTTTTCCGAACTAATCTGGGCTGCTCTTAGCCGGATCTGTGCCAGTGTGAGAGGCAAAATTAAAAACAAGGTCTTTGACAGGATGTTGTCTTCTCTTAACCCTTCTCGTGCAGGAGGCAGGGCATCGCTGCCGTGCTGAAGGGACACTGCAACGAGCCAGGGAGAGGAGCACGGTTCCACCAGCAGCATTCTTTCATAACGGAATTATGTAAGCAACCATTTCCGAGGGACTGTGCTGCTCCTAATACCCAACACTCGGCCGGCTCCCCACACAGCCATCCCCACCCCCGTCCCTCTCCTCCCTCCAAACTTGAACTGCCAGGTTTCCGACCGGCGTTGTGCCTTGTGCCAGAGCACCGCAGTGCCACCCCTGCTCTCCAGCTTGCTCCTTGGGTTGCGGGTGGGAGAGGGGTGTGCTGGGCACCTCACGGTCCCGGCCCCTCCGTAAATACTGCGGGTGAAGGTTGTTTCTCCGAGTGAAAGCGGCAGCACCCACCATGATATGTCCTGTGTGAAAGCAAGGCAGATAGGAGGAGAGTCGGGAACATGCAGGGGGTTGCTCTGGCAGGCATCAGGCACGTTTTATGAGAAGAAATTAAAAAGAGTCTACTCCTCGTCTTAACCTGTGACTTCCTTCTCAGTCAACCTGAGCCCATAAGGAAGCAGAGGAGAGGATCTTTAACAAGCGACAGGCCTACCAAGAGTTTGAGAGCATGGCTGTACGCACTGGGGAAACAAAATTAAATAAATTCATCGCCCAGCCTGCCTACTTTTGACTGTTCATCTGACAAGTGACACAGATGCTTTCTAAAAACTTGAGCAAGTGCACAGAGATAACCTCTCGAACGACCCTAGAACACACAGCTACTCTATAAAACCACAAGTTTACCCAAGGGATTTGGCAGCATTGCTCGAATGCAGCCATCAGCACATCGAAGGGATGGACACTTTTTTCAGAATCATATTTGCACATACAGCCTCCAACTCCCAACTCTAGTAGTCTCTGCCAACTAGGAGTAGCCTTCGGTATGCTTAGTTAGAACGTTAACATGGATTCCCACATCTGAAAGCGGAGAAAAAAAACCCATCGCCACCTTCTCCTCATCTGTTTTAATGGTGGTGTTATTGGTCAGATTAAACAATCAAATTTCTAAAGAAAAAAAAAAATACACATCGGTTAAAATAACCTCAACTTAATCGAGAGGAGCCAGCATTGCACTTGAGAACTGCCTTTTATAATTTCTAGGATACCGGCCAGGCGAGTCCTTGAGAAGGAGAGCAAGAAGCAGCCACTCGTACCAGCAGAGGGTGATGTGATTCTTCTCTGGTTGAGCACCGAGGGCTCCGTTTAGTCTGGTTTTGTACAGTCATTTTTTAAGTACTCTAGTCTATTAGACAGGAACAAAACACATTTAAGTCTACTGAAGAAGGGCACGGCTTTGGCAGTTATGTCACAACTGCTATAACGCTACCCTCCACTGCCACTAAAATAGATTCACTCCCTCACTCCCAAGAGCCACAGCTCTTCTCACAGAAACCCTCCTCGTTAGAAGGCTTTAACAATTTTAAGTGTTAGCTTTCAGTAATATCAGTGACAGTGTCTTCTGTATCAGCCAAGGAGGAACTCACACCATACAGGTGCTTTTCCACAGACCTAGCAAGGTCTCCAAGGCATCTGTTATGCTTGGACAGAGGGCCCCAGCATTCCCGCAGCACCTGGATGACAGAACCAGCCCCATGACTGCTCAGAGCCGTCTCCAGGCTTGCTCTGCCCTGAGGACTCTGCTGCCTCCGCTCCCCAGCCGCAGGGGAGCAGGAGGCTAGAGATGGCACACAACCTCGAGTGCCTTCTCCACCACCTCGGGGCCTCTGGCAAATGAGCAGATCCACACATGTGGATTCATTGATCTTTCTGCACAAACGTGTCCTTTCTGTGGCTTTTGAATGACAGGGCACCATACAGGCAGCCAACTGTGGTTAAAAAAAAAAAGTTTGGTCACTTACCCTATTACACAAGTATTGCAGTACTGGGTCCTACACTGTTTCCTAGAAAACTTTCTGGTTTACCCCAGAGCTACCAGGAAAAGGGATTACAAGAGACCAGTTTAAGTTCACATGCTACATGTTAGCGTAGCAGAAAATACCAAGAAGTATTTTCATGGTATGCACAGCTGACTGTGCAGCATCTGCTGTTCCTTAAGTTTCTCCAATATGTAACAAGACAAAAAATATTATGGGTTTTCCAAACATCAAGTGTTGTGAAAACCCCCAAAACAAAACCAAAGAACTCTTGCAATGTTCCAGCTGAGCAGGGTGATTTAAAGACATAAGGAAAGCTTTCAAGCCAGGTAGTCACTGCTGCCAAGTATGGGACACATTGTGTGGCCCTGCCAAAAGTAGAAGCCAAAACCCAAAAATACAAATTAGCAGCTTTCTTCCACGACCACAACAGTCTAGCAAAAAACTTTCCAAATCAGGCTGTCCTAAGAACATCAAACAGAAGCAGTAAGCGAGATTACTCAGCACCTAGCCACGACTCAAAAGCTGTAGCAGCAACCTGCACACCCATACACCCAAAACACAGCCATCGTGACAACGTAACATCCGTGAAGTCAGTCAATCATTGCTAACCATCTAATAGAAGTGGTCTTTGTGGCTACAATTTCTCACGGCCAGCAACTGAAGACAGGGAGGTTGTGCTCTATCAGCTTGGCTCCCTACATAGCTGTGCTTGCACAAACACGTGCAAGCCCTATAATGGACGGGACGAGCATTTTACAGCCCCTCCAAGTACAGGTTGTCCTCACAACTGCCATTTTCTAACTGCTGATTCTGACTATACAGTGGCAATTTTCTTTAAGCATAATGCAGTTATTTTGTACCCTGTGTACCTCTGTGCAGCTAAAAAAAAAAGGGATAAAGCTAGCGGAATTTAATATAATGTATCCTCTTCCCACCTGGACCCCGTTATTAAATGAAACCATATCTGCTAAAGCAAAAAGGGTATTGACAAAAACATTCTCTTGGGAGCAAATGCAGATATTCCCATCAGTAGCGGTATTAACAAGAACAGTTGAAAAATTATTCTGAGACCATGTCACTCAACGTTGCTGACCTAACTTCCCAGCAGCTTCCAAAGCAGCCCTTGGTCTAGCACCACAGGTGAAAATTTTCTAGAGACAAGAAGTTGTAAATTCTGATTCTTATTATTGTACTCTTTTATGAGATAGCTATAGTGTAAAGCAATGACAAGTATATTTTTTAAGTGCAAATTAGGTAAGGAGGGCTACTTCATTTTATGTAACTTGACTGTATTGAAAATTTGATAAATTGTTCTTATAAACTGTACTAATATGTTAGTAATACTAATATAGTAGAAACAAGTATGCTTTCATGAAATGTATCACTGGATACAAACCAAGTACTGAAATAACAGATAAAACATTAGCACAGATAAATCTTAGAATGGTTATAAAGAAAAAGAAAAACATAGATGAAAAATGAATACTATTATGAAGTGCTAGGTACACCTACTTAATTGTCTATATGAATTCTACCCATCTTCACTAAAGTCTCAGAAATTAGATGTAAAGAATGAAAGGCAGAGAAGCCTTATTATTAGTGTGTTAGTTTCAAGTATACTTAATCTAGCTAACATTCTTATACGAGTATGCGATATACTAGTATAACTAGTATATAAGAAATTAGTATTGTAACTACTGCTTAAGAGTAACAATTAAGAGCAAGAAGTACTGAATAACTTAGATTAAAGTGATGAAATACAGTGATTTTTTTTCCATATGGGGGGGGAGGTCTTAATAGATTATTAGTGTTTATACAGTTACAAAGGAAATACCATAGAGATCTCAGTTAATACCCAGGCATCTTCTGCACCTTTCTAGTAATACCAGACATTTCATTTAGGTCTCCCAACAACTCTCAAATACTCACAGCAACAGTCTTCTGCAGATGTTTTGCCAAAAGCAGTAACTTCCAAACCTGGGGACACCTCTCCACAAGGTGCATCTCAAAAAAGTGAGGCTACTTGCACAGATAGTACTACTTATTTTGGGGAGTTCATTTCCTGCTTCAGACATCTCAGATACCCATCTAAAGACATCATCAACACTTCATTTTACATACACACATGAATAGGTTTATTTCAGTATTTAATTTCTGTCCTGATCAGGAATTACACATTCGCAGAAGAATAAGGACTGTATTAATGTTTAACATTAAATTTGTTTTGCTGAATCAGAGCCCTGAACCTTTATGCAGGTTTTTCTCATTGCTGTGCCAGTTTATTTTATTCAGTACAAAGCCACCAACAACCTTTGAGTTCTTCTGCTCAAGGTCATTTTTAACATTCACAAGCACAGCTTTTTGGCTGTCTGCAGAGCAGAGAATTTTTTTTAAAGTGCATTTCAGAGCAAAGTGATGTCTGGAAACATCTTTAAATGGTAAAAAACATCCTTTAAAGTTGCCTTAATCAGTTGTCTGTTAATAATTCTACTTGGCTACCTTCATTACTGTAGGCTTTAATTTAGCCTTCAATCTCTGCAGCTACACATATCTGGAAGGTATAAACATGATGTAAGAAGCAGTTTCAACTGCTGCAATCTCAAAGACTAAACCACACCTCCCACTCAGCCTTTGAAGCCATACAGCACAGAACCAGGTCCTCGAGCTCCTTCCCCTGCTCTGCTAGACACAACCTTTTCTCCATTTGCACTTAAAAAGCAGGTGGGGAGCTACCTCCATTCAACAGTAATTTGCAATATCAAAAAATAAAACCAATCCCACAAGTTTGTTTATATTATGTTTTATAAAGTTAAAGAAGATTCCTAATTGCCCAGTCCTCTTCTCTCATCACTCTGACCAACCTCCTTAGGCTTCTCTCTGTTACTTCTTCCTTCTTATAATTAAGGATGTGGGATTGAGGGGGGAAAAAGTAAGCACTTACTTTACACTCATGAATGTGCTATATTAACTATTACTAATATTTTGTCACCACCTAATCACTAAAGAAGTATCACAAGCCTGGGGGAGAAAAAAACCCACTGTGTTTTGTTTTTTTTTAAACACGTACAACCATCTCTGTATCGCCACTGAAACATTGCATTGCCAATATTCACCTTCAAATACTCTTGTTTAAATACTCTTCTATTGTCTTTGGAAATCTCAGATATCCTTACAAAGCAAGAAGCAGCATACTGATTACAGAAAACGTAGCTAGTTATGAAAACTGAAAAACTGGAAGTGTCTGGCAGGCAATCATCTTTTGTATACACGCACTTTAATTCCACGTGTGTGCATCTACACTAGACATGCCTACTTTATCCTGGTACTCCAGGCCATTTTGAGAAGAAAGCAAGAAGCTGACAACCAGATACGTCCAACAGAAGAATTAATTACACTTACATAGTTCCAGCAAGGATCACACTGTAATACTGCTGCCATGTGTCCAACAAAATCGCTGAAGCCAACAGTTGTCAGCTGTAATTCCTGGTTATCAAGTGTATTTGGGTACTCCATTGCCAACTACATTTTCTTCTCCCAAACATGGTTCATTTTTTATCTTCAATGACACTAATTCCTAGGTCACAGAGCAACTTAAACCTCTTCTCCAGCTAGCAAGAGCGTGAGAACTCCATTTACCATATGTATTCTCTTGCTATTTTGTTATTTCACTTCCCAGTAGTCTTAATTTAGGATTGCAAGTGCTTAATCCAGGGATTCCCATTTTACTGCATACACCTAAATTCGCAACATATTAGGCTCCCTTTGTTTTGTCCACCTTAGAAATTCAAATGTTTATGGAGCTCCAATACTTTTTTTTTTAGACCTCTTGACTATTTCCTACCATATAACTTAGAAGTGGTATTAAACCCCACATTAAAGCCAGCAGAAACTTTAATAGGCAGAAGAGATTTATCCTGTTCCCAGCCAAAGCTACTGCCATAAGCTTAGATTCTGAGTCATCAGAACCAGTAATGTTTTTAAGTTTAAAAAAACCCCAAATAAATAAAAAGGGAAAGAACTTTCTTAGGCAATTATCCTGGACTATTATCTTCCCTTCCTGCAGAACACTAGATAGACCCTTTTAGAAACAAAGCCTCTCATTTGTCTTGTAGTAAACATAAACCCTCAAACCAAACACATTGCCTCAATAAAATGAATGCACAACAGCTCTACACTCGTAACATTTTTTTTTGAAAAACAGCAGATCTTGCCAAACTACTGGCTTAGGAAAATACAGAGCACACTAAAATTGTTCTGCTTTTTCAAAAGACACATTAAGTTTATATTTAGTGCACACGACAAAACATAGCTCCAGTTTCTTAAAGTGTAAAACAGTCCGTTCAAGTTTGTGTATTTTTTAATATTTTGCCACTAGCACAACCGTTCCCACTCCACCCCAGGCTAATTTAAAGAATCAGAAATACGAAGCTTTGACAAAATTTTTAAATACAAAGCTTTCAAAACATTTACAATTATTTTCATTTATAGATGGCTAATAATATATGTCTGTGCGCCAAACATGACATAAAACGTATTCTTCAAGAGGCATGAATCTCTATAAAAACACAGATTTGCTAAGTTAAAATACTGTAAGAATTATTTTCCTCAAAACCAAAAAGCAACTTAAAATTAATTTTTTCAGCCTTCCAAACTTTCATTAACATCACTAAAATGGTTTGAGCTATCAGAAATGTACATAACGTCCATAATCATGAAAAACAACATTATTACACTATGTCATCTTTCCTGCTGTACAAGTGAACTACCATTGAGAAATCATGGATAAGCAGAACATGCAATATTGGGAAAAAGCAAACTGACTACTAATTTCAGAAAGATAAAGGAGGTGGAATATATTTACTCTAAATATAACTTCTATCCTTTACAAAATAGTTCTATATGCAGACATCAGATGTCATCCTACAACTTGTTCCAACTTTCAGTGGTTAATGGATCAGCCATATTAAGGAGAGAATCAAGACAAAACCATAAACCTTTTCTCCCTGCAATGCTTTGTGTGTTAGTATTAACAAGCATCAAACAAAGGATCACCAATCAACAAAGTATTGACCACTGAAAAAAAATAAGAGACCTAATTTATTTGCTCACAAGAGCAAAATTAACATTACAGTACCCCCCTAAAAGCCTGAGACAACCAACAAATCTAACAACTGTACACACAGTGCACCTACACAGAAGGCTGTACATCGTGGATCCCAACCTTACCCAAACGGTCTCCCATGCTCATGGAGCAGCCTTCTCCAATCTGTCGCATTCACCATCAGAACGTAAAGAACAGACAAGGGCGGGCTGTGGGAAGAACCTTATGAGACATTTCCTTCCCTTAATTCTCCTATGTATGAGGCTTTCCACTGCAGGAACAATTTGGCTCTGGAATATTCATGCTCACTACCACCTGACATCAAGGTTCATTTCTCTGTGAAAGAGTCTCCAAAGGATAATAAAGTAAAAGCCTGAACACTTGCAAGAAGCATGTAATAATGCAGAGAAGCAGTAAAGATTACTCCTGCCCTAAGCAAAAGGAATAAATAGATAATCATGGAAAAGAAACTACTAAGATCTTCCAAAAGCATTCTACTTCAGAACAGAAAAATAACCTGGTCTTTAAGTGTTAACAACCATCAACATCTAATGTATGTGGTCTTTCAGGGCAAGCTGGGTCAGAGATTCATGTAAAACCTTGTCGTATCGTCATCCCCCACCCCCCCCCGTAATCCAAACTGGAATGCCCAAGCTGCAGCTTTCTGACCAGATCCAATCCACTGTAACAATTTATCTGGCCAGCTGCCCACTCCTTGCTGTCCTCTGTCTTCCCCAATGGCTAATTAGATATGGGAAGGAAGTAGACAAAGGCATGAGGAATTACTCTTGCATCTGATTCCCCATCACTGTGTTTCGTAAGAACCCGCAGCCTCTGCTCTAACAAAAATCTGGGCAGAAATTATCATGCAGTAGTGATGGTGCTCATGTCGTATGCCTGTTAATACATGTGAATTTCGCTCCACATCTGTTAGCAGTCCTGCGTCCACACGACCATGTATTACCCACGTTTCTGTTACAACTCATATATGCCCCATCCTAATGCAGTTGTCCACATGGCTACAGACATTATCATCTGCAGCCCAGACCCCCCCCCCCCCCATAACAAATGTTGCTCCCTGGAGCAGCTGGGCACTACTTCTCTAAATCAACAGGTTTCACACCAATCCAGGCACAAATAAACTGGGGTGAGTTTCTTCCTCTCAAAACAGGCTCAGCTCACTGAGAAAGACTCTCCATGCTCACTAAGTAAAATTTAACTGAAAGTTGAGAGTGACTGCTAGCTGCCACCACAACTCGATCAGGGTACGCATACTAATGCTCTTGGACTGCTGCCATATTATCCATATATGTTTTATTATAGCTCATCTCCTTAATGTGCAAGACATTTATCTTTGATTCTTTCAAAATGAGAAAGAAAAAAAAATCCTGATACTGTAGAACTGGTTTCAGCACAGTTCAGATTATTTAAACTGGGTCACTGTAAGCTCTTCAAGCAGATGTTTCTTTCTCATCAGATATGAGTAACAGCAATGAGTTGGTTTTTGCCTTATTAACTAACTTTTCTGAAATGTGAGGGCCAAAATTTCTAACGACAATCAGGTAAGCTGCTCGTCACAGTTTTTCCATTTATCAGCAGGACGTTTCAGAATTAAAATACAGAAGCAGAGTTTTGCCTATGAAATAGTCCTCTTTATTTTACAGAACCTTGCAACAAGTGTATGGATTGGCAAGTATGATGACAACAGTGACTGAACATGAGCAGAAGAAATCTAACCACCTGAACCAACCTGCCGCTTTGACACTAGTTAGTTATGAGTGGGGAATGACAGATAAGATGATGGGACAAACACAAAAGAGTCCACAAATTCAAGAGCAGATTAATGATCATGACTGATGAGGAAGAAAAAAAAAATAAAGAACCCAAAACAAACTCACAGACACCAACCAACCATCATCAGAAATATGAAGATCTTCCCATTCTTTAGGTAGACAGTGAAATCGAGGAATGCAAATGAGAAAAAGCTTAATTTCAAGAACAATGAAGGCTCATTGATATGTGCTTTTGGAGCAAAGCTACTGGATTGTATTCTTTTATTTGAAAAATAAAACAATTGCTTCCCAATATGTATCAGATGTCCTCCAAGAACATAATTCTTTCTAGAAACCTGAGTATCAGTGGTGTGGAAAAAAAAAAACAACCACTGAAATGTATTCTTAAATTAACTTGACCAACTACCCCAAAAAATTACCAGCCCACATGGAAACAGGATTTACTAGTCTTTCCTAATGGTAAAGAGCATGTAGAAAACTCTTTAATCCACCCATCAAGAAAACAACTTCCCACTTCTCAGTTGTTTGAAACAGGAAAGAAATCTAATAAAGCACTTTAAATGTAAGCAACATCTTACAACCACTACTGACATACAAATGTCACACAATGTCATTCACCACCAGAAACACTGGTTGTGTGTTACACACATTATGTACACCACACTAGCAACGCCCACAAGAAAAAAGGCAGGAAAAGGCCAAAACCTCTGGCTAGATTTCTTCTGTACTTACACAGTTGAGCTCTTCCACCAGAGTAGTTAGGGTTTCAGCTTCTAAGTAGTAGTCTGTATGAGTTCACTAAAGGCACAGTACAAACCTGGACATGGATGTGAACTCTTGTTTCTGGGTCTATTGCTATATGGTAGAAGTGGGTGAACTCTTTTCCTCTACCAGCTGCACGTGGCATTTACACTCTCCCACCTTCTTCTCTGTTCCTGCTCTCCCCTCCCAATTTGTTGCCAAGAACAGTACATAGGACAAAACAATTAAAAAGTTCTAACAAGTAAGGCTTGAACTTGATAATATCCCCATAAAAGATTTTTCTCCTTTAGTCAGCTGTAACACAACATAACTAGTTCTGTGGATGCAAACAAAAATATTGAACAGGCAGTCTTTTACTGTACACTCTCAAAACAACTCATTTCAGAAAAAAAAACATTTCCTTGGCAGTGCATAGCTTGATGTATACATGATGACTTTATATGGAGAAAGGTGCAGAATTTTTGTTGTTTCTAATAGGGATGCTCTTTGGCCAGAATGCTCCTGTTCTGTGATGATGTCTGTGAAAGACCCAAGTAGTGTAAGAGGCTGAACACCGCAGTTCCCCTGAGAAGGGAAGGAGTTGTTCCCTGGAAAGTGAAGCTACGCCAGATGATGAAGCTGCTTCACCTGAAGGCTGGCTGGTAAGAGGCAAGATCTGGGGTCTTGCTGGTCCACCCCTCCAGAGCAGCCACCAGCACAGCTAGCACCTGGGTTACTCTTTTCTCTTGTAATGGCCAAAGACAAAAGCAGAAACCAAACTGCAGAGTTACAGTTTTCCATCAAGTTCTGTCTCACACTGCAAAAGATTTTCAGGGGGCATACATAGCTGCAAATCCTGCAGTGAAACTCAAGATTTTGCCATGCCAAACTTGACTTTTCATCACCATTTTTTTTAATTTTTATTTTTTTTTAATAAGTTTCTGGAAAAACTTACTCTGGGAGAAGACAAGAGAGAGAGTCTATTTTAAATAATCAGCACTAAAAAAAATCTGAAGGATACAGGTGTTGCAGGCAAACAAGATAAGAATTATTCGTTCTCATTTTTGCATTTTTGATCTGAAGAAAGATACAGATGTCTGCAAAAGACAGAAAAAAAGGTGATACATGACCTCAGACATTTGTAATGAAGAGGTTAAAGGATCCAGGTTGATTTCTCATCAGGAGAGAAGATACTCCGAAATAACTTAGAGGTTTTTAAAGTTACATAAAGCAACTGATGGAAAATACAAGTAAATAGATAGGTCATGCAGAAATATTTAATGCTGAGGGTAGTGGAAGAAACTACTACAGGTAGTGACTGAAGCAGAAAGTTTAAATGAGTTCAAGAAAGATCAAAATTAGTTTCCAAGTTAACAATGGAGCAGGAACTTCAAAACCAGTTACTTTGCTTTTTGTTCATGCAAAGTAAGTATTAATATTACATGCCATCATTTTAGCGCATCTTTTAGGTCTTTAATATTGTACGCTATTTGCCTTTATTAAAGTAGGCTGTACATCCATTTTATTAAAACACTACAATGATTAATCTCAAAAAGGAAAAACTGACACCATACCAAACGTGCAGCACTAATACATGGATCAGACCAGCTTCCCCCCCCCCCCCCCCCCCAAAAAAAAAAAAGCCAAAAAAAACCCCCAAAACCACGCTTCATACGGACTCAGGCCACTCCAGGCCTCAGGTATGACTGAAAGGCATCCTGAAAAAGATGCTCCCTGGTACTAGAGCTGCCCCAAGCTGAAACCCACATATGCAGCCAGGTCTGACGTCTTTCCCACCTCATTTTCCTCCCCTTGGTTACACAACGGGAATCATTACGCAGACCAAGGCTGTGAGACTATTTCAGCTTTAATCTCTGCCTGCAAGATGACCTGAATACAGACCTCCGAGGCAATGCTGAGCTTGGGCACTATCAAAAATTTGTCCTAAGCTCTCAAAAGAGTTGATGCTGCTTCTATTATTTTTAAGATCTAACTCAACAGTAAACCTGTTCAAATAAGCCTTGAAAGAAATGCAGAGGATATACAAGAAACTAAACAGTGCTTAGAGATACTGTTGGGCCAAGTAGTACAAATGGAGAATATTAAAAAAAAAAATCAAAACAAACCAGCAAACAGATTTAAAAGAAGGCAGAACAGGCAAGGATTCAGAAAAATCAACAGACAAAAACCATGAAGAAAGCACAAAGCACATCAGCCCAAACAAAGAAAATAAGCAACAGCAAAATAAAAAGCCGGGAGATTAAGAACTAAAAAAGTAAATCAGATTTAATCTAGATACTTCTAGTCAGCCATGTTGCAACACAACTGTTGCTTTATTTCCTACATCTTAATCAGCACTCACTTACCCACTATCTTAATCCACATTGGTTTAGTCTTGTTACTCAGCTCTAGATTACATCCCTGTCTTTCCCAGGATTGAGAGACTGTACTAGGGTTTGGTTATACAGCATGGCTCATCACTCTGTGCACTTTTTGGACCAACAGAGCCACTTTCTCTCAGACCTCTGCAACCTCCTCAGCAGCATCTTCTTCAAACACTTCTCCTTCAGTACCTGGGTCACTCACAGTCCCAGCACAAGAGCAGTTCCTCAATGGCTGAAGATCAGAATGCACACATGAGGATGGGGAGAAGATGGGAGGAGGGAGGGAATGGCAGGAAAGGGTAAAAAAATTAAGGGAAGAATGAGAGGGGGGAAAAAGTGGTAATTCCAAATATTTAGTGCCTATTAGAAAAAGAGAACCACCACTTCAAAAATACAAGACTTTAGGCTTTAAAATACATTAGGTGAAGAATCAGCCTTGCTAGTCAATTAGCTAGCTTTACTGGGTATGATCTAGCTGCTAGTATTATTTGAGCTTTCTCCACCCTCGTCCTCCCCCCAATCACAGTTTCATTGTGAAGGAATTTAATTATTATTTTCATTACCAGATGCATACATTATAAAATGAGCCTGCACAGAGACAATGAGCACTTTAAGAATATAGGTGTAATAATGAGAATGATCTGAGGTTTTTTTCAATAAAAATGAAGACAGTCTCAACAAGGCTATCTTTTAGAATGTACTTTAATAAAATAATTCATAATAGTCATAACACTAAATTTGACACCCCTCCTTTTCTTTAAAAAGGATTAGTCCAGGGCCTTGAATTTTAACACAACTTAAAAACAAATAAAACCAGGTTTTTTTATTAACTTATTAAAAATTTCTTGTCGAATTTAACTTGAACATATTTCACAGTAACTGAATATTAGAATTTGTTCGTTTGTTTTAAAAAAAAAATCAGTTCAAGACATCCATTATACTGCATAACCAGAGAAATATACTGCAGCCACCATATAATATGCTGGTATTCCAAATAAACTGCAGGAAAAAAAATTAAATGGAGTTGGCAAGTAAAATAAAGATATATGTATGTATTTATTTAGGAGTTCTGCAGATAAACAAAAATCTAAGCCCTGAAGTAATAAAAGCAGCTTTGTATGGATACAATAGAAACAAGTGTGAGAATGGCAACATCTGCATATTTCTTATCATCCAAACAAAAGATTAAAATTACTTACTTTTAGTAGTAACAAAACATGAGTTTTGTGTTTTATGTGGCCCTATTTAATGATACAGTGCAACACTCCAATTTCACCCAGGAACCAGCTTCTATAAATCATTTACTTTTCATGGCCCACCAAATGTGTGTGCTAGGTGATTTACAGGTAAGCAGCAAGCCTGTCACCAGAATGTACACTCTGCTCTCCAGTAATAGCGTCCCTGTGGAGCTCACCGCCTGACCACTTGTCACATCTACGCACACTCATCTGTAAATCAATCACTGGTAGATTGGGGCAATTCAATGGGCTGCTACTACCAGCTCTCTGAAGGTGCTTCCTGCTCCAGACCTGGGTGAACCATATACGTGCTCACATCTTGCCACTGATGCTGCTTGACCCAGCCTCCTAGCTCAATCCACCACTGGCATCCACGTACAGTGACACAAGAGAAGCGAGGAGTCACAACGGGTTTGCTTCTGCTGCCCATGAAGAGGTGGCACAGGGGTGATGCCCCTGCAATGCATCAGCATGAATCGTTAGCCATACCTGCACAGATCTCTGGAGGCCCTGGAATGCTAGTTACCATGCTGAAAAGGTTTCAAGTCTTTACTCAACTAGGATGGAGGGCATTTGACACTTAACCACAAGCCATAATAACAGAGCACCCTTGTCTTTCCATTCTTAGATGTGGACACCAAGCCAGAATTCACTTGACCAAATAAAAATGTTTACAGTGTAGGTGTCTGTATCTGAACAGGTCACATTAGCCTCCCTTTACAGCCCATGGGAAGAACTAGGCTCTTCTACTGAAATCATTCTATAGCACATGTCTAAAGGAGGTCAAATGAATCACACCCTAAAAGTGGCTGTTTCTGTCCCCTGTCTGGTAATAGTTCTACAGGGTTCCTGTTTCTGTTTGCTGAATATATAGGGTCTTCCCCTCACCTTCCACTCAAGAGGTGGACATCTACAATACAGGTGAGATAAATCCCATATTATATCCAAGCACCATGTTAATCCTCTCCATTTAAGAATCAGTAACAAAACACTGATTGTGCAGATTCTCAGAGTTTCCCATTTAAGAGTGGATGCCTGCTAGTGGGGTAACACCAGTCCTTTACATGACTGCTTTTAGTTACATGACACCAATTAGCATGTTTATTTCAACATATTTGGCAGCTTGCACTTATTCCTTCAGTACTTTTCCCCTCAGACGTCACAAGAATTGCCTCACTCCAGGTAGTAACTCTTCTCATTAGCATAGAAACTGCCTCTCTTCATTACCAGTCTTCAAAAAGACTTACCAAAAGATCTTTCCCTTAGGTGTGACCTACATATTTTTTTTCTAGTTTATTTCCTTTAGGTCTTGCATTTCTTAAGCCTTTTTTCTTTTGATCTATACAGTTCATTTTTTTTTTTTTTAAAAAAAAAAAACAACAATAAGTATTATCCAGAATCTGCTGAAACAAGTGAATCTTTAGTTGACTTTCAACGAAGCCACCTGATCAGGTTTATCACCTCTGTTACCTCTTATTTTTCCTTATGGAGTCCTCGTTTTTATCAGACAGTCAAGAACTAAAATTATGAATATTCTCACGTTCTCTAGTTCTAATTATTTCCTAATCTTTTCCAGAAAAAGGTAACTTTTTTCCTTATTTCTAATCTCTTTGTTTCTTCTCTTTTCTTCTCCTAAACTGTGTTCCAGAAGCCAGACTAACTGGAAAAGGGTTAAAATGTGTTCAGGAAAGGGAGGTGGTTAGCTTTTTTCTACCCTGTCGAAAGAAGACAAGCAAGCTGAACTCTCTTGACCTGTAAGACCAGGCAGTCTCTCACCTGAGCAAAGAGAGGCACAATGTAGCTGTACTATTAGAAGTCAGTCCTAGCTCCCTGAACTAATCCCTAGACCAAATTTATCGCCCCACTTCCTCCCTCATATCCTTCTATAACCATAGTCATCTTGATCAGCTGTTGAGCATTTGCCAATAAATGTTCAGACATCTCACAGTAGTTGCATGAGAACTGAGTTTTTCCAGGCCAAAGTTAGGACTTTATGTATATTCCTCCAGCAGTTCATTTTGGTGTACAGTTGTCATATAGAACTCCAGACAAAACCCTTCCTTCTCAAAACTACCTTTGTTTCTGAACATTTTTCTTTACTGAACTGACCAACCTCATCAGAAATGGCAAGGCTAGCACAAAAGCATCAAACACCTTCTTGTGGGGCAAAGCAGGCCCTATTACAGCCAATTCAGCTGTGAGGGTTGGTACTTTGAGCTTGAAGAACTTGGCAATCGTTTTAATGGTTTGACAAATCTCCTTTCCCAGCAGGAAGGAAGCTTTCTGTGCCTGGCAGCGAACTGCAGAGTCTTCCATAACACTGAAAGAAAACAGCATTTATCTAAATATAACTTGCCATACTTTCAGACCGGTCTGTGTGAGAAAACGTCTTTTGCTTTCATTTCATGCAAAACGTTCAATTAAATTCTCTCAGGAAAAAAAGCCCTTTTATGTATAAAGGCATGTGTGCTATTTTTTTCTTTAAAATGTATTTCACTTGTCTTCCCACATGGCTGAAGTGCAAAATCTTAGTGTAGTGATTAGAAACCCACATTAACCTACCTTTCTTCTGGGGCAAAGAGAACAGGACAAGCACTGAACAATTCCTCATCTCCATAGGCAAAGAAATAAGATGGCACTGACCCTGCTCAGCAAGCTGACTCCATCAGACCAAGTTGGGAGCACATTCCACAGTCAAAAGTCCTTCTCGAAGAACTTCCTGCCAATGGCTACTTGACATTAAAAACTAGGATGATCTAGGTCAAGCATCCTGGTTGACATTAATTGCTATGTTGGATCAAAAAAGCAGGCAGCCTCTCAGCCAGAGCTCAATTCACGTTAGGCTTGAAAGCAATCAAGGCCAAACCTTGAATTGTACCCAGAAGCCAAAAGAAAGCCAACGCAGCTGTTGAAGAACTGCCCGAGCATGTTCTTGCCACCCATGCCCTCCTTGCACAGGCAGCTGCCTACATCTCAAACTGAAGCTATGTGGTACTGATCAAGTGCAGCCTCAAGAAAAGGCTAGCCTGTAGCCTCACATGGAGGTCATGAGGTCAGAGACTGCCTCCATGACACGGAATCCCCTTGGTACACTCTTCAGTGTCCTGATGAAGAAGGCTGGGAGACTACTGGCTGTACAATACCTCAGAAAAAACAGCAAATTACAAAACACTTGATATATAAGGACAGATGAAACACTCCAGGTTACTAGTAAACTACTACCAAATGCTTTAGTGCTTTGCCTCTGTCTGCTGCTACGTTCACCTCTACATACCCTGAAGGCAAAGCATGTGCAATGTCCAACTGGAAAGATGACCCAGAAAAGCAAGTCATCTTTTTATTGACAAGAGCACAAGACTGGGTGACTGTCAGTTATCCAGAGAAGTCAATGAGTGCTTTAGAACACCACGTGCAACAGTGTTGGCTGAAAACAGAATCAAAAAAAAAATCCACACTCCCCAAGAAAAGGATTGCCTTTTTTTTTGCTTTTCTTTTTTTTTTTCTTTTTTTTTTTTTTTAAACAGAAAATACAATTCTGTTGGACTATTATATGAAATCATTGCAGGGTGATTTTTTTGAAGGCAAAGTAAGTAACAGTGCTGAGGAAGAATCTGGAGAAAGAGAAAGCAGTAGCAAGATGGATCAGCACTCCAAAGAGAGTCACAAAGAAACATACATGAATTTTTGGGAGAGGAGGGACAGACACACACCACACAGTAACAAAGTAGTCAAAGCTATCACTGTTGATGAGACCAAGAGCAGAATAAAGGATTTTAAAACCTGAAACATTCATCTGATACCAGAGATCCCACATAATTTATTTTCTTTTTAAGGGAAGATGATTTATTAGGAACAGTAGTAATTTTGAGAATGCACCTTACTAATGCAAACAAGAAAGAGAGAATTCAAATTCACATTTTCAATCCCAGAGTTATCATCACAGCCAATGCCAAGAACATCAGATTCTGGAAACACTGCTCATGCTGAGGAGTATCTCCTTCCACATATTCTTCCAATTGTTTCCAAAATATTACTTACAGTAGATGAATAACATTTCAAGGAGTTCACATAAAGCAGCGAGGCAACTCCATAAGCTCTTGACATTAATATATTTTTCCAAAGCTACAGCTGGTACAGAAAACAACCAGGGGCTCATCTTACTTACCCACACAGTTTGAACAACATGGCCTTTTATACAACAGAGATAAACCGAACAGATTAATTTTTAAAGAGTAAAAGATGAAAATATGTAGCTGTACTCCCAGCAGGTTTCCAAATTGTAATCAATATTTTTCCTTCGCATTTAAGCACTGCTGAATCTTAATGCTTTTCAAGTGTTCAAGTGCCAAAAAAAAAATTTTATTATAGATAACTGTCTTAGAGTCTGACTATAGTTTTTTGAAGTTCCTTGCAAACCCAGTATGGGTTAGGTGCCCATTGATATTGTTATAAAACTTCTTTACAGTGCTTTAACACAATAGCTCCAAGCGACAGACCCTTGGCTAATATTTAGCATACTACCTGACAGCTACATGTAGACCCAAACACACCCAGAAAATCCAAAGTCTTCAGCAAGTCCAACAACATTTGTATTATTTTATTCAAAAGACTAAGAATACAGGTGTCAAAACATACTTTTCAAGGCAGTAAAAATATTTGAAATAAGTAATTTATCAGTCAAACCAACTACACGGCAATGACAACACAAAAAGACTTCCCCCTCGCAAAGCTCTTTAGCTAGTAAACATATCTAACACGTAAAAAAAATTTCTGAATAACTTGCAGTTTCACATTTGGCCCAAAATTGTTTGTGTCACTGATGATTTTCTAAAAGTCTAGCCAGTACCATTTAAAAAACAAAACAAACAAAAACCCCTAAAACACAATGCCTTAAAATATTTTTTTTCCCTGGTCTATACAGTGCATACTGTTCCAGACCCAGGTAAGGAATAAAATGGTTAAATATGGCAACAGTCAAGTACTTGTAATAAGAAGTACAAATCATTTCTCAATATAAGTCAACAGGAACCACCACAGTCTGCCTGCATTACAAAGAAAAAGCCTGGTGAATTTCCCATATTTTATGAACTAAAGCAGACCTTTCCCTTACCCGTTTGGACATTAGGTAAAGGTTCTTCACTGAGAGGGTGGTCAGTCATTGGAACAGGCTCCCCAGGGAAATGGTCACGGCATCAAGCCTGTCAGAGTTCATTGAGCATGTGGTCAATGCTCTTAGTCGTATGGTTCAGTGTTAGGCCATCCCGTGATAAGCAGGGAGTTGGACTTGATGAGCTTTACAGGACCCTTCCAATTCAAGGTATTCTACGATTCTATACACATATTTGCAGTCAGCAAAAGTGTTGATAACCTATTAATACTTTTCAAGAGGCTTTTTTCATTTGGAAATATCCAAATCACGCCTTTTCTGCTCTTCCACGTATATAAGGACATCAATGCGTTGTGATAAGTCTCCTACAGTCTTCAGAGCAAAGCTCTGGAACACTGCATATTGAACAGGTACTACATACACAAATTCCTACTGCAGACAACAGCTGCACAGATTAAAGATTGATGGCAGGAGTCATGAATACCAACCAGCAAGTTCAAGTTCTGTGTCAAAGGAAAAATGCTCCCAGAACTGCAGATCCCAGCGCCCTCTGCTCCACACCGTTACGTGTGGCAGCCAGCTACATCCCAGCCATCTAGTTTCACTCTGCTTTTGCACAGCCTGGAGTTGCCTTTCTGCATCAAGCAGAGAACCCAAACACTACGGCTGCCCAGGGCCCCTTAAGGTGCCTAAAAAGGAGAAAGGCAGAGATGGCTTCTTCAGTTCAGTGCATTTGCACTGAACACGCAACGCAACACTGCAACCACAGCATGCACAACTCCACACCTCCCTTTGCAATACACCTCTTTGGAAGTGGCCGTTTCTGCTCATTTCTTAGTTTAGTACAATCTAATCCTAGAGCGCCCTACCCCCATCTCTCTCCTAGTGCTGCAAGTGATGCTCCTACACCATATACATACCAAAAAAAAAAAAAAATCTCATTTTGATTCAGAAGAGTTGTTAGTAATACGTTAGGAAATTAAAAACCAAACTGCTTGTTTTTCCAGCAGAGAAACTATAGTCTTCCAAACCACTTTTCTATGAAGATGCTGCCAGCATTTCTAAACAAATTTAACAAGTATGGAATTAACTCGTCTATAGAACACTATTACTTGAAAAAAAGATATATTACTTGCTTTTGTCATACCTCCCTAAGAATATTACTTAAGTTAAAACAGTGCATGTCTTCTAAGCTATTAAACTGATACACTTTAATATTAGAAAAAAGTTACTTTTTTAAAAAAACCCACACAAAACCTATAAAGTAGTACATTAAAAAGCGATTTCCATTTTGTCTACTTACTGTTAATTCAGTTTAGCTATTTGCTAAGAATGTTTTCATGTTTCCAAGTCAGAAAAGTCTCATGAACCTGAACTTATTAAATTGTATCTGCTGCTTGTGATTGATGCCTTCTTATCCAAACTATACTACCATTTTCACATATACCTACCATTTCTATCTACAGAGTACTTCTGGATGACAGAATGGTGTGTTAGTTGGGATGGGAATTTCGTAAGTTTGTTCTGCTTTTTTTATCCTGTAGGCAAACTTGTACATAATTTAAGGCTTGTCCTCTTTACCTGTTATTACAAAACTTACAAGAAATGAGTGGTCTTCACAAATTCAGTGTTTTGTTTGTTTGGGTTTTGTGGGGCTTTTTGTTTGTTTGTTTACAATAGTTTAGATTATCCAATGCATTCAGAAGTCACTGTGGTAATATATGTCTTTTCATACAATACTAAGCTAGAACAGTCACTTAATAGCCATAGTACAGAGATGCATTTTACAATGAAAGAGTGTGACACATGCAAGTCAGACTTCTGATTTGTTAAAACTTCCTTTAGCAAATCTTAAGAGTAGAATATCTCATAAGCCTGACTCAAAAACATCCTCTACTTAAATATGATTTTTTTCTTTACTTTGGAGAAGTACTAAAAATAAATAAAATTGGAAAAGGACAAAATAAAGAGGAGGTGAAAAACCCGGAAAGCTTCCAACACTGATACAGCCTCTTGGAAGGAAACACTCTTCTTGTTCAGAGAACCACTGAACATACGTAACTTATGTTTTGTTTATCAGTCTCTTGCTGCTGTTCTTGATCATCTGCCCATAGGCTCAGGTGAGCCTACTGCGGGGGGCAGGGTGGCAGTGATAAAAGAAAATTACCCCCCAAAAAAGTCATTATTTCCAGTCCCCCACTTTCCTTTACTTCCATTTGTGCCCTTGCACAAACCTTTCCCTAGATGTCCTCCGCCTCTCCCCAGCTCTTCAATCAGTAACAGCACTCTCCTCCCTGATCCTGCAGTAAGCTGGCTCAGGTAATGAAGACAGCACAGACATTTGTATTTTTAATGGGACAAATAATTGTGCCTCCTTAAACTGCTCCCAACTGGGTAATACCACTGTCTATGCCTATACCAGCAAAATTGCAGGGCTGATGGGCCAGGGACAGGACTTCCCTGCTCACTGAAAAGGAGCTATAATACCAATCTGTGTACTTGGTCTTTACAGACAAGGATTCACTCTTGCTATTCTCTTATATTTCCATACACAATTAAACAAATATGCCAAAGCTTTCCCCCACATATGGAACACCACCCTTCTTTACAAGCAAAATCTCACATTATTTGACACTGGTTTAAAATGAAAATTCATTAACAGAGGTTAGACAACCCCCACTGATAACAATGTTGAATCCCAACTGCATCAGCCACATACACAGGTAACAGAGCATTTGCCTTTATATCATGAGGTCAAGCAAGAGAAGTACTTCAATTCCTCAGACTAAAGCACAGGTCAGGTTCTCGTTGCCTTCTAATCTCGTAAGACTAGCAAGAAGAGAGAAAAAAATAAAAAACAAACAAGAATATTTACTATTTGTTTCTCAGTGAAGACCATGTCTGGCAAGAGAGTTACCTGTTGTCTTACCTGGTCTTGGTTTTGTCCCTGACTGATCCACAGGCTAGCTTAATGCACTGCACTGCTGGAAAGACATTGCCATTCTTGCTAGTTTTATGCAAGTGTCTTTTCTTGTACTCTATTGTTAAATAATGCCTCCATGCAACTACAACCAGTACTATTTCCAGCTACAACTTCTGTGCTCCTGTATTACAAAACAATAATTAGTATATGAAACAAAAAACACAGTTAGACTTGGAAGGGAAAAATTACTTTTTCCTTCAATATAATCTACTCCTTCCAGCAAAAGGAAACTACAATAACCAAACCACCAACTCACAGGAGACCCTACAGTTTCACCAATTTTTATGCTGAGCTCCCCCTGGAATCAGTGCACAGGGACTAACTGTCCTCCTTGGAAAAGACACATTTACTGCAATATAGCTATTAAAAGGAATAACTAAAATAAATGTTACTTAGCATATTTTAAAAAGCGTTAACTGGTCACAAACTCAGCATTCACCTCAAAAAAAAACAACCCAACCAAAAAACCCACCAAAAACCAGCTCACTTTCTGCAGGCACAGTAGAGCTATTTCCCCTGAATCTAGGTGTGTTCCACTTTAGTCTGAGTTCTTTCACACTCAGTGACAAAGCTTACAAGAAGAGTGGGAAGCAGTGAAAGAAAACCAAGAGAGGTTTCCCTCAGAACAGGAATAAATATTTTTAAGCATCATGAATGTGCAATTCGGCATGTTGAAAGAGATGCATACAGCTATCCCTTTAAAAAGCCTCTTTTAGGACCAAAATATTTTATGTTCTCTTTCTCACAGGTATATGTTCACATGCTCTAATCTATTTTTAGAATGTCCTTACTAGATTAATTTTTAAACTTGAGTCTGGATACTTTTCATGCTCTCTCTGCCCAGATAACCCTGTTGAGCCTATCTATTCCACTACTGGAGGCAACAAGGACATGGAAGTCAGCCTGCCACAGGTTTGCATCCCACCTTTACCCACTAAGAGCAGAAAAAACAAGTCACCCTCATATGCAGGAACAGGGCACAGCACTTACAGGCCAAGACCCATAACTTCCTACAGCATGCAAGCTATTACATGTACCTTCTGCCACAGCAGGTGACACAAAGCCATCTAATTAAATGCTGCAAGGCTTAAAAGAAGAAAAAACCCACACCGTTCCCAAACTTTTACAGAAGAGTATAAATGAGCACATCTGCCTTTATTCATAAGGTAGCCAGCCCAGGCTTAGGCTTGACAGTATCTCTGTTAACAGAATAAACCCACCACAGACTTTACACTATAAATACATAATTAAACCACCTGGCAGTTTTCTCTTTACTAGTTGTAATTCAACATCTATAGCTTTAGCTATGCCTGACACAACTCACAAATGCTACAATTTTAACCAAAGTCTCCTTAAATACTTTCACTTAGAAGAGTCTTGTACCTGAAAGCCTGTATACAACACAGATCTTTTGAAAGGAAAGAAAGACTTCAGACAACCAGTGGTGACAGTGTGAGCTATTTAAGGAAGAATTAAGTTGCTTTAGACTAAACCAGCTCTTTCCATTCCACTTGCAAACAGCTGGGGAAAAAAAAAAAAAAACACAAACCTTGATTAAAAGGGAGCAGGGGAATTTAGCCAGCTATCTTAAATCAGCTAACCAATGGGCAATACCTGCAGACCAAAACTCAAGCAGCCACTGATGTATGTTAAAGCCCCTCCCCAGAGCTGCGAGGTACAGCATAGACATGTTCCTTCATTTTTTCTGCCTAGAACCACTACATATAATTGGTTAAACATCCCATTTTGCTGGTTTTACTCTTGTGAGAGTTCATGCCCTAGACTGACTACCAGGCTAAAGCAATTCCAGCACCAGTACCAAAAAAGGGGGTGTGCGGTACGTGTGTGCAGAGCAGATTCTCCAAGCCCTATGCAATGATGACAGCACATACAGCAAGCTAGAACATACCAATTTTTACCTTTACCCTACATCAGAGTTCAACAGCTTTCTCCAAGTGGTGCTCTGAGATCCACAGAGCAGCACATTTTCCCCACTGGTCTCTAACAGTTTGTAGTCTCAGGAATCAGAGTAAACGCCACATTCAGAAGGGCACTGACAGGGTTCATAAGCCACACGATGCTCCTGTCAGCTCCTCTTCTTCCTTGTGGGCCAGTCTTTGGGTGCTCCAGAAGCCTTGCATACAGTCCTTCACAGAGTGCCTTCCCCTCCACTATCGCTCTTTTCCATTACACGGTTGCTCTTCCCTATAAATTGTTTAACAAGTCGTAAAATTAAAGGATACTCAACCTAACCCAAAGGGATTATTCAAAATTCCCATCATCTGCACACTGTTAACTGACAGATGTATTTTATGAATACTTTCCCCTCTTGCTTACGGAGTCAGAGAATCAAACAAGTCACATAGAAGTTAAGGTGCCAAATTGTGGTAGTATCGTTAATTCTCCGCAAGGGATATTTCCAATGACACAAGGAACAACATCCTCCAAGTTCCAAGTATTCAGGACTCGTAAATTCTAACAACTCTACTGCATTCCTATGTGTATCACATTAGGAGGCTTTCCCAGAAACTAAGGATGCCTTTTTTTCCCCCCAAAAAACCCCACCCCAGTCCTCTAAAGAATGCCCACTGCTAGACCAAACTCATTCATTCTCCAGCTTATCCATACACACTCTCCTTGATGTTCAGGAAAAAAAAAAAAAAAAAAAAAAAAAGGGGTTCTGTCTTCAGACTAGGACAGCTCAGGTCTTCTCCTTCTCTATGTACTCTTAAGGCAGGCCAAACTTCTCTTCATAGCTTTGCTTCTAATCAGTTTGCTCCACCAGTATGCCCACAGACAATGCCTGCAAATGATTGCCATGGAATATATTACCAAATTTATCACAAATGTTGGGGGTAGGGGGCATGGATATTACCACTGAGGCACAGAAAGACCGATTTACTTATTTTTTTTTATATAAAAAATGTTTTCTAATATATTTAGAGCCTTAAAAGACAAAAATATTTAAATAAAAGGTGTCCACCTTAAACTGAGGTCCTCAAATAACTCCAAAAACAAGGCTGACAGTAGTTCGGGCTTATGCTATTTATGCATGTAGTTCGAAGGAGTGGCAAACAGCACCCTCAAACTAGGAGGAAGCAATGCACACAGAGTATCAAAATATTCAGTGCTGGTCAAATCCAATGGGAGACAAGCCTCCCAGTTATACCACGGTCACTGAACAGCTCAAACAAATCACTTATGCATTTCCAGGAGAAAATGTTTTATGTACACATTACACATGAGCAATTTGCAAAGACTAACTAGCATACACAAAGTAACCAAAGAGAGCTAATAAAAGCATACAGAAGGTATTATACCTTTTTCTTCTTCTCTGTGATCTCATTTTAGTAATTACCAGTTATTTCTACATATCTTAAGTGACTCACTTGTAAATAACAAAAACAGGAATACAGTGCTAGAAACACCATTAGTGCATCTACAGGGAGTCAGAATTCAGAAAAGTGATTTTATGAATTATGTTTATATTTATGCATTTTTATGTAGTCTAGTGATTAAATCAAAAGATAAAATC
Organism: Leptosomus discolor; assembly: GCF_034619465.1. Lineage (NCBI taxonomy): Eukaryota > Metazoa > Chordata > Aves > Leptosomiformes > Leptosomidae > Leptosomus > Leptosomus discolor. The sequence goes on along the minus strand of NC_141391.1, from coordinate 110,513,928 downwards.
ATAGGGATATTTGCCCTTATCTTAATTAGCAAGGCTGTTTATTCAGGCTGAATGGCAAGCATGTGTTTGTTTCTCCATCTAATTTTTATTTATTACAGTTGAAGAGTATTGCATTATTTGTACTCTTCAAATCACAAGAAGCCTCCAAACATCATTTTTGCAGAAATGCTTTTTAGAAGTAACAAATTTAGAAATTTCATATTTGATTAATCCGAGTAAGACCTGTTTTCCCTCGAAAAAGTAAGGTTCTCACTAATCAGAAAGACAGGAAAACATACAGAATAGTCACAACTTACCCCCCTGACTTCTATTACTTTTTTTCCCTAAAATTTTTACAAGTAAATTTCATCACTACAATTTCAATTATGTCATAAGGTGGACCTCTGCCCTAATTCTTCCAAACAAGAATGTATGAGGTCATTTGATAGAGGTCTTAAACACATAATCTAAATTGGGATTAAAATACAGCCAAAAAAACTGCACAACCCCAAAAACCATAACACCCAAAAAGCCACCCCCACACAATGTTTCATCCCCAGGACAGCACTACAGGTGTTTAGGAATGGAAAAATGGACCCCATTCATTACTTGCTAGTTTCACCAGCTCTAATACACATGCTGGCACATGCCCTTCCAATACTCTTTCTCCTATCTACAGTTTCAATACCGATTGCAATGTTCCAGAATATTTCAGTATTTTGCATCATTGTTCTCAATTATTAAACAACCACTGCTATTTCTATAATCCAGGGCATCTTGTCAGAGTTCTCCAAATCCTGTAGATGATCTCCACATGACATGGGCAAGTTTAAAACAAAAAAGCTTTCCACAGAAATAAGCTGGATGATACACACGGAACTGCTGCATTTCCAAGCTACTCTCTTTCCTCAGTGAGGAAGGGCAGCAGGTGAGGAAACAACACACCCTGACTTATGCCATCCTGCTACAGGGAAGGGACCTTCTGCAGAGGAATGGAGCAAGTCATTAGGGTCAGCAGCACTGCCACGGACAAACCTGACAAAGTCCACCTGCCACAGCACCAAGCAATAAGCTAACAAGAATTAGATCAGATAGCAGATCTACAAGTGTTTATAGCCCATGACTCAACTTTCCCTCCTCTACAGTGACCTTTAAGGAGATAGGAAAAGGAGATGAGCATACTTATATGTTAAATTCAAGAATCCATTATCCAAAAGAGTAACTGATATCTGAGGCTTTAAAACTCCTTAAGCAGCAGAACAGCAATGGCCTATGACATCCCCAAAAGGCTGCAACAGAGGAAATCTTATTGTTTCTGTGCTCCTGGTACCTTGTGAAGCATATGCAATTTCCCTCAAAAAATAAGAAAGTCATAAGGTAGGGACACAGAAATAGCTTGATCATCAGCACAAAGAGGATATTTTAAGACCTGCTTTAATGCTTAAGTTAAGTTTTGCAGAGACAAAAATACAGCTGGTATCTGCCTAGACAAGGCTCTGAAGACATCAGAGCTAGAGGAACCATACAGCGTTGTAAACCAAATTACCCAGCATTACCCCAGAAGTAGTGCCCAAACACTGTTCATCCCCCCTGCTCCACAGTAGAATACTTCAAAAACAAAACCAGAGCAGTCAAAACCAAAACCATGCAAAAGTGAAGATGCCCAGAAAGCCTGAAGGACACACTGAACAGACCTTTTTTCCATTAAGAGAATTCAGAGTACAAAGTGACTAATGATAAAACCTGAGGTCCAGAAGACAAACTTTGGGCAAGTGACCTTTTCTGCATTTCAGATCAAAAACCAGCTCGGTCATATGCATGTTAAGATAGCCTTAAGCACGTGACAAATGAGCTTAAAAAAAAAAGTTTGTGAGCAAGCACTCAAGACAGCTGTGTTGAAGAGCTACATCCAAAAGACATGATCAAACTCTCATGTTTGATATTGCAATCCAAAGAGAAACCAGAGTTCAGTGAACAGTAAATGTGATTCTGCACAACCTTATTATCTTTTCATCTCAACAGTTAAACCTATATGAGGGAGTGCAAAGAGGTTACAAAATGCTATCAGCACAGTTTATTAAATGTTCCTTTTGCATTCATTTTGTAGCAGGATAAAACTTAAGGTAGAAGAGAATTAAACACCAGTAAGTTGAGAGGACCAGGACTGGTTCTTGAGAAATCATCTTGGCCTCCAGCAACAAGGGCAAATTTTTCTTCAAGAAATTTTGCACTACTGTTGAGCAGATCTAAGCAGATTCGCTCTTAGTATGTTAGCTAAGCAAAAGCAATTGGCAGAGGCATAGACTCTTCCCTTATTTCCCATAAATAGGGCCGGAAGTAACAGATAAAGGACACTTTTCACCTGTTTTTTTCTTTCCACCCCATAATCATACACCTCTTCTCCATTATTCAGGGATTTCTTGGAATCTTCCAATACGACCTTGGAATTCAGGTGAAATTTGGGCCATACTGAAGTCAACAGCACCATTCCTTCCAATTTCAAAAGATGAAGGATTTCACGCTTTGCGGTGTTCCTCCTCCCCACCCTTTTTAGATCATTATATTCTGGTTTTGAACTTTGTCTTCTTAACCTTCCTCCTCACACCTCGCCCAAGAGAGATTTTGCTTACTTCTCTTCAAAAAGCACCTTCAGATCACTTCAAGTTATGATTGTTATTATGAACTCAAGAAAATTCACGCTGTTGTCCTAGCTGCATGTTTAGGAAGCACAGCCTAGAATCTGAAGCCTTCAGCTCTTACAAAAATGAGAGTGGAAGAGTGCTCTCAGGCATGAGTTACAGGGTTCCTCCACAATCTAGAAATAGTCAGATAAAACTAGTCATTGAATTAATCAGCCTTTAAAGGATATTCTCATTGTTGCATAATTAATTTAGCACATAAAATTCTAGTACGCAGAAGTTAGCTACCTCAACAGTGAGAATCCTATGTACTGCTTTCATTACATGAGAAAGAAATGACAAAAGCAAGTCTGCAAAATAAGGCCAACATAGCCAGCAGCCCTCGTGGGCCAAATGGCTGCAGAAAGAGCTGCTTCCAAGTTTCATGTAGCTTTTTCCTTCCCCATCAAACTCAGCCCAGTACAAGACCGGCAGGACACACTCGCTTGGACACCATCACCCACCAGGGATGTCTGCTTCTCTGGCTAGAAGCCACATTTCTAGAAAAATGGCCATGAGCAGCAAATGAAAAAGGTGTGACAAAAGAGGGGTTTTTCACATGACTCTTCTCATGTACTCTCCTTTTTCATAACTACGAGAACTCTGAAGTGAGTGGAGGGGAAAAAAAAAACAAACCAAACGCACACAGGCAAGCAATTTCTCTCCATAAACAATAAGCAAAACTCCTATACTCAAACGAAGTTGAGGGCTACAGACAATAAAATGGAGACATAGGCCCTGTTCTTTCTACTGCCTGAGAAATGAAGGCAGAAGTCAGCAGCTTGATATTCTTCCTTGCTGCTTCACACTACTTTTTCACCTTATTTTGACAGCAGTGGGAATAAAGACAAAAGAAGCACCAAAGAACAAAGCATGAATCCTATTCTGACCAAAAGAGGGAGGAGGAACAAAAGATATAAGCGGAAGTGGGTGGACTACTTATAGCAATTATTGTCAAATATTTTTGCACTTCCTTCCTTAATGTAGCTCCTTTCCTACACAAAGGCCTACAAATAGTTCTGAGAGGTTCCCATTGTAGAACAAGGAGAAAGGAAAACTCTAATAAGACTATGCAATGAAGATAAATTTTCCCAATAATGTAAGCTACAGGAAACACATGGAGGTCAAATAAAACTATTATTTGCCTTTTCAAACACTGTTTTCTTCAGCTGCTAAATAAAAACATTATGAAGCCATTTTACACAGTAAAATTTAACCTTATATTAACCTTCCATATTAAGTAAACAAACCTTTCTAGCCAATAAGCATCTCTGTGAACTCTCCAAGATGATAAGCAATACCTTAATTACATTCATTTACATGACTTTGAAATTGTTCCAGACCAAAGTCAACAACTACAAGGTCAAAGAGTATGGAATCTAAAATAAGGAGAAATCCATAGTCGGCCAGTTCACACAAGCATGCTGCAGCATCCTTTCTAGCCAGTTTGTAAAAGGTCAGGGATACCAACCAAGTGCCTGCCTTCTCATCAATCACATGAAAAAAAGAAAATCCTCTGAAACGCCAAAGACTGAATGCGTCCTTTCTATTTCTGAAGACTATTCAAAGTTGAAAACAATGGACACTTTGGAATTGTTTTTAATGTTTAATGGCCAATCAAGCTGTATGAATAAGTTATGCAAACATTTTGCAATATTCTAACTCAAAGGCACAATACAAAAGAGATATTTAAAAAAATGCAGCCAATTCACCGACAATTACAAAATATTTAGCACAGTGCCATTATATTCATAACGCTAAACTAAGTAGTTTTGCTGAGATTTATCCAATGATGAAAATGAAACAGTAGAAGAGAAGCCACCACACAACGACTACATATGATGTGCTTCATGAACTGCGCAGATTCGAAGAGAAGCCAAATAAAAAAATCACTCCCTAGACTTCCACTCTCATCAACAGAACTTGACTGTATCCTTAAGACATGTGGAGAAAATATCCTGTGTTTAGCCCTGAGTACAGTCTTTAGCGTGCTTCCTGAAAACCTTGATTATTCAATCTGTGCTACGCTTAGAGCGGGAAATGCTAGTTACACTCAGGCAGCAATTAGATTTTAACAGTGACTGTTGCAAGAAACTTCATGAAGTATGTTCTGTCCTGAAACAGCAGGAAAGCAGACACAATGTCCACCCCATTCCCAAGACATTAGATAATGGCTCAGGTATGATCAATAGCAATCAAATTAGCCAAAATATAGTATACATGCACACCACACTAATGGATCATTTCAGGATTGTATTTTGTGTATTATAACCATTAGAATATTACAAATATGCATACACGAACATCTAAAGTATAGCTTTTGGACTTAGGCAATCCCACATCAACGTGCTGCAGCTGACAACATTTTCTTAGTATTAAATTAGATAAATCTCCCTGCACCCTCACTTTACTAGCCAAGCACTTTTTACACAACTCTCAAGCCAACAACTTTCTGCAATTTAAGTATGATTTAGTGCAAGAGAAGCAATGAGTATTATAAAATTTATGCTTGTTCACCTTCTCTCCCCACAGAGAAGGGCAAGATGTTTTTTCATGTAAATATGTATTAGATCCAAATCATTTAAATAGATATTATTCCACAGAGAACATGATGCTGCATATGCCCATTTCAGCTCCATGTTACTAAATAAACTGCAAGATAATGATGTTGCCTTGCTCATCCTAGAGGACACTGAAAATATTTCTAGGCATTTCAAACAGAAATAAAAGGAAGAGACTTTCACAAGAACAAAAGAAAAACTAAGGTGGCTCTTACAAACCTAGATAAGGTGAAGACACGTTACTCACAAATTAGTATATATCTTCAGCAACAGGCTACAGCTGTTGGAGCAAAAGTATAGCTCAGGTACATGGAGCAGGTTTTATAGTACGAATATCAAGTCATTACTATCTTTTTTTTTTTTTTTTTAAATGGAGCAAGGAAAAGATAATGTTTGCAAGCAGAAAACCAAGAAATTTTAGACAGGTGACTAATTTTAGAAGTTAATGTAGGACTGTTAAATGCAAGGTGCCAAATGTTAATTTCATGAAGTTTTATTTCTCATTTCTATTTAGCTACAAGTATCACTGCTCGACTGAATTGAGAAAGAGAACAGGGAAAACTTAAACAATGTCTTTTAAATATGAGAGCTTTAAGCATTACTTTTAAATGAGCACATCCACCCTGCTGCTTTTCACAAAATACAAAGGAACTTAACTATAAATGTATTTTGTGATAACATACTGATTAACAATTAAATAAATACATGATTTTGAATTAAAAGTGAGGAAGACTATCATTGGTCTTGAAGCTACCACATATCATTTGGGCCACAGTCAGTTATCTTACGATACAGTCTGACCTCTACTTGATTTTAAAATAGGATAATCACCTTCAACTATGTATGAACCTTGAACATTATCAAAAACAGTTTTATTGCATCAACGATTTATTAATAGTCTTATATTAATAGTAATGTAACTTTGACTTTACAAAGTCATAAAGATGACGAGAAACATAGTCAAGACTTACTGTGCTACCTATTTTATTTTAGGCTTGTAAGGCAACCTCAGGATACAATCAGAAAAACTATCCAGAGGTTAACAGCTACAAAGGAAAACCCAACAGAATACGCAAGTATCATCCCAGTTCAGCAACGAAGTGGGAAGGATACAGAGAGCATAGTGAAGCTAAATAATGAAACCTTTTAAGTACTGAAATTCTCCTATAGCCAACCGTGCTTGGAACTGGAAAACTGCTCGTGCTGAGGCAGGTAATCTCTGGACAAGCACATTAACAGCAACTGCTATAAAGAAAAGGTGTGAGCCTTACACAGGCACACATTAAGCTAGATTCCCCATCCAAGTAAAGCATTACAAGACAACCAAAGCCTACAGGCTCACATTCAAAACAAAACTGATGAAGAAGAAAACATTCCTCCCAGAACCTTCTGGTTGAAAACACTTGCTGCAGCAGCCCTGCCACGTTCTTCTTCGTGTTGCATGGTCACTTTTATAGCTGTTAGCCCCATTACACCACAGTTGACAGTTTAAACAAAGAGCAGCTAAGAAAGTACAATATTCTATAACTGGCATTTACAGCATCGGCCTTGGGACTTCTAATCTTTACCAGACGGGCACACAAATCAATCTATCAGCTCATAAAGGTGTGCTTTTTTAACCTCTAAAACAGATGGGATTGGCCAGAAATGTCTGGCATGTCAAACTGCTAATCACTGCTGCCCTTTGCACAAAATAACCCACTTAAGTTGAGGCATGGTTGCACTGTAACAGACATTAGTCTGTGGGAAACCCATTTAACTGTCACATACTCCCGCCACTCCTGCTCTCCCTTAATTAAGCCTAATGCCTTATGCTTTGACCTTTTGTTCTAGCCTATTAACCCTATCTAGTACAAGTTCAAATATGTTAAACTTAAAAGTTTGCTGTAAAGTATTAAATGCCGAGCTACAGAATGAACAAGGGACATTTCTCTACCCTGCGTGTTACCATTCCTTTATCAAATTTTCTAGGCTGACAAAATGGAAGCACTGTTAGTCCCCACAGACAAAATATATCCAAACTCTAATCAGTTTCACAGAAAAAAAAAAAAAAAAAAGGCTGAGTTTCTTCCACTTGCATAGCCTTTTACCTCTTCAGAGGAGAAACAAGGAAAGGAATAAATGAAGTGAAACTTCTGTTTGCAACTTTATCTCCTCAGGCTTTCAGGTTTTTATCCAAGAAAAGCACGTATTATCAGCCAAGATCATACTACACTCATTTGCTCTTCTCTGAAACCTATCATTACAAATTATATGCAATTGGTTTACAGTGACCAATTCCTCCTCAATTAAAGGCTGTCTCTGTCAACCTTGCTCATACTGAGTCACCACCTTGTTCTTTTGACAAAATAGTTACAATTACTATTAGTTTTTAATTCTCCTCTGTTTTCTTATGAGCTGCATCTTTTGAATAAACTTAAACAAGGACATAATTTGTAATTTTTAGCTCACTGCCACAGACCTTTCCTTTGATGGAAGCTCAACTTTGGCATCACTGCCTTCCCCTCTTGTATCTTTTACTTTATGAAAGTTACACAGCATCAACAAGATCAACAGTTACATATGCAAAGCAGTACTCTTTTGGAGAAAGACCACCCGAATGGTTCACAACTGACTTAAAACAAGAAATCCCATTCCAGTTACAAAAACAAAACTCTGATCAAGACACAACTCTACTGCACTCCACAATAAAGCTATTTACAACGTTACGCAATGAAAATTTGTACACCATCACAGGTATTCTACAACTAAGTGCCCATAACCAATAAACAAACCTCTTCCTCACTCCAAAAAAATAATCAAGACACAGCATGTAACTGCTTTATAATGTTGGTTAGAAACGGAAAAAGAAACACTAACTGTCAGGATTGTGCCATGTATACACTGACAAACACATTTTCTCAAATCTTTAGTTTAACCACCTTACTGACAAGCTGAATACTTCATACAAGACCCTTATTAACAGTTTACACTTCTGCAACTCTAACCAAAGAGAACTGCTTTTAAACAGAGATGAATCTTGAAACGAAACTTTGAATTACTTTAGCTATTTTTGAAGATGTGAAAGATTTCAAAAAGCTTGTTGCCACAAAAGCCACTGTCTACTAAGTTCTGTTAAGGTTATATAAGTAACCATCTGCTGCTGATCACAATAATTCACAAGTTTTAAATAGCTAATTTATTAATTATGTTTTAACTCCAAAATGCCTATCTTATGATTCTGAGACCGGCAAGTAACACAGTTAACTTTCCTGTAAATTCAATTGCTCAGAGAACTAAGTAGCACTGCAGCAATGCCAGACTTCTTTCTTTGAGAAGTCAAATAGGAAACATTATGGGGAAGAGGCGGGGGGGGGGGGGGGGGGGGGGCCAGGGGGGGAAATGGATCCCTCATCTTGATTTCCCTTTATTTCCAAAACACTGATTCTGGATAAATCCAAATCTCAATTTAAAAAGCTCAGATATTGTCTAATGATTTCACTTTGCTGTATTCTGCTGTGATGGAGATGCTCAAACTGCAGTACACAGACCCATACTATAGTCAAACAAAGCCAAGCAACACATGGATTTATCAAGAAAAAAAAAAAGAAAAATATATCCTTGCATCTGCCATCTGTGTCATTACAACACACAGAGAAGTTTTGCAGGCTGGGATTTGGTATGACTGCCTCCAGCTTCTAGACCTTCCCTACTAATGCTCACAAAAGTTGCCACTGGAGGCAATGCAAATGAGTCCTAAGAGAGACCAGAAACAAAACAACAACTGCTTGTCAACCATTACATGCCCAAATTGTATTCTTTATGCTCATCAGCATTCTCAAGTTCTTAGGCATGCATGTAGGCCCACCGAGTACAGTGGGGCTACTCAAGTGAATAAAATCACTCACAAACCAAAGTGCATATACATAAGCAATCACTGGACAACACTGAGGGAATTATTGCCCAGTATCAAAGAAAAATAGGATTTAGGAAATAGGTACCAAGGGAGCAGATCCAAACAAAATGACAGTGGTGCTAAATGTCTACAAGCCATTGTAATGTAATATCTAATAGTGATTTTACTGTGACGGTCCCTTGCCACAGAAGCTCAATTTGAATCTGTTTCATTTAAAAAATAAGAAAGAATGCAACACCGTAAATTGTATTTAATCTTCTCTTTCACTCTGAAATTACACATAGATCAAGTTCTTCTCTATTTAGCAGCTACCTCCCAAACAAGTAGGCTAAATCTTCAGAATTTACCAGCAAATTCCATACAAAAAGTTTGAATGGTACTAACATACTAATTTCTCTTTAATCAGCACACACTGAAAAAGTCTTACAATAAAAAGAGAGGGATTAACTTGAAAATTTGTCACTTTAAAGACATTATAATCCTAAAAGACTTACACAGGGCAGACAGCTGTCTTGACATTTTACGAGACAAAGAGGAAACCCCAAAACAAAAAGACAAGGTAAATAACCCAAACAAATTATTTACCTTGAAAGTGGTCCCATCAGGAAAGCTCTTCCTTCAGGAGTCCAAGGACACATTAATTTTCTTCCTCAACAATTCCACGCTTTATCTGAAAACAACAGGAGAAATTGCCCTATGAAAGTGCACATACCAATTTTTCCTATCCCATATACTCCTATCTACTTTTTTATTGTTGGTGTAACAGAAAGCAATGCTTTATTTTGGTTAGTAAGAACTGCAAATAACATTTTTATTTCAGAAGAAAAACATAACTCCAAACTTCAGAAATCAAAGTCTTCCACACAGAACCATTATTAAAACAAGTAGAAACAACTTGCATTGCCTAGACTTGTATCGACTATGGGGACAGTATTTCTGCAAGCACAAAATCCACGATCAACTCTGATTCAAAGCCACCGCCCTCTTTTTTCTTTCATTCAAAAAAACAGCTCTGACACAGAAGCCCTCCTTCCCATGTCGCGATAACTGCTCAACACGTCAAACTTGCACCTATGAACGTCAAAATGGTATTTTTTTAAAGAGCCTCTATTAATTTAAATATATATACACGCAAGGAAAAGACAAGAGCATAGTATAATTGAGGAACGTAATGCTGAACACCAAAAAATTAGTTAAAGAAACTAAATCAGTAGAAATGACAATATTCACTTTCCAGATATTTAGGAATTTAATAGTATAAATTTTATAGTTAAAAGATATCCCTCACAAGCACCACCTTAAAAAAAAAAAAATAAAATCTTCTCAGCACTTCTCTATTATCCCTAAGCGAACTTCTGCTAAAAGAGGCAATCTTACAGCTAGCCCAGATCATTGTTGTTTGTACTATTTCAGCTTTGTTCTTGTGACAAGCCTCATTATTAAAGGTTATGTTAAATCTTCTGCCACCAAGTTACCACCCAAGCAGCAAGTTTATTATGCATAAAGAGTTGAATTTAACTACAACAAAATATTTTTTAAAAAAACCTTCACACACAAAACCAGACTTTCTCCCCAGTTTGGCTAAACTTTCACCTCTTCTTGCTTGGCAGGGGGAGAGCTCCTCTCCTCTTTCCCACTCTTTAGCTTCTGTTCTCACAAAAACTGCATACAAAAGCTCTTTAAACACAGAATTTCTCTAGCACAGAGTACCCACAGGTGGGTTACGGGCACGCAGGGTGGAGAGAGGCAGAGCGGGAAGTGTGCATTGGGGGCAGCTCAGCATTTCCCCCTTCCACAAAACCACTTGGGCAAAGCCAGCTTAAAGAAAACAAGAAAACGTCTCATTTACCACTGCAACATGTTAACGGGGGGGGGGGGGGGGGGGGGGGGGGGGGGGGCAGAGATACAGGTGTTGATAGATGGGTCATCATCCAAAAAAGACCTACTCAAAGCTTTCAGGTACATGAAATAACAGAAGCATGCAGGACTACCGCCAGCATGAAGGCCCAACAAAAGCAATAAATCCAGTTAAGCTGAAAAATAAGTAAATACCCTGAAATACTACACACAGGCACTATTTCAAATCCTTTCTCTATATACATCACAAAATAAAAAGCCAGTTTGCACCACAGAACAGAACAGTAGCAATCCTCCACATTTGGATTCAATTAGGAGAAAAAGAAATAGCTATAAAGCTACCACTGAGTCAAAACAAACAGAGAAATGACAGGTAGAGTGACAAAGGTGGTAATAAACCAAGTTCAAAGTCTTCCCAACCCCATTTCACTGAAGGGGCAAATAAGCTAGATGTAGAATTTTTTTGTGACCAAAGGAAAAACAGGACAAGAGGTCTCTTACAGCAGAAGGAAGCAGCACTTTGAAAAAATATATATTCGCCTTCTCAAGTCACCTTAATTTGAGAAAAACAGGGGTTTTGTTCTATACTATAGATGTAGACAAAATGTTTGCCATCACTGATAAGAGGTTTTATTTAAGTATTTCCACTTCCAAGAGACGAAAGATTTCCATCTAGTAGGGGGGGAAAATACAAAACAAAACAAACACCCCATACTGTATTGTCACCAAGGTTCAACATATAGACAGGATTTCTTTTAAGTCAGCATTAAACAGCCTTTTCAGCATTGTTCCAGGCAACTACAAAAGGTTTGTAAGAGTTTAAAGACAAAAGAACAAAATAACTTGTTCTTTCTGGGGAAAATTCCATATTCCTTCAATACTGTTTTAAAAATGAAAAAAAAAAAAAGCTTTTCTAGAATAATCCTTTATTGATGAAAACTTCACATCTGGATCACTTGTTTTGTACACCTTGTAGTTTTTTTGAATGTTGATTTGTTTCATATTATAAACTGCTGAAAGTGGGACAGGTGAGGTCATGAACAATGCCAACGTGACAATCTCCTGGAGCAAGAACAGTAATTTCTTTCTACCTCTGAGGTGAGACCCACCATCCACATCACTGGAAAAGCCTTTAAATTTCCTTTCCCACTCCCTTTTCATAGTGGGGTGGGGCACAGAAGTAGAAAGCCTGTAGCCATGAATCTTAAAAGTTTTCTGTGAAAAAAAATCAGCATCTGAGCAACAGTATCAACCTAGCACCACCTAGAACAAAAATACAGTTTTCCTGTGAGCAAGACATACTACTAAGGAGACGTTTCAACATAGAAATTCATTAAGTGCTTTTTGGGGCAAATTAAATACTCCCTTACTTGTTTTCAAATAAAGTTTCCGTTAAGACTGAAACACATCTTACACCTAGCACCTGATCTCTCATGATAACTCCCTCACAACTTTCTTTCTCAAGAGGAGGAAGGGCAGCCCACCAGAAGTCTTCCCCAACGCTGAGCTTCTTTTCTCCACTAAACTCAATGTCTTAGAAACCAGTGACTAACAGAAGATCTGTAGCTTCTGCTTTTAATCTGATTTTGTCTATAAGCAAAATTGGCTTTCCTCAGCTGAAGACAATCAAGTTTAGAAGTAAGTGGTACAAAACCAGTTTCTCTCAAGATAGGCAGTTAAACAGGAGCAATGAGCTCCAGTAACAATTTAAGTACGAGAAGACTATGCCAGGAGGCGTTTGAACCAAACTAAGATGGCTAGCAACAGCTTCTTCCCATTTTGACACATGAATATTTATTTACATAACTTAGTTCCTATTCTCCCTCTTCAACCATCAAGCCAAGTGACCTGCAACAGACAGCCAAATAAATTATCAAATTAATTCTTTCAAGTGCTAAATAGGTCCGTTAACATTTTGAAGCATTTGAAATAAATAATTCAGAAACACTAAAGTGTAGCATTCATCTTGACCAAAAGAATCCCTCTGCCCTCTCTTCCTGAGGCAGACCTTCCCACCGGAGAATGCAATGAAGTTTTTAGGTGACCACGTATGTCCACCCAAAGCACAACCTGCCAACCAGAGCGAGTTGTTTTCCAATTTGGTATGTTCAAACGCAACTAGCAAAACCCTAACACCACAATACGCAAAAGCATGCCACAAACCCTTTAAGTACTTTCCTCACAGCTTTCCTCATATTTGCCACAGGCAGGCCAGCACAGTGCAGATAGCTACTGTTCTTATCGCCTTGGCCTGTTTGGCAGGAAGAAAGAGCAAACCACAAATGCTGTTGCCATTAACCTTTTTGTCTTTAGTTTACAGACAGACTGTCAAGTTTATTTTTTTTGTGTATTTGTGCATATTCTTTATTACTTTTTCCTCCTGTTGAGGCATTCCCTACCCGCATTACCTTTCCACTTGCCTGTCATTAAACCCCTGCTGAGCAGTAACGATTTACACTTTAAAATTTGCACTTCTTGTCTCAAAGAATATTTATCCTTTTTTAATCGACAGGACAGTTATCCTGTTTATCCCACCTACTGCCCACCACCCAGCCCGCCGCTTGGCGTGTGCTGCCCAGCAGCTAGGAGAAGAGCCCAGTTGATCCCAGCCTCCCTTGCTGGCAGGGGAGGTCAGCCACCAAAGCCCCAATCCCAAAGGGGCTTGTGCTCCCACACCAGGCACCCAGCTGGAAACCCCATGCTCTCTCCAGTCTCTCTTCTGGCCCCTCTCCACTCCCCAGACATTCCCATCCAGGAAAAATAACACCAGTCATTTGCATTCTGAGGTTCAGGCAAGTTCTGAAGAGCTATTCTAAAATTAACAAAATATTATAGTCCTCATGTCTTCTCTGATAGCCTGCAAGGAGGTGTCAAGAACAACCCTTGAACGAGACAGCTGTGGGAAACGCAAAACCCTGGCTTTGCCTTGGGCAAGTTTACACATGTGCTCCACACGACGCAAAACGTAGTTTATCTTTTAATACAGTACTGTCCTGCACTGTCACTAGTAAAATTAACAGCGCTCTTACTGCTAACAATAATACAGCTGGTATTACAGAAACCTTTTGCTGATGTTCAAAGCCAGAAAAATAAAGTTAGCTCTGAAAAGACAAAATAAGCTTTAAGCAAGCAAGCCTTTGTCAACTCATTTAAACCAATCCCACATCAAGCAAAACGTATACGATCGTCGTAAAGTTAATTCATGTTTAAGTTCTATAACTTTTATGGAATCTCTTAAAAAAAAAAAAAAGACATTTTCCTTAGTGCCTTTTACAGAACAGATTCACCCTAAACACAATTATCAAACACTGCAGGTAATACAGCCAGCATTTAAATCACCCATTTACGTTTACAATATAAAAACATTAGTTCACTTTTACTTCCCTATCAACATAGGTTTTATGACTATAATAAATTTTGGTTATTTTATTTTCCTCCAATTTTGATTAGCACATCTTTCACTTTAGAAAAAAACCCAAACAAGCATGGGGAGCAGCAAGGAAGACCACGTTTTCATCTGGTAATCTTCTACCCCAAGACTAATAGAAAAAAAAAAAAAAAACAATCCATCCAGCACGGTTTCACACTTGACAGCGCCTCGTACTCTGTGCAGGCATGGTCTACAAAAACCTGAAAACCATTGACAGCTCTCGCTCATTAGATAACTGAGAACTGTAGGCCAGTCTAACAGCAGGTCAGATTTCACCCCTACCCGAAACAGCAGTCACTACTCGTTACCTCTTCCATCCCACTCAACAGAAAATGTGCACCCTTACGTATGCATTTCACTCACTACAAACTTGCTGTCTTGCTTTGGAGTCAATGTCAATCCCCTCGAGAGAGACCACTGATAATATAACAAGCCAGACTATTCGACCACAAGTTTGGGAAGACAGTTGCCCCACATAGCAGAAGCCCCAAATCTGCCTGAACATCGTTCTGGATGAGAACTTTTGCGCTCTGAGATGTCAACTCCTGCTGCCCGGATAGCAACAACACTCAGATGTCATTAAATCAGACTTTAGCCACAAGATAGCCTCGGCTCAGAAAGCTTTTGTCATATGGCATCTTAACGTGTCACTTTCTAGTGTGTTCAGTCGGCCCCAGAAACACTAAAGAGCATTTGAATATTAAAGAAAAAATGTTTTCTACGACTTGCTCAGGGATACACCACCCCCCCTCCACAGCTGACTGCTTCCTCCCCACCGGTCCTCAGACTGGATTCGCACTCTTTGTTAAACAAAGCTTTACAGGGTCTCTGAGCATTTATAGTGCCATGACTCAGTTAAATTTTGATCAGCCTGTGAGCTGTCAAGACACTGCAGGCAGGTCCCCTCAAAATAAAACAAGGAATAACATAGTCTCCAGATTCCAGAGAGATGAGGCAGAAGGGGACAACTTCCACTACAGCTTTCC
Organism: Leptosomus discolor; assembly: GCF_034619465.1. Taxonomy (NCBI): domain Eukaryota; kingdom Metazoa; phylum Chordata; class Aves; order Leptosomiformes; family Leptosomidae; genus Leptosomus; species Leptosomus discolor. Next base: position 110,498,542 of record NC_141391.1, on the reverse strand, counting down.
TAACAATATAATCCTGACTCCAAAAACCCCACCGTTTTTTTTTTCAACATCTTCAACACGTATCAAGCATTTTAGCTAAATTCCTGTTTAAATTAAAAACCTAATAAATCGAAGAAACCACAACACAGGAGGAGAGGTGCAGCACAGACACAAGGCTGTTTGCACGTTACAAAGCTGCCCCTTATTTTGCCCACACTACGTTTCTTTAGGTTTCACTACCTTCCAACTTAATCACCGACTGACACTTACAAAGAACAGCCTCAAACAACATGTTGTGTATGGAGAGAGGGAGGGGAAGGAGGGGGGGGGAATCACCTTTAAAGGGCTTCAGGGACACAAAACCACGTCTGGAAAAGTAACCTTTAGTCTAGAAAGGAAACAGCGACGTCCCTAAGCAGCCCGACGCGATGAGGAGGCATCTTGGGGGGGGAGGGGGGGGGGGGGGAGGAGGGCTCCGAGCGTGTACCACCACCAAGAGGCAAAGGGGTAAAGGCCCCCACGGCACCGTCTGCCCGCCGGCAGGTAGCGGCGGCGCCGGCAGCCACAGCGGCCGGGGGAGGCGAGCAGAGGAGGCTGCGGGGGGGTGGCGAGCAGAGGGAAGCGTGGCCTTGCCCGCAGCCGCCGTGACAGCAGCCGGGCGGCGGCAGGCGAGGCCACGGCCGGCGGGGCCGAGTCTCCCCGCACCCCCCGGGCGGCCGCCGGCGCCTCCCCGGACGCCGCAGCCGCTGCGCACCGAGCTTGCGGCTCTGCAAGTAATTCGCACGCACACCGGGGGGAGGAGGGGGGTGTCCCTCCGAAACGGGGACCGAGGCTTGCGGCCAGCGCTCGGGAAAGCACTGGTGGGTCGCGGGGGTAAAGACTAGTAACTTTTCCGTCCCTCCAGCTCCCCCAAACCCACCCTGCCCAGGCAAACTTTCAGCTCGCACCCGGGTGTGGGGGGGTGCCGGAGGGGCAGCCGTCACCGGAAACAGCTCCCGCCGCCGCGGCCGCCCCCGCGCCGGGCTCACCCCGGCATTGTTCCCCGCCGCCGCCTCCCCGCCCGGCAGCGCAGCCCCGACCCGCCCCGCTCGGCCATTTCCCCCGCCAGCCAGCAGAAGAGCGCCGCACTCACCCCGCAGCGGGCCCGTGCAACCCCCCCCGCGCTCCCTCCACCGCGGCGGCGGCTCCTCCCGGGCGGGCTGCCTGCCCGCCGGCCGGCCGGCCTCGCCTCTGGGGGAGGCTCCTCCGGCGGCCCCCACGCAGGCAGCGGGCACCCACGCACAACCCTGGCCCAGAGGCCAGAGCAAGCGGCGGCGTGGGGGAAGCTCCGGCGGCCAGTCCCGGCGCGGAGGTCCGGGGAGCGACGGCGGCGGCTCCCACAGCCGAGGTGGGCGGCTGGGTCCCCGGGCTGGAGGGCAGGACGTGCCGCGCCGCCTCCCACCGCACCTCTCTCTCCCTCCCTCCCTCCCTCCCCTCCTCCCTCCCCCCCCGGCCCCGCGCACATACACGGCGAGCTCCGCTCCTCTCCGCGCCCCTCCGCGGCTCGGGGCTCTGCTGCAATGCCTGTGAGGCTGACTTTCAAAGCCTAACCCGCAGCCGCGATCCTCCCCGCCTTCCACCTCGCCCGCCGCGGCGCAGCCCGGCCCCTCCCCGCGCCGCGCCATTCATCTCTCCAGCCAAGTTTCTTAACCCTTTTCTAACCCCGGAGCGAAGGGAGGGGAGGGGAAGGAAGGAGGGGAGGGCGGGATGCGCCCGCACCCCCCCTCCCCCCCGCCGCACAGTTCGCGGAAGGGGGCTGCGGAGCGGGTGCCACTAAACGTGCCGCACGTACGCAAGTGGCGTCGCCTCCTGCCCTCTCTAATTAATCTACCGAAGGCGCAGAGCCCCCGGGAAACAAACTTACGAGCGGTAGCACCGGAGGACTCGTATTTGATGAAAACAGCAGTGGCTTAAAAATAACACCTTTTTTTTTTTTTTTTTTTTTTCCTTCTTCGGCTCGCTTAGAATAACGGAGGGGGGGCGCTTTCAGCGATTGAGCATTTCTTGGCGGTTTAGAGCTTGTATTTTCAGCCTTTTCTCCGAAAAACAAGCGCTAGAAACTTTTTTTTTTTTTTTTTTTTTTTTTTTTAACGAAAAGCCGAGAGGCTCCCGCCAGCGGCCGCCCCGGCCTCACGAGTGCTCCCGGAGGACCGGCGGGCACTGCCTCCCTCCTGCCCCCCGGCCCCGCCGACCGGGCCAGCCCTGCCCTCACGGCTTCCAGCACTTCCCGTTATCCCTCTGCCGCCCAGGCCGGGCGGGGATGGCCACCGCGCCCGGGGGAGGGGAGCATCCCTCCCGGCTTGAGCCGGGGCGCCCGGCCGTCCCTGTGCCGCGGGGCGGAGGAGAGCCCCCCGGCTTCCAAACTGCTCCCCCCGCGGACGCGGTTCGAGAACTGGGGGTCAAAACGGTTCGTCAAGGCCGTGCTCTTTGCCCACATGGTAAGAAATACAATTTGGGAGAAAAACCAGCCTTGGGCAGAGCTCCCAAGAAGAGTCAGCCCTCCATTTTGGTAGGTGGCATCCTCACAACCTCTGCTGTCAGAAATTGCGTTAGACGTCAAGTTGTTCTTTAGACTTCATTCCCGTCAAAGAAGAGAGTATCCAGAGATACACGCTGAACCTGACTGTATAGGCGAAGCCACAAAGTGCCTGTGACCTTCGTCACATCTTCTGTGAGCCTGTGTTTAACAAACTGCTCGACTCTTTGCGTGGTGTTTGCCAAATACTTTACAGAACCCTTCGTGATGCTTCTTCTAGAAGTTAAAGACTGAGAAAAGCGAAACAAATTTGTTTACAAGTCGCTTGTAAATTGTGTGATAGTATCTGCATTAGCATATGCCAACATTTTAGTTCTAAAACTCGGGTGAAATAATTATAAATAGTATATTCAAGCATCTTTTTAATAGAAGACTAACATTGTCAAAGAACATATGAATTTCTGCTTTAAGGAAAGCAAAAGGGAGTCACGCTTGTGAAAAGCCAATTATTTTAACCTAGAGGTACCGTGAATGAAAGTAGATGTAGGAATGTTAAGCAAAACCTCTTTCACTTTGGAATGCACGGATTGTGTACAGGCTTACAGCAGAGCTAGTAATGTATTACTTGACCTATTTTTTTTAAGCCAATGAAAGATTTAGGTTAACTTCATCATCATGTGTTTTTAACCACTTTCTTCCAGAAACGCAGCAGCATTTTCTAAAGCTGGTGCATGTCATGATGTCTGTACAACAGTCTCTTTTTTTGAGAGTGTCTCATAATAGACGCTGATCATACTTCCATTAAAACAAGAAGTGTTGCTATTCATTTCCACAGTTGGCTCATTAGCAAATTCCGATTGTAAAGAAATGATCTTTAATATTTTTATTTCACAAAGAATCTTTAGCTCAAAAATTTTTCAATGCTAAGCAGCTGAATTATCTAGGGAAAAGGAAATTTTCTCATTACTGCAGCAATTTAGCTGCTATTTCAATCAAGAGTGTCTGTAGTAGAGACCTCTTTCATTCTTAACCTTAGGGAATATATTGCGTAGACGAGAGACCTACAAAATGAGGAACCTTGGACAGGCAACAGAAAAAATGTGTATGTGGAATATTTGTTAAATTATTGTTGTTAGGCAACATATAGTTGCCTGAGGACGCAAGTTTCGATATGACGTAATCAACTGAGGCTGTATTAAATAATACAACTTCTGGATTTAGCAGGTTATTTCCAAGACTTGATATTCATATCACACTGAATTGTGCCACTTGCTCATATTTACTTAAACTATGAGAATTGAAGCAATGTATGAAATAAATGCTCTATACAAGTAAAGGAAAAATCCTAGCACACGGTGAAATCAGTCTCTCAAGAAGTATGAAAGTACTGTTGTGTATTTGTTGGTTCTTCATGTGCAGTCTTCACCCAAACCTAAACACACACTCACTCTCTAAGCATAAAAGATGAGCATCTGCCGATATACCTACCTATCTACCATCTGTGGGTGGTGTCTCTACTTCCACTTTGCTATAGAGGTTGCAAAAGGGGACATTTTTTCAATTGTTTTCTTCAAGAGGAATTCATCACTATAAGATGTCTATAAATGGAAGGCAAATTATCACAGGAAAATGTAAACCACCTTTGGATTGGTCTTGGAAGAGAAAAAACACATTTATAGAGGTTATATTAGAACTCATTCCCAGAATTGCAAGCACTTAGTGGAGAGCTGTTGGTACCATACTTTAGTAATATCAGTGAACCACTTCTTTTTATGTTTATAAAAATACAACACCCCCCGCATACCTTCTTTACAGTTGCTAACCGGAAACGCATGCTTTTGACCTGGTGGGATTTATATCAAAATCAAAATACAATTGTGATGCTGACATTCTTGAAGTACAAAATGAATCTGTGTGACCGTTTCAAAACTGGTTAAATAAATTGTTGACATACACCCGCCTTTTTCTTCAATCACTTGGATGATTAAAATAATGCATTTAAAAATGGTCAACAAACCTACGGTTCCAGTAACAAACTTTGTCTTTATCTTTCTGAAGTAAAATGCAGAGGTCTGTGCCGTGTGGTAACAAGACACGTATTATTTTCAAAAAGAAAATGAAAATGCTATTACATGCTGCCCAAACATTTTTGAGCTAATGCTAACCTATTTTTAAATCACATAGAGTGCTTTGAAGAGCTTGGGAGAACTACAGTTGCTCTTATTTTTATCTTCCTTTGAGGCTGTCTCAGCCTCTTAAAAAACTAACAGCGCTGAAACTACCTTTTTCAATCAAAATAATTAAGGCCTTGCTTTATGGCATCCAATCATGATATTAAAGGCTTAGGATGTGGTCGAGAAGTTAGCTAGCTTTGCAGAAATTCATTTCCAGACTAAATCTTCCTCTGAACTAGTTTGTCAGCCTTACATAGACAAATAATGAAATTCTAGCCTTGACTCAGCCTAGTTCAATTCATGTAATATGTCAGATTACCCACTATTTCGAAGGTGCCTTCACAGAGGATTAAATCACCTGGTATTCCAGAACTTGTGTAGGCACACAAAATAAATTTAAAAAACCAAGTCATTATGATTCTTATTTGTTCAATAATTGACTTCAAAAGAGCTTTACGTAAATAAATTCTAATCATGTAACAGTGTTCATCTATAAAGCTGAGGTAGTAAGGTGGAAAAGTGTTCCTTTCTTCAGGAGTACTGTCTAGGATTCACTGAAATGAATGGGAACCCTACGAGTGTTATCAGAGGAAAAACTTGTCCAGGGTGAGAGTTTCTGCAGAGTGTATCATAGCGCATATCCTGTTTTGTTCATGGCAGCGGCAAGTCTGCAAGTGTTGGAGGTGGAGTTGAATTACACAATAACATGTGGAGGGAAGAACAATACTCTTCATATAACTGAAAGATATCAAGAGTACATACTGTTACTTTATCTACCTACATTTAAAATGATGAAGATATTTGTGTGCATACATAACTCATATAATTCCCTACCGGTGTGGTTTTCTACTGGTTTTTTTATTATTATTTATTTATTTATTACACAGTTTACTTATATTTTTGCAAGTACTTCGAAGCAAATAATCTGAGAGAAATGTACCCCTAGTGCCTCAAGTTGTTTCTTTTTTCCTGCATTATTTAAAAGTAGACTTCAGATCGTGACTATTTGATCTAAGAGTAATAAGCAAAGGACCAGATGCTAGAGTCTTTTCAATTACAAAAGCATTTAAAGACAGCTGTACCATATAAACTCTCATGGAGGAATCATATGCTTGCAGCATCTGGTGAGTTTTGGCCATGCCTCTAGCACACTGTATCAGTTCTGAGGCATGAGCTAGGGTGAGGCTTACTTTGCCGCATGCATTTTTGGGGTGAGGGTGTGCATTTTTTGACCATAGACAGGAGCTAACACTTCGGGTCTCATATTTGGTGGCCGGAAATAAACACTACTTTCAGCCCTTGTAACACCTTTCATGGAAAAATCAGAGGGGCATATGCTAAGTTGATATGATGACTTCCCATTGATTGTTAATATTTTACCAGAATAAAATACTGGTGTTGTTTAGCCAGAAGAACACATCCTGTACTTGTGAATTTTCTGCAGTTTCATCCCACTCACGCAAACAGACATGAAAAATACACTTCTCAGAACGTTGCTCCGATGAGTCACGTTCCTGATAGTGTGAAGGCATGTCCAGAAAATAACTAGCCTAGAGTCACTACTTCCAAACTGACATGAGAAAGTACCAGCAGAGCAGCTACAACACTATGAAAATACCATTTCTACCTGAGGGTTGATGACAATACAAAGATAACATTTGAGAAGGTTATATGCATGTAGCTGAAACCGTTCAGAACATGCATATTTCTTCCAGACTTCATATTATTTTCACCTTTGACAAAGGTGCTCCCCATGTCAGCAATAACAGATTGACTGAGGACTGAAGTATCATGCCCTCTCTCACACTCTGCATTCGGAAGTTTCTCTCAGTAACAATATTGTTTCACAGCCCCATTTTTCTGTCTGGCTATCATGAAATCTGGATAACCCTTTGTCATGGTTCTCATGATGACACAAACCATGTTGTTGAAACAGTGTGTTCTTAAATAAAATGAACAGTACGTACAAATTATACATACGGTGATCTGGCAGCCAGTACCACACTGCAAATGAATAAAGTCCTGGAAAGGCCCATTAGGAAGCAGCTAAAAAAAAGAAGCTAGTGCCCTCTTTGCCCTTCAAAATAATACAGGTAATGGGCAAATGTTTTACAATATATGAACACTTTAATTACATATTAAAATTGTAATAATATTCTTTAGTACAAATGACCTTAAGTGCTCTGACTCAAGTAAATGAAACTGCTGTGTTAAGCTAAACTATGTATCTCATGTATTTTCATTAAATATATTTACCTCCCCACATACTAGCCTATGAACAAGAGAACCTTTGATGGAAAAACAATCATATAAAATACAAGTTGTTTTCATACACTTAAGTTATCGTTCTACCCATCCACTAACTTGGAACATTTACTTGAGTTACATTAAGTCAAAGTTTTAATTTCTTTATTCTTTACTTCTTTTATAAGAAAAATAATAAATAATAGCTTATTTTCTTTAACAACAAATAAAAGGAAAACAAGCAAGTCCTGGTTTATTTTGTCTGATTTCAGTTACACCAGGGTGTAACTGAACAGGGTGTAAATTAAATACCAAATTTGTAATATGGCTCAGGATACCTTACTTTAGCCAGCTCATTCCTCATACCTCAGAAGAATGGATGTTTTATTGATGAAATAATACAGTACCAGTGTTTTAAATGCCAAAGTAGCACCTTATCTTTTCCGTTTGTCTGTAATTTTTTTTTTAAGTTGCTGATTGTTTTCTTTCTTTTTTTCATCATGAGAGTCGGAGGGAGAGGTGAAGGAAAGAGGTTGGTCTGAGAAGATTACTGGAATTCAAAAGTACTGAAGATCTTTATGATTTTCTTGTTTTATAATGAAAAGAAAAAATTTTATTTGGGAGAAACCTACACTTAACAGTTTTTACAAATGCACAGAAACATACTGGAAAGAGAAAGAACAGGGACTACTACCCAACACTTCCTAACATCACTCATGAAAGCGCTCAGAAAAGTAACAACTAAGAAATTCTGAAAAAAATCTGGTTTCTTTGGCTAGGTACCTCAAAGGTGACTGGAAAACATGGTTCCAGGTCTGAGGATTAAATATTCTCAAAAATATTGGTGCTTACCTACCTAGCATCACAAATTTAGTCACAAGTGATTACTGCTTCTATTTAACTACAGATGCCTAGTGGGAAAGTCCATTTAAATTGTGTATAAAAAAAACTTCAGGAACTCAAATTACTGGGCCATGTAAGCGTAGATAAGTTTCTGCTTGATGGTATTTTATGTGATTAGTTTATCAGAATCATATTAGCTGTGCTTTTATAACTGATCCAACTATATATCTTTGCATATTTTTATTAGCATACAAAAATCTGGGTTTTAATAGAAGACATTACCTTCACTAAATGTTAGATATATAACAAATCCAGCTTTGATGCTGTTGATCATCCTACCGGTATTTTACATGTGACATAAAGCTGGCAGAGGCATAGGAGTGATTCAGCTCACCAGAAACCAGACAGCAACAGTTATGTTCACATAAGTTACATCCCCTCATATGCTGAGAAATTTCTCTTGCCACTTTTTGCACATATTGTAGAGAACTGCCTAGCCAAGATTGGTCTTCCTTTGAAAATCAAGGAGTGAGAACGTGGGGATACTTCCATATATAAACCGGTACTATGACCTGTTTCTGTATATCTAATTTTGGAGTATCTGCACCTTTTTTTGCTTGTCTGATATATAATTTAAAAAATCCCATCAAAGTATTTTCTGTGGAGAAGAAAATTCATTCTGTGTTTTGATGACTTAGCACAGAGAATCTGTGGGTTACTTTCTTCATTTGAACAACATCCATTTTGCTGCGTTACAATGGCCGAAACAACTTTTTAAAAGTAAAACCTTCAGTGGAGAAAAACAATTAAATTTTGTAAATAGTTTGAAAGTTTTTTTTCATGCTTATTCGGACTGAGAAGCAACCTTTTAAGTCCTCCGTTATTATTGTAATTATTGCCCACTGTACAATTCAATTGGGAAGCCAGGACCTTAGTGTTGTTGTCTTGATAGAATACTGCAAGACGCCTGAACTTGGAAGCCCCTCTTACAGAGGGAGGAGAAGGTTGAACTCCTAGGGATTCCTGCTTCTCGCTTCCTCCCACATCTGAGGAATCAGATGGTCAAGCAGCAGGAAAAAGAAATATTTCAAAAGTTTTCATGTTGAATTTTGTCCTAATCTGATGCTGTGCCTACTTTTTTGCTTTGTTTTGTTATTTTCTTTAAGCTGAACACTCTCATCTCATACAAAATTCAAACGGATCCATGTTTTTCTGACAAACTCTGTTTAAAATTACTCCATTCCCTAAAATCCCTTTTTTAATGTAAATGATACTGAAACTCTTCGTACATCAGTTCTTCAACACATTAACTTTCTTAATAGAAGATACAACTCCTTACAGGTATCTTCTAAAAAATGTATTTGGAAAAAAAAAAAGTGTCCATGTGGTTTCTCTAAAGCAGATTTAAACTCTTGAAAAGGTGATCACTATTCACAATTATTTAACAAATCATTAATAAGCTGTTAAATTGGCCAGGTTGACACAATATAGATTAATTAAATTTGTAAACATTTCTTCACCTTTCCCAGTACATAAAAGCCACTTTATGTACTAGTTATCTCTAATTTTCTACTCATGCTAGCTGATTGATGTTGCTCATATGGATACTTAAAGAAAGTTAATAAATGAAGCAAAAATCCAGTTGAATTCTTGGCTTTTTGAAACAAATAGTTTAATGTGTTTTCCAGAGTTATTTCTTCAACTGTAAATAGATTTTGTTCATTTCCATTCTATAAAGAAAAAGAAAAGGCAGAAACAATTTACTGTGTTATGACTCTCACTATAATGAAATTCTTTTTCCCAGTATCAGAGATCTACTGCGATTCCTGTAATAAGCTGTACTTGGATTTATGAGTAAAACACAGTGTAAATCATGACATGAAGACATGTAATTCTGTTTTCTATGACTCATCAGATTTTTCCTAGTTCCCACCTTCCCATCCAAAAAAAATTTCTATTTTTTTAAAATTTTGTGGCGTAAACTGCATGGTCTGGATCGTACAAAAGAGGAGGATATTCAACCTTTCCTCCTATTGCACTGCTGTTCTCTTACTTAGAAGTTTTCATTCCTTCTTTCCCCTGTCTCTTCACTGAGAGCTGAAATATCAGTGAACATTTTTGTCAGCATTTTCTGATTCTGCTAGAATGCTTCTGATAGAAAGAAAATCTGTAAACCAGGAGGTAAGAAGTAACCTGTTGAATGTTTTCTCAAATTCTTAAAAACTGATAAAAATCAGATTTGCAGAATGTTTCACGCAATTAATATGATTAATTGTCTTGTTCTTGTCTCTTCTGGGCTTAAATGAAAAACAGTAACAATAAGCATTATCTAGTTGCTGGAATCCAAAAGAAAGCAAGAGATGCAACACCATGCACACATTCTGTTTGTTATATGGAAAAAAGAGCTATGTTGATACACAATACAGCACATAAAATCCCTCTGTGAACCACTGTCTTATTTTACATCCCTGTAATCCAGCATTGCCAAAATACATAAAAATTTTGCCATTGGCTTCAGTGAGTATGGAATCAAATTCTATATTTTGGGTGGGTTCTTTCTATTTAAAATTTTCAGCAAGACAGCAATGAGATGTAACCTTCTAAAGACAGGTTCTCATTCTGCAGCTACTCTTATTCTGCTAGATCTTAATGTTCTTCTTGAATGCCTGAGGGACTTTATCTTCCTGTTTGGCACTGTTCTAAATTGGCTTAAATCATATTTATCCAACAGTTACCTGCATTACATTTTCAAGGGTAATTTGTGTCCTTCTCCTACAGCATTTATTTCTCGTGCTCTGTAGGGTTTCATTTTGGCCCCATTCTTACTCAGCAATCCAGAGCTGCCTGTGTGCAGGGTTGTTCGTTGGCATGATGCTGGGTTTCATTTCTATGCCGACAAGACACAGATCTATTTGTCAACCAAACCAGCAATTTCAAACTATGCTATTACCATATTGACAAGCTGGTGACTATAAAAGCCTCTACAAGCATCAATTTTCTTCAGTTAAAGTCAGACAAAACTGAGCTGTTTGTGACTGGCTCTTGCCATCAACCCAAACCCACTTGAGCTTCTAACCCATCTTTAAAATTCAACCCAGGTTCATTGGTTAAAAACCTTATGTGGTTTTTGATTACAAGCTCTTCTTCCCGTATTGCAGTCAAAAGATTAAGGCTTCCTATTATTAGTTGAAATAAATGTGCTTTCCTTATTGCTCATTCATGCTTTTATGTCCCCTAGACGAGATTATTTTAATGCCCAGCTTGTTGATCCACCGATGAGACTGATTATCAAATTTCATCTTGTATAGCAAGTTCTGTTTCCAGGGCAATGTACAGACTAATGCATGTTTCATAGCCGCTGTTCTCTCACAGTGGATACTAATACACCACAAAATCTATTTAAGGTATTACTGCTCTTGCCCTACCAAGTTTTTCATGAACTTTAACTTATTACTAAGAGATATTCGTCAGGGGGCTGATCGTACCGACTGAAGTTAACAGAAGCTTTATCATTGACTTCAGAAAAAATGAGCTGTAAAACTACGTAGCCTCTACTCATGTTCTTAAAGCTATTGCATGGACACTGAGTGACGGCTTTCTGCTCGTATCCTATATATTTTTCAGAAAGAGTTGGTGTATCCCAACTGGCGGATTCAGAAGCACTTTTCAGCTCCTGAATCCAGGTGCTTGTGCACTATGTCTATATCCTACATATTGAAGTGAAACCTAGGGATACACACTATTTCTTTGCAAACTCCGATTTTCTTCTGAAGGAAACCCTCACGTGTGATCGCCCTCTCGTCAGGCTGGTCAGAGGACTAGGATTCACAGAGGCAGTTTGGGCTGCTGTGCCTGGTGATGGTCTGAGTATGCTCCAAGCTGTGCAAGATTTGCATTGTTTTCCGAGGAGTTTTGGCTTTTGAAGATGTTTTTTCTCTCAGCTGCCACGGATTAAAGAGCTGATTAATTTTATTTTGGTCCTTGTAGTCGTAGTAAGAATTTGGACTAAGCACTCTTTACCATTAACTAATAAATAAACAACTAAAAACTCCAAAAGCCCACCCTGGCAAACAAACAACAGCAGCCTGTTTTTTCAGGCGACCTTATTCAAACAAATGCCTTATTTCTTGGGTGGTGCTATCGAAGTCAGTGAAAATTCTCCATAACAAAACATACCATAACCTAAGTCAACAGCAGTCACTTGTCAGAGTTGCTAGCCCACCTTCCTGGCCTTCCTGATGGCACGTGTTTCTGCTGAAGAGTTGATTACTGGTTCTTGTGGTCACTCATGTTTGCAACTCATACGGTTGCACTGACCTGAGAGGCACTGATCTAGCTTCAGGACTAACAGGTTTTATTATTTATGTCCAATATGTTCTTATCAGTAAAAAAAAAAAAAAAAAAGGGAAAAACATTAAGAATTTTGTCCCCAGGATCTGGCTTTTAAAGGACCAGAAATTAAACCTACCAGAATAATGCTATTAGAACCTTTCCCAAGAACATGGAAAACGGAAGGCAAGTAATGGGCAAAGGGAGGATTTATGACTATCTAGCCACTGACAATGAAGGTAATTTTAGAGCAGACTGCAAAACTTATTTGTTTATAGGAGGTCCTTACAAGAGCAAGAATTGCTGCACAGAGGAGCGCTGCTGTTTAAAAGAAAAAGACCAGTTGTAGAACCCCTAAAGTTGTAGCTAAGAATACAGTCCTACAGGGATTATAGTAAAGATTAAAATATTTTGGCTCTAGTGACTGCTGTAATGAGAACACATATAGAGATAAACTGACAGAGCTGAAAAGTATTTAATGTAGATGACAGCCTACAAAAATTAATGTGAAAATGAGAATTGCTTAGAGGTAATAGATTGAGGGTACAAGATTCATTTTTTAAGTGTTAACCTTTTAAATGACAGTGTGATACTGTAATTAAAATGGCAACATTCTTTGTTTGGGGAATTTATTTTACATTTGTAATTGCTTTGTAGTTCCTAGGTTAGAAATTTTTTCAAGCAATTTCTGACTGACAGAAGTCAAGGACTTTTCACAGCAATACAATGGAATGAGTGAGCCACATTGTACTGAGCAAAAAGATTAATCAGCAACTTGTTTTAATTGTTGTAAGTGATTAAACTATTCTTGAATATTAATATTTGTTCTGGTCCATGTTGAATATGAACATGGAAATTCAATGAATTTCTTTCTAGTAACCCAATCCTTAAGAACTTGCCCCAAACTCTGAGCCACTTTGATGTTCAAAGGCTTTGGCTGAGATCAGAGACGAGAAGAAAAAGAATGGGGGACTCTTCACAATATTTTTACCTTTGAAGTCTCAGGTTAAAAGTACTATTACTGTTTGCTTAAACAAGTGAGAGAATGAAGGATAAGATCAGGAATTATAATAACAGACAAATGACAAATGTTTTGCATGAAGTATATTTCCTTGTCAGGAGAGAGAATGTTCTTCTAACAGACTTCCAAAGAGATTGGCAATTTGTAGAGAGTCAATATAGGAAAGAAAGAGATATATCATTGCATTTTGGTTTTAACCATTTAAGTGGGAATAAAGAATTCATTAGGAATTTTTCCCTTTGTTTTCCTCTACACTTCATACTAGTGGTAGCAAACATGAACATTATCCAACTGTCAACAAATCCCCTAGACTCAAGCCTGAAACAGTACATCCCATATCTCCCCCATGAAAGTCTTTCATGAAAGCTCCTCTGTCATTCAAGATCAAACTATTCCCTCCTCTATTCATTTCTAAGTGTCACTCAGCTCCATTCCACCAGCTTGGAAAAACGTCAAGAACTTTTATCTTCAGAGTCAGTTGCCAGTTCTGTTTAGCGAACAAGCCAGCAGGGACCTCTGGTGCCATCAATGCAGCTCAGTCAGTGCTCCTCTCTTTAGGGATGGAGTATATCATTATCCCAATGGCTGGACAGAAAAAAGATGCATTTTTAGAATAGTTCTCAGGGAGCGGTTACTGGAAATCTCCTCCCTTGAGGCAGTCTATTGGCAACAAGTTTTGCTGCTGTGACATGAGGTATTGCATTAAGGCCCAATCCTGTCACTAATAAAGTTAGTGGGAAATATGCCATTCTTTTCAAGTGAAGTCAACAGGATTAGTGCAGCGAATAGGAGCTAAAAAATATACTTCGCATCTACAAATGCAAATAGAAAGTCATGTCACAAGTGGGAATGTAATTTTATGTCTGTTTTCAGAATCTGGCTTTGTTTCAAATCAGAATAAGCCCCTTCCCCAAATTTAAAATTGACACGAAAGAAAATAGAAGTTTTATTTTCGTATTACAACTTTTCCGTTTTTGGTTTTGGCGGTGTTTATTTAAGTTTACATCTAAACAGGAAGACAAGAATACACTGTTTCAGTTGGATTTTTTTTCCTCTTAAAAAGCCCCCACATTTTTAGTTTCCTGTAAAACAAGGCATAGACATTGTAGAGATTTTAATTTTTAACAAACTATATTCTGATAGAAAACAGTTTACTATAGACTTTTCTTTAACCAGATCTAGCAGGCTCTTTTAATTACCAACAGACATATTGCACAGCTGTGCTAGAAAGCCTTACTTAACCTGCTCAGCCTGAACTGAGAATTTCTGTTGATGTCAGCTATCAGGCCCCCAGGCTCTTGACTGCACTAAGAGGCAACAGTTAGTCCCTCTGTTTTGGCAAGTGAACTCTTCCTATACAGAAATAACGTACTGCTGGGATATTATTTTTTTATATATATAAATAAATGTTGGTTCATTTTTTTCATAGGATATTATCATACTTGGCAATACTGCATTTAATTCCACTTAAAATGACAGAACTGAATTGTCATCATTTTTAATGGGTAAAATCTATGCAGTTCATCAGAGGTGCTGTAAAAATCTAATCAGAAATTAGACTGTGAAATTAATAGGCCTATATTCTATATAATGCTCTTCTATAAATCTGGAACAGTAGCCGATTTGGAGTTTCACATACAGGACAATTAAGCAGTAGTGGAATCTTCAGTTTAAACAAATAACCTGTTAAATAACTGGTACACTGTGCTAAACAGTTAGTGGCTGTGTTTTACTTTGAGTACTAGGGTACCAAATCCACTAATTCCACATGTGGGATTTCATGTTAGTCTATATCTATACTGCAGCTATAAGCCATGGGATAACATCTCCCCGGTTTATTTTTGCACAGCAAAGGTTCAGGATAGCTGTAAGACGCTGGTTTTGACCACGCAGCCCTTGTGCGTGGATATCCAGGTAAGAGGAGGGCAGTGATCACCCATCCCCTTTCTTCTGAGAGGAATAACATGGGAAAAATGGAAAGGAGAGGCATGAGGCAAGCTAAGGAGGGAGCCGGTGTACAGCCTTTCCTCAGCAGCATCACTGTGACCAAGGGGAGCACAGCCAGTGGGTCCCCTGTGCTGCCTTGCCCTAGGTGGCTACAGGAGCCCAGCCACGGGGAGGGAGGTGGGTGACAGGTGTCAGCATCTCCTCCCTCCCTGGGCTTCGCCCACACGCACATACGTACACGCAGGGAGGCACAGAGCCTGGCCTCAAGTGTCCCATACCCAGAAAGCAATATCGGAAAATCCCAAGCAGGACTCCTCAGGATTTTCCTCCAGAAAACAGCAGAAGGAGGGTGAGGGGGGTGTTTGTTGAGTCCCCCCCCACCCCCAGCAGAAGCGGGCAATCTGGCTAAACATATGTAACGTTATGTAATGCCATAGGAGCGGCTGCTGTTGACAGTGCACGATGAAAAGGCGGCAATAAGTGGATAGCTAACTTTGCTTGCCTGTGCTGAAATGATTCACTTCTAATGGTAATTTGCACCATTTTAACTCCAAGTACCTCCCACGTAATGATTATACAGTGTTACTATAAAACCTCAGGGTTCACCTGCAGAAATATTTCTTGTGCTGGAGTTCTCTGTGGAGACATACTTACAAAAATTTGTATGAGGGGAAGATTAAATAGATAAGAGCATAAAAACAGATTATAGAATAAACAGTTTTGTAGATCAGCTCAACTGGGAGACAGGAGCTTACACTCCTGATTCTGCTAGTGACTTCTGTAATGCTGGACAAATTGCTTCATCTCTTTGCACTTCACAGTTTCCCAGATTTGAAAGCAGAGTAACACCTTGTTCAACTCTTTCTCTGCCTTATCTAAGCACGCTGTAACACAGCAGAAATACTTTCATTAGAGACATTAGCACTCTGTCTCGCTTATGGAATCTGGATCTCAGCTTAGTCTTCTAACTTAGAACAAATAATTATCAAGATATGAACATGTTTCCTTTTGGTTTGTATTCTCTTTTCATGTAGATCCTGCTATTCATTCCATCTCTATCTCCATCCCTAGAGAAAAAGAACAGTGTTTGCCAAGAGCAAAAGAGCAAAATCAGTAGAGAAGTAATTTTTATTTTTTTTTAACAACCTGATAGAGAATACAGCACAGTGAAAAACATATTTTTTATTATTATAAAAAAATCTTTGGTAGTATGTTTTTATATTAATAAAGCCATTCACTGAAGTAATGTTGCCTTACACCATTAGTGCATGGCAATGCAAAACAAGGTGAAAACCTTTGAAAAAGTACTTAAAGGAATAAATCTGTAACAAGGAAAACACTTTCTCTCTATCATAATTGCACATTTAAGAAGCCTCTGCTTTGCTAGTGACAATTCAGAGTGATAGTGCTTGGCTTAATGCTGTCATCTTGTAGCTACTATTATAGGAATTGCAGTTGTACAATTTTTGAAGTGAGCAATTTTATGAAGTTAATTGTGTAACATTGTTTATGAATTTAAACCTCTCATTTAATATATTATTCAGAGACATGCATAATAGACTCTGTCCTGAATGATGGGCTAAGAAAAAAATATAACTGATTTTGGAGCTACAATAATTGATTTATGAGGTAAAATTAAAAGTGCTAAGTATGTATTACTTGGCTACTCACCAGCTGAGTGGATGGGTGTAGTATAAAAAATATCTATATATAACTAACTGCAACGTATGAATATCAAGGAATCAGAGAAATTATTTAAAGTGAAGCAAGAGGATTAACCTAGAAGTAAATGATGAAGATTTAAGAAAGGCAATTGGCTATCAAGGGAAACTAGGCAAGAATTAGATGTTCTTGCCTATAAAAATCTTCTCTGATGTAAGGTAATGGAAACTTTATTCTTTGAAATTTTAAAACAGCTGGATCGAACAATCTCAAATTAAAAGACAGCACTCCAGTACCATCTCTCATTAATATCTTGCTTTTTAAGTAATGGTGGGACTTTAGATGAAATGCTACCCAATATGAATAATGGAAAGTACCTGCCTGTAATGAAGAAAGGACCTCTGTGGTACCAAGGGATCTGACTTCTTGGTACTTACCAAGAAGTACTGGAAGTACTTTCCATTTTTAATTCATTTGGAAAAAAAAAACACCAAAAAAAAAGGATGTCATTACACATGAGTTCACGGGCAGTTCCATTAAAGAGCTTTACACCAAGGTAAAAATTGTCAGTTTAGATAAAAGCTATGCCCTACTGTTCTGTTCTAACTTTTTATACTAGTAGTTTAACATAAGTATGTAAAATCATCTTAAAGTACATGACCGATTTGGAAGAAACACACCAAAGGAATACACTAAACTTGCTTCTTCCACCATCCTCTTCACATATACTAAGCAAAGGAGAGTTTCAGTTCACCGTTAGCTGAATTCCGCAAACAATCCAGTATCCCGTATTTGATCTAGCCTGCTTCAGAAAAAATAAATATGTCTTTCCATGAAAATTACTCTAGTAGAGGACAGTTCCTCTTGTCAAAGGGCAGAAGGAGATGGGGCAAGCATGTTTGTATAATTTAATAAAAAAGTTAATCTAAGCATCTCCATATTGATAGGTCTTAAGTTCTAAAATTAAGGAAGCTTCATATTTCTGTGAAACAGCAATGAACAGCAGACTATAATATAATTTGCTTTTAGGCTAAAGTAAAATAACAAGTACACTTTTCCTAGATTGACAACTGTCATATATTTTGACATAGAAGCAGGACAGATGGATCATGCATTACTTTGATTTTAGAGACCTAACTCCACCAAAATATCACAAAGGAAAAACTTTGCATCAATGTGGAGCTTTTTATCCCTGAATTGCTGATGAGCAAAAGTAAATAAAATCCACCCAGATCCTGTGATTGTTTTCTGTTGAGCATGTGTATATAAATGTCTGTTACGCAATCTTTGTGTATAAACAATGTAACATATATATGTAAAAGCAGTTTTATTTTCACTCAGATCCACATTACTGCCTATTCTGTGTTACTTGTAGCTGATTAAGTATTAACTTAAGTTCATTTTACAACTCAGCTTTGTATTCATTACCCATTAATTTTCCTGCCAAAGCAACCTGACCCTTCTTCCACCTGAACATTAACACACATTATAAGCTTCAGTTCTTCCTCTTTCATCTGGAAATTTTCCTTCATACTTTGTCAACTTTATATCTCATCTTTTCATCAACTTTCAGTCATGAAACTATAACAGGTTTGAGTGTATGTTTACACTCTTATGTCATGTGTGATGAATGACATTATGAACTCCCAAAAGAAAAAGCAGACCATGTGTACAGTATATCAATAATGTTTATAACATTTCATATAAAAATGAAATGGAAGTTCATAATAATCTGACGCTATTGCCTTTTCTGATGTAATTTATTGGACTTGTAGCCATCAATTTGAAATTTGCATATATGCTAACAGTTCTGTTCACCTGCTCCACTGGCTCAGGTATGATTATATTCTCCCCAAAGAAAGAATGGCCATTAAGCACAATATGATAACTGATGGAAAGGAGAAGATCACATTTAGCAATCTAGGAAAATACTGATAGAAGACCAGGTTACAAATAAATAGCTGCAGTTGTCATAAAAAATAATAATTTATCTGCTAGATCTTATTTATTATTGAATAAATTAGAGTACAGTCTACTACAGATGACCTGGTGGCCTTCTAGGATTACAGACTAGAGCATGGGCTATTCAGCCCAAAGGTTAGGGCCTGTGTCCAGAACTGCGAAAGGAGCTGAATGTTCATGGCCAAAAATCAGGAACCAGAAAGTCAAACCAAGGGTCAGCAGCCAGAGACAGAAATAAACATCTGCCCAGCAATCACAAGCTGAAATCAGAAATACACAAGAAGAAATTACAATTGCAGGGCACAATGCAGAGGTGTCTCTGAAAATGTACAGTACGACCTGTGAAAGGATGCGCTGGGGTTCTGCCTTGGAGACCTGCTTCTGAGTCACTGGCTGACGTGCTCTGGCTAACCTCTTAAAATGGATCCAAACTGCAGAGAACCTGATTTATTACTACAGAAGAAGGTCTTATCTGAGATTAGCAATACAAAGGATATGTGAAGATAAGGCAGTTGGTACATCTGTGTGAATGGTACATGCGGTATGTATTTGCTTTCATCATGCCGCAAATGGGACGGTCATCTACCAGCCCACTGCTGTTAGATACATGGTCTGCATTGGCTGACAGGCATGGCTACTAGCAGAGAGGATTCCTCCTAGTTTCTCATAGACCCGACTGCCAGCTATAGTAGACATACTCTTGCAGAGGGTGAGTGCAAATAAAAATCTCCATTTCTGGATCCCAATTGCAATTAGTCTTAAAACAGATTCTGGGTTAAACATGTTCTTTGATGCTTGTGATTTTGAGAACAGGTACTGAGGACCTGAAAGTGAGGGGGTGAAAGCTTAAAAACTTTTTTGGCATAAGACAGATTAAAATTCACATACCTTAAAAATATCGACAAGAATATTCAAGTGAGTAGCAAAACAAGAGCCAATAGAAGACTGTCTTGTTGCATCAAGATAATTGCAGCCACAGAAAATTTGTCCAAGAAAAATATGGCAAATAAGCCAGCCTTCTACCCTTCCAAACTGTCTGGGTGTTGACAGAGATGGAAACTCTTTTCTCAGTCTCATACCTGTTAGGTAGATTGATAGAAGACTACAGTTTCTGCTGCTGCTGACCTAGCAAGTTCCAGAGGCATTACATCCACATACCACTTTTAAATTGGGTACTAACATGCAACTTCTGAATCTTAAGAATTCAGGATTAAGAGCAGGAATGGATTAAACCAGATCGAAGTTGCACTAGTATGAATCTTTAGCATTTTGATAAGCCTTTGACCTTCCTAAGGCTTTTTCTTAGTATCACTGCAGAGGGCGGTGCCAAATGGTCAGACTGGACTTCCACCTGTAATTTTGTATGCGTGAAGCAGCAGTGGAGGAAGGTTGAATACAATAGTACCTGGCGTGAAAAATACAGCTCAAAAGAGAAAGACTAAACCCTGGCCCCTTGGTTTTCCCCCACAAAGTTTTCTTTACTTTGAACTGATATCTTCATCCTGCCAAGTCAGAGGACTTTATTCTGCTGGACTACTAGCACACAAGAGAGGGCAGCTCTCCATCCTTGTACAGTTCATTCAAAGACTAGGAGAAATGTACCCCTGCATGCTCAGGGACACACTAACTCCCATGAGTCCCTACAAGTGCAGTTGTCTTAAGGACAGCAGCAGATTCTTTGCGTAATGAAATGGATTTGGATTATAAAAGTAGTTTGAAAAGCAGATGTGTCTCTGGTGTGTTGGACCACACCAGGTTCAGGTGAAAGAATAGCTGCTTCATCTGTTTTCTAGATTCAGATGGTTAAAGCATGGAATGGAACTGACTACAGATGAAAAAGTTACTTTAAGGCAATCAAAGAAGGAATTATCTGCAACTGGAGTTGGAAGCATTGGTGTGCAGGAGAATAGGTGACAGCATAGCCTGAAGGATGGCTTTTTTGAGGGCTAGCATAGTGACCAGCATGAAGGACTACTATCTGGGTGCACAGATGGGGCTGAGGGATGCAGTAGTCCATCACTGCCAGGAACAACCAGCTCAGCAGCAGAGTCATACAGGACTGGCCTGAACTCTTCAGTGCACCATCACAGAATCATAGAATAGTTTGGGTTGGAAGGAAACTTTAAAGGTCATCTAGTCCAACCCCCTCTGCAATAAGCAGGGACATCTTCAACTAGATCAGGTTGCTCAGAGCCTGACCTTGAATGTTTCCAGGGATGAGGCTCCTACCACCTCTCTGGGCAACCTGTTCCAGTGTTTCACCACCCTCATTGTAAAAAATTTCTTCCTCACATCTAATCTAAGTCTACCTCTTTCAGTTTAAAGCCATTACCCCTTGTTCTATCACTACCTGCCCTTGCAAAAAGTCCCTCTCCAGCTTTCTTGTAGGCCCTTTTTAAGTACTGGAAGGCCGCTATAAGGCCTTCCCAGAGCCTTCTCTTCTCCAGGCTGAACAACCTCAGCTCTCTCAGCCTGTCCTCACAGGAGAGGTATTCCAGCCCTCTGAACATTTTGTGGCCCTCCTCCAAACACCCTCCAAAAGGTCCATGTCTTTCCTGTGCCAAAGGCCCCAGAACTGGACGCAGCACTCCAGGTGGGGTCTCACCAGAGCAGAGCAGAGGGGGACAATCACCTCCCTCAACCTGCTGGCCACGCTTCTCTTGATGCAGACCAGGATATGGTTGGCTTTCTGGGCTACGAGCGCACATTACTAGCTCATGGCCAGCTTTTCACCCACCAGTACCCCAGCAGTGCTGCTCTTAATCGCTTCATCCCCCAGCCTGTATTGATACTGGGGATTGCCCAGACCCAGGTGCAGGACCTTGCACTTGGCCTTATTGAACTTCATGAGGTTTACACGGGCCCACCTCTCCAGCCTGTCCAAGTCCCTCTGGGTGACATCCCTTCCCTACAGCATGTCGACCATACCACACAGCTTGGTGTCATCAACAAACTTGCTGAGGGTGCACTCAATCCCACTGTCCATGTCACTGACAAAGATATTAAACAGTACTGATCCCAATACCATCATAGGCCCACGTTCAAATTCCTTCCTGCCCTGGTTCCTTGGGACTGGTGCCTCACATCCTTTTAAACAGCACATCTGGTCTGTGCATGGCTGTGGGCCAAGAGTTCTTGTCTGCACTACAGTAGCATGAGAGTTTGGAGAGTTTAGTATTGGTGAGATACACAGGCATGGTTTGGCACGTGTGTGAGGGAATGGTGATGGACAGATGTTACTGTCTCTACTACTTGGGTATGCAGTTCTCACTGAAAGTGGCAGCTGTGAGGTACATCTCTGTGAGAAGAAAGGTGGAATGGGCCATGAGCTTCTCCCTACCCACATGTACAGCTCTGCTTAAGCAAGTTTTTGAGCCACCACTTTGGAAGTGCTGCACATCCCTGGACTGGAGTGTTCTTCACTACAGCAGTGCAGCTCCTTTCCTTAAAAGTTCTCATTAAACTCTTATAAATGGTTAGATCTAGCTTAGGTATATAAGATATCTTAGGCACATAAGAATTTAAATATGCAAATATTGTGCAGTGGGCCAGACCACCAACATCTTTCTTAGAAAAAAAATCATGTTGAGGATTTTGCTATGACCTCATCCTATTTTTCTACGTGAAAGAAAAATATTGTCTGACTTCCTTCATAGCATATTCTACATCTTATTGACAAATCACTTATGACACTAATTTATTAGCATAAAAATATTACTACACCCAGGACAGCCTGCTTTGATTTACTACATCAGGGTTTTTCATATGCCAAGGTCCTATCATCTCTGCTTGATCATTAAAAGTCCCTTGGCTTTTTTTTTTTTTTTTTTTTTGCACACAGAAGGGTTTTGCCCTGTTGCCTTGGCTAAAATCCTGAATATTAGAATGGCTTTGTAGCTCAAAGGAAGATTCGCTGAGCTGATCCTTAAGAAATACAGGGTGGGTTTTTCAGAACTGCCTTCTTTACATTAGCTTCTTGCCACAAAAGTCAATGGCAAAGTAGTGAAAAAAAGGGCTACATAAACCAGAAAAATAAAAATCTAATGACAATTAGAGAAAAGATACTTAAACTGCACCATTGTTTTATCTTCCTTATGAGAAAACTACCTTTATTACGTGCAAAGGGAAGGAATGAAACTAAATACATACATCCCTTTTGCATTTCAGGAGTTGATACCTGCTTAGTTTTGTGAAAACATCAACACATGTTAGAGAGCTGGGCCAACTGACTGTACCCAGAGGCACCTGCTGAATTCTGCAGAAGACAAAGACGTGAAGAAATGTAGGAAGCAAAGTCTTTTTGCCAGCATCATTTTATTGCAAGGAAGATGGTTGGCTAATTTCCTAAATTGCTGTTGCAGGGTTTTTCCTCCCTTCCATGGGTGTGCCCTCCTCACCAGCTTTGTTTCACTACAGCAGTCATTCATACACAACTGGTGACTGACTACTGGTACTAGTCAAAGTACTAGCAAAGCCCTGCATCACCAATATTTTAGACTACAAGAGTCCACTCAGAAAACATATTAAAGAGAGAAAACTGAAACTAAAATTAAAACTTACCCTCTATCTTTCACATAAATTGATTTGGTATTTTGAAAAAGAAATCAAAGTCTCATTGACCTAAAGCTTGTGGCTCAGATTAAATCCATGAAAAATCAATTGGCTTATATTTAATTCAAGGATCTTTTTCTGGAAAAAGAAAAAAAACCACATCTTAACACGTAACTGAAGATAACCAATTATTCTATCTTGTCTCCACTTCTTCAGCCAATAATAACTGAAACTAAATAAGCCAAAACAATTTCACTGTTATTTAAAAATGCCATCTAAATCAGATTTGAATAAAAAAAACAGACACATTTTTAAATCTCTCATGCATCCTCAGAGATTTTTATATACATGTTTCAGCAAATGCTATTTTAGCTGTAGCAATAAATTAGAACACCTGTTGTTTGTGTAATATGTACCTACCATTCTCTCAGCCAGACCAGATCATGCTATAATATATTTCCAAAAAGTATGTTCTTATTTTTTCTGAAAAGTAAACAATTCATCTGCTTACAAGGAAGCAATTTTGCTTGTGAATATAGGAAATAAAAGCATGGTGATGTTATATATTCGGCATAAAAAATAGCACAAAGTTTTGAAATATGAATAAATATTTGAAATATGAATAAATATATCAAAATAGATCTAAGTTAAATTCATGTAAATAAGCAAAAGCTAATTAGTGATCATTTAAGTTGCATTATGGAACATACCCTACACATGCAGGCACACACCTTAAAAGCTGCAAGGAGTACACTTGCTCCTTTTTGATCTTCACACTGCCCACCAGCACGGCTGATAACATACTGAAATGCCTTAATGTTTTCCCTTCCCTCTCCAATAGGTATGAAAGCATGCTATATACCCAGCTGCGTCAAAGTCTTTAATAAGAACTTTGTACACATATATATCAAAAAGTCAGCACATCTCTGTCACATACGCTGCTCATTAGAAAGCTTATTGTGTCCTAGGATTGCTGAGATACTTGGCAAGGCAGACGGGCAGTCTCTCTGTCTCCCTGATGGCGTCTGCATTGCTGCAGATTTGTCATGTAATTCAGTGAGTTCAACTTAGCACATAAATCCTCAGTTATGACTAAAAAGTTAGAAAATTCTCCACAGATGAAAACTGCATGTCTGTACTGATAGTCAAGCAGGGAGCACTTTGGGGAACAAGAGCAGGAACAAAGGATCAATCCCAGAGTATGAGTGTGACTTACAGAAGGGAAGAATAAGCTAAAAGAAACACTGGCAAGACATAAATTCTGTGTTAACTCTTGAAGATACTTCTACAGCCGTTCATTTTCCAATCAAAATATCATTCAACATTTAAATCACTCCCACCTTAGGTGGCAGTTTATTGAGATTTTTTTTGAGAATTGTGATCCCAGTAAAGCAAAAACTTCTACCACAATCTGAACTCTGAATTTAAAAACAACATCTCCACAACAAACCACAGAGCTCCATCCTTAAACTATGGCAAATCAGAGCCCAGATCTAGACAACAGATGGGATCATGCAGAACCTTCCACTTTACACAGAAGCATACAAATCTGTGTTTCCATATGAAATCTCATGTCAGACAGAAAGACCAAAAGGAACAAGGTCCTTTCATAATAAAGACTTGTTATGAGTCTTTATTATAATAAATTTTCTTTCCAAAAGGAAAATACTATGCCATAATTAACAGATTGTGGGCAAATTTGATGACTTTACTCATTTTTTTTCTTAGAAAAATAGATTTCAATCATTATTTTACATAGGGTAGGCCATGCTATAGGACTGAAGTACAAAAACCTGAGGTTCTTGCCAGTGAAAGATTTATCTGGGATGGAAGGAAAAAACCATTACTGTTTGAACAACTCTTTTGAAGAAGTTTGTCAAAGTCCTTACATAGCAAATGTATGTATACCTATAAAAATAGCTTCATTTTAATTCACTCTTTTCTTCTAATTTTGTAACAACATGTGCCACTACTCTAAGGTGTACTAGGTTCATTATTACCAAACTATAAAGTAGTGATCTATCCAGAGATTTCTCCTGCTTTTAACATTTACCCAGTATATATGTTTATTTGAAACAAGCTTTTTAAAATTAAGTCATTATATCACTAAAAGTCTTAGTGCACAAACAGTTTTACTGCATTAATATGACATCAAAAAATATATGTCAATTTGCTTTACAGAGCATTGGAAATATCTGTACAAGCACCTTCTTACCAACAAAGCCTTCATTAGGAATAAGCAAGGGGTGGTGGAGGGTTTGCCTTAACTATGCCAGCATACTGAAGCAGTAAAACTTCAGCTGCAGACAAGCCCTCCTACTCTACCAGTCCAGTGTGGATAAAACTGAATGCAGAAGACGTGCAGAAAAGAGAAAATCTGAAGTGGAGAGAAAAACCAAACAAATAATCACAAACAAATAAAAAGCCCAGCCCAACAGCAGTGGTGCCAATCCTACTTTGGACTATTCTTGCTTGTTTTCTTCCAATATTCCTGCTAAAAGGAAATTCCTCTGTATTTTTTAAGACATGTGAATCTGAATGAGAAGAGGGAAGCTAGATGGAAGGAAGACTTTCTGATAGCCTTACCTGAAGGGTTTTGAAAACAGAGGCTGGGGAGTGTGTAAACTGAGAAGAAAACAATTCACAGGCACAGATTCTTAGTGGAAAGATATTAGTTTGAAGACAAAAAATCCTGCAAGTCATCTGCATGCCCACACCCTTTTACTGCATTTTTTTTTCAGAGGGGCAAATAGCAATAGTACGCTTCTCTTCTAAGGGTCTCAGCCCCTTGAATAAACTCTGATTTTTACCTACCTGTTAGGTTTCTCTCAATACTAGGATCCCAGCAGATCTGCAGCCAACTGGTACCAGCACAGTCCCACTGTAAAATCTGGTTCTTGGTTCAGGTAGGCAACAGGTGGGATGATTCTCAAACTATCTGCTGAGAAAGAAAATAAGTAATTTTAAACAAAAGTAAATACACCCAGACCAAAAAAAAAAAAAAAAACCCCACCAAAACAACAACAGAAAAACCAAACAATCCAAAAAAACCCCACAAGAATTGACTTGCAAGTAATTTTTCTGTTTATTCTTGTATTTCTAACTTGAGCCAGGTGACATGGGCACAGAAGACTGTCATGAAAATAGGGGGAGGGGAAGGCAAGAGGGAGAGGTACAAACATGCACCTATCTACTTCAGAAGAACCAACAACCAGAATAGTTGCTACCTCGCAAACCTGGTCCAAGTTCCTATTTTCCTTGATTTGGACTGTGTACCTGAACTTCAGCCTACCACCCTAGCCTGTGCAACCTTACTAACCACAGGGCTATAGAGACTCTACTCCTTCCTCCCATTATACCTATATTAATAATTATATTGTTATTAATATGTGGTCAATTTCAAGAGAAGAGAATGAAAGAAACCCACTCCACACAGTAGTTAATAGCCTGACAGGGCCATCTTTTTCAATGAGGCAAGTCAAGGCTCAAATCTGTAGTTACAACCCAGCAGAGCTATATCATCTGAAGGACTTCTATCAGTGCAGTAAGCAATGTACGTGTTTTACACCTGTTAATTTCATCATCTTCTCCTGACCTTTTGTATGTTTTCAGTAGCCTACAGTGCTGGGGAGAGTAGTGGCACTACTCAGAGTTTCTTAGGAAACAAAGATTTCAAGGCCAGTTATAATCAGTCTAGCAAAGAGACTCAGGTGGAAATTCAGCAGTGGGAGCACCAGAAATTGTTACTCACAGTTGCAGCTGTGTCAGGGATTTGCATCAGTGCAGACCAAATTAACTAATTAGAGATATGCACTGCCAGTGACAATACTTACAGTGGCTGCATGTAGAGAGTAACAGAAAAAACCCCCTGAATACTCCTGAGTTTCCACAGTTCAGGACAGGAATGGAACACCAGAGGTGCAGTTCCTGTTATGTCTCCTTCCTCACATCCTCCCAGGAAGGGCTCAGCCATTCTAACACATTCTTTTTTTTTTTTTTTTTTTTTAAACACTAAGTAGCTCATGTGCCCATCTGAACCCTAACAAGCTGTGGGCTGGAGTGTTCACTGTAGGGTCTCTGCTACCTTCTCAAGTATGTTGCGCAGACGTGGAAGGTTAGACCCGGGTTAATAACCGAAGCATAGGAACCAATAACCAAGGCATAAGAACCAATAATCAAAGCATAGCATAACTCATCAGAGGAAGGCTCCTTTGGTGTTTGATGCACACATGAATGTTTGCAGGAAGGGAAAATATCGTCTCCTCTAAACACACAAATCTTTTGGTCCAGAAGTCATGTTTTCGGCTACTATAGTTTATCTTTGCATCCTGTTTTTAATTTACTGAACTTGGAGAAACAGAAGCTGTGATACAAATGGTGCAGACTTTTGATGTCTCTGAAAGTTTTCTCAACATCCATGTTCCTTTCAGTGAAGTGAGATGACAGCAGTCTGCTCAGACCTATGGCATGCTGTGGGTACTGAATGCTGATGACTTGGTTTACCACCCATGGTTTACCGTTCTTTCCTTGAGAAAGGATGTGGCAACAGAAAGGAAACTTTTCTCCATCTGTAATACAGCTACAGCACTGCCTGAAATATAAATTCCTCCACGGGTGTTTGTACCAGCCTTTGCTCTCAGCCATCAGTCTCCATTCTCACTCAGGGTCTGTGCTTGGGTACAGCAGCCTTTGATATGACCACAGCTAACCAAAAAAGCTGCACAGGTGGGGTTTGCAGCCTTTCTGAATAAGAAAGCTGGGGTTAGCTTTGTAAAAAAGCCTTTGAAGGAGAAGAAGAAGGAGGATTTGAAAGCAGAGTATCCAGACGTATTAAGTTCTCTTCACTCCTCCACCATGTGGAACACCGTTATTGGGACACAAAGGAAACACATGGACTAGCTTTTTCCTTTTTTTTTTTTTTTTTAAAGAGTTCAGTTTCATCTCTTTGTATATACAGAATTAGTTCTTGAACTTCATTTTTCCTCACTGAATTAAATCTCAGGAGGAAGGAGAATGCAAACAGGTGCTATTTCCCATATGCATCATTTTACTACTCTGTTCCTTCAGTGGGGTTTGGTTAGGTCACTTTGTTATACAGCATATTATTTTTAAACAGTTCAGTGACTCCTTCCAAAATGTTCCTTCTTTAATGAAATGTGACACATCAGAAAAGAGAACAAGAAGGTTTTATGGTTTGTACTCGTAATCTTAAGCCAACTGTTGCTTACCCTGAACACGTCAGATAGCACAGCAGACAGAGCCAGCAAGCCGTCAGACACTGAACCCTGCACTTCGGCCGGACCCTGCCCCGGTCAGCTCTGTGACAGGAAGGCAGGCAGACTTTGAACCTGGGGCTCTGGGGCTGCTGCGGGGTTGCGAGCAGAGAAACAGCTGCACTTTGCAACACGAACTTTGTACTTAGACACATGCACATTTAATCTCTATAACAGAGCCTTTGTTTCATTACTTATTAACATCTCCTCCTTGAGTAAAGTTCTTTGTTAATGAAGCTTTAAAGCACAATGTGAGTGGTTTTTTCCCACCTTCCTCTCCCTGCAAAATAAAGCCCACCACCCAACTCCATAGGATTACATTAACTATTAAAAAGTAAAAAAAAAAAAAGTTGGACTTTATGCACCTTCTGAATATCATGGTTATTTGTTGTGCGCTCTCCTCTAAGCAACACAGTTGTAATAACCAGAGCTAGTTATGGAAATCAGGCAATATTCTGGGGCCTGTCTTTGCAGAGATCACTTCTTGAGATGATACCCACAGCAATCCAGCCTGCAGCAGCAACATTCAACCTTATATAACAAATTAGATTAAAAAAATAAAATAGTAGGAAAGTGTCAGCCTACTCACACTAAGAAGACATACTTTCAGAAAGTGTCATGGGATGTTTTAAAGTTGTACAGCTTTTTGCTACTGCTTTTACATTGGAGTTGTGTCAGTGCTTGTCTTCTGTACATTTCACCATAATGTGTGCTAACACACCCAGCACACCCATTCATAGAGAAGATACTCAAGGCCTAGATCCATTTGTGCCCCATCCGTTTGTTAGCCTTCATTAAAATAAAACTTTGATCAGGAACAGAAACCTAAACAAGGACCAAATGAAATCTTCAAGAGAGGGGCCACATAAGATACTTAAATCATTTTTGTACCAGAAGTAAAAGCTGAAGATGTACATCTGCATTTCCTGTAACAAAACCTAGTAACAGAAAGGTGCTGGAAGATCCTAGTAATGCCCCATTGTGTCTGTGTTGTCATAAAAATATGGAGTGGCAAAGCAGATTAAGAAAGTAAAGGTTGCCTGAACAATTCTTCATATGCGACTAGAATAAAACAAGTACTTGGAAGTATATTTTCTTTGTCTTCAGATACCACAAGTATTTGTCACAGCCTGTTTGTAAGAAATTATCTACAAAGGGATCACAGTTACACTCTTCCTATTTTCCATCACTACCATCTTTTCAAGATTAATTTCTTTCCATGCCTCTGTGGTCAGCTTTTTTCTCTTCCTTTTTTTTTTTTCCCCTCCATATGATGGGAGAGACACACCCCCCCCCACTCCACCCAGCTTTTCTTCCTTTGCATTAACAGAATGATACAAACCAGGAAATTTTCAAATACTCTAGAAAGACAAGAGGGAAAAGAAAAAAATAAAGTCAAGTGATTTCAGACCACTCCCCTGCATGACAGGACTCAGAAGCAATTGGGTGAGGATGGTCAGCTCCTGAGCTTCCTTGTGAGAAGCCCGTGACTTTTCTTGAATCTATTTGTTTACCCACCACCTTCAGTGCACTGCTTTGAAAGCATCATCATTCATTTAATCCTAGAGTTTGATTTGCATTCTTTGCAGAGAGCAGACTGACAGAAAATGACAGAATTACTTTTCTTGTATTACTACTATTTTGGGTAACAGTACTGTTGCCCTCTTATGACTGCAAAGCAGTTGGCACAACTACAAGACTGTTACACCTTATTATTTTCCTTTCTATATCCAGAAAGCTATGATTTCTCCTCCTTGAGGTGCCCTCCCATGATAAGGCATGCATAATGCATGCCTTATCACCTCACCCCTGGAACATGGCCCTCCCGTCACACGGCCCAACCATGATGATCATAAGATTTAGTTGTTGCTAAGAATAGACATGATTGTTTGGAACAGATCCTGCTTTACTTCTGGGTGCAGTTTCTGAATGGTGTTAGACAATAAAACCTTTAGGTTGGATTCTGGATAACACCTGCCTGCTCTTTCCATCAGTTCACCAAGGGCATCAGTCCTCTCTCTGTGAGGGCAGGCACGAAGATCTGTACCATTTGTTTAGCTAGGGACAGCCACAGACGTGAACCCGAATGAAGCCAAGCAAACCATGACATCTTGGTGAACAAAGCAAGCAAGCCTCTGGAAAACTACAATACCTTTAATTAAAATAAATAAATAAAAATTAATAAACTTGGAAAGAGTGCAGAGAAGAGCAACAAGAATGATTTCCGTCTGGAAAAGAAAAGGCTCCTTCCAGTGAGACATTAAACTAAATGTGCTTTGCTTCAAAGAAAAGATTATAATCTTTAAGGGACTAGATAAGAAGAAGATATTTCAGAAGAGACTAAATTAGTGAGCAGACACACAACAGAACCCAATATTTGCAAATTCAATCTGGAGATAAAAAACATGTTTTAAGTATAATTAGCTACTGAGATGACTTGTCAAAAGATGCAGTAAATTCTCCATCACTAGGAAACTATTTTAATTATTGTATACTTAGCTTACACTAGAGCCCAGAAGTCTCAGTCAACACAGGCCAAATAATCTTTAAATTTATCTAGCTTCTAGCACAAGCCACCCTCTCTGTCTGAAAATTATTCCTGTTGCTAATTTCGAATTAGATGATTTTTTTCTGAGTAATCCAAGATGGGAGAATCATGACAAGTGGATAATTAGTAGATACAACACCAGGTCACATAGACATTATTTATATAATACTAGCATTCCTCAGCCCAGTGCTTCCAGAAAAAAATAGAAAAAGAAAGAAAAAAAGAAAAAAAAAGATATTCCCTAATGTCTAATTCAGGTTAGAAAACAAAAAACAACAACAACAAAAAAACCAAGCCAAACAAAAAGGAGTATCACTTCATATATAAACTTAAAATATACAATTATATGTAGTGTTGTAATATGCTTTTATCAGATCCAGAATCCACCACAGAGAGGAACGGTTACAGACTAGCACTATCAAGCACTCTACCAATTCACTCGCAGAACACTTCAGTGTTGTTCTATACACTGAAAGAAAAATATAGCTAGCAGCAAATTATTTCTCTTTTTAGTCCTCTAGGAGTTTACATGGATAGCTCCTATTAACACTAATCAGAGTTACGAGCAGAAATCCTCCATGGACAGCCATGTTGTCTGGGGATATGTCCATAATTAATATGTTCTAAGAGTCTAATTTTGAAACAAAGTAATCAGGTTTAAGATGAGTTATATTAAGACCAATAAATCTCTGACTGCATATTTGCCTATATATATATACAATATCCAATGTCAGACCAATGTATAGTTTACAAGGCAACTTCTGATAAAATGAGCTACATCTTAGCTGAATTTCGAAGCATGAAATATGAATATACAAAGAGAAAAAAACACAGTGGGGTTTGTTTCCTTTTTGTTTCTTACTCTTTGTAGCACATTGTTATTATAAATGTTAGTACTCATCATTGTTCTTTTTCACATCGTAGTGCCCAGGCTCAGTGAAGCTAACATAATCCTAACACTTCTGATGTTACAAACTAAAATTACCATGCAGCACCATGGGAATATTTGTAGTATGAAAGATGTGGAACGGGGACTTCGTGACAAGCACATGGAGGAGAGAAGAGGAAGCTAGATGGCTTGAACATGAGTGGTTTTGCAAGTAAGAGATGTTGTAATGGGACAAGGAATACTAAATAAAATTATGCCAACGGAATTTGGTTTCAGTATTATTTAGAATTTCTGTCACCGAAAGAGACATTTTCAAGTCTGTGACTGCTGTTGCTCCAGCACAATCGATGCCCAAGTCATACATAATGTATTATACAACACAGTGTATTAACTCAGCTTCAAAGTGTTAATATGTCATGAAACTTACTTCAGATATCACAGATTATGCAAATGAGATAGAGATGTGAAAACTCACTCTCGTTTCTCAAAGGTGTCAGCTTTGTGTCCCCCAGTCCAGAAGGACATAGCTGCAGCTCACTCTAAACTTCTTTCACGAGGTGAGGGCTGGGTGGCTCTTCACACTAGTATTTTTGGCAAAGAGATCCTGTACTGAGGGCAAAACAATGCATTCAAAAAAAAAGCAGAATCTTGTATCTTGAATACAAGACAATAGTCTGGGTTTCGCAGTACCACAGTTGCAGATACATTTTATACTGCAGATGTGAATACTGTATAATATCAACACAGAAGAATTTATTATTTTCTTTACAATAAACCAAAGTCCTAGCTTTAGTGCTGTATGGGTAAGCAGTCCAGCTGTACGCTTTGAATGTCCCTGAATAGATGGCAGCAATGGAGACAATCTGTTTTCTTGATTGGCTGTTGGGAATAAAGGTAGCAAACCTTTGGCCCCATTAGCTCAGTTGGGAATGGAGTTGCATGGAGACTCATCTAGTGCATCTGTCAGCTGGGAATGGAGCCCATGAAAATCCACAGTACTTAAAATGGAGGTAGAGACCTTATCCCATTTCCACACACCCTGTTTTTGTGTCTCTCACTAACTGCTCTCTCCCTGAGAACTTCCAGACTTTGTACAAGCTGCTACTAAACGAGACCATAAACAACGTCTACCCCAGTCACACTGGAAACAGCAGAGGGAAAGCATCCACGGGAAGCTTTTGCTTGTGATATGAAGTTTTCCAAATCCCCCTCGGAGACACTGTAGCTGTGGGAAGAGCAGTGTGGTCCACTGTCTAAGCCTAAAAGTGAAGTTCAGCTCCTGACACCACCATATCATTCTTGCATGACCATGGCACCTGATGCTTCTAAAAAGGGGTTTGAAGAGGTAAGTCTAATTGTCTTTGTGTATCACTCCATCTGTAGAAAAGGGAAAATTAAGGACCATTTTCTACCTATAGAGATAATATAGGTAGTTAATATTAAGAGCTGAAATATTAAGATATTACTGAGGTATATTAAATATTTAATAGAGTGCCCAGTAGCATCCATATTCTTTTTGGGTGTTTAACTTCAGGTAAGATGGCCAAGGCTTTTAAAGAATGTAATTAGAAAATACTGATATGCAAAATACTTAATGATTTTATTCAGAAATTCTATGATTTAAAGCAAGAATTCAAAATATAAAACAAAGATGGTTAGATAAGTGCCTTTTTCTTTGTGAGGAAAAATCCACCTACTTTTAATTAAAACACAACTCTGTTTCAGAAACCACACACACACGAAAACCCAAACCCAGAAAACCACCCTAACTCTTGAAACTTTGAGGAATCTACTCTCAGTTAATGAACTGTAGGGGCTTAAGCCCTCATGATTATCTAGGCTATGTTTTTCTTTTTGTTGTTTGTACTAAGCTGAGAGGGAACAGGTATGCTTTCATTATTCAGACTTAATAAACACACTCACAAGAACAGACTCAATTTAGACTACCTAGGCAATCCGGTGTATTTGGAGACAAAGAAAAATAAGCTAGGACAACAGATGGAGTCCTGGATTCCCTGGAAGAAAAACGTCTAACAGGACTGATCGCATCCCTGTACACTAGCTGAGGCAGGACATGTCCCCCCTCAGTGGATGGTTTGGGGAGGCTGGGAAGAAACAAAACAAAGCAAAAAGATGCTGTCTGCAGGAGACAGCTTGCAGGGAGATGCCATATGCAGGAGAAAGTCCCCACACAGACTAGAGAAATCTTGCTATTATTTAAGAATACTGAGAAGTAATGAGGAGTTGTATTCTGTATCCTTTCATAATCTACTAAAAATGTTCCTTCTGTAAGATCAGCATCTGATGCTACCAGTCCCCCCCCAAAACATTTCCTTGAATCCATGCACTCAAGAAAACACCATTCATGGTGGCTGACAGACAATTTGTGTGCCTGTTAAGTCATCCTGTTACAAATACACAACCAACACAGAGTTAAACATTTTTTTAAAAGATAACACAGTAAAACACATCACCAGATCATACTTCACCATCAGCTTCTCAGCTACTTCAGGGGGCACCCAGCTCTGGCCTACACTCACCAACTTACTTCTGTCCCATCCCTTGATGGCAGTAGCTCCAGGTTCTCCTCGTCTCCCCTTGGCCAAGTTAGTGTCCCAATCTCACTTAGGTGCTCCTCACAAAGGCTCGCTTCCTACTTTCTCCTCTGATGGCAATCTCATTCTGGAGGTTCTGCCAAATATGGCTGTGAAGGCTTAGTTTTCCCATCCCTTGTTTTCTGCAATTAAGCTTAGGATATAATAGAAGACTTAGGATATATAATTAAGGCTTAAGTTGTAATAAAAGGGACGCTCTTTTGTTTAAATTCACTGCTCTACTGTGGCTGCTTTAAATTTGTATTTCTATCATTCTCTAATTACTATCTCTCTTCTGTCTTTAGGCTGGCTTTTCCTGTTTATAAGGCTGTGGTAAAACATCATAAATCATTTAACCTAGAAAAAGTGATCATAGCAACAGTTTATGGAAGCTACGATTGTCAGTTTGCTCTCAATATTACACAGATAATAAAGATGACAATAATTCTAACAGAAAATGTGTATAAGAAAGGGTTACTTGAATGATTTAAGCTCTTCTTCCTACACAGATAGCACAATTTCTGGGGACTTCCTCACAGTAAATAAAAGTATGTCTGTGAGGCTAATTAGTTCAGGTGTGGCAGCAGGCTGATGAGTCTAGAAGATGGTTCACCTGGAGTCAGTTCATGTATTCACCCACTACCAAACAATATGAACATATTTTCCCCATCTGTCATGCTCTTAACCTGGTGTCAGCAAGCATCCTAGCATGCAGGAAAAGCAAAAGCATAAGAGCCAAGACAGCAGGCTCACCACGACCAAGAGCAACCCATTAAAAAGACAGAAAAGGCAGAAGAGTGTGGTAATGAGGAACACATAGGAGCCATTTCCCTCCAGTTCCTCTAGCCCATCCATTTTCTCATGTCCTGCCCCCCATTCCTCTGTGACAGCGCTTCAGGTTGTACAGTCGCTGTTTACCCTATCAAGTGCTTGGATTACAGCTGCCTGTCAACATGTTGCTGCGTGCTTGCATGCCAAACACAAACCTAGAGAGAACTTAAGTCTGATTCCCAAAATCAGAAACAGTGAAAGGAAGCAAAGTCCCAAAACAAGTCAGCCATCAACTTTACAACTGCAAAACACTAATTCTTTCTTCACTTTGTTTCAGTCCAATAACACTATCATACTTAACACAATCTTCAAAGAAATAAAAAGAATTACTGTGAAACACACACAAACGCTTTTTTTCCATCTAAAAAGCACACACTTTCAAATTCTGTCCTCTTCTGCAACAAAGAAAGTGTATGAAGCTAACTACATGCTAGAATGGGCTTTAGATTCAAAATAACCCAAACATAGAATATATACCTTCAATCTCATGATAAGCCACTCAACTATGCATTAAGCACTGCTCAGCAAAACCAGTCACAGCGGAGCTCTGACAGGCATTTGAAATAGATTACACAACAAATCAAAAAATTGCCATTGACTTCTGCATCGTGATATGACCCTCGGTTGTTTGAGGCTGGTCTGTGCAGTAATGAATCTATTATGCATCGTTGATCCTGCACACCAGCCTCTGCCAGCAAATCCACTTTGAGGATATTCCTAACGTTCCAAGTCTTGAGAAGCTTTAGTCTGTATTAATTAATTAAAAAAAAATAAAGAAAGAAATTAAAAAGATATCTCTGTGCCTTATGGCAATATTCAGCCTGATCCCACTGACAGTTTTCCTTATGGCTTTGAAATCCACTACCTTCTGCAAGAATCGGAGCTTTATGGCAGCCTTCAAGAAGCAGCTTCTACCTTCAACACAGGAACTGCAGTTACTTCAGTGGCAGATAAAGGTCTCTGGGCGGTACAGAACAGCAATTACCCAATGAATACCACAAATATGCCAGCAAGCTTGTATGAAAAAATGTATGTAAAGACAGAAAGCTCTGATAACAGCTAGTCAAAACTCATCCCAGAAACTCTGTCCTGAGAACAGTTCCTGGGAGAGAGGAAAATTAAAACAAGTCTGTCCACACATCTTGCGGTTTCTGAAGTCTGAAGACATTTATACCAAACACAGTAATTTAGTCATAGGGGCTGAATTCTTCATTTTGTTTGTACAACGGTTGGATGCAGGAGGAATGGAAAATTCCTGCTAAGAATTCCTTCTTCTGGGTCAACTGGACCTGAAAGAATTTAAGAGAAATTAGATGCCTGCTCTAAGGAAAGCTGTTAGTGCAAAAGCACTATCAAAGCATAGACTTATGAGAGCTTCGACCCCATTTACAGATGCTAGACCAGAACACTGAACATGGACTCCTTTGTAAACCTTTTGCTAGAGAAAGAATCATCCCTTTATCTAGGTACAGAATCTAAACACCACACAGTTAACAAAACAGATTCCAAAAATTTCCCAGCACTTTTTGTTTTTCAGACAAGAGACAGTTTAGACCAGGTCAAACGTAAGCATGTCTTCCATTTATACAATATGAACACACTTACCTGTCAGACTTTCTGTCTGAGTTACAGTACCAATTGTGGGGTTTACACCTCATAGTATATATCTGTGCAGTACGGATGGGTGGATCATTATAGCAACCTTCTCCCTCTACCCATCATCCTTTCCAAAACAAAGAAAATGGCTGTAAAGTCAGTTCTGGAAGTTGGATGATAATTACAGAGACTAACTATTAGTCTTTTATCTTAATAATTAGCATTTCAAAAGTATTTTATTAATCAGCCTTGTTACAGGTAGGGACCATTGTAAGCTTTGGATTTTTTTTAATGCTTTTAGACAATTTTTTGTTATTAAATCACCTGTTGAGGTTTCCAGAGCTGCTGTTATAGAGCTTGTAATAGCTTGACACCGCCACCCCTCTTTCAATTCCAATTTACTATCTAGGTGAATCACTATCCAAAATTATCAGTACACTCTCCAGGTATCACTATCTAGAATAATCAGGCTCCTGATGCTTAGCAGATACATTAATAACATACCTAATTTTTAACTTTCATGATAGGGTCCCTCTGGAACAGAATAGAAGGAAGATTGATGTATTATTAATATTATAAATAATTAAAATGAATGAAATATATCAAAAGGGGAAAGTGTGAACCAAAGGAAGAACTAGCACACAAGCCTTAATGCAAGCTGTTGGCTCTGTGTCTATACAATACCAGCCATATATGTTCTGTACTCTTTTACATCCCTACAAAGCATGCATAAAACCTGACTAGATCAAAATTATATAACTCACCACTCATTTTCCACACATGGAAGTATCTACAGAAGGTGCAAGGCAGGGGAGAGAGTGGTCAGTCAGTCGTGTTTTAATTCATAGCTATTTTTGCCTAAGCCCTGAATGGCCTGCCAATTATGAATAGTACCAGCTGGGCTATCAGGAGAGCAGGCTAAGAAGGACACACACAAGAAGAAATTAATAATAATGTACAAATGAAAATCAGGAGAAAAGTTTGGAGTGGGGGAGAACTGATGGGGATCCCAGACCTTGTGTTAAAATGCATCACTACAGTTCTATCTTCCCCAGCTCCCCAAATAAAAAGAAGATGGTGATCATCATCGTTAGGTAGACGTAAGCTTATAACACAGCTAGGATGACATCGTAGAATTCTTGGGGCATAATCCAGTTACCTAGTAAGTATAAAATAGGGACTTTTCTGTGCTTAAATATGTAGCAAGAATAAGAATTTCATATGATGATGGCAAGGAGAATCTTTAAGAGTCTTCTTTTTCTTTTCAGATAAGTAATAATTACTTTCTTCTTTAATTTAACATAATAGTTTTACATGAGTTTTATATGAAATGTCAAAAAAATAAAGATTTTCTGTAACATAGCAGTCCTACTGTTTTTAAGAAGCTCTTGCCACAGCCCATGTCACAGGGAGAATATAGAAAATAATTCTTCTAAATAAACCCTGGTGAATGCCCATGAGAGTCATGTCTTGAGTAGCTTTTGATGGAACAAAGAATAAACACTGGTGTTAAAAGACAAAGATTTTGTTCCATTGCTGTTAGGATGTCAGTGATGGATCCACACTGGTGTATACATAGAAATGCTACATTTGGCAAAGCAGGAGTTTTGGAAACTGATCTGCTTTTCGTGTCTACTTTTATCTGTGAAAAAAATTAAGAGATTTACTCCATGCTTTATTGTAATCTGCTTATTTGTGGATGCAGATCAGTTTAAAAAGAAGCATATTTATACTCATGCACTTCACTGTATATCAGCATCATACTGATAAATTTTACTATAGCCTCCCTTCCTCTCATTTTCATAGCCTTGTAGGAGAGGCAAGGCAGACAAGCCAGTATGAAAAGCCAGCAGGCCATAACTCCTCTACTACAGACAAGCGACAATTAATCACATTCACCAGCTAGGCAGGTAGTTCTTGTCCTTTAACACTGAGGGGAACATAAAGCTCCTCTCTCTAAGCACTGATTGTCCAGATGATACTGGAACTCTCAGAAACAGCTACTGAGCCACTGAGATACTTAAAAATGAGGTAAAACAAATATGCCAGTCTCCTGCTATTTTATTAATCCTTATTTTTCAAGGGAATGTTGAAAGCACAACCAACTGCTGGACTGGAACATTTATCACCGTTTTTCTCTGCAAGATTGTAAGTTGTTCCTCCTGTGCCAGGGGCTGGTCCCTGGGGCTTATTCAGGTTTTGACCACAGCACCCCTGCTCAAAGGACAGCCAGTCCCACTAATGGCTGTGGGAGTGCAGCGCCAGGGACCGAGACACATCCTCCTCCCTTGGAACAAGAAGGGAGAGAACAAGCCATAACACCAACAAAAACATCTACTATGAGACTAAGAAGAAAAGGATTATTGCTTTTTTTTTGTTTCTGCTCTCAAGCAACTAACC
The DNA here is from genome assembly GCF_034619465.1 of Leptosomus discolor. Lineage (NCBI taxonomy): Eukaryota > Metazoa > Chordata > Aves > Leptosomiformes > Leptosomidae > Leptosomus > Leptosomus discolor. Next base: position 110,459,184 of record NC_141391.1, on the reverse strand, counting down.
TTTCCGTTTTAGCTTTCTCCATATACCCGTAACTCATTGATTCATTCTGACAATTACATAATGCTTTTGAAGTGCAAAGAGAGACCAAAAAGCACATCCAAAATCTGGGACAGCCATAGCTCATCTGTTTCTTATGGTTCCCTAGCACAGGTTTTATTTCCAAGTGAGTCAGTCACGTTTGAAGGAGTGTAATGGGGGTATTTTTGTAACCCTTCCAAGAACCCCTCGACTGAGACATGATGATGTACTGGCCCTTCGGAGGGGGAAGGGGTTACAGATGTAATTTCATGAGACCACACAGAAATGTTAAGATTATCTGTGGAATCTCTCCTTCAGTCACTCAGGCAGAACCCAAGCACTCAGAAAGCCACCTTTTTGAGAAAAGATATAGGTCTTATTTTAGCTGCTGAAGATTATTTAACCCAGGACTGCTAAATAAAAAAACCTCCACTTTGCAACTTGATCCCCAAGTTGACAGAGCCCCTCATGGGCTTTGTTAATTCAACTGAAATCCCACTGACAGAAGAAAACTCAGTGAGAAGTCCTGTTTGTTATAGAAGTACACCCATCTCACTTTCACACACTCTCCAGCCTCCTGTCGACCCAAAAGCTGACAAAATGAACATTTCAAGCATGTAAGCCGAAAGCGTAGGCAGAAATGCGTGATGATAAGGGCATGTCAATAATATCACACAGCTGGAATGCTGCCCAGTCCATGGTGAACAGCTGTTCTGCAAATGACTAATCACACAGGAGGAGGTAGAAGATAAAATTCTCCATTTTCAGAGAGGAGGATACCGCTTCTCCTGATGCCACCTCTTGTAATTAGTTTCTCCTTTTCTTTCCAGTTTCATGTTGGAATAGTCTAGCCACAATGTGTACAGCAACAACGTGTCTCATACATGCAAGTGTGAACTTCAAGCATGCCAGTGTTTTGCCTTCGACAAATCATCTGACAGCACTGCTCCACTCCAGATGTGGAACTGATCAGTGAATTAAGTTCTGAAATTCTTTGAAAACAAAAGCAATTTATGAGAAAATATTCTTCCTACTACTGTTGAGTTACAGACAGAATATAAAGTTGTTGTTAGGTTCTAAAAAAATCCAACTCAAAGTTCAGTACTCAGTCTATCGAAATCATCACTTCAGTAAAGGGCTCACAAAAGCCTAGAGCCAAAGAGGACACAAGGTGGCAGATACATTAGAAACCAAGTCCTGAGATCCATAGTTTGGATCTACTTTACCCGTGCAGACACAAATACACAGAGGAAATAAAAAATTAAAAATTTCAGAATAAAATCTAGGAAAATCTTTTGATTTTGTTAAAAAAACCCCTGTGTTAGTCCATCTAAATGCAATATTATTTCCCAGCTGCTTAAAGATAATATCAGGCAGGATCACACCCATAAAGCAAAACAGAATAGAGCTTTCATCATCTCAAAGTGTTTCAAAACTCAGCCCATGCCAGGACAAAATGGCTGGTATTTGCCTGTAACCATTCCAATCATCCTATTTTTGAGGATCACAGTGATAAACAATTCCCTGAAGTATACTGTAATTCTGCAGCACTGATGAGCCCAATATCAATGCCTGTGTTAAGGGCAAGTTCAAAGACTATTCAGTATTTGCTTGATAAGCTTCTCAGAGGGGTCATTAACTAGGACAGTTAGTTATACTCTTCATGAAAAATTCCTGTATTTTTTTAATTTCCTCTTCAAGATCCCCATTTTAGGGAACCTTCCCCAGCTGCGTAGGTACATCTGAAGGGAAAGGTACGCATATAGCAGTAAGCTGATACACACACACTTTAGCCTGTATGGCTAAGGCATGTTTGTGGTTAAGGATGTTAGCACACATGAGACCAGGTAGTGTTTTTAACTAGCTGAAGCATGAAGCTCTTACAGGACTGCAGAGAACACAGGAATGCAGTGGAAAACATTTGTAAGGCTTAGGTCTAATGAGACAGTTATTCCAGGAGATGCTTTGGGTAGCTCCTGGTGATATTCATCTCCAGTACTCAATAATTAGGAGTAAACAAGACCAATCAGGTAAGACCCTTGGTGATACCTCACCCTCCACAGTTAACTGCTGCTGCTTAAACCTCTAAAACCACCATAGTTTGGCATGGTCATACTGGCTCTGAACATGGTGGAGTAGTGGAGGTGACCAGCCTCAGCCCCCCTGATGCAGTGTTGCACAGCGCATTCATCAGGACAGATCTGATTGTCACAGGAAACTTGAGATAACTGTTGATGACTACTTCCAACAAGCAATCTACAGAGTCTAATATAATAACAAAGGAACCCCTTGTGGATACAGGCATACTGCTCTACCACATCAGCAATTTTAACTTAATGGAGGAACGAGACAGAAGCAACTTCTCTGTCATGACCTCCATCTTCTCAGTTGCCACTGTCAGTGAACTTTTACCAACAAGCTGCTCCAGTAAAATTTTCAACTGCATCTATGCAAGGTATCTGCTGATCAGACAATGCTAATCCCTCTAACGCTGAGCAGGCCTGCTCAAGTCCGTCATGTAGACATAGCTCCACAGGTCTGAACTAATGGCAGCTTCGCAGTGGTTGAGCTACTGTCTCATACAGGACCCACAGGCTCCTGCAAACATCTTAAAGCAGGTCTAAATCCCAGGAACAATCAATCTAAGTTGCCTGAGGCCATCACAGCATCGGACCGGACTATTCATTCATCGTGGCATGTCTCAGAGACTACCCCAGAGTTTCTGAAGGGTTGTCAGCTGTTCCCCAGCCCTGTGGAACAGAGACAGGAGCATGAGCCGGAGGTGCCACAAGTCAGAACAACCAAGAAAAACAGCTACCCAAGTGGATACTCAAAATAAGAAAGGCAAAAATTAAAACCAGAACATTTTCAGAGCCAGTTTTCCGGGTTTACACAGCAGGAATAATTCAAGCAGGAGGAAAATTCAGCTGACAAAACCAGCAGGATAGCATTAAAGAGATATGAAGAAAAAGGAGAAACACCAGCCCCTCCAGCAGCAGCTGGCAGGCAGCTCCCTCCTCCCTGGCAGCTGGGGGGGGGTGGGGGTGGTGTGAGGGGGGCCATGGCAGTGATGGCTCTGCAGGGCCTTGCCAGCACATCCTCATGCCTCCCGCCAGCGCCTGTGCCTCACCAGTATAAGTTTCAGCTTTAGGAGTCCTGTCAGGATACACGCAGAGCTCTGGTCCTGGAGGAAAGACCTAGTATTAACCTTACTTTTTTCTTTGAAACTCTTCAACAGCTGCTTTTAGACTGTGTGCTGTTTTCCCAAGTCTGATATTGGAGTAAACATATAAAGCATATAAATGTTATTTTTCATCTCAGAAGATCCCACTTGGGTAACGTCATCAAGTGGCTTTTGGCATGAAAGCTTTATCCCCCTAGCACTTGTGCCCAGCCATATAGGTACCCACGTGCGGCAGAGGGGATACGTGCTTTCCTGGGCTGGATGGGAGCACTGCCCTGCCAATGGTAGCAGTTACTCAGGTAATACATGCCATGTCAAGAATCACATTGTCCAGCCACAAGGAAGTGAGGGACACAGGAAAGTTATGGTAACCTTATCTTCTGGTAAGTGTCACTGTCTTCTCCATGCATAGGCTTTTGTTTGTTTTTTTTGTTTGTTTGGGTTTTTTTTTTAAGCTGATTTCTGCAGTGCCAACTCCACTTTAAAAAACCCACTCAAGTGTATGTTTAAACTAAAATAGCGGATAAAGAGCTATTTGAAACAACCTATAGCTACTCTGGGCAATCTGTTTAGCTCAGCCAATCATCAAGTATTCTAAAAGTTTAGATTATATGTAGATAGTTGTTGTCGATATAAAAAATAGTGCTGTCAGTCTCTCTCCTTTATTCAAATATCCCCAATTCCTGGGAGCCTCAGATGTTCCCTTCCAGGCAGAGAAATGAAAACAAAGGGGGAAAAGGAGGGGAAGCGAAAACCAGCTAGAATACACACGTCTTTTTAGACTTCCCAACATGCTCCTCAGACAGGGATTGACAAAGCCTGAATACTAGAACAGCAAGCATTTCTATTTATGTATTTATTTATAATCATAGATCCACACTTCTCCACCAGTCATTAGAAAATATGGATCCAGAAGAACAAGACTTCTGGCCAGGAAGGCAGCATTTTGACCACATTTTAAGCTGTGGAATATTTTCAAATTCACGAAATTCCAACAGTATGTATATTTTGAGGTTTCAAAATGAAATACTATGTTTTTTATTTCTAGAGTGATATCAACAACAACGAAAGTTTAACAATTTTAAATATTGTCCAAATTGAAAAACATCAACTCAAATTCCCTAAATTTTACTGGTGGGTGGAAGAGAAGGATTGAGAGGGGATGCACCGTAGATTTTTGTATTTATTTTTTTTCCCTGCAGCCTCTCAGCAAATGCTATCAAAGAAACATTTTTTGAAATCTCCAAGACTCTTACACAATAGGGAAGATAAAAAAGCACAACCAAATCCATCACCGTCCAGCTGATATTATTGCAGAATAAAATCCACTCAGAGATCTGCTAGAAGTAGAACAGCAATTCTGAGTTGCAGCAAATCAAATCTGGTGATAATAGGGCTGCTCTCGCTTCTTCCCTCCATGACAAACGGAGGCACAGGTTATCTACTCCAGCATACAGTTGAAGTAGCTTGAATTTAGCAAGTCAGTTTTTATTATCAGTCCAGCTTCCTAAGGAAGCCAGTTTATATAACTGCCTGTACAGGTGTTTCTATCCATTTGTCTATCTTGCAAAATAAATTCCAGTTTTCCAGGGCAATTTCAATGAGGTTTTGACAGAATGGTGGCGGTTATAAAAATACTGTGTCTGATCGAGTTTTGTACATGTATAGATGGTAGGGCAGAAGAAAGATAATGCTTCTGCTGAGGAAAACTTGCCATGTTAATTTATTAGACACAAGAAAATCTGTATATTAAGCACAAACCTACAGGAAATCAGACTTCATAACTTTCACTCCTTATGGCACTACTTTTTTCCTACGCTTGTGAGATACTGAAAGCAGAAAGATGCATTTTTGCAAGGTATCAGCACTACCTTTTTTTATATAAAATAGCAACTGTAGAATATAAAGTAACTGGGCTGATGCAATAATTTAACAAATCTGCAATGAAAGCACATATACTTGGTGAAATTAGAGAAGGGTCCAACAACAAAATCTCTGCTTAGATTTTATGGCCTCCAATGACTCTATGTATGTTTTTATACAGGGACTTGGCTTAGAACAATCTTTGGTATATGTATAGGATATCACAGGGAATAGTTATGGAATGTACATCAAAATGATGAGAATAGTCACATCTCTGGCAGGTGTCACCTGTCATTTACCAACATGTTTGCTTAAGCCTGTCCAAATTTTTATTCTGAGTGAAGATTTCAGTGAGTAAAATGGAAACCATGTTTTTTATCATGTCTTTAGCCTCGAAGTTAACACTATTCTACCAGGTCTCTGAATACATTCTAAGGACGGAAAACAAAGCAGAAACAAATGCATTTTCAGTTTGCGTTTCAAGAAAAGAACACAATTTCTCAACTAGATTGTGAATATTGTGCTACAAATTATTACAGAAGGTCATATTTCATGTTATTTCCTCAGCAGGTTACTGGGTAAAGAAAAAATATTTGTTTTTTGTATTCTATCAATAATTTTGTTTTGTCTGCTGAAAAAACACTAAGCTATTTTAGCTAAAGACAAGGTTACCTAGCCATCCTTGATTTGGGGCAATCAGCCATCACAAAACAATTCCTGGGAGTAAACACTGTAGTTAGAGACATGCAAACAAATACTAGAATTATAAATGATAGTACCAAACATGAAAGAAAAAGAAATCAAAGGGATTACTACATGAAGCAAATCTGTATTATGCCTCCTACTGAGTCATATTTCCATGTACTCTGCTTTGGGGGGTTGTGTTTGTTTGTATGGTTTTTTGGGTTGTTTGGTTTTTGTTTTTTTCTTAAGCAAAACTGCATGTTGCAACAGAGTAAATCAGATACAACCGTTTTTTAATTTTAATTTTTGGAATTTATGTACATTTCTGGGTCTACCTCTCTTCCGGCATATCAGTGTAGTATGTCTCTCAACACAGAGCTCAAGAAGACTTAATAGAATTTAGTATTTAAAAACCCCCTAACCAACAAAAACCAGTGCCACACACAATTTGAGATATTGCCAAATGTTTTAAATTCCGCTAAGAGGAAAAAAAAGTAACATAAAATCACGTATAACTTTCCTATTAATTTGTGACAAGGTTGTTTTTGTGGAGTCAATCAAAGCCTTGGGCGATGAGAAGGTGCATTAGTCTGCTACAGGCAATGAAACTACACTGATCTGCACCAGTATTTGATTTGGCCAAATATTTGGAAGAGACAATTATTGCTTCAAAACAGGAGGTCTCTTTGCTCAGAGGAAGGGGCCCTGCTGAAAAGTTACTAGCTGAGCAGCACATCACTTCTAAGTTTTATGTATGAATCAGCCTCAGGGAAGATTTGTGAATATACCCTTAATTAAATATTTTTCCACTATTCCACCACTCCAAAAACATAAAGAGAGGAATTAATTACAGAGACAGATCTTGAACCCTCAGAGGTACCATTAGCTGCTAGGGATGTCCTGTGTATCAAAGACTAGACCCCAATACATAAAATAGCATTAATATCATTAAAACTTAGAGACACTGCAGCTACTGGTAAAAGTTAAAAAAAAAAAAATTGAAGCATTCCCTGAGAAATGTAAATGGATTTGCTTTTTGAAAGAGTGGTGTGAATCTACATATAATCAATCAGCTCAGTTGCTACAACTGCACTATCAGACATGTCAGAGTAGATTTACTGTAGAAAGGCACTGAGAAAAAGCAATGACGTGCAGACACATCAGGAGCTCTTTTCCCCACATAAGGTCTCCATCAATTAAAACTGCAATTCATGAACAACATCGACAACAAAGTAACACTCCTGAAAATTCAGCAATAAAGTGGAATACAAAGTGGATGCTGTAAAACGAAAGGCAGCAGAGTAAAGATTTCCTTTGCAGCCAGGCATAGCAGCCCCATAAAAGCTACAGAGACCAGAGGCTGCACTGCCACAATTTACTTGTCCCTCCCTTTCTTTTTGTACTATCCCACTGTGAGTTACAGAATAGACAGAGCACAGCCAGTGCTTGAGGTGTGGTAGCTGTTTCTGTGCTAAGGTGATCCTGCTTTGCCTGATTGAACATTGCAGGGCCTTATAGATGGGACAAACCTCAGAGGAGTACATATATAAAAATAAAGGTATCCTAGATGAGAACAGACCATCCTTCAGTGCACCCAAACTTGCTACCATCCATCCAGAGTATCAGCAACTATAATCTAAATTGGTATAAATTAAGCAGGCATACATGTGAGAAATGTTTGTTTCTGAGTATGGGATAATCTACTTTATAAGAAGTTCTTATGTTCTCCAGTTTCTTCTTCCCACATCTGTTCTTTTTGGCTCTATGTGTACAACAGCTGCATATTTAGGGAGACTAATTTCAAACAAAGGAAAAGTATTCCTTGTTTTTCTAAGAAATTGCTCTTCAGATGGTATATAACTTCAGAAATTCTGAGAATTAGGCCAAAAAATCAGCTATTTTTTTCATAACAAAGCAAAACAGCATTATTTCCATAGTGTTATCACCCCCTCTACCTAGCAAATCAAATAGATATGTGCCTCATAGAAATCCATTTGTTTATATCTACCTCTGTCCCAAGAATTAGTGTCCAGCCTTTTATACACAGAACCCATACACATTTATCATGCCCTGTCATTACACCTTTCTGGACTGGAAAGAAGCTGAACATACAAACAATGGGAATTATGGTCTTTAAAAAAAAGGAATGGAAATATGTAGTGGTCCATAGAGAGGGTGTCAGGATCCGTGTTCCTTCCCTGAAGAATTTCAGCCAGCGTGAGGCTGTTGCTTCTCAAAAAGCAATTCTCCAGCACATATAGTGAACATGACAGAAGCATGTCACTGTCAACACAGAAGAGCTGATGGAGCATCAGCTCCTCTGAATCCCAAGCCTGTGTATTTCTCATTTGCTAAACCTTGAGGTCTTCATTCAAGCCACATTATTGCTCAGATTAAAAGGAGTTACCATTAAGGAGATAACGCAGCAAGGTTTTAATGATCAAGCATAATATGCAAACACTACATCTGCCATATCATTAATAATTCTGTAATAGAAACCAAATAATGTACATGCTTATATTTTCTTGCTTAACTTTTTCATATTTATTCAGAAAAGAAGTGACGATACTGAGAAAGTGTTACGCAATAAGTTTCTCCTGTCCATTACGTGTACATGAGACAGCTAAGAAGTGAACCAAGAATGTGAAATTAAAACCAATAAACTCTGTGCCAAATGTTATGGATTCCATAAGTTTAACACCCTTTTCATAACCTTTCATAAAAATCACAGTGCAGCTTCACACCCAATTCATTAATTGCCCCTCTTTAGTTAAACACCAGGCAGCCTGCAGGCCTTTTGTTTGTTTGTTTTTAATTCAAAGGCTGTCTGGGACATCTAAGTCTTAATAACACTATGTACTTTTTCCAGTCTATACAGTTTGACAATTTTTTTTTTGGAGGGGATGAACAGTGTTGTTTGAGTTTACGTGTAATAAAACATGGCCAATGCTCATTAAAGAAGTACAGCAGAGTATTTGTTTTTATAAGACAGTACCAACTAGACTATTTTCTGTATAAAGTGACTCCTGCATATGGTAACAGCATAGCAACAGTACAGTATAGGTGTACATGTCTGACATGCAGATTTTCAACCTGCATGCATCAATTAGAAAGCCTCGTGCAGTGAGCATCAGGTGAAACCTCACAATCTGTCTGAGGAATACAGTTTTAGGCAGCCCCTATAAGTCTATGCTTAGCCTAGTGCTTTTCTAATCCTGATGTAACTCAGATGAGACCATTCTTTACCACAAAACCCCATGATGCAGCATCAGTGGTCTCCACCTCTAACTTCCCGAGATGCTAAAAACTATTTGCAATCAGGTCTGCTGGCTCCATTAAAACAAATAAACAAACAAAAACCCCAAATGAAACCAAACCTTCTGGTACTATCAAGACAGATCCATAGAAGGTCCAAATACCAATGGACTTTGCACTCCACAAATCCCCAAAGGCAACCACAAAAGAAACCAAATCACATTTAAAAAAAAAAAAAAAGAGAGAGGGAGAAAGAAGCCAAACCCAAAACTTTCTTGGCAATGACAATGCAGATGGGCTGGAAAGGAGAGAGGTTTTGCTCTGCCATTTGCCTAACCCTCATTCCCAGTTGCCAGTCTGCGGCTTTGCCTTTCAGTATGCCTAGTACAACATTTTGCAGCTGCTCAAAGAGAAATTTCCCTCCTCAAATAGCGAATAGAGCACAGCAACAGTAGCTGGGAAATTCTGGGAACCAGCAGCTGGGAAGATCACTCTTGGCGGGCTGAGCTGAAATGCTGAAGCATCTCTCATCACAACTGTGCAGAGCCAGATTCCAGAGTTGTTAATCAAGCACAACTCAGTGGGAGCTTTGCCCAATTAAGTAACAGAGAGTTTGGCTGATTCTAGCAAAGGATTATACCACAACAGCAGAAGCCCTTCAGTACGCAAGACTGAGGTCAGCACCCTCTTTTACTGTACTGGTAAACTCCCTTCCCCATCTTCACCTCTACTAGTCCCTCTGAATAGGAGGCTTTAAAGACAAACTGTGAAGTGATGCTGAGAAAAGCAGGGATGCAGTCAAAAAGGAACATGGAGGATTTGCTTTTTTAGTTATCTTTATTTCAGTTTTACTACCTGCCCCACTTGCACCATGAAAATCCCTCTTCTTCCCTTCTCCCTAATAATTAGAAAACAACAGCATTTACATCTGCACTGAACCATAACCCCAGTATACTCAGGTATACGTCTCCAAAACCCCTGTGTAGCCTCCCAGTCACACACAGCTTGGATCAGTTTGCATTTCCACTACTGAGATCTTTCTCTTCTACCTCTGAGGAGGCTCTCAGTGGGGTCAGCAGTAAACCTGCTGAAGCCTGATGTGTCTGCTCTTGCTAAAATCCAGTCTCTAAGTCTTTGCAGGAGACAGAAACGTAGCTAAAGAGGGAAGAAATTACTTACTGAAGAAATGAAAATACTAACAAAAAAGGACAAAAATATATATTAATTTATCCAAGTGAGTGGGTGAGGTGCTCAGAAAGCATCCCAAGCTGCAGAGAACATCATGAGAAAGCATCCTAGGCAGGAAAGGATGTACTGGAGAAAGAAGTGCTAGTCATGCCATACTATCTCTAATCCCACATTACCCTTGATCAATTGATCCTTCATTACTGAAAAGATGACTTTCTCCCAAGATCCTAAAGATCTGTTCCTGCAGAAGGATCTTGCAGATCCTCCACCAAGACAGAGGGAGGTGGTAGAACTGGACCAGGTTGAGTGAGAAAGCAAGTCAATAGACCTCATCAAAGTAAAATTTTTTCTTGAGGTTTCTACCACTAGTCACTGAGGAGTTAAGGCCTAGAAACTTTATGATCAACTTTATTTTGCAGTGAAATTTATTTAAAACCAGCTCCCAATACCAGTTTTCAGATAATGCCTGACTGGGGAAGGATTTTCAAGCTCCATAATATAAAGAGAAAATGTTTCTTCTCCCCTCTTCCTTTAAATAAGAAGGCTGCATAACCAGCCATACATTTAAAATCTATTTTCTATTTACACCGATTTTCAGAAACAAGTGCTTCAATGATCTACATTTGCACATCGCTTGTGGTCCCACTGAAACCAGTGAGACTATTCCCATAGTACAGAATTAAGCATGTGCATAAATCTTTGCAGGATCTCAGCCAAAGAGACTGTTTTATTCGGAAATGATAAAGAGACATAGGCTTGGGGTAACTCCATGAGCCAAATCCTGTCCTCAGAAACACAAGTTCATTTTTCTTTGGTGATGTGTAGCTGAAACATCCCCCTCCACCCCGACAGGGGCACACCCAGCCATGGGAAGCAAAGCAGAGACAGGCAAAAGCCCTGTGGCCCTCCATGGGCAGAGAGGGACGTTACCTTTCATGAAGGAGTTTATCAGTGTGAAAGCATGGAGGCACGTTGGTGTAATTTAGATGCACTTTTGGTTTAACGCTCCAGCCAAACATAATCCTCTCTGGTCTCTCCTTCTGCCACATAACAGTTTGTCTCCCATGGTTCTCATTGCTATGGGGGTCACATAACACGAATGTATCTAGATAGGTTTGAGAAGCACGTGCAACTTTTTATAAAGAATAATGAATAGCCTACATTATTCATAACATAACTGATTTCATTTGCATTATGCTTTACTTTCCAGATTTTTAAACAAGGACATCCTAATAGAACTGTACAGGTATATTTCTTAGCGATTCATGCTCTACACTAGAATTAGATGTCTTTCACCAAAATCATTATTAAAATTAGCACTACACACTGTTAGATTGTGGCCTAAAATGACATGATTAAAATATTGTCTACAACACTTGTATCTTCTAGTCCTCTAACACAGAGAACAGATAAAAAATTTTAAAATAATGACAAGGACAAAAAAAAAAAAAAATTCAGGAAAACAAGAAGCAACACGGATCTACATGCTCTTGTAATGTTTGATGGCTGATAGATAAACAAATAAATGCCTCTGAGTTACTCCAAACATCCTGTGAAACAGTAAAATGGAAGGAAAAAAGCCCCAAACAAACTAAATAATAGAATAGCCAGGGCAATGGAGAGTGGCTTGGAACAGATAAGAGTTGATTCTCTCCCTTAAAATTCATAACTGTGTTTTTCTTCCCCAGAGATATGCTTCATGTGCAGTTGCTTCAAAACACTTCCTTTAGAAAAAGAAAACCTTGCACATAAACACACTTGCATTTGTCACTGTCTACATTGGGATTTGACTAATTCAGGCAAGTGAATTTGTTTTAGATACTACCATTGATAATCTAATGAGAAGAAAACACTGATCTTCATTTTGAACCAATACCTGACATGATCTTTTGCCTCTTCTGCCTTTTCTATTGGAAAAAAAAAAAAAAACCAACCCACAAAACCAAACCCCAAACCAAAAAATTCACCATGGAAAGACTGGCAAGCTGTTTTTTTTTTCTTTCCTTGCATTCACAAGACAATATTAGATGTTGTTTAAACCCAGTTCAGTCAATTGGAAATGACTCATCAACGTCAGCACCACAGAATCAGGCCCTGAGACTCCATTCTGTAGTGCCGGAGAAGAAAAAAAGACTCCTTTAAAATCATCCAAGCAAAAAAAGAGTGAAAACAGGCATTCATGAAATGTTATTGTCCAAGATGGAATAGTGGAGGCCAAGCAGAACAAACAATATAAACAGAGAACACGTTTTTCCTTGCCTGCTTCACAATAGCCAAGATTCTTTTAAAAAATAATAGGTAGAAAGATAAGACATGCATGCCTGATACCGAAGAAAAGACTGTTTGTACCTAGCACTGGATAAATTGTTCAAGAACAGTTCAGCCATGTCAAAAAATGACCCTCTCATGCTGCCAAGGTCATTCGGACCCGTAGTCAGTGTTAGCCAGAAAGGTCATCACCACTTGCACGTTTAAAATATACTCACCTGATTTCTCCTAGGACTTCATAAACTTAGTACAGCCCAGTCAGCTAGGAGATTTTAGGTCAGGTATGGTATGGTTGGCAGGCGTTTTATTGATGGATCAGGAGCTGTAGGCAATATTCAGCCCAGTGCTGAAGACTATTAGAAAACCTGTATGCTGCCGCAGACCCCAATTATAGGAGGAAGTGGGTTTGTGATGGATACATGCTGGGTGTATGTGGTTCGCTTGCTTACTTACACACACATGCATCACTGTGTTACACTAATAATAAACTACCCAGCTGGGACTGTCTCTGTATAGCCAGGCACTAGCTTTTATGTACCAACTGAACCCATTGAACCTCCGTGTATTTTTAATACCAAGAAAAGGAGAGGTCTGATCCCTGAACTCCTAATTCCCAGTTAAAATGCCACTTCAATCCTAGTGTTCAAGACATTTGTTTTCATCTCAGCCTGATCTCTGGAGGACCCACTCATGTTTAACATACAAGGAAAAAATCCACGTAGGCCTATTCCCACGGAAATTCATTATACAGGTGCATCCTGAGAAGTAGTTTACTTGAACGGGAAAAACAACAACAATGCATTAAGATGTAAATTAAATGCATGATGGTAGTTAGTCTTCCACTCAAGCAATTCTCATTGTTGTTTTGACTTACTGATCATCAGAGGAATGCTGGAAAGCAGCAGCTTTTAAACATCTGCTAATAATTTCTATTATTTCTCTAATTCCATAATTTTGTTTAAAAATACTGTTTTCAGGAGAAATTTTAGGGTAAATTTATAGCTAAAATTGTCTGACTCGTGCATTGAAATTGTGATGGAGCTACATTGTGGCAAAATGAGATAAATTGCTTTGTGGTCCTTATCCATGTGTGTAGAGTTAAACAAAAAAAAAATTAAAAGGAAGAGTTTAAATACCCAGTGGGAGTTACTTCATGGAATTGACTTCTTCCCAAATTTATAAGCTGCTCTTTTGAGACAGTTGCCTTGCACAGTGTACAAGGAAGAGATGGCTCAGCTGGAATGCCTCATACACAACGTGAAAGAAACAGCATTCAGGTATACCATGTTCCCCAACATTATTTCATAACAACTCTGGCAAAGACTCTCCCAATCCCACACTTCCATTGTATACACTAACTAGACAGGATCCCTGTCCCGTACAGTGGAAAACTCAGGGCAGGCAGTGAAATTATGCTATTTTAAACTAGCCCTAGCTTTGTCCCATGATGTCTAGTCAACAGATATGCATCATTGCTAATTGGCTGTCCAGTCTCATCTGTCCATGGTTGAAAGATAAAAGTGTGAAACAAACTCCTCTAGGTTTTAGGGCCAGAATAGACTAAAGTTCAATGCATTTTCATGTGGGGTTTTTTCCAGTGTTTTCAGAACCTGAATACCAAGCAGATTTCCCCAGAACCCTTTTAAGAAACTTCCTATGGAAGTTCTTTTTCCCCTCAAATGGACACGCTGCCCCACCCTTTAAAAAAAAAAAAAATCTATTTTTTTTAAATGCACGCATCACATATCAGGATTTTCTCTTTTATATTCCATAATATGTCAGCAGCTAATGGCATTACAGTGGCTCAGGTGAGACAGTAAGAGCATATCCAGTACTGAATACAGAAACAAAGAGAATGGAGAGGGAGGGAGAAGAGCCTTTTTCTTCTGTGAACAACAATAACAGAAATCAAAGTGAAATTAAATCAAAATGTGCTGGGAACCTCTAATATTTGCAACTATTGCAGAACCCAAATACTCCTCTGCTGAAGCGAGGACTTTTGATTTTCCAGATTTTCTATTAGCGGTACCTGCCAATGATTACTCATAAAGAAAGTTTTTGTATATATGTGGCACTAAAGTGATTGTACAGTGCAATTACTGTCCTACCTCAGGAGTGGTCTAGTAGAGTTCAAGACATGAACAAGCAGTGCTGAGACTCACTCTACCTTTCCCATGGCCCTTTCATCAGATAGAGGCTGAAAGCGCCTTCCTGTGCTGTTAGAGCACAGTGATGCAGAGGGTGCTTAACATCCCGCACTTGTACTCCTATCCTGCGTGTACACAGTCCTTGTTTACTTTGAACAATGATTTCTAACTTAAAGCTTTAGAGCCAGCCTGTGCCACTTTCTGCTCCCAAGCTAGGACACCCAGTTCTCTGCACCACTGAGCTGCAGAAGCCGTCTCAGCTAGCCTAGGTATTATCCCATTCCACTTTTTGTGCTACCCTTCCCACCTCCCCTCCTCCCAACATTTGTGGGCACACAGCTGTGAGCGACCCTCACTGAACATGTGCTAAGGCAGGAAAGGCAAAAGAGGTCTTTTTTAGCTGATGAACAACTGAGGGCACTGGGAGGAGGCTGAGGGGCTGGGGCTTGCTCAGCCTGGGGAAGAGATGGCTGCGGGAGGACCTAATGAGCCTGTACCAGCCCGGCAGCAATCAAGGAGATGCATAGGTGTATGGCAGGACGAAACACAATTGCTGAAAGTTGAAACAAGAAAGGTTCAGGCTGGATATAAGGAGCAACTTTTTCCCCATGAGGGCAAGCAGTGGAGGAGGTCATCCAGGGAGGCTGTGAAGGCTTCGTTGCTGGAAGCTTTGAAGAGCTGCCTGGCCAAAGACTTGAGCAACCGGTCTGATCTCACAGGTGACCCTACTTTGAGCTGGAGGTTGGACTAGAGACCTCTCGACATCCCTTCCAACCCAAATCCCTCTATGGTCCTTTAAAAAGGAGTGAGTAAATTCAACAGTTTGGTTTATACAAACACTTGCATCACTCTGGTGTGTCAGAGCTGTGATCTCAGGACAAAGCAGATATTTACTTCTTCAAAGAACTCCCACTTATGCTTGCTTTGTAAAGGTGAAGGCTTAGGCACCCCCTGGCCCCTTTGCACGGGGAGTACACTGGGAGCTTTTAGAAGACCAGGTTGTGCCATTCTGAAACATGTGAAAGCTCAGGCTCTTATCAGATGCATGCTGACCTCTCTGTAGCTCAATGCAAGATCTTCTTGTAATTGGCAGGAAGTTATGTCATTTGTTGCTGACAAAATAGAACCTATACTGGTTAGAGGCAAAAGCCTTAGAGGCTTAATTGTTTAATGGAGATATTCTGAACAAACACTTACCTTGTAACACAACAAATAAGCATTTTTAAGACACCTTTGCAGTACCAATATTTAATAATGGCCTTCATACAAGAGGTACTTGCAGATGCCTGCATACTGTTTCAATTAAGATATAAACAGACGTAAAACTATTTAAGCAGAAAATACAATGTATTTTTGAACAGCTCATAATTTAAGATCATAAAACTGAGAGCTAGTGTAGGGCTCATAGCCTGTCACTGGTTTGAATTCAAATAAATGTTAACAAAGTTGACTGTCTCAACTCAGTAAGTCTCATGCTATTCCTCATCTACCTTACAGAAAGAATCACTGTACTTCATATCCTTGCCATGATCCTCCACAAAAAAACCTAGAAACCAAAAAGCCAGAGGCTGTAAAGGGATAGGTAGAGTGGTTTTGGGACCAGATCGAGGCTGGAACAAAACCAAAATATTGTCAAGGGAGAATTAATTTTCTGTCTGCTTTATTTATTCTGTGGATGGATACAAGTCTTCATTTTCCAGAGAGATGGACTCTGAACACCAGAGAGATGGACTCTGAACACCAGAGAGATGGACTCTGAACACAAACATATTCTTCGGTAAGCCTCAAAATAAGTGACAGGGCTTTCCACAACTTAGGCCAGAAAAAGATAATCTTTTATACTTCAGACTTTGAAAGCTCTCTTTAGAAACTGTCTTCTATTTAAAGCCTCAGATCAATGTCATTAGTGGTTAACAACAACTATTACCATTTGTGACTTTTCATTCTTACATATGTATAGCATTTACATATATATATGTATATATACAAAAATACATATAGTATTTTTAAGAGGAGGAGGGGGAAGTGATCCCATACCAGCACAGAACATAATCACCAGTTATCCTCAAGGGATGTATTAGTCATTTCTCAAAAAGCAAACAAAAAAAACCCCAGTGCCATGACATCCATTGCATTAAGGATAGTTGCAGGTAGGTATGTTGCCTACCAATACCCAGTGCGTGGTCAGAAGCACTTGCCATCTGACCTTCCCCCAGTCATAAGGAGCAGCTTTGGAAGTGCAGCTGGCTTTAGCCTCCCTGGTTGGAGATGGTGGGTGCTGGAGGCTGCTGGGGGCTGCCTGTCTGGTACCTGCACACTGACTGCTGGGCTCTGAGCCAGCTCCATAAAACTCAAATCAGATAAAACCCAAGCTTTTTGAATGCGCACCTGGGGATCATACAGAGCAGCACAACTATGTAACTGAGTTAGGTATAACACGTAAGGGAGCCCAATACCTTTGAGGATGAGAAAATTACCCCTCATTATGCTAAGTAATGCCTTATATCAGCATGTAAATAACTTTTCTTTGTAAGCAATCACCAAAGCATTCTCAACAGAAAATTAATATATCTGATTTGTTTATGTATTCATCTAATTTAGGGCAGAAAGACTTTAAACTGAAACTAGATATGAAAGTGCGCCACTAAAATCTTTCCAAGCTACGTGTTAGGATCCATATATATTCATAGTTATACAGACACACAGACACACAATTACATGCTCTGTCTCTGTGATAGGCTGAATCAGATAAGATATTAAATATACAGTCCTGTGCTGTATGTTACAAGATATTTCACTCATCTCTCTATTTCTGGCAGCCATAGTTTTGATGGGAAATTAAAAGTTAATTTTGTTTTTTGTCCTTTTGTCTTTTTTCCTTATCAGTAGTGCCTCTGAGGCACGCTAAAGTATGCTGAAAGTGACCTTCAGTTTACTCATATCATCCTGACACAAGTGATTTAGCCTCCATACTTGTAGGAGTAAACATAAGAAACACCCACTGACTGACAAATATTTCTTCAGAATTCAGCCACACATTCGTTCCCAGGCATAGAGGGGAGGGTGTGTTAGATGATGACCTCATTTAGTAAGGCATCATCATTTAAGTTCACCACCATTATATGTATACTACTATTATCTTTTACACTCTCAACCAGTATCTTCTTCCCTTTCTTTAAAGGTTGCTATATTTTGTGGCCTGTTGCACATGCAGCTGCCATGCACTAATGTTGCAGTGCTGTGATTTTGAAGATAGATACAGATCTTTAACCAAACCCAATTAGGACAAAAATTTTCCCATTTCTGATAACTACTCCCAGAGCAGGCAGACAAGCAATGTGTGAGAGCTTAAACATATAGAAGTTAGACAAACTACATAGGAAGCAGCACAACCCCACAAACACCACGCCGCAGAGAACATGCCGATGCATACCACACATCCAGCTCCGCCGGGGCTTGTCTTTTCTAGGACAGTAGTGGTGCCACTGCTTTCAGTCGTCAAAAACTTTGGGCCATTAAATCCGGTGGGGTGATCTGCACACTCACAGCTATTCTCACATCTAAGTCCTTTGCTGGACTGCAGCTTGGAGGGCAGTTGAAACAATTTCTAAAACGTTAATAAGTTGTGACTTGCAGATTTCAAGGTCTGTACAGTGAGGCAATGGTGATAGCTTAATAGGTATAATGCAAATGTGAAAAGCAACAGAGATGAAAACATTGGTGGAGAAAAGGGCTTTAGTCATTGACTGGGGAAAAAGAATCTTTAAAAAGGATGCAAAAATCTGGGATATAGCAGTAAGCTGAGTCAAACAGGGTCTTGAAGATACAGGACAACTTTTTCTGAAAGAGTGTTATACTCATAGCATCAGAGAGTATATTCTAGGTTTTACAAGACAGAAGTCACAGGATTATTAAGAAAGGTGATTTCAGCAATACCACATCACTCAGACCTGGGCTGGAAAACCATGTTAAAAAACGAAAGACTATTGTAGCAGACACAGCAAAGGCCATGAGGGTGTGGATACACAAGGAAGAACAGATGCACTGGAGAGGCTTTATGAGTGCTTTAGTACAGTATGGAAAAAATAAAGTGTATCTAAAAAATAATAATAAAAAAAGACAACCTCAGAACCATCATACCCAAGAGAAGCTCAAGACAGCTCTCAAACATCAACTAAATGAAAATTCAGCTTTGACTGTGGATGACACCCCCACAAACCTTTACCTGGCAATGGCTGTTTAATGTAAGCACACACCTGTACGTGCACACCTGGGCAGAGTGCTGCTGCAGCATTCATCTGGACAGCACCAAAATGACCAGATTTTTGAAAGAACTCCATCATGCCCACAAGAGAATGGGCAATAGCTAATTCTTACATTTGGTTTGGCGATTTAGTATGGTGCTTACAGCTGCCCATGATGTTTCAGTGCTGTGCCATATTTCCATGCATTACCTCCCCTGGTGACTCCACAGCAGATAGGGAAGTAAACCAGCTGGAAGTGCCTGTTTGCTCCTAGCTTAGAGAGAGTGCCCCAGACGGCTCCCTGGACACAGTCAAAGCAAGAAGCTTACAGATTTGACACAGTTTTAAGATGAGCTCCTCTTTGCTAAGAGTACATGTCGTCTCCTGGTGAAAGCTTTGACAAAGCGTGCAGAGTTTATGTGTCTTTCAGAAATACCTTGTCATGTGGAACCTTTCTATCACATACAACGGAAAAGAAAAAAAATCACCTAAGTTCATGTGAACTTCTCTTTCTGACTCACATTTACCCACTTCCAAGCTTTTGCATGCTGTTGTAAATCTTGACAAGCTATTTTCATTTTCACATCAGATCTGTGTTTTGACTCAACATTAACAGAAGAAAAGGTCACAGAAACATGACCTGACTCTTCAGCCTTTTAAAGATTTCTCACTGAAGTTTAGGGCAAAAAAATGTTACAGTCAGGCATTGGCCATTTAAAAATAAATAAATAAATAAATCCTCCAAACCTCAGGTGACCAGTTACAACAAAACTGATATAAGAAGAACCAAATGTCTTCAATTTAAACTTTAGCACATTTTGAATAAAGATCTATGATACAAGGGAGAACTTTTCACTGCGAAATGCAATGACAATTTTATCATCCAACAGTATTATGTGTGGGTTTTTTTCCCCTTGTTATCACGGAAAGAAGAAAAGCTTGAGAAAAAAGTATTTTGAAGAGATTATACCTACCAAAGCCATCTTATCTAGCATGGTGAGGACAGGATTTGAGACCTGGCCATGTATATACAGCAATTAGGACACGAGGCAACTTCATGAACATAAAGATCCCACTTCAATGAGACTGCACAACTGCTTAAAGTATTCGAAGGACCCAAGGCTAAAACAGCTGATCCCCAGAAAACCTGAACTCTTTAGTTGCAAAGCCTCCTGTTACTATTTTGCCATTAGTATTTAGAAAGAAATAGTCCCAGTAATGAAAACAATAGACACGTAGATGCCAATTCAGACAGCATAAGCATATGCTGCAATCCTGCTGCAAGTGTTTCAGGCCCATCAACGTATCAGAAAGTGAGGAGGACTACGAAGGTGTTTTCCTCAATCAGGGCACTGAACGTGCATGCAAAGAGACACTTTGTGTTTCGATACACAGCTGCTCTGGGAACTCCTCTGTCCCCGCGTGTGCGCTCCCCATCAACGCAGAAAGGTCTTTTACCGTAACAAGACCTTTCAAGAAAATAAATGAAGTTGAAGTTTGGGGATTTTTTTTGTTGGTTTGTTTTTAAAACTGAAAGCTAGTCTAGATTTGTGTACTTGAACCAGAATCCATTTTCTATTAATCCAGTCAGGGATCAAAAACATAGCCTATCTGTGTAATTTAGCTTGTAGCTTTAGTTTTGAATATTATATTCCTACAACAAATAATAGTTTGCAGAATCTATTTAGCAAATATGCTATGTAGCACATAAACAGAAGTGGAAGCAAAACTAATGAAGCCCAGCAAGTTAGTCACTGAGCTCTATCCAATGCCTTCTCTCCAACACAAGATGTTACACGTGAATAATGGTGATACTTTTTCCTCCCCTTGTTTTTTTTTCCTTTTAAGGGAGGGGTCTGCTTGATACAGCACCATCTCACTAGTAAAAACAACTTTAATTGCATTTTAGATACCCTTTATACATACACATATATCAAACATAAGCATAAACAAACACACACTGTATCTCCACCTCCATTTTGAAGATATCATCTACAAATTCTAATTTTTTGAACACTAATTTCTGAATGGTTTCTTCTCCCTTTTGTGTCGCCTGCCACTCTCCTGAAGGGTTTATGCTCTGCAAAGGGCCAATGCAACAGTAAAAGCTACAGTTTGGAATATTTTGACAGATATATAACAGTCAAATCCAACTGAATCTCATCCCAAAAAAGTCATATTGACTCCCTTAGGAATTACTTTTAAAAATTATATTCAAATGTGAAAGAACAGAATAAATTATATTTAAGAGTTCATCTAATACATTGGAAAAATCAGCTATCCTCATCAAAAAATTATATTTAACAGCTCACGAAATAGATTAAAAATTCCAACCATCGTTATTAATGCTTTTATTCCATCTACCCAGTGTTTCCTCTTCCTTCCATATTTCTTCCACTTGCTTTACCCATTGTGTCTCTGCTTCTTTTCCCCCTTGCTGACCTACCATACACACCTCCATATATTAATTTTTTTCCTTCTTAAAAGCCTTCTCTTCTTGCTTCCCTCTTCCTTTCTTTTGAATGATATTCGGCCCATTTGCCTAGGCTTCATCTTCTCTTGTCTCTCACAGGTTAAGGACTGCACTGCATGGGATGGTTTTCAGACCCCGACTCCTCTACCAGCCATGTGGCACCACAGGGCAGGTGGTCTCTGCAGGGTGCCCTGGCCGTGCTGCTCTCCACACCGGTTTCCTTCAGCACATGGGCAGGGAAGGAGGCAGACACAAGAGCCCTGCACACTCAGGAGCTGAGTCTCAGGCTCCGACTGCAAGACTTATTCTTCTAGTCCTTGCCATGTCCTAGTTCTAGTTTAATTTTGCCTTCACAGACTTGTTCTGCACCTCATGGATTGTCTCACAAAAAGGCACAGGCCCTAGCTGCAAGCCCTCTGCTATTACGTGACCCTGCAGGGACACAGGGAGCACCCTTCCTTGGCCCTTTGGACTGGGACTTGTCTCTCCCATTGTCTGGCACATATCTCATACATGGGAGTTTCAGCAACTTGATAATGGGGCATGATCGGAAAGGAGGGCTGCATGGTAGTGCCCGCATCTGAGCTCCGGGACTACAAACACCACTGGCATTAAGGCACCATCTCTGCTTTGCAGAGATACCAAAGCTGTCACTTGCCTACCAAATTGAATCCTTATGGAGCTTGCTAGTCTGCAAAAGCTTGCCTGGAACCGGGCAGAGGAGGTAAACCCTTCTCCTTCAGGCTGACCAGAATCAAGTACCCTGTTTCTTATATCGAGCTCTCCCAGTAAAAGCTTGTATACACTTGTAAATGAAAACACAGTGCTATTTGCCTCACTTGCTTTGTGGACAACAGCCTCCAGTGGCAGTTTTCACGAACATATGCATAAACCCGTGTGCGCTAAGCTAGAGGACTGTCCTCATGATCAGACTCAGTGAAAGCCCTGCTAGTTTGTCTATTTATGGTATGTCCAAGTAACCTATCACCATGGCAGCTAAGCACAAGGGAGAAAATGCTGCAGACCAGAGCAGATCAGACAGCAGCGCTTGTAAGACATAACCACAAGACTATGTCACATCCTCCCCTGGCTGCTGCCATGACCCACTTATGATTTCTACCCAAAAGATGTACAGTATGGAAAAGTTTTATTAACATACCCAAACTGCACTCTTCAAAGATCTTACACTAGCAAT
The DNA here is from genome assembly GCF_034619465.1 of Leptosomus discolor. Taxonomy (NCBI): domain Eukaryota; kingdom Metazoa; phylum Chordata; class Aves; order Leptosomiformes; family Leptosomidae; genus Leptosomus; species Leptosomus discolor. The sequence goes on along the minus strand of NC_141391.1, from coordinate 110,436,665 downwards.
AATGGGAAACAAGAACATAAAAGCAGGACATAAAGTGGAAAAAAAAAAAAAAAAAAGAAATAAACTAAAACAGAAAAACAGATCTCATTGAAATTAACATTGTAAAAGACACTGCAGTGAGCCAATCTAAGAGGAATGCGCTCAGTTCACAAGAGTGCCTCAAGCAACTTCAAAGGGGAAAAAATAATACATTTAAAGTCTGTACAGAAGCAACGTGAGGTTTGTCATCAACACAGAAAACTGAAGAGTGGGAAACCACAGGATGGATGGCAGCAAAGGTCAGTCTGTCCCGGGCAGGTGTAGGTCACCACTGTGTTTTGCGACCTGGGGCTGTGGCTTTCTGCCTTCTCATTCCCTCCAGTGTCTTACTAAGCCTTATAAATCCATCCCCACTCCCCCCAGCAAGCCTGCTTTCCTCAGCCCGCTGGCTGCCAGCGCTGTATCTCAAAGTGGGCAGCACTGCAGCAGGCGGCTTTTTTTGGGTGGGGGTGGTAGTGCTGCTGCTGCAGCAGCCTGCTGCCTTAAGCAGGGTGCATTAGTTTCAGTGGTTTAATTCAGGTTAATAAATCTCCCAACTGCCCACACTTAGTCCATATTATTTCACACTGCGTGGTAGTCGCAAAATAAGAGAGCTAGGCTTCTTTTAGACAAAATTTAACTGGAGGATGCATTCCAGAGGCTCACCCAGCATGCTCCAGCTGCTAGCAGGAGTTCACGTTGCTGGAGCTAGTCCAAGGCAAGAACCCTCACAGTGCACACAGTGGGACACTGGCTCTTCGGCACAGCTTGTTTTCTACAGATCCACTCCTGTTGCACTGCACCGCTTGCCTGAGCACAAAGATTGGGGTCTTCAGCATATGTATCTTAAGTGAAATAATGTCACAGGCATTGCTTGTGCATCGTCCCTGAGGCAGATCGAGGAGAACCCACTCTCTTCTCATGTACAACAGTGCCATGACTATGAGAATTTGGTCCAAAGCCAAAACCAGAGGTCAGAAGGCAGGTGCATCTTCAGGAGGGAGAGAAATACCCTGAGAGCTTTGAGGTTCTCTCTAGCTTATTGACTTAAAGTTGCACTTCTTCCTCCTTTTATATGCATCAACAGTCCCATCAACAGAATATTAAAGATCTTAATAGTTAATATTTTCTTTGGCCCTTTCCCACAGGAAACACATGATCTGACATCCAGACTCTTTGGTAAAGCACAAAACTGTAGTGACCCGTTTCTGTAAGAATCAGCACCGGTGACCAAAGAGGTCAACGCTAGCAGTTGTGAACAAACAAGTCAGAAAATGCTCTGATTTGCCTTCTTGGAGATCTCCTGGAAACAACCAAAGGCTAAAATTGTAACGAGGTTTTCTTTTTCTGCAGGACTGACTTTTTCCCTATGCAGCAGCTAAAGAGACTGATCTCTTTTGATCACACACTCGTATAAAGTTTAAGAAAGACACAGTACATGGAGCCTGAGGTGCCAAAGGTCCTGGGCAGTTCCTACAGCTTGTGGTACTCTAGTTTCCTGAACTGATCTGTCGGACTGGTCCTCTCTGCTCCAAGTAGCTACAGGCCTTCAGGCACAAACAGGAGATATCCTAACCTCGATCAACCCCAGTTTCTGCCTCTCTTACTAGGAAAAGGGATTAACTGGTGGGATAATCAGACATTGTTTACTCTTCTATAGCCCACACAGAAAAAGATTAAGGCCAAGATTTCAGTAAGTGGGAATCTAAAGTTAGTAAGCCCATACTGAAGCACTTAAACGTCCTGATGTTTTTTTCTTTTTTTAAACCACTGACCTCCCCTTTGCTCCCAGAGGCTTGATGGTTGATCTGTGAATGCATACCCTCTGATAATCTGACCTTTATGTCTTCAGCCAAGATTAAAAGTGTTATTGGAGTAAGAAAATTATCCTAAGGAAGAATTAAAAGTTTGGAAAGAGTTAAGAATAGACCATAGCACTCCTATAATACCAAGTCAAAACTCCAAGCAAAGCAAAAGAGCAAGGAGAAGGAGCAGTGAAATATTAAATGCAGTTGCTTCTTCTATTTGCAGTTTAATAATTCAAGACCTATATTTATTTATTCATACTAATTGACCGATGAAGTTATGCCATGGAATAGCTGAAGAGAAACTAATTGCTGTCTCATTTTATTTTAATAGTATATTAAAACACAGGCTAGTCTGGAGACCTCTTCTCGGCTTGTGCTGACGTTATCTGCCCTGAGACACTGGCAACTGTCCAGGGACTCGCCTACACTGATATTTAGGACTAACCTTAGGAGTCAGATTAGGTGATTGTGCCTTTGGCTATAATGGACCACAAATGTGGAGCTCATTTCTTTTTGAGATCAATCTTTCCTCCTTTCCATTTATTTTTTTCACTTAGGTTCTGTTATCATTTGCTCAGCCTGTGCAAAGGGGCCTTAAAGTGGATGTAAATGAATTTTGCAAAAGCCACACAGGACCCTTTAATACCATTGGAGTAATTGGGGCTTAACTGCAATGAATCCTGAAGCACACTATCTAAATACAGGCATTCCCAAGCATTTCTACAGTCTCATAATTAACACTCCCACAAGTGAAATGAGACAAAAAAACGTGCAATATGCATTATGCTGTAGAGTCCTCCACCATTTACTGATCCTTCAGTTTTTCCCTACACAGTTTCCATGCTCTCCTGGTAACTGAATTGATGGCACCCTCCTTGGTGTGGAGAGCCCTTTTTCCTCTCCCTCCCAGCCCTGAGGTCTGGGACCCCACAACACACCCTCCCTTTCTCCCACCCCAGCCCAATTCCCACATGCACCTGGCCTCTTTCATTAGCAGGAAGGCTGCTGCTATGGCCAACGATGGAGACTGCATGCACGGTGGCTCTTCTGCTTGGTTGCCCTCCCCACGGACATCACCCCCTGCTGCCGCAGTATGAGGGGCAGCAGGGCGGCAGGCAAAAGGGCAGAGGCACAGGTACTGCGCCATGGACCTCAGCAAGTAGTGAACAAGCCAAACCAACAATTTGTCACTGTTCCTGTATCTCGTCTCAGGTACATTTGTAGTTGTGGTACTAAGGATACACCATCCAAAGCGCTAGAGTAGATTCACCCCCCTTACCAGAAGAACTGCACACACAGGGCACCATCAGCAGCATGCAGTAGGATACAAGAAGTCCCCATGTACTCGGAGCCCAGCATATAGGCTGGTTCATCCTATATAGCTAGACGACAAGCCACTGAACTGGAGCCCTGGCAATTTACATACCCTTTGCATAGATACAAACAAGCTCATAAGGTGAAAGGCAACAGAAAAGCAGGTCCTTTGAGTGCAGATCCTTTCATCTTTGCTAAGGACAGATGTAAAGGCAGCTTAGATCCAAGTTTTGCACATTCCTCCTTTGAAGCACTACCTTTCTCCCAGACCAGACTTCACCACTTAGCACTCTCATTACCTCGTAAGGGCTGCTCCTCCCTTCAGCATTTAGTCCCTCTGCTAAGCAGCAAGTGGTTTCCCTCCCTTCCCAGGAATCTTAATTAACTTTTTTCTGGGTGTTTGTTCCCCCTCAAACCCCGCCCCTTCAGACATACCAATAGCTTCAGGTAGGTTTGTTTCAATGCTTTCGAAGTTATCTTTAATCGCACTTTTATGTCATATAGGTCACTAGCTGACCTTCATGCAACACGTAGTGCACATCAGAATTTGAGCATTCATACCACCTGCGCTGTGTAACATGCAGAGCTACACCCGTACTGTTATTTTTGACAGAGATGGCACTGGCTGTTTTGAACTATGTTGATTCTACACTTAGAAAATTCTGGCAACGACTTTAATCCCTCTATATGTATTTGCTTGATGCCAAATCTTCCTATCATCTTTCCAGCCCTAATACTTCACCAGCTGGGCCAAAAAGGCTTCCCTGGTTCTTCATCACTGTTTGATTTCCCTGAAGCCAACTGACTGACATCAATCAAAAAGATCACTTCACTAGGAGTGCATCTCCTAATTCAAATGTGAGGACCTCTTCCTGTTTGAGGTCCAGTTGGGACTTGCGGGAGAATGGATGTATATGGGCTAAGCATGGTCCATGGCTCTGAATCTGAGCTCGCTCACTCAAACAAATGCAGGACAGCCTGCACTGCTTCACGTAAACTTGCTTTTACCCATACCTTATCATTCTTTTGTTTTCACGCATGTCTTCTTGCTTTTCCCCTTTGATCTTGACCTCAGGGAACCTTAGCAACCCTCCCCAGGACTCGCTCTGACAGGAGAGGGGAGTTACCACCTCTGCCTCCAGGGCCCCTGTGATATCACCCTGCTGATATCAGCGATGGAGAGGAGAATCTGGAAACTCATCCAGGAGGCAAATAAATAACCTAAAATCCCTCCTACCTGCATCTTCTGCTAGAAGTCTTAGCAACAGCTCTCTCCCAGCACCCCAAATGACCACTGAGAGGGCTGGGGGGGGCAGGGGGGGGCTATGGACCAGCTCTGCGCCCTGCCCCTGGGTTGTGCCCAGTCGTCCCACACTGCAGCTGACAAACAAGGCCGTGACTCCCAAGTCATCGTAAAATCAGCCAACAAAAAGAAGTTATTAGGGGTATATTTGCTCACAGAAAGCGGATTACAAATTACCCACATTCAGCACTTGGAAACAAGATTATTTGTGACATAACAGATTGCTACCATTGTAATCCAGAGCTTGTAAACACTTGTTAGTTGTCCACGGGCAAATGCAAATCTGTGCCAGTGTAGCTGTTTTTAGGTAGAGGTGATCACGAATTATCAGATGCTAACATCTGAACCCTTTTCTGTGCCACTAATACCATTTGCTGAATGCTTTCCCTGCTAACCTTAATCTGAATGTTGCCTACATCTTCAATGGCCCTGGGACTGGGTCTTTGGGGAATTCTTTTACAAATCAAAATTGGGCACTATAATGGTAAGTGGAAATTTATGGGTGGAAATCAAATTCTAAAATAATATTAAGTAGCAGCCCTGGTTAGCCTGGCTTTGTTCCAAGAACTTGTTGACCATATTGTTAAATTATTTTTAAAAAAATGAAAATCTAAGTCAGAAACCAACATTTTACGACTCAGTGACATCAGGCATCTTCAAACAGCTCTTCCAACACCTCACTCCCAAATCAGGAAATTTCAAGGGCCAACTGATTCCAGGGTGGCATCTCAGGATTGTGATAAATTGCAAAATCGCTCATCAGGAGCAAATCTCTACAGAGCACCTAACTTTCCAAGTCACCATGTAAAGCTGAACGTGAAGCCAGAAGTCCCTGCAGGTGACGCCTGGATGCACTGACACCGTGCCCCCTGGATCTAAGCAACAGTTTCGCTGTGAGGGTTTTGGATTGGCAGCTGTGCAAACGCAGACAGTTTCTCTTAAAGAAGACTGACACAAGCCAAGGCAACAAAGAGTTCTGCAAGGCAACGTGACAAAAATGTGAAGGAGATAATCGTATTTATTCAGTAAAACAGATATTACTAGTTTATGAAAATAATGAGGTATGAATCAAAAGCTGCTTAGCCAAGGCTTTGGTACTCATGAAAATAGCACAGCAACAATGCTGTTGAAGCGATTTTCTAGCAATCACTCCATGTCCTCACCCACTCACTGCCCATCTCTTGAGAACAGAAGATTCTAACAAGCTGATAAATGAAGACCTGGTTCTTGTTCTTCTACAGAACCACACTTAGGCCCATCGCTGTAAGTCTGAGAATGATAGCACCCACTCACATTTTCATTATTCAGGCTTTATGGAAAATTTTCCATGACACCCAGAGGATGTAGGAACATGACAATTGAGTTTTAAGTCATGATTTAATCCCAGTGAAACACTCACATGGCATATGCATTTGCAGAAGTAATGGGCCATGAGAAGATGTCTCCTGTATAAATCGCTAAAAGGCTGGATAAATTCCTTCAGTGTCAGAGGTTCTGACACAGAGTTATCTTCAAAATTGGTGTGAGCAGAGTGATGGGCAGGAGGGTCATAGACGGGTAACTGCAAAACAAGAGTAAGGTCACGTTCTGCTGTAATGCGCGCTAGCTAGTGAGACAATGCAATACACTTAACCTCTTAGAAGAAATTTCTCATTTACTTGCTTGATACCAGTTTTAATAGGTTTGTAAACCTGAAGAAACTGAATTAACCCATTCTAGAGAACATTAAAATAATTTCACTGCTTGCAAGATTTTTGGATAATGCACATATATATCAGGGAATACTCTGGGTCTGTCATAAGCCCTGGCTCAAGAACAGTGCAAAACTGATAAATGTAGATTTCTTATGTTTCAGAGCATCCAACACAACTGATCCCACCTGGAAGCATCTCAGCAAGGAATAAATTTTTTAGCTCCCTGAAGGCTTTTCTAAGCCCGAGCTCATTCTGTCTTGGCCTCGTCCCTGGTGTAGCAGATGCCAGGACCCTCATGGGGCCGGTGCAGTGTCCGAGGGGTGCCGTGACACACGACTGCCCCTCTCTGCAGTGGTAGCCAGGTCGCCGTATCTGTGCAGCTGAACCAGGGCAGGACCTTTCTGCTGCTGCCCAAGGATTCCCCTCTGCTGGAAGGTTTCTCCCAGGGCCAGGCTGGCTGGCAGCAGCAGGAAACAGTCCCAACATGCTGTGAAACTAGGGCCGTAATATGTTAATGTGAAGACTTTTTCCAAGTAATCTTTACCATCTGTTGTCTCACAGTGATGTTAGTATTAATAATTTATACGCCTTCTCTTAAGGCTGAGGAGGTAGCAGAATGCTAAGCTCTAATACAGAGACAGTATCAACTTTTTTTTTTTTTTTAAATGAGGTTGATGTTGCTCTATATGATAGCCTCGCACAGGGAATATATGGTGCTGTTCAGCTTTCCATTGCTGTTGCTTTTGAAAGTCTTTTACTGAAAACAGTGGTGGCAAGATATTTATTTTAGTCCGGTTCCTCTGTTGCTTCTTTCCTTCTAAAATAAGGCAGGCAGCCTATCGGGTACATAAGCAAAGTGCATGTAAAGGTCAAAGGCAAAGCATAAGCTAGCAATGTAAGTCGTATTATAGGATGCAGTTACTGTCAGGCAGGAACAGACAGGGTTCCTTCTTCTGCTATCTGAGGGACTGTTTGGCTGAAGGAGCATAGTTGTGCTACCAGTTTAAGCCAGCAGAATCTCCTTGCTATATTTAACCTTGATTTCCTCAGAGACCAAATATGCAAATCACAAAATGTGATGCACGGCAAACACTGCTTTCATAAGGGAGAGCTAAGTTATAGTCCTGAATAATCAAATCAGCCTTTCCTACTCACAGGGCTTCACTTTAATCCCTTATTAATGGGATTAATAGCAGGCTTACAGTTCATACCATCTTACTCCCCTTTTGCACAAACCAATCTAGCCGCTTTCACAGAGGGACAGGTGGATTAATAGTCTTAGTCAAAAACTATGGTGATAATGCAGAAAATTGTCCAAAGGGAGGGATTCCAGGGTGAAAATGGACAGCTGGAAGATCATTATCAAAGCCATGCAGTGACTTCACCCGCAGACAGAAATGTGAAAGGCGTGGGAGACCCTTCTGCTTCTAAATTGAAAAACAAAACAAAACCCCGGAAAGATAAACAAGTACAGTAAAGGAATAAGTCTCTCTATTAATAAATGCTTACCAGCGGATAAACAAGTAAGGGAATAAAGAACCTGCGAAGCTCAGAAATGTGGAGGCATTTGATGAAACATAACCCCGCTAAGAAACGCAAAGCTCTGACAGGCTGTTACACAATCTTTGATTTCTTTTAATAACAGTTGAAGGTCAGATGCCACAGCTCTTCCTGGAAATCCTAAAAAGACTGGGTGGCTCCCCAAGTTAGAAAGGAACTGCCACACCGTATATTGTGCAAGGCAGAGCCGAGACCGCGGTGCATCGGGTTACCCCCAGCAGCTGACTCAGCCCCAGTTGTCACCGGGGGACTTTCTCGCTCCGCCGGGCAGCACGGCCCAGCCCCACCGCGGGGCCCCGGGCGAAGGCGGGGGGGGGGGGGGGGGGGAACACGGTGTGTGTGGTGGAGGTGTCAAGCCGCTTACCGCCGCCAGCCGCCCCCCTCCACCCCCAGCCCGCCCCCGCGCAGGGCTCCGCGGGGTTACCCGGGTTCGGTGCGGCGGCTGACATTCAGCGGCATTGCTTACTCATTGCCGGAGCGGCGGGGGGCCGGCTGGCTCCGACGACTTAACCCTTCCCATGTCCCCGCTTCTTACGGGGTGGGGGGGGAGAAGGACTACGGCCGCCGCCGGGGAGGCCGGGCGGGCTGGCCTGCGGTCACCGCCGGCCGGGCGGCTTTGCTCCCCGGGAAGGGGGTGGCGGAGGGGGGGGGGGGGGGGTGTGGCGGCCGGCGGGGGTGTGGGGGCGCCCGGTGAGGTACAGCAAATTTCCCACCGGGACCCAACCCGGGTGTCACTCAGTGAAGATGCCTGGGCCCACCCTGTCTTTCAGTTTTGCGAATGTTCCTGGAATTATTGCAAATCTCGTAATGCCCTTTTTTTTTTTTTTTTTTTTTTTCTTAACGGTTCAGACCTTAGTTGTGTGAAACCCCCAGTATGTATTTTAAGATAACGTCCAGTGCTTGTTGCTTCACCTTTTAGGGCCCACAGTCCAAATGAAGTATAAAAAGACTCCAAAATTGAGGTGTGGGGTGGGGCAGTTATTGTTGGTGCTTCGTGGTCCTGCTAAGGCAGTACTCTGATTTCCTGGCAATGGCACGCTAATTTATAGCTTCTGAAGTTAGGAGTCATCTAATATGTCATCACAGCACACTAAAATAGATTAAGTATATTGTATTTATTTGATTCTTAAAAATAAAATAAAAATATTTCTGCAGTATAAGAAAAATGCTATTCTCCCTTTTCTACCAAGTCAAAGGCTGCTCTGTAAAGACAAGCTGTGTCATTCTGTCACAGAGAAGAACAGATGGTGAATAGCAGGTATGCGAAATGTTCATACTACTCTTCTTTATTTCACCTTTCACTGTAATTATATTGCATGCCAGGCTCCAAATGAAGCATTGAATTCAGACACCAGAATTTGGTGGAGATGAATTTTGCAAAGCTTGAAGCATTGGTTCAATTTCATGACATTTTGAGTGTAATTTATACACATCTCAGAACGTCCCAGGTACTTAAGAGGTGCATCAGAAGAGGCAAAGGCCTTATCATGGTTTATAATCACAAATGAAATTTTCAAATAAACAAGGAAATATAAGTAAACAAGCAGTGAAGTTTCTTTGCATCTGGCTAATGCCTCCATTAATCTTTATTTGTAATTTCTAATACTGAGAGCAGGGAAGGTAGGATTTATAGCTCTTTCCAAAGAAGAACCAAGGAATATTAGATGGATTGGGCCGGTGGATCAGTTCCAAGAATAGGGAAAGAAAAGACAGGGCAGGATTTTGAAACTGGGAATGAAGTGTTTCTGCAGATGAAGTGTATTAGAAGGAGGTACAGAAAGACACTGAGATGTGCATGAAGGCAAGAGGGAAAGAACTTAAATTTAATCAGAAGGTCAGCAAAAGAACTTGAAGAAAAATGGGATTTGATCCAACTGAAAGGTAGGATAGAAATGGCCTTAGGTAAAATCTCAGGAGCCAAAAAAGAACGTTGCTTACCTATAACTTAAGTGCTGGTGTATTTGTTTGTTGGAGATAGTGGAGAAAACAGTATTGTGTGAATTTTAAGACTGAGTGACAGTGAGAAAAGTTGGATAAGAAACAGTAATTCAGAAACAGAGGATACATTTTTCAAGTTTAACAAGCATCCAGGAAGAGAAAGAACTTAATGAAAGTGCTTGAGTTTCACAGTATGGTGTCATGTGGTTTTCTTTCTACGGAGGGATATTGAGGAAGTTCAGCTGGCGCGGCAAAGGCAAGCTGTTAGCAAAGCAGAGTGGAAATGAGTAAGTTAAACCGCTGAGTTTGTGCAGGGTAGTTGACGATGTGGAAGTGTGTCATGACATGGGAATGGAGGAAAACAAGAAGCGTATGGTGTTTCTGAAAGCTGGAGAACAGGTGGTTTTCAGGAAGGGAGGGTGTGCAGTCACCCTGAAACGGAAGGGAGGACGAGCTCACTGGTGACTTTGCTGGTAATGCCGTAAGCCATTTCTATGGACGAGAGGGAGCAGAAAGCAGATTTTACAGGGGGGGAAAATTGGCTGAGTAGGGCCAGAGGAAGTAGGGATTTTTATTTTTTTTTTTTTTTTAATGTGTTTGAGACATATGGAGGCAAAGAAAGGAAGCATATGGAGTGGCACTTGAAAATGGGGCTGGGGTCAAGAGAGATGGTAGGGGAAACAATAACATGTTTCAGCAGCAGAGAAGAGTGGTTGAAGATGTCTCATTGTTTCTTCGTACTCCTCCATCTGTCAATATCCATCTGTTGTTTTTTTGTTGTACACTCAGATGTCAACTCCAGTAACCGTTTAACGTAAAATGGATAATCGTGTCTCCCTTTCTCACCGATTTTTGGAAGGATGTAAGAAAATGAATCTTCCACACAGCACTGGAAGGGTGGGGAGGACCCACCTGTTGTCTGTAGCCTAGAGCTTCGTGATTAAAGGATGTTGTTCTGGAAAGCAGGAAAGGTCAGATGTGAATCCATCAACTTTAGAAGGACTCTGAACTTGTGAAGGAGGGACCCTGAAGCCATCAAAATGCCTAACTACTGCCCCGTTCTATAAAAGGCCCTCATATCATCACCAAATCCTAAAGGAAAGGTGTAACAGGAAAATGTACACCAGGGAAGATATTCACTACCTCCCTGCAGCCTGGTGCTTGGTGCCAAGGATGTCCAAGAAGTGAGATGTTAAAGACGTCTGCTCTTGGTGGCTCCCTGCATCTTCTCTCTCCTTGATGCCCTGATTGCTTTGAACCAAACCCTGAAGCATCGAAGTGCTTTCATAGCTGGAAGCTTATGAACCCAGCTGGGGAAACCCTACCACCGCTGGCTGTCTATCTCATGCCTTTGCTGTAGGTCACCTTTTGCATTGCAGAGGTGGCTGATGAAAGTGTGTGCTGGCTTTGCAGTCACCTGCTAGCTGAGGGGAGGGTGCAACTTTTTGTGCTGCCAGAGAGGTAGGGGAGCAGAGCGTGCGGCAGGATGGTGATGTGCAGCATAACCCCAGCATGGTCCACTGGAACCGCTTGCCTCTTGCACTTGTTGCAGGAGCAAGGAAGGTACCCCGTTGCTGGTGCCTTGGCTTTTCCTCTGGAAGGCAGGCACTTGCCCACCTTCAGGGATTGCTCCACCGTGGTAAAGTAAAAGATGTGTCCCTGCGTCAGCATCAGCTGGCAATGACCCACAAGGAATATCCTCCCCACCAATCATTTTTCCTCTTGGCAGAACGCAGTGATCGTAGCCCAGCTGCTTCACACAGCAGCAGTGTAGAGCTGAGTCGGTCCCTCCCAGGTCACCAGGAATCAGTCCATGCCTGCTACATCCCCAGTCTGCAGTGACGCATCTGTAATTATGATTTTCACTGTTATGTTCGTGATATTAGAATTTGTCTTGCTCTAGCCAAGACTCCTACTCTTCGTTCATGCACAAGCCTGTCATGCTATACAATTACAGTGGAGTCAGGGCCTGATCTGTACTATAATTATAACTGAGTCAGTTACAACAGACTTGTCTCCTGACCTGGTTCCAAAATAGCACTGTATTTTTTAAAGCAAAAGGGATTTTAGGTGTATTCTTCAACCATGCTAATGCATTACAGTTATCTTGGATTTAAACTGGGGGTTCATTTCTGATAAAGCAACCCTTTTATTAACATATGCAGGAAATGGTCGAAACTGGCTGTTCATTAGCGTTCACCAAGCCAACTTCAAGCACCCTCTCTAAATGTCAGATATTTCCCACTTGCATTCCCTCCCCACTTTGTGTGTTTGCTACTTCCTGGCATCCTTATCATATAGTAATGAATCACACTGGAGTTATGATGTCGCATTTAGACACAGAGTGGGACTAGTTTGGCCAGTCCTGGGTAATCGTGCCTCTTAACAGGGAAATGCATTTAAATAGGTCAGTGAATCTTACATGTCTGTGCATCAGGAATTATCAGTGCTGCAGAACTTGTGGTCAGGGGAGAAATTCTCTTTCAAGCAAAGTTCGTTGACGGCACTAGAGCAGCGAACAACTTTTCATTTACATTTATATTTAAAATGATGTTTCGCCTTCATGGATTGTTGGGTGTCTTTCAAACTGGAATAAAAGATTATTTTTTAGTTTTTTCTTCGTACACAGAATAATATATTTGAAATTAATGGTACAATCCTGTTAGAGCTAAAAAGATGCTTACTAATCTTCCATCTCCCAAAATGCAGCTCTAGTTCTTAGTCTTTATTTTTGCCACATGCCTTTTTCAATGACGGCAATCCTGTGAAATGTTGTATTACAAAGCTAATCAAATTGCAAATGGAAAGCTTTTCCTTTGCTCTGTTCTTTTAGGTCTCTTGTAGGTTATGTCTGTTAAGGCACTTTCTGGAAGCTCCCAAAGAAGCCATAAACATCCAGCAGCAGAATCTCAACCCTGGAGATTAAGAGTCTGTGTCTATAGATACAGCCTATACCTAGGAGTGAAGGGAAGTGACAACTTGAGGCGGAGGGGTAGAGAGGCGCAGTGAGGTGTGGTGGCAAAGGACCTGCCCGCAGCTGGAGCGTGCCCCTCAGTGCTGCTGGGACAGGTGCCTTGGCAGCACCTGCTGTTGGGGACACATGCCATCTGGGTGAATGGAGACCTTCTGGCAGTACAGCCACACCGTCTCCCTCAGTGACATTAGCGAAGGGGACAAGTACACCCTTCTGTCGCCATCACGGTGCCTGTTCCGTGGGGTTTGTGAGCATAGCTGGGGTGAACAGTTTCTGGTTTCTTGTCGTTCTCAGCTGACAGGGCCATGGCAGAGTTTTGCAGCCAATGCCTGCATTTGCTCTAGAGTTCAGAAAACAGACTGGTGGCAGCTACAAGGCTATATTTCTGACTTTCAGCCCAGTTCCCTAGCTGTTAGTCCAGGTTGCCATTAAATGACAGTATTTAAAATACTGTGGTCTATTTTGGATTTCTAGGCACTTAAGTATACTCATGAATGCACAAGTGTGGTGCATTTACATCAGTTAAACTTTTTGTCAACTCCACTTCTTCCTGTATATTTCTTTTTGGGCAAGAGCTCTGAAATTGCCAACATTTGAAGGATAAAGACAGGCTTTTGTTGACAGTCCTTATTTTGTATTCAATACAAATGTTGCAGAAGAGATTCTGGATAAGCCTTCAGGATAAGTCTACCTAAAGTCCAGTCCTGTATTCACATGCTAATCGTCAAATTTGCTGTAAAACACATAGCATTGTACATACCTCTCTGACACTACTTAAATGTACTTTTCTCAGAGAACATCTGTCTGAGGCTAAGTATATCTAAAAAAACCCCAGTGGTTTCCTGGAATAAGTTTTTTAAAAATGGACTAAGATAACACTACTTTTATGAGTTCACCAGTATAAGCAGAAGAGCTGTAATCTGTTCATGAAACTAGGTATGCATATGTTTATATGTTTATAATATACAAGTTATCAGAATTTAGATTACTTTCCATAGTGCTATATTCCAATCTTTAACATGCATGAGTGTATAAAACAGTAGTTTTTAACTTGTGCTCCATTAGCTTCTCTTAAATGGTGCGTGAAAACGAGCTCAAAAAGCAAGCCTATTGTCATTAGGCTCAAATCTGTTAGACGTTGTTTGCCCCTCTCTTGGGAAATGTTTAAAGGCTCTGAAAACCAGAAAGGGCTGAAAATCTTTGGTTCAGAATGGTACTTCTGTTGAACCAAAACCGAGGTGATGAATGCTGATCTTGGAAATATTATTGCTGTCTGCCAGCCAGTCTTCCCGTCCTTCATTTATAGGATTCTCAGCTTCCAAATAAGCATGTTCAAAAGCTTTGCGCCCTGCGGGCCCTCACACCTGATGCGCCAGGGTGCAGCTGCAGTCCTCTTCTCCAACCCGCCTTTAACAGCTCTGGGAAAAACTGGCTGTGGGTACACAGGGGTGTCTGCTCATCCTCTTGATCTGTGCTGTTGTTCTCTTGTAGTCCCTCCTCTACCTGCCCAGGCTTCTCATGTCTCTGCTGGATAATTGGATAGTATTTGCGTGTCCTTCCTGTGTATACGACATTTTCCATAATGGGATCCTGCTCTGTAGAAGGGACTGCAGTAAAGCAAATAACACCACCACAAAAAAAAAATAAAATAATCTTTTAATGGTGAGTAGGCTCATTGAAATTGATATATAAGTGAAACATACACGTTGATGTCTACCGAGCGCCTTGGCATGGTGTGGAGCTACATGATGCTGTGAGCTAACACCAGGAGCTTGTCATCTCCATAAAGGTGATCTCTTCATAGAATAACAGCTTGGAAGGGACCTCAAGGGTCATCCAGTCTGATCTTTCAAGGTAAAAATATAGTTTAAATGATATAGCCCAGCATCCTGTCAAGCTGAGTCTTAAAACTGTCCAATGTAGGGGAATCCACCACTTCCCTTTAATAATCTCTTGTTCTGGTGTCTAATTGTCCTCATGGTGAAAAAGTTTCTTCTGGAGTCCAGTCAGAATCTCCCCAGGATAAACTTGTATCCATTACCCCATGTCTTTTCCATGTGACTCCTTCTAAAAAGGATAGCCACACTTTATGTACTGGTACATGGTAATAAGGTCTCCCCGAAGCCTTCTCTTCTCTAGGCTGAACGAACCCAGTTTTCTTAGCCTTTCTTCATATGGCAGGTCTTCCAGTCCTCTGATCATCTTCGTGGCCCTTCTCTGGACCCTTTCCAGCTTGTCTGCACCTTTTTTGTATAGCAGGGACCAAAACGGAACTCGTTACTCAAGTGTGGTCTGACCAGCACTGAGTAGAGCAGGATAAGGACTCCTTTATCTCTGCTGGTGATGACCTTGTTAATGCAACCCAGCATCCTGTTGGCTTGCTTTGCTGCGGTGGCAGACTGTTCATTCATGTCGATCTTGTCGTCCACCAAGGCCCCCAGGTCGCTTTCCACAGGGCTGCTCCCTGGCCAGGTGGATCCCAGTCTGAGCTGCATTTCTGGGTTATGTATTCCCAGGTGCAAGACCTTACACTTGTCCACGTTGAACTTCATAAGGTTCCTGTTAGCCCACTCCACTTTCTTCCCTCCTTAGCTTTGATCTAGTGTATTTTAAAACGATGCAGCCCCAAATCTAAGCTGGACAAAAACCTTTTTACCCTGCTGGGTGCTGTGGTTCACACGAGGCGCTTCATATGGCAGCCCCTTGGAAACCCTGTCATAGCTGCTGGCGTGGTTCCTCCCCCTCAGCCAGTTGTGTCAGGACCACAGTAATGTTTCTCAGGCTTGCCCAGAGTACCTATTTAAATTATAGATCTGGAATACAGCTGGCTCCCCTCCAAATCTCTGATCTAGTAGCTGTTTTTAATGATAAATTACATATGTTTAATAGCTCAGCTATTTTGTTTGGTTCCTTCAGAACTTTGAGATGAATAGGCTCCAGTCTCAGTGATTTATTGCAATTTAATTTGTCAAGTTGTTTCAGCACTTTTTCTTGCGCTACTCTGACAGCAGTTCACCTTCACCCAAAGACAGGTATTTCCCCATTCTCCTCAGAGTGAAGACCCACACAGAAACTACTTGGCAACTCCATGAGTTCTTTCTCCTCTTTGACCTCTTTTTCTCCTGCTCAGCTGATTAAATTTAGGGATTTTCCTGTGCTCAAATCTTTTATAACTGCAATTGTATCATGCAATCCTTTCATAATCTGATTGGTCACCAGTTTAATAGTAGGTACAATATGTTTTATAGTAGGTACAATTTTTGCCTGGATTTTTCTAGAATCTCTCTGCTCTACATTTAAATTTTTTCTTTTGATTTCCAGTCTACTCATGACTGTTCTCTTTCCCTGATCATTGTCCATATCTGTTTCATCTGAAATAATCTTTCTTGAACATGGATGGTCAGATGGTTTTACATTCCTTTCTTTCTGTCTGCCGAGTCCAGTCTAGGATTGCATTTCTGTCTTTGTTATACAAGCACTTTGTATTTATGCAGCAAGAATAACTGTATCAAAGTCTGTAGGGTACTCAGCTGGTTTCCACTTGAAAGTTCCCAATTTATAAGAGATTTCTGCTACTTGTCCCTGAGCATGTCACCTTGCAGTGGGTGTAATTTAATTTAAACCAATTTCTATTACTCCATTAATTTCTTTCCATGCGATATCCTAATACTCCTCTCACAACATTAACTTTGTGATCAGCAAATTTCATTTGTATATTCCTACATGTGTGCCAAGTTCCTTAAAGAAAGATTGGTAGGTTCAAGACCTTTCCTTGTGCCATTCTCCTGCATCATCCTACTTTCCATTTTGACACACTTTAGAAAGGTTCTTAACTATATCCACAATTTTGCTACTAACATGGCTTTATTTAGCTTAACTTGTTATGTGGCAACATATGAAATTCAGTGTTGCATTCTAGATACATGAGTTCTGTTGTATTCTCCCCTATATGTGTACACTTAATTTATCAAAGACAGATGTCAGAGTTGCTCCGTCTGATCCACATTTGGGACATCGTAAGAGTGTCAATAGTTTTCCTCCCCTATTTACAATTACTCTTATACCCCTTTACTACCTGGCAAGAAAACCCTTACAAATTATTGAGGTAATAGTAGTGCATCTAATTCTACAGTAGCATCAGCAACTCATTAAATTTATTTTTAAGACGTCTTAGATGTTGGGTTGTTCCTTGTGCTTGATGTTTTTTCAGCATATGGGTTTTTTCAGAACTATGTGTGTTTTTAAGGTAGCTTCTTGCTCTCCTCAGAGCTGTTCTGGCCAAAGGAAGAGCTTTGTACCAGTTTGCAAAGAGCAAATATGTACCCTGTTGTTCTAGGCTGTAGCTGTTTTCCCCTCTGTTTCCTAATTCTTCTGTTTTATTGGTCTGGGACTTGCTGGCTTTGGTGTGACTGTAACTAAGTTAGGCATCCTCCAGGGTTAATTCCCCTGCCTGTTGATTCCTACATTTCCCTGAAGAAAAAATTTCCAGTTTAAAAGCCCCCAAGCATATCATCATTTTTGGGAACACTTTCCCCAGAAGGACATTAGACTTACAGACCACTGTCATTGGAAAGTCTCTGGGTCCCTGCAGGAGAAATTTCACGTAGATTGTAAACAAAAGAAGCTTCCACCCCCCTGCAACTTCGGCAGACTTTTAATTACAACATAGAAGAGATGAATCAGTTGGCTGTCACTTGACTGAGGAAATTTTTGGGTGACTAAATCTGTGTCAGATGAGGTGACAGCAGGTAATAGGTGTGAAATGCGCTGGCAGTTGGGAGACATTTCTTAAAGGGGCAGATTAGTGACTGAACAGCTAAATGGGTCACTGAATGACGAGTGATGGACTGAAGGGGAAACAGGGCAAGGGATGGTCTGCAGTCCTTTTCCTGAGAATGAGAGATGAACTGTGACAACTGCATCACTGATGCCTTGAAGTGTGATGCTCGCTTCCTGAATAAGCTTCCTGTATAACTTGTTTGCTTTTAACTGGAGACTGTTTTTTTCTTTGTTTTTATTGAATAGAACCACAAGTTAGATAACAGGAATTGGAAAATTTGAGGAGAAATGCAAAAACTCAATCTTTTGCTTAAAAAGTATTTACTAAAACAGTGTAGAAAACTAGCAATTGGGTCAACTTTGTACACTAGATGTGTTGTGCAAATAACTCTCTGAGGTCAAAGTATTTTGGAAAATCATTCCCTCCCTTCATGTAATTATCATGGTCACAGTGCAAATGCCTGTCTTGCATCTAGAAAATCATCATTCTTTCAGACAAGCATCACTGCATGTCCTGCCTCTATGATGTGGGACTGGAAGTATGTTTTAATGTTTACATGCTCAAAGCCTTCAAGGGAAACTTCAGAAGGCACAAAGGTACCTTCAGAGTCGAGGAGGTGCATACTGTGTTTTTCCCATCTATGAGGAAGCAGGAGGCATCACAGAAGATCAAGCCTGAGATCCGTTGCAAGGCAGGAGGTCCTTGTCCTTTTTTCTCCAGCTCTCCTGCTTGTGACACCTCAGAGCAGCCTGTCAGTGTCAAGACTTCTTTATTCCTTTCCCACACTATGGCCCCTGTGAGCACATATATCCTACCGTGGCCCGAGATGTGGATTTTTCCTATTGTCATGCTGGATTATGAGCCAAAACAGAAATGACTGAGAAACAGATGAGAAAACATTTTGTTCATCTACTCATAATCTATACCACAATATAACAGAGATGCCACAAAATATCACATTCCTGGTCACTCCACTGTGTCGTAACTTCTGCCCACTGCCTGGCTGTCAGACATGTGGATAGATCTGTTCAGAAACTCCAAACATCTGAAGAACAGCCTCTGGCTTGTGAGGACCTGAAGCAATAAAGGTGCCGTGGTGCTGTGCATCAAGTACCTCCAGCCCACAGGAGGTTGGAGCTAGTTGTATGAGTCCTGTTTAAAGCCCACCATAGGGCAGAAGACTATCTGCTCCAGGGGCTGATGTGCTGATGGCTCAGGGTAGCTACAATGGCTGCTCTGGAATGGGCAAGAGGGATCACTTGCCCCTCGTTTGTCTCCTCAGGGTGCTGAGCTGGCCAGGAAAGGGAGGTAGAGTGTGATGTGTGCTTTGCAACGTGGGAGCCACTTCCCTGACTCCTATTGCGGTATGTATCTTTATTTTGTGTATTGAAGTGCGTGTGCTCTGGATAACCTCCAAACAGGGGATGTCTTACTTCAGAGAGTTGCTCTTCCTTGCATCCGGGCAGAATTTGGGAAGGGAAAACCTCTTTGTTGCATAAGTTGTTATCCAAACACCACAGGGGAGATTTTCTAACTAAGCGAAAAGGAGGCAGAGGAAATGAGCCACCACCAGCAGCACTACATAGACACCCAAGGCCGTCTCTTACACAAACCTCTCCATGACAAACCCTTTCTTACAACGTTGCTGGACAGTGTTTGTATTACAGCCTTGGAAAATAAATCTTGTGTCATGAAATAGGAAATAGTTTAATGCTTTACCTGTGCTATCATAATGAATTAATTTGATATTCATGGGAATACCACATGTGCTTTCCTAGGTGTCTTACTACCATTTCACTTTCAGTAATGGGCACTTAAGTCATACTGATTTTTCCCCAAAGCCACATAATGATCTATAATATTCCTGAATAATTGCACCTTAAGTGGAAGCTAACAGGGTTGACTACTCCCAGAAATATGTCAAAATATTTTTACTATTTTAAGTAGAAATTTGGATATTAACAGGACCTGCCAATAAATTTAAATATGCAGAAAAGTTTTACAAAACAAAGTTCTGGAATATTTTTTGAAGGTTAAAAAGTCCTCAAATGTTTTTTCCTGAATAATTTTTATAGCCATCTGCAGAGTAGCAGAATTGCTAAATTGTGTTAAAGAGAAAAAAGGGAAGGGAAAACCAAGTACAAGCTCATGTGGTACAAAAAATGTAATTATTTAGTAGTAGCTAAAATAACTTCACAGCCTTATTTATGCTATTGCTTGAAAATAAGTCTTGGTTGCACGTATTCTAAAAGCAGGACAGTATATGAAATTTGTGGGGAAAAAGAAAAAAAAAATCAGTTTCCTTTCTGAATGGATAAACTTTGCCAGCTTTTCTCATTAATAGGTATGCTAAATAGCTTTGTATCTACAAGTTAGTCCTATTTCAAGGCTTGAATGAGGTGTTATTGCTCAGGATGACTCCAGCTTGTTATGCCAAGCCTGTAGGGAGGAACTTGGTAAGGTGGCACAGTGCTCGGGAGGAGCCAGGCTTCCCAGGCAGTCAGCAGGGCCTTGAGCCTCATCTCAGGACCATGTATGAAGTGCCAGCTGTGCAAACATCCACTGCATCAGCTCTGCCCAGGACCTCATTAAAAACCCTGTTTGTTTCCACCTTTGGCTTGGCGGTGAAAGCAGGCATACCTGGTGTATGCAAGATGGGCTCCGTGGGGCATGTCTGGTGTGTTACACCTGCTTTTGGGTGCAGTAAAAGCAGGGAGCAGGGGCAAGAGGTGGATGGAAACGATCTGCTGTGAGGCACATCACAGCAGGCATGACGAACTCTCAGGGGCAGGAACTCTGCTTCATCTATACAGCTTTTGCATATTGGCCACCATGCATGTCACCAGGGACAGCACAGAGAAGTTGCTGTAGCTGTGTCCTTGAGTGACTCTCGATTGTCAGGTCAGGCCCTGAATGCAAATGAGCCAAGAGCCACACTGTCATGCTCACATTCATGAAAAGGAGGAGGTCCAGCAACAGGACTGTGTAGGAGAAGTAGAGCAGGATGTATGTGTCCTCAGGAGGATCCTGTGGTTCCAGAAGGAACCACTAAAGTATGTTAGACTCCTTTAATTACAGGATTTACCTGTAGTGTCAGAATGGAAATTACGTGCTTTGTTGTGCCTAATTGCATGGCTGCTCTCCAGGTCACAGCACCTACTTTGGAATGTACAGTGAAATTTCTATGTGCAAAACTCAACAGAAACCGAACTGTTGTGGCAGTCCCATAGCAGAATACACAGCAGTACCTAAGAAACATCTAATTTTTATCTGATTAAGAATTTTTATCTGATAAAAAAAAATTTATCTGATTAAAAAACGAGGGCATAAGCCTTACTCATGCATTATTGAAATGACTGCGGTGGGGCTGACGGGATGGCAAAGCATGCCTGCCGAAGCTGGAGGAGCGGAGGCTCGTAGGGTGAGATGCAGGAAGCCTGGGAGACCTGCGGGTGCGTGGGCTGGGAGGGGTGAGGAGGCTCTGCGTGCTGCTGATCTTCCTTGCAAGTGGAGGATGTGGAACAGACAGCGTCATCACAAAATGCACTGCATCCCGCGAGGGTTTGGCCTGATCAAAGGGAAATGCTGCAGGAGAGCGATAGTTATTCTTGTGTTTCCCTCTGCTTTGGGTTAATGTTGAATTTGGGTGAGCTGCAGCTCTCCTCTGCTAGAAGATCCTTCATGATAGAAAAAGTTGCCTCCCTTCTGATTCACAGCAATTAAAAATGCATGCATCCAGTCCATGCCGCTTGACAAATTCACACCTCCCTCCTCTCCATAAGCCCTCTCCACCTCAAAACCCATTTATTCTTCAGAAGACTAATTAACCCTTTCCTGCTTCTGGCTCTGTTTTGGTGGAATCTCCAAATTTGAGTCATCAGTAGTTATCAGTGATAAAAATTTTCAGGTAGAAGTTCCCTACCAGCTCTAATTAAAAGCCAATGCTGGTAACAAACCTTTGCAGATGCATTCAGAGGGAATCCCATAAATAACTGGTGTAATGGTACAGTATAACATACATGTCCCTGAAAAATTGGAAAGTTAAGACTTCCGAGTTGGAATCTGTGTTGGATTTTGCCAGGGTCTCAGCTGGGTGCCCCCATCTCCCAGCAGAGGCCGTGGGGTGGGCTGAACACACCGCAATTTCTGCTGTCCAAATTAAAGCCTGGTAAATTAAAGTGACATAAGTGGCAATTTAAGTTATGAACCCCAATGGCAGAGGTGCAGATGTGATGCCTGTTTTCTTGTGCTAAGTAGCAATGGTGGCAGTACCCTCTGGGACAGCTATAGGGCAGGCAACTGGCAGTGTTAACCTCTTCAGCCATCCCTGTTACATCCAATAGGGACGGAGAGTCCCGATCTTTTTTTTGCATCACTCAGTGAAATAAAACAAAATTTTTAACAAAGCAAATGCCTCTTGCAGTATCTCTACAAAAAATCCTTGAGTGATGGTCCTCCTTGAAGGGAAGTTGTGTTAAAACAAATAAGTGAAATTCAGCTCAGGGCAAATAAGGAATCTGTTCTTGCATTTCTAAAGTTTCAGGAAGTTTGTTAATGTTTTAGGCTGCACCTAGGCTGGTAAATTCTGTTCTTCTGCATACTGCTTGCACCTCCGAAGCGCAGTGTCACTGAAGGCTCTGTCTGTCTCTCTGGATCTGAAATATAGGCACAAGATAAACTTTGTCTTTACAGACTTACTATATGAAGCACTACTGTATTTAAGCAGCTTTGTAAAGTCCTATTTTTCCCCTCATTTACCTTTGGTGCTACAAGACTGCAGTTCTACAGCTAGGCAAACTAGTTTTTAACTGTAAGCTGGAGTCTTATTATCTTTTGGAGTAACGTTCAGTCCTTGCTGAAGCTGTTTTGGTAAATGAGGAGATACTCTTCTTTTCCCATCTTGTGTTTTGCTGTTGTAACATAGTCGTAGTGATCAGGAGTAGAATACCAATCCTGCGCGGTTAACAGGTGAACTGAGGAGCCTGGAAGCAATTACCCCTGTATCTCATTACATGTTCAGCTTAGGTCTGGGAACCCACCCCCTGGTTTCCATGAGAAGGAAATCCAGTTGTATGGGCTGCATGGGAGCTACTGTACCACACAGTCTGGGCAGCTGGGGGACAGGAGCCCTGCGTGGAAATCAGAGTGCCCCTGTGTCCTGCTGCCTTACGTCCCAGGCCTATTTTTTATTGTAAATGCCCCAAAATGGCCTTAACTCAATAGGTCCAAGCAGTGCACTGCAGATCTGTATTCCCGTATTCCTGGCTGCATCAATTTAAATACTGAGTTTAAGGCATTAAATGGAGGCATTAATGCTGTATAATCAGGATTCTTAAAACAAAAAGAGCTCAAGACATTGAAAATTTAAATTTTCCACCTAATCAGTGCTCTTCTTTCAATTTACAAACAAGCATATTTCACCACTACTACTTTAAATGACCCCCCTCCCCCAATATTATTCTTTTATCACTTCACTCTAAACATAGGACAAGATACATTGAATTATGTAGAGAGAATATTAAGCAAATTTAAATGCAAGTCCAAGCAGAACATATGTAATTTCTATTTTAAATTAATAATAATGTTATACATTTTCCTATTAAGCTACATTTACAAAATTAGCCTGAAGAAATAGTAGTAAGTATCTCACCAGAGCAATTCAGTGCTCAGTTGACAAAACAGACAAATGTAGTACTTCCCATTTAACAGCATCCGTAAAACAAATGACTAAATACTTTGCCGCTATGAGTCAACAGTTTTATTGGATGGAAATGTTCCAGTTTACACCAGTGACTTGATAATAATATTTAAGGTAAAGAGAAATACCTGAAGTATGTCAACAATCAGAATTAACAGAATTAAATTGGGGTGGAAATGTGTCGTTCTATTTGCTTGTGTTTTTTTTCATGTCAGTAACTGAGAAATACTCGATGTGTGCTTGGAAAGAGGCACAGATGTCAGTGTGAGCTCTGAAACCTGGGGTTTCTGGTCTCTGATCCAGTCCATGGCACTTGTCAAAAAGCCCAAAGGATTGCTTTATGTTCTGTTCTCTTTAAATCGAGGAAACGCACCTCAATCACAACCTTTTTCTGAATCTCGCCCCCTCCCCCTCCCCCTTGCCTGCAGACGTCTGAGCGGCAGCTGGGAATCCCCAAGGATGAGCGCATTCACAGGAGTCTGATTCTTTGACATTTAGGGTAGACAAACAGCTTCAAGGATCTGGGACAAATAGATCCAAAAGCTGGGGCTGGGCATAATACTGAAAAATTGGTTCACTTTGGGCTATTCTGCCTATTTTAACATGTAGCATGGGAGTGAGAACCAGATTAGGGTGCCTGAGGGGTTGAATGGATTACAAACAAAAAGCATTAAGCTCGTCGTAGGAGTGATGTTCCTTAAGGGCAAGGATGAACTAATGGCTGGATGTTTCTTCGTCCCTATATTACAACCATGGAACAGGAAAACAGCCTAAACAGTAGCTGCTTCCAAGCCAGGTCTGCTACATTATTCATTTCTATAAGTTTTATAAATATAGGAGTTGCTTAACATGGATTGCTTGCACAATCTTTAGATATACTCATAGGAAGGGAATTCAAGGTCAGCAGTCCCTGGAGGCTGTCGAACTATTTACAAGTTTGCTATTTATAAGGACTAGTCTGGGAGTCCTAGAAGCAGTAAGTTCCTAGGCAGGTGGTTTAATTTCTGCACGACACAGAGGAGGTGCTGTTTCTGTATCGGTGCCTAGATGCCATTGCAGTTCTCTTAAAATATATTTAGTTATCTAGATTCTAATGGTTTCAGCTCACCCCTAACCACTCCATATAACCTGAAGAACGAAGAGAGCAATAAATGTCACTACAGCAACTGTTCCATGCAAGTTCTATAATGTTTTCAGGGATTACAGGAGTTAGTCAGAAGTTTAATGAGTAATATAGAATATTAATCAATTGACCTTGTGAGTATAGCACACTATAAGATAGCAGGCTGGAGGATTTGTTGGATTGCCACAGAACATTCCCTGAAGAAGAAATATTCTTTTCTAAGGAAAGTGAAAAGTAGGGCATACTGGTTTCTGCAGACTAGAAAAAGCACACTGCTTGCTCTCATATTAGGCTTTGGAACACTCAAGTGAGGTGGAAAATGTAGAAAAAAAATTGTGACTGAACTGCAAACATTGCAAACTCAAGAGAACTGGTGTACTGAATTCAGATAAGCCTCCCATGAAAAGAGAGACTAGTTGTTCCTTCTCAGTAATGTTACCTATGAATATGTACATACTGTACCTTTTGTTCTTTTTGATAAGTGATGGTACATCCTAGAAGGACATCACTCATTCTAGGAAGTGAATCTTTAAAAGTTATCTCATCTGGCTGTAGAACCTGAATGAAAGCAGTGTTCAGTGCTCTTGATCTAAAAGCATCCATTTTCTAGAGCCAGTGTGCTCTTCCCATATTTGTAAACAAAAACAAAACCACAAGACCCACAATCCCCACCCCACCCCCCCCCCCCAAAAAAAAAAAAAAAACAACCCAACCCTTTAAGAGGCATCGGGACTTGCAGATGACTCAATCTGTCTGTTATAACTTTCAGGAAGGGATATTTTCCTAAAGTGCTTCTGCAAGGCCCTGTGCTTTTTTCAAGATGACAGTTTGCATTGTGCTAAGGCAGCAGGGAGACGGTAAACAGAAAGGGGAATGTGATACAAATGCTGGCAAAAATCAGGGAAAGCAAGGTGGGAGCAATATCGCTCAAGCTGTCAGATCTGTGAGCAAGCCTCACGAACCAGCTGAGTTATGGCAAACTCCTGCTATGAGGGAATTGCAGTAACTGAGCCTTGCACTCAAACATTTATAAGGGTGTCCTGGGATAAATAAAGGTGCAGCCTCTGTAAACTCTGCAGTGAAAACAAACGCCTTTGAACCAAACCGGTTACAAGGCTCTATAAAGCATGGGCATAGCTGATGTTAATTATAAGATTTGTGTCTTGGTTTTCTACCTTGAAAGCAACTGTCAGAGTCCTCTTGGCTGACAAGGAGTTAAGTGCAAGGCCCTGGCCCAAGCTACTGCATAAGGCAGGGCTGGCGTTACTGTAGTATCCCTGTTGGCGCACAGAGTGTGCTCAGTTCAGGGTCTCCACTGGGTTATACAACAAAATAGTCAAACCTCTCTGATTCCTAGGCAAAGCCCCAGCTGTCTGGGGCCAGGCCTTCTCAAAAATGGTGGTTGTATTTCGTCGGATAAAAGACATTCAGCTTATTTTAAGATCGTACCTCATGCAGTCAGACACAGCTGTGTGTCACATTGAGCTTTGTTTAGAAGCCTGGTCTGGATTATAAAAGCATTTCGGGAATCATGTGCTTATCAGAAGTTTGAATCAGACTTGCTGTCTGTAACCAAACTCAATAATCAGACTCTTGAACCATGTAATGGGTTAGCAAAAGAGCAAGGGACATGCAGGGAGACAATGATTTAGCAGAATTTCACTCAGCATTCAAGCATGTTAGCATGCCTGAAAATAAGGGATACATTATTAATTAGTTAATGTTTGCAAAGTATTTTGACTCTGGAACATGCCAAGTGTTCTTCTTCATTAATTTTCAGTAAGTATATGAGTAAGCAGTATATTTAATAAGGAGACAAAATGTGGTAAGTAGACAAAAGACCTGAAAATACACAAAACATTTAAAAAAGAGAGGTGCTATTAACAGGGAAAAAAAGTGTTCAAACCAGTGGAGTAAATATTGTGATGATGCAGCTAGTTATCTATTAACTCAGCACTAATGTAGGGACATGCCCGGTGGCACTGACGATCAGTTGAGACAGCCAACGTCCTACAAGACCTGTAAAGCTGACCTCTATCACCTTTTCCCATCCAGCGCTAAATTTGGCACAGCCCATACTCAGCAGACCTTCTCTTACCTTCTGTGGCTGCCTAACACATGCTTTAAGAGTTATATGTGCTTCTGCAGCTTTAATAGTGTCTGGAAACCCACTTCTCGATGGCGGTCACAACCCCTGACTAGCTGCAGGGAGGTGCACTGACACTGGGGCCCGGCAGCACAAGCTGCTGCACGCTTTTCCCCTCCCTGGTCGTTCTCACATCCCCATCTGTTCCTTTCCAGTCTCTCAAGTGGGAAATAAACTGAGTTAGAGTCAAACTGTCAAACTCATAATATTCGAGTGGGTTGAATGTCACACCAGCAGAATTCATGCAATCCATATTTCATTCAGTGCAATAAATATACAGTCTTGCACAGATCTTAGAAATCAATTAAGTTTTTTCGGGAAGGCTTGAAGAAACAGTAGGGGCACTTCAGCAAAATGATTTCTTGCCTTCTTTTCCAATGAAGTAACTTTTTAGTATTACGATTGCAAGGTCTTGCTTCCTAAAAACAAGATCATGAGTGCCCAAGCCATCTGCTCCTGCCCTTAAGTCAAAGTCATGGTCCTCAGTTTACAACATCATACTTGGAAGTTTATGACGTTACAAATACAGGATTGTCACTTTTGTTGACAGCTAGCCAATAGGATCAAATGAATTAAGCAACAACCCGTGTCCTTGAAATCTTTGGCTATAAAGTCAAAGACCAAGTGGAAGCCTTTCTAGCTGAAAGCATTGCCTTCACAGGTGTTTAGCATACCAGAAATTTGTAATAAGCTCTTTAAATATAACTAGGAACATTCTTGTAGCTTTCTAAACATACTTTTAGTATTTTTTTAAAACATATTTTCTCTTTGCATGTCAACTATTCTGCACATACAATTACGTACATGCGTGATAGTTTTTGACCCAGGCTAAGGGACCAAATGATAAATCAACTTCTAGGGCCAGATATACAGCTGATGAAGATCGTCTTTGCAGTAATGCAGTCAAGGGAGCTATGCCAAATTTCTCTCAGCTAAGTGTATGGCCCACACAATGTACTTCACGTGCTGCAGGATTTTCCGTGGCTGCAAGTTTTATCATATGTGGAAGTATTTGAATTGGTGGGAAAACACCTATTGATCCCATTGTGCAGAGTATAGCCCTAGCATGTATCAGTGTGACAGGTATTTAATAAGAGTAGTCTGAGCCCCTTAAGAAATGTACAGAAAGTCCCTCAGCTGCAAGAAATCAGCAAAGCCTTGTTGATTTTTGCTGGTTAAAGGTCTAGGTATGAGTCTGGGTCCCAACAGTTTTACTCTACCAAGCAAAATCACACCCCCGCCCTGCAGCTGTCCCCACTGACTCTTTAAAAGTACAGAAATTTTCACTGCATTTTAATGAACCGGCAGACAATTTGGAAAAACATAGTATGCAGCAACTTGAGGGTGTTATAAAGATGCCAGGAATCTCCCTGGACAGCATCACCTGCAGAGCAGGGGGGCACTGCACAGCAGTGAGCACAAACCCAATATCAGCTGGGCATGGAGGCCAGTTTCAGGAACAGACTTTGAAAGGTTACAGGGTGGGAAGTAAGAGATTTTTATGAGGGATTTTAGGAAAGGATGCTGGATCATTCATTGTTTGAAACTGCTTTTAAGGCACTGTCAACACGTTTTCCCTTAAAGAGCTAGCTATATTAACAGGAAGTATTATCCTAATTTGACTTACAGGTCAAAAGCAAAAAAATTGTAGGGCAGAGAGGAATATTATTTCTCTTTCTAGAATGAATTAAACCACTCTGTTATTATTATCTTGAGGGACACAATTATTAGTTTTATAGAAGAAAATATCTTTTTAGAATAGATTTAATTGCCCAAATAACTTCATAGAAAAAGGAAATAACAGCCTTTAGTTATGATCCCTACTTTAAAAGATAGAAACTCTGCTTTGTTTTAGGAAAGAGCTTTAATTGATCTTTTTTATGGGTAACTTAGCAATAACATTTTATTTTGATCAGAAAAAAATATTAATTCAAACAAAAATTTAATGAGTCAAATGCCTATAGCTGTTTCTAGCACAAACAGGTTTGCTTTTATGGAAAAAATGCACACTGGTGCTAAATGGTAGGTCACTGTTCCTACACCATTTTGGAGTTTTATTTGATGGCTTCAATGTAAAGTCAAGCTACAATGCTAGAACTAGGGAGCAGAGGAGGACAGGATTTTGGTTTTAATTTTAATTTTGGCTCCAGTAAAATTTAATTGTGATTCACTCACCAAAAAAGGGAAAAGGTCTTGTTGTAGGAGCATAAGAGAGCTTTTTCTTCTCTCTGACCCTTACATAGCTATTGTTAGTGGGCAGGCACGGTGCTGGGCTAACCAGAACAGAATTATTGCTCTTCTCTCTCTGTTCTGAAGTGACAGTAGTGCGTCTGTATGTGGTAGCGTGTTTTTTAAACAGAAGGGGTAATATTTTGAACAGTGAAATGGGAACCTAGTCCTCCATGCAAAAATGTCGTAAGTTCTTTGTTCCTTGAAATTCAATTCCAATTCACTTTTGAAATTAAGGCTGTGAGTTCCTAAGTGACTGAGGGACTTTTAAATATTTGACTAAAAAGTCCTGCTCCACTTGCACATTCCTGTTTCCTTCAAAGCTGAGTTCACATGGGTCTCTTGTGGCAAACACCAGCTTTAAGGCGTTTTAAAAAAGTGGTTACATTTGAATGATGTATTTAGCAACCAATAGGCATTTCTGCAAAACTCCTAATGACTCAGCCAGTGTCCTTGTCTCTATGATCTGCATGCACGGCAGGTGTGTTGAATGCATCAACATTTACAATGCTAGTCTCCTGTGGCCATGGGAGGTGGAGTGTGGGATAGACTGTCCTCAGAGCTGGGGCTGACTTTGTTCTGCCTGTGCAATATCTAGCTCGGTAGGGGTCCTGAGCTGTGACTGGACTCCAAAGTGCTGCAAAATGGTACAGCATTAAAATAACATTAGAATTTCATGCAAATGCTATGAAGAAGCACCTATTGCAAGAGCAGGGGGGAAAGAAGACTAGGAAGGAGGTAAAGGAAGCAGCAGAAGGCTCTTTTTCTCCTTCACAAGCCACCCAGAGAATATCTCTGTGTGTTTCACGTGGTTATTTATTTTGCATTATGATATCTGACATATCAGAAAACATGAAAGGTGTTTGCGAGCCTAAGACAAAAAGTAAAATGGTGCTTGAAAATGATTCTTTGTGAAGGCTTATTTTTATTTTGTTACACATGAGACTAGTCAAGCAGACAGGTTTATTTTAACTCTGTAACAAAATTTAGTGACTGGAGACAAACAATTGTCTGCTATTATCATTCCTGCTGCCAAAATTCATTAGGTTCAGGAACATCAACTAAATCATGTGCTAGAAGAGAACACACAGCTACCTACATGATTGCTGGAGAAATGACCCTGTAGTCAGCATAGTATCCACGTGCATCCAAGAGAGTACATGGCCTATTAAAAAAGCAAAATATCTCAAACTGTAGTCTTCCTACAAAACGTTGTAGGCAGTCTCTTTCTGTGGCTGCACGCTTCTCTCTGCAGTGAAGGACCTTACTGTCTGTCATGAACCTTATATCCAGCTTAGCTTTTTAAGGTCTGTACTTCATCAAAAAGTAAATGCATTTGCTAATACGCTGGTATTTGGTTGGCAGCCTGAGAGAAGCAGGAGGCTGTCTGGGAATGGTACTTAGAGTTAAAGGTGCCCTTTTAATGTGAGTTAAACTAATTTTTTTTTCTTCTGAGATCTCAATTGTGGAGAAAGGAAGCTAGCTGGAAAAGTCAGCCTGGCCTCAGCCAAATAACCTGCTTTCGAAACTTAGGCCCAGATCCCTGGGATGTGTCTGAATCATTACAAGAATTTGAGTAAAAGAAAGTTGTTTAACACCTTTGCCACCTTCTGTTCTCCAAAGTAGTCAGGGTCTAGTTTGGCTAATGACAACTGAAAAATGCAGATAGCTCTGAATGTTATTGATTCCTTACATGGCTGGGTTTTTTCCAGACATTCAGTTACAGCAGTTTTCCATCATCTTTGCATCAGAGAGATGCAAAGCAACAGCAGCATAATTTGGATCCCAGAATGTGTAACGGATTAAAAACCATGGAGAGTAAGGATGCACGCATGTTTGTGGTGTCTGTGAATTCTGGGAGGCTGGGGGACTTGCTGAGCTGGAATCTATTGGAGTGGCGTATTTTGAAATCCACTGATTTTTTTTCTAATCCATGTAAAGTGAATATATGAAAGTAATCAGTTAAAAGGAGCTCTGTTTGTATGGTGGCTAGAGAAGGTATAAGAGAAAAATAATGTGACATTAGGTTAGTGGTTCTGGAGAAAAGCTTAAGAGCTGGGTGACGTCAGCTCCTGCAAGCCCAGAGAGAGATCAAAAAGGTGTGCCCAAAGGGTGATTCAGACTCCTTAAGGAATGGGGCCAAGTTATGGGTCCACCAGCTGCCTACAGAGATTTGCTGAAAATGCCTGGCTTGCCAGTAAGAGTGACCATAATGTCTGCTGGAGCAAGCAGTGAGCTGATGTCAGAGGTTATGATGGTGATGCTGGTGGACTGTGAGGTGATATCCAACTGGAAGCAGTCCTCAAGCTGCTGCCGCACAGGACACAGACACTGAACCTTGTGCAAGATAACCTCCTGCTTGTATCCAAGCAGCTGTGTGGGGATCAAGTGGGTACACTGAAAGGGAGCCAGAAACTGGGGTAAACAGAGAGATGGAACATGCTAAAGCTGTCTATGGGTTGGTCTCTGAAGCTGGGAACTTAAAGGAGCAATAAAAATGAAGAAATCAAAGGTCAACTTCTAGGTCAGGAGACATTGGCCAAAAAACTGGTTTACCCTAACAAAGCAAAATAATAATGTCTGTAACAATATTATGGAAGGGCTGGATTTATTCCATCATGGAGTGTTAAGTTTTGGTTATTTATACACACACACATACATGTAATTGTATATATTTGTATTTCAGTTTGAATTGCATGGCCCAAAATGACATTAAAATAATCAATCTATCAAAAATTAAAAAGGGCTTTCAGACTCACCAGTGATCTTGCTGACTCAAAGAATATACAGGACACCAGACTTTATGAGCTGCCTCTAGGAGTACGTCTACACTGTGTGACTGGTGCTTCATACTTAGGGCTAAGAATAGTTTTAAAAACTTAGTGTAAAAATTACATACCTATTTCCATCACTGTATAGATTACAACAAATACACTGTATTTGCCAGCAACCAAGGCTGTGGAACAGCTATTAGCAGATGCTGACTATATAATGATGACCACTGTAAGTGGATGCTTATTTAAGGGATGTTTTCAGGCAACGGCTTGCTCTGAGGAACAGTCTGTAAGTGAATGTGCACTTTTCAGGTTTTTTACATCTTGCTGCCTTGCCTTTTGCCATTTTACAGCAAAGGAAATGTTAATGTGTAATAGAATTAGCGTTTAGGAGAAGCCTAGAATACTGTTCTTTATAATATAGACCAGTACTTATTATTCAAGACAGGTCTTCTCATAGTGCAATTTAAGCCCCCCAAAATTACCCATCATTACACAGAGAGTCCATTTAACATTGTGAAGCTAATCATACAACAACCCACCCTTTCAGAGGAGATACAAAACCTCACTTGGGTTTTAAGTTCTGATTACAAGATGAGGTTCCAATTGAGAATTTCAGCTGTAAACCAAATGACCTCCAATGACCGTAGAGTGGAAAACCTGGTGACTAATCTAAATAGGTTTCCAGGCAGGGGGAAAAAAGCACCACCCAGCTCTTGTTTCTAGTCCTCTGCATTATTAGGGGAATGACAAAGACAAGCAGAATGTGAAAAAAATCATGACTCTAGTGACCTTCATGTCTTTGTCCCAGAAAGGTCAAGAGTAATCAGCAAAACTTTAACGAGAGTTCAGATTCAGCTTTGTTGTCCTTAGAGGCTGATAAAATTAAATATTCTGTTCTTGTGCTCTGTAAACAGCCACAGTAATTGGTGATGCTTTCCAGCATTGGTTATGAAGATGTATTGACATTAGCTGAAATTTAGAGAGAGTATTTTACATGGTATGCAGCAGTCTAACAATGTAATCCTGATTTCAGTTTATAATGCTGGGAAGTCACAATCATATTCCTTAAAGCGAGATCATACCAGGATATAAGCACATGCCAGAATATCTAGTATGCGACTTTACAGTTTGTCATGCTTGCTGTCTAAGGAAAAACACCTATTGTCAGTACCTGAAAAAATTCCTATGAGACTGAAAGGCATCAGACAGTCAAAGTCTGCAAGAATAAGGCATGTGAAAAAAAAATACAGTGGGTAATCAAAAATAGATCTTGTAGGGTCTTTCTGACCTTGGCCTGGAATGTTTTGTCCCTTTCCTCCTTTTGCACGTCACAAGGAATTTTATTTATTTATTGAATACCAATTCTCAGTAGAGCTGCAGTAATCACCATGTTGGATCAGATCACAGTAGTCCATTTTTTCCATCATTGTACTATTTGTGAGCTGAAGTTTAGAGAAAGCGCAAGGAACTAAGGAAGGAATAAACATAAAATGTCAGGAAAAATTTCCTCCTTGCTCTGGATGATCAGGAACCGCCTTATGCCTTACAATGTAGGAAGGTATATCCTCTCCAACAGAACTTTAAGAAAACTTGGTTTTATACCTTAGGAGTTGCTGTTGTCCACATCAATATCTAGTCAGAATTTGAATCCTGCTGAACAGCTGACGTAAATTATGGCCTCGGGAAGCAAGGTCAACTGACTAATTTTGAGTGTGGTGAAAACATGCATATTTTTCTACCTATTTTTATTTTGTTTAACATTTTGTGTACTTACCCCCCCCCAATTCTGATTGAAAGGCTTCTGTATAGCATTCTGTATTTTGTATGCTGTCTTTTCAGTCTTTCTTTACGACAAGGGCCCAAGCCTCTGGCAGTTCTGCATTTCCCATTTGTGAACCTCCTCTACCTGCTGTGGGCTTTTGGGGAGGGGGAAGCCAGAAGTGTGTAAGTATGAAAGCCTGTAAGTGTTTTTTATATATATCAGCACGTATCATTTTCCACAGTCATCTTGATTTCTGTAGGAAACATTAAAAATGAAAAGCAAGTTTTAAAACTGAGTACTTTAAATAAAGTAAAGAAGCATTAAAGGCTCTCCCCTCCTCCAAAGACCTAAAAATAATGGCACTTACCTTGAACTTTGAAAGGCTCCTTCCTTCTTATGCATTCAGATACTGAGTTGCATTTCCTATGTCTTGAAACGTAACAAGACTGGACATCCTGTGCTGCATAGCATCAGTAAAATTGCAGCTGTCAATACAGGACACCTGCAACATCCAGTTTTAGAGCTGTTAAAACAGTGACCAGCATTTCTGAAAAATGTAAAATTTGGGAGGAGTGGGGGATTCTGGTCCAGGACTTAAAATCAGTATCTGCATACTCTGCTTCAAGTCCTGTTGACTTCAGTGAGTACACATGAAGTAAAATGCCATTTGTAATGAATAAAGGTGACAAAATCAATCTTTTGGGCATGCTCTAATGTTGTTAGTATCTGCATATGCTGCAGGCACAACTGGTAATGGGGTCTCCCCAGGCAGAATGTTTTTCTATCTGAAAATGGGAAAAGAGCTTCAGCTTTTCCTTGCCTGTATCTCTTTTGGAGGAGACAGGGTGAGAACATCTCAAATACAGCAGGCTAAAAGTGTGAGTAAGCCACAAGGGGCAGGGACAAAAATACCTCCCTTTAGTCTTCCAATTGTTACTCTATCTTTGCTCCCTGTAGGTGATGCAGACAGTACCGGATCAATGGCATATTGGCCATGTTGGTTCAGAGGCGGCCACTGTGATACAAATACAACACTGCTCCAGCACATTTTCCAAAATGGCTTTGGGAAAGTGCTTGGGTTTTAACTAGTATGTACTGTGATATAAAGATAATAAACTCTGTGCAACTTCACTGCAGTTGTAAGTATCGACATAGTATAAACCGGAAAAAAATAAAATGAGATATGCAGTTTCCTTAACACTTCTTACTGCACCATGCGTAAACAAATCATAAGGTCTATAATAAGGAAAATGAAAAGAACAGTAAGGAAAAGAATAAGATTAATTATTACTTAAAATGGTACTTCCTTTGAAATGCCAGAATGAAGTTGTTAATATCTTACCAAGGAGAGACAGACAGTAATGTTCCTAGGAATGAGATAATGAATTTTATCTGTCCTCTTCTGCTTCCTCAATTTAGGAAGAAATTTAATATTATTTTGCATCTACAGTTGTGTTCAGTCTTTGCTCAATGCATTATGCTATACTGAAAGTGCATTTATGATAAAGTTAAAATATTCACAGAGAAATAAAAGATGCTTATATCCTTATGGTGGCTTTAATTCTAAGGAGACAAATCAGGCATTTCTAACAGTTGTTAACGTGAGTTATCAATGCTAAATAATTTTGTAGTCACTGAAGATCACACTCTCTAGTACTGTCTAGGAAAAAAAAAGAAATATAGTCTTACCAGGTTTAAGTATATTTAGTGAAAACCAGGATATAATTACATTACATGATCAAATGATTTAGGACAGAAACTTCAGTGCTGGAGAATGGCTCAATCCCAGTATTTTATCCTTCTCCTGTCTCCAGGCATAAGCCACTGTAGAAACTAGAAACCATTACAACAGGACAAAAGATCATCATTAAAAAGTTATTAGAAGGGGCAGAAACGTTGGGAACATACTGGTGTTCCGTCTTTGAAACCAAACGACCCATTAATTTACAAAACCAACCCCATTACCGCAGTAACAAACTTAGTTTAGGCAAATGTCCTTATCAACATTATTCAAGCTCAAATTTGATTTAGTTTGGAAAAGGGATGAATAAAGCTCAGGGTAATGGCAACCTATTAGACCATGCAGACTTTAATAATACATTTGAGAAAGTGTGCTGAGAGAGTGACATGAACATCATCAGAGAAACCAAGAGTACAAGCTGCAGAATAATGGAGAATTTGTGTCTGAAATCGTACCGGAAGGAGAATCGCAGACAGAAGGAGCAGGTACCTAACTGTAAGTCAGAGAGAATAATCATATTAATGACTGTTTCCCTACATAGTTTCAGTTTGTTTCTTTATTCTATTTTTACTGAATCTGATTTCTGTTCAGGTTCAATTAATAATAATGAGCCTGAAATTAATTTGCATCATAATTTACAATGGATGCTTTGATCATGTATGTAGTTGGAACTACAATGCATACATTACCGTATTATGCAAATTGCATCTTCAGCATCAGCTACATCTGTATATCATTTCTCCATGCCAACAGTTTATCCATTCTGTGCATTGTTTCTTTGTGTACAGTCCTGCAGACTGCTGGAAGCTGAGAGAATTTGGGGAGACACTACCAGGGGAAATACTGCTACAGGTGCGTCTTTTTCTTATGTTCTCTCTCTGAGCACCCAGTGTTGGCAGTGGACAGTGGAGAACTGTATTTTGACACAGATGGCTTGTTTTGTGTCCTTTATGACTCTGCTGTTACCTTAGCTAAATTACTCTGCTGCGTTGACCCCATACAGCAATGAGTTTTGTCTAGCACCCTTCCTTTTTGGACTGGCCTCAAAGTAGGCAGCTAAACATGCACAAAAGGCCCAAGTACTGCCTTGGGGGTTTTTGTGCTTAACACAAGTGTAACTCCTGTAGGACTTCTAACTGTTTGCAGCATAAATCAGATGAGAATCTGACCTGAAAAGGAAGAAGAGCCAGTACCACGACGTACATAAAAATCTGATTTTTAGGTCAAATTTATGCATTCATGACACTAAACGTGCTGGGAGAAAGGTTGCACATCAATGGTTAATGGAACCACTCAACACTGTCTCGGCTGACTGTACTTTTTGCCACTGGCCAAATTTTGTATTGCAGTGAGCAGGCTCAAAATTATTAGTAGTTTACATTTTTATAGTGCCTTTCATCTTGTGAAATACTGCCTTGCTTTACAGGCTGATACAGAAACCATATAATGATTGTTTAATCTAAAACAGAGCTGAAGATTTGTGGTGAAACACAGGAAGAATTTAGCAGCCTACAACAACAGCTGTTTTGGAGAGGAAATGAAGACTATCGTATCCATTTGAAACAAAGTGGGAATGTTGGAAGAGAGAATGTAATTTTTAGACTTGGCGATTGTCCAGGTCATCAGCATTAACACACTTTACAGATATAATTACTGCAGTGGGATCTTTAATGACCACAAGTGGTCAGAACTTCACTTTAATATGTCATCCAAAAGATGCACTTGGGTCACGCCTCTTCTCATCATGCTGACTCATGGGCTGACAAACAGATGAGAAGATACTCTTCATTCATTTATGCATGTCCCATTTAGTTAGAGTCCTACCTCTCAAAAATGAATGAAACAGCCAAACACTATCAAAATAAAAATTTAGGCAGTTTCCAGTCTCATGAAAACTTTGCGTGAAAACTTATCCCTCCAGCCAAGCTAAGGATCATATAACTTCAGATTCCTACTCCCACAGTGAAATTACTTCAGTCTCCCTACGGGCTTGATCCTGCCTTCCAAAGAGATGATGGTGAAATTCCTTTGGTGAGGTCACTAGGCCTGCAGAAGATGATTCATTTGGCCATCTTACTGGGCTTAATCTGTTTGACAGATCAGAGCAGTGCCTGAGGAAAGGGAAGGGGAGGAGTGGGACCACCCTTTTTTGTTGCCAGCAAGCTGTTCAGTTGGATCATCCTGTCTTTTGAAACCTCCTCTGTAAGAACTGAACCTATTTTCACTACCACTTACCTTCCCAGGATACACTGGGATGTGACACATCCAGTATCTTTCAGGTGGAGGAATTTAACTTGGTGCTATCTTGTAAATGACTAGGATTAGGAATTGCCAGAATTAGGTATTCTTTGGAGCCTTCAGCAAAAGGTTAATCTGATTAAACTCCTAAAAAATTTATAGATATAAAACACAAAAGCATATTAATATTGTCAACAAGATGCAGTTCTTAGTCACTCAAACTCAAATGTCAATTATTTGTTGCTCAGTATGCAATTAAAGATGATCTGATCACCCTTCAAGCAGAGAACTGACAGAAAATGGGGTGAGGAAACATTTTTGTTTTATCCCTCGCATATATGCAGATGCTGATACTGATAAGAGTGAAGAATCATTTTAGTTCTGCATAGATAAAGAGATTGCTCTCAGCAGAATAGATTAATGTACCTGTCTATACAAGCATAAAGGAAGAAGTAAGAAGGGAAATAGATTAGTATTCTGCTGCACATGAGACAATCAAATATGATTTTTGGATTGGCAACTGGACTAATAGTAATCACTGTAATAAACCAGGGGTTTATATCTCTGATATGCAGTACTAACTAAAAGATACTTGCTTCTTAGGAATAATGAGCCAGATTCTTCATCACTCATCACCTTGTGTAATTATTGTGATGAGTTTGAAGTAAATCCATTATGCTACCAAATCAGATTTTTTTCCTTCCATGTTGTGTTTGTCTTGCATGGGCATAATGACTACTCACAGTGTACACAATGAAGAATCAAGCTTAGTATATTTATTTGCTATGTAAGAATATGGAAATCATAAGAGATCTAATGGACGAGCACAATAACTTGGACACGATTTGTTATTTAAAGGTAAGGTAGTTACATGTTGCTGTAGCCAACCCTGTGCTTAATAAACCCAACACAAGAAAGAGGAATGGATCAGAAAAAGCAATCTGGTTTAGCACCAAATAATACTTTTTCTTCTTAATGATTTAGCAGCAGTTGTGTTAGTAGAAACAGGTACAGCAGTATTGAATAATATTAGGACAAGTAAACTACAACAACTTAGTTATTTAAAACTCAAAACATCTGCTTAAGAAGCATCCCGAATCTGAGATTTTTTTTTTATTGCAAACTTTCTTTTAGTTTAATTTTTTTCTAAACAGTGACTCTTCATCGCTGAAGTGAGGATAATCAAGGTAAATTATGAACATAACCTAGTTATGTGGTAAAGGTCAACAGAAGGTCTTGTTAAGGTCTGGTTCTTATGAAGATGTCCTGTCTGTATTGTCAAAATGCATTAACATTATAACACAATATAGCCTGTCACTTGGAAGAAAAATAGATGTTAACACAAAGATACTTGCCACAATTAAAATCAGGTTTTGGCTTAGACTGTGAAAGCAAGAAAATATCACAACACCATTGGCTCTCCTCTTCATTTATATTTTTCTAGGAAAGGTCACAAGAAGGTGCCAGTCTACACCAATGTATTTTTTTTTTTTGTTAGCATGTGGGCCAAATTTTTACTCTTGAGAATAACAATTGTTAGATTCATAACTCTAATTCCTTAAGGGGAAATTTTCTTTCTAATTCTTATTGTATGAACTGCATTCAGTTTTGGAGGTAATGTGGCTTCCAGCACCTTACACACTAGCACTGAACTGAGAATGGAGGGTGAAGGAATTGCCTACATGCTTCTGTAACCATCTCTTTTCCAGGATTACTGTCTGTGTAAATAAAACAAATAACTCTGTGAATATGAACAGTCTTGGGCTCACTGATTTGTCTTCCAGCCCAAAACTGTACAAAGGGAACCTCTTCTCAGGGAAGTAACAACAAAGATTTAGTTATTTCCCACAACATCTTATAGTTGAGCATGCAAATATATGAAGAAAGGCTGAGTTAGAGCCCGAAAATTTCTGGGGAGCTTCACTGTTATTGTGTCAGCAGCAACATGAGTAAGGCCAGGGCAGAGACCTCAGTCTTAAAAATCCTTGTAAATATTCTTACATGGTCAAGCCCACCAGTAGTTAGGCCAACAGTTACCAATGATGTTCCAAAGAAACTTGATCCAGCAATAAAAAAAAACCCTTGCATTTTGAAATAACCACAGGCCTTGAATTGAACAAAATAGAAGCTGGGAAAGAATGCTAACTCAACTTATGGCCACACTGTGAAGGGCTTTGGTGTCCTTCAGTGATTTGAGTCCTTGAAAAGACATACCTGTGACTGAAGTGATCCGAGACATAAATCTGGCAGGACAAAATATGGTATGTAGTATAACCCTCAATACCCTCTACATAAATTAGAAGGTAGAAGCTATCTGAGCTATTGGGTTTAAAATACTTCCCCCTTGTTTTCATCTGTCGTTACTTATAAAGTATTTGCTGTTGGAAATACCAAGTGTGGTAGTTTTCTATACTCACTAGCCGCTTCTTTCTGAGTGCCTACCTGAAATTATAACAGTCGTCTCAAAAGCATCCTAAATGCATCTTCATACTATGCCGGAAGGCTAACCAAAAAACCCAACTTTTCATCCTGCCTCAATCCAGGAAGAATCCAGAGCAAATTGTGGTGATGATGCCTAAGCTAGTGAGAAGCCTGATCAGTGTGACAAGTCAGGGTTTAATGTTAACGAGGACTGTCACAATGCAAAATGCAGCCTCCCTTTTCTGACCGCCTAACTAAAAAAAATTGCAAAAACTTTTAGGTGTCTGATTTGCAGGAGCTAGCACATCTGTAATTTTCCAGTGACCAGTTAGTACCAGCTGAAATACATTAGCAGCTTCAGTAATTAGTAGGCATGGCCATTTCTTGTCAGTTCTACAGACCGTATCCTCAGCTGGTGTAAACCAATGACACTCCGGCACTGGAACTGTATTACTTTACGCACCTTGAAGTAGTCACGCATACTAATTGTTGCCTTACCCATTACTGCTGTTGTCAATTCAGACACCTGATTTACACCAGATGGGTTTGTTCCATATATTTAGAAGTTTCTGCACATTCCTTAAAGGATCTGTAGTGTTGAATAAACTTTCCAAATAAGCCCAGCACATGTGCTCCGTTATCTATCAAATCAATGTTCAATAAAGTGACACCATTATACATAAATCATGACTGCAATTATTAAATCAAGCTGAGTTTGTATTGCTTTTCTTTCACTGCTGGGTAGAATTAACCACGCAAGAGCGTGAGAACAGGCACGCTGCAATCGTCTGGCTGGAAGAAAGAGTTAAAAGCCCCACCCAAGCTCTCACAACCTAACCTTTGGAGCATGCAGCTGATAATGTGAAACAGAACATAATGCCCTGGAGGAGATACATCTGGAGGTCAGCTCAGTCAGATACCATGGAACCGTTCCAACAAAGCAATCAAATATCTAGCAAAACCTATATATAAAAAAAAAATCACATCTTTGGTATATAGACATCTAACCTAAGCTAGATAAGGGTAGAGAAGCCTGATTTCATTTTCGTACCCCTGTCAGGCCACCTAAGTGCTGAGTTTTCCCTCCACAAACACAAAGTGAGGTTTTTAGCTGAAGCTTATTAAGGCTCAGTTTGTCTAACCCAAGCATAATAAATTCATGTGTCAAGATCACAGTTGATTGTTCATCAGAGAAAAATGAGACAAGATAATCCACTTTGCTGAAAACGTAATGCTTTAGGAATGTTACAAACTACTGCAAATGTTTAACTCCCCGTGCCTCATCAGTGGTTATATAACAAAACACACATTCAGGGGCTGATTCTTATCTCTCGCTTGCATAAGGCCATGTCTAGACGAGGATTTGAAGGTGTGTTGTTTGAAAGTGTTAGCAGAGCGGTCTAGCTGGCAGATCAGGAAGCTTACCCCCCCACACACCCCCAGCCATAGAGATGCGAGGATGAGGGAGGAAAGGCTCATGTCTCTGTCCAGTCCTAGTCTAGAGCTTTCAAAGGCTCTAAGTCTTTGCATATCAAGGGCTTTTCAGCACTATTTCCAATATACCCACCTGCATGCCACATACATGATATACATAGGTTTCTCGTACTTTGCCTCTCGTACTTTCCAGTGATGGTCAACCCTTTGACAGCATCCCCTTTGCATGAAAATTGTTCCAATGCTGATTTCCTATTCCACCTTACCTACCTGGATATAATATTTTTATCACTTTATTACCCCTTTTTCCAACCAACTTGACCCAGCCACCCACTCCTACTACACATACACCTCCAGCTGTTGGGAGAAGCATTCAGTGGAAGAGTAGGAAGATTTACACAGCTCTATATCATGCCAACTGGGTGCTAAGAAGCCATCCCACTCAATTTCTTTTAAAGCATTGCCTTGAATGCACAGTCTTTGGTTCCTCCATCTCTGACTTGCCCCTTTACATTTCAGCAGTAGCAGCATATTGCAATGGTGAGAATCCTTACAGAGACTCACCACATGACCATCTGTGGCTTGGTCCATGCAATGTTGTTACTCTCACAAGCAGGTTCTGAAAGCAACAACATTTTTAACACTTATATGCATTGCACATTTTCCCTTTTCTTTCTTTTTGTTTTTAGGGGATCTAGCTATTTCAAAATTACTTTTGTAGATTATTTTGTTGTCACTATATGTTCAATGTGTACCTCTGAGGATTCATGCAAAAGAGCTATTTTATTTATAGCTAAAATTCTAATGTGGTTTTAAAACTTTTAAAGACACGTTTCCAGTAGATGAAGGGAAAAAAATGTGCCTTTGCAATGCAGTTTTTCTTTTTATAATCACAGTTAGTTATGTTTTCATTTTTATAAAACAAGAAGTAGGGAAAAAAAGAACTGGGTAAAGTTTAAACCACATTCTGAGGGAAATCAGGTAAGCGATCAAACTGCTGATGAGAAACATGAGGAGAAATTCTGTCCTACTGAAATCCATGGGAAGGTAACTATTTTACTGCTGCCAGGAATTTACCCCCTGTGTTCTATAAATTAAATAAATACAGATATGTAGATACACATGCACATATATTTGTCTTTCTTTTATAATAAAGCAAGAGTTGCAAGGCCGGTTGTGACAGCTCTTTTTGTAATGGAGCTTTCATTCTATATACACATGCTTTAAATCTGTTTTGATAACCAGTGGTTTGCAGTGTCATTAGGAAGGCTGAAATTGTGAAGTAGCTATTAAGAAATACAGTCTGCTGTTGTACCTGGAACATATCAGCTCTTGGCAGAAATATATTTTTTAATAAAGAGAGGTGCTTTAGAGGTTTCTACCTTGATATCGGCCTAAGTTCAGCAAGTTAAGTTCAATCACACATCTGACTTCTAGCCTTCCAGCACTCAATAGGGTTTTAATGTTTAAAGTCCCGTGCATGTTTGAGTATGTTACTGAAAAGGAGCCAGAACGAAAACATCTTTGGTTTAAGATTAAAATTCCTGCTTTAAGTTTTCTTCCTCGAGCTGCGGCTCCAATTTGTGAATGCAGTGGTGATGTTCAGGTTTCTGCATGGAGCCCAGCAGGAACGTCAGCAGTTCTGCTTCACTGCCGAGTATCAATAGTGCTCAGAGATCAGAGCTTAGAGCGAACACTTAGGAGGGGCAACCTTGTCAGTCAGCACTTGAGTACTTTGCTCTGTTCTTGACCAGCCCATGCAATTCTCATTGCCCTCAAGGTAAGATGAGTGGGTGGATCATGGAAGTGTACAAACAGCCTTCAGGATAATAATTCAACTCCTCTTCTTTTACCTTGAGGCAGTATATTTCCACACACAATCAAGGTGCATACGACAATATTCAATTCAAAGAGGTGTTCAGAACAGGACGGGTTGTATTGAAAAAGAAGAGAGCAGTATGCCTTTTATAAATAATGCAATAGCTTACAGTCATAAGACAAGCGCTGGATTTAAAGACAAATGATGCAGAATACCTGGCCTTCCTGCAGGTTACTCTGTGAGTAAAAGCTCATGAAGTGAGCAGGTGGAGAATTAGGTGCCGCTGCTACACTTGAACTCTCCCTGAGTACAAGGGATGCTTCTGGCTCACACCACTGGTGTTAGACTGGGAATGGGCTCCAGCAGAGGCTCTTCTGTCCTTGCATCAGCCGGCAGAAAGAGCTGGGCTTCTAGGGGAGTCAGCACTGTGCTCTTGGCAGGTGTGCTAGAGTACCTGAGCTCATGAAGAAGCCAGGCAGGGACCCTGCCTCCCCCGTGAGGGACCTGTCTTCAAGGCATGATACAACCCTTCCTCTGAACTGGAATTTTAAGCTTT
The DNA here is from genome assembly GCF_034619465.1 of Leptosomus discolor. Classification (NCBI taxonomy): domain Eukaryota; kingdom Metazoa; phylum Chordata; class Aves; order Leptosomiformes; family Leptosomidae; genus Leptosomus; species Leptosomus discolor. The sequence continues at coordinate 110,393,332 of NC_141391.1, read as the reverse complement.
CTGACCTTCAGCATGAGGAAAGTCAGCAGATAAAAAAAAACATATTAGGAGACATATACATTGAAGATTTCTCATCTCTCTCTCTAACTTACAGAAATACTTAAAAGAAAAATATCAGAGCTTGTCACAATGTTTGTGTTCCTCTTTCAATTACAGTAGCTGAGAAACATTTGAAAGCTAAAAGTGAGTAACTACTTCAATGTAGTGTAACACTCTTTACAAAAAGATCACCTCAAATCTGATTCTGCCCGTTGCAGTTATCAGTTATGCTGCACATCTCATACTGACCATTTGTTTTCAGTGGCCATGTCCCTGATCTGTCTACTGAGAAGCTGAGAGACAGGACAGACGGAAAATATGAAGACAAAAAATCTTACTACAAATAACTCAGTACGTTATGTTACTGCTACAATATCTAGAAGAGAAGTTTAATGTGCTTTTTTAATAATAACGTTAAAGAATTCAAGTGTAATTAAGTGTGATATATAAATCATGCTGTTTGCTATTGACTGCACTGTTCTCATTCTGCCAAACTTAATATAAAATTAATTGTTAATTTTCACGCCAATAGTTTTTTCACCAGTGCATATGCTTGTTGTTTAGGGCTGAGTCAGTCAGATATTAAGGCCACAACACAGATTTCTTCTTATATTGTCATAAAGATGTTCTACTCTAAATGTGACCCCTTTTTAATAAAATTGCCTGTATTTTTGAGCTCCATCATGGACAAAGTTGAATACTCAGTTTTTTACCAGTCTTGTAGTTATATAAATTGTCTATTTTCATTACAGTTGTTTGTCTTAGCAAACAGTGGGCCCAAATCCTTAGCAGGCACAGCCAGAGCTCGCACAACTGTACAGCTTGCATCTGTGGTAGATAATAGCCCCGTCTATATATTTCCTTCTTGAATAAACTGTTTTGTATTGACAATACTAAACACAACCCAAGTTATTCTAGGGACTAGTAGTCACACAAGGTTTATCTAATATTAACAGTTATTTGACCTTCCTGGGCAGAGCAAGAAGAAAATACTCCTTTACATGCTCTTATGGAAACATCTTAAATATTAAATGAACTGCGCACAAAACTTTTCTGGTATGAAGGACCAATAATACTTTGGACCTCACTTGAAATCTAGGTCACTTTGACCTTGTGTAAATGAAATCTTGCATTTCACCAATTTTTCACATGCTTGTTCCGTCTTGAGCAAAACCTCAGAATCAAATAAGCACCAGCTTCAATGTAGAGGATGATTAACTTAAGGAGTTCGGGGCTACTTCTTCAAGAAGGTTAACGTGACCTTGAATGGCAGGAGAGTATTATGGATTTGTATTGTTGAATCTTATGCGCAGTGTTGTTATAAGAAGTTCACTTGAAAATGTTGTTTTAAAGCCTTAACAAGTAGACGTTTCTCTTTCACTGCTTTCTTGAGGTTATTAGTCCATCTACAAACTGAAAATAATCAGTCGGTTGGCTCTCTTCTACCACAGTGATACTCAGCCAAATTCATGTACATATTTCCCATTTGCTTCAGTAAGAGTTTTATTGATGTCAGTGCTATAAATTCTATCTCTACCTTCTCTCTAATTGGCACTAACATCAAATGCTAAAGGATGTCCTTGGAAAATCAAAAGGCCAGGAAGCAAAAATACACAGCTAAACTCAGTTCTCCATTGTACATATGGCTATCTATTAATTTCTGTGAGTTTATTCCACATCAGAGCTTTGTTCTTCTCTTGTTAAACTCCACAGCAAAAATCATGCTATCATGAATGGGGCAAAATTAGGCATATAAGTGAAAGTGAAGTCAAATCTTGTCTGAAGAATTCCCACTTAGGACTTACAGCCTGACACAGTGGTCACTGAAGCATTTTTAAAGGTCATTGTCTGATAGGATCTTTTCATAATTGTTAGTGGAATGAAGGCATCTTTATTCTGCTCTGCTTACTAGCAATGCTTATATAAAAGAGGATTATTCACAGCTCCTTTCCTTTTGAAAATAGGCATTATTTTTTTCAGGGAGAAATAAAGCACACCCAGTGTGAATCAAACTGAAAACAATCAGTTGAGGTTTATATGCTAGCCAAACAGTGCCACTTGTACTTTCCAGTTGTAATTTGTATAGAAGGTCTGTCTATTTTGAAGAGCAGTGCCATCATTTAGGAAAAAAAGTCTCAGAAGTTAAATTCTATTGATAATGGAAAAGTAGGAGTGATTCCAAACCACGGTAATGCCCTTAATTACGTATCAATTGCCATTCTAGTCATATGGTGTACTCTTGCAGCTCTTCCTTGAGGAAAGACTTTCTCATTGTATTGCTGCTCTAAGAAAACGTGTGTCTTGATATAGCTGCAGGTAAGTGTGGTGTCCTTTCAGTTGAAAAGTGGAAAAGCAGTCACTTTTTTTAGTTCATACCTATTGTTCTAAATTTCTGTTGAGAACCTTCTTCACATTTTTCCTGACCTCATGTGTACACTGCTGAATTGCTCATTAGAGTGCAAATGAAAATATACTTTCTCAAGCTGACATTAAGAAAACAACCTCTTTGACCTGGATATATCAGAGTGTTTGGCACTGTTAATAGTCCAACAACATTGTTATGGATGCTGTTGTTGAATATATTTATGTTGTGATAGTACTGATAGGCACTGGCTATAGCTGAGAGTCCCATTGTGCACTAAAAAGCTATCTGAGAAAATCAAAAAGTCCTCTATTAGAATCTGCTATGGAGCACAAAAACTTCTCCTAAGAAGGTAAATACTTACACTGAGGAGAAAAGACAAGAGGTTGAAAAGGGACAAACTAAATAAAGGATTACAAGGAAGAGAAGACAGATATTTTAATAGAGAGAGAAAAAACTTAAGCCTAGACAGAATTAATCCAATTGGTCTATAGAGGAGCAGGGAAGAGAAATAAAACCTCTGCAGTTTGTTTATTCAAACTGGCTAAGTTTCAACTCAGTGAATAGTTCCAATGAAGTCAATAACACAACTCACATCCTCATAGTTATGCATTTACAAAAGTCCATTGCGAGGCTGATTTTTCTTGCATGTTTCAGGGGGTATTCTCGTGCTCCCAAGACAAGTAATTTGAAAATAAAACAGATGGGTGGATAAACCAGAAGTAGAGAACTAGATGCAGTTTTGTGTGTCTCATAATAATTTTGATGTAATCAAGCTGACTTTTCAAGTGAAATTTGTTCAAAAATTCATACACATATTCCACATAAAGAATGCGTTTATATTCTACCACCACTATGTGGTGGTTACCTTATAATAGGGTATTTGATTAAAATGGGCCTATTGAGAGGGAGGATGCTACCAGAGTCACTGGCTGAAAGTTATTCATCTATGTCTACTTGTAGATGTGATATATCAGGCCATTTCTCAGAAGCAAAGTACCTGGTTTTGGAAGCAAATTGTTTTCAACAAATTTGCTTGAAAAGCTTAAGAAAATAAACATTTTGTATCTAAAAGCATGTTAGCATGACTGCAATTTTGAATAGTTTTAGGAAACAATATTACCCATGTTAGCACATTCATCTCACTATTGCAAGACTAGTTTCTTCTCAACCAAAAATGAAAAAAGTTTGGAGGCTGTGATTTGAAATTTAGCACCTGTAGTGGTATGTGTTGGAGGCAGCAGATGTTGATTCCTTCCATGTAATAGGAATGCCTAACTTTTCTGTAACCAATATTAATTTAATTTGCCTGCGAAGAGTATAAAGATGAATCTTTTATGAACGTTCCTTCATTGAAGCATCTGCTAGCACCTTTCAGGTTCGAAAACAGAAGGTGTTTTTTAAAAAAAGAATATGTGTTCTGGCATGATACTGGACCCATAAAGATCTTCTGGATCCTTTTGATGAGCAATTCACATAGTTGGGTTGGTTAGCAGCTGCTTTTTTCACAGGCAGTAGCTGATGCAGCAAAACTGTCTGTATCTTTTTTCTGTCATCACCAAAGTGATGAAATAAGGCACTGTACATGTGTGTGCTCACATGCAGCTGCCTAGGTATGCTTCTGTTGGCTTTCATGGGATGAAATACCAAAGGTATAAGTGGGTGTGGGACTGGGGCCTAAAGGATTTCTGGGAGCTCTCAGATGAATGGAAAATAGTATGTCTTACACAACTACTCTCTTTTCTCAGAAGTATCAGGCTTAGACCAGAGCTTCATAAGAGTAAAATAAAACTCATAGACTACCACCGTAGCTACGACATCTCTTTTATTCATATGTAAAATGGTGACATTCATGTCTGCTAAACAGGAAAGTGATACATCTGCTGTCCACTAGTAGTACTTTTTCCCCACCCTTCTGGAAGCCTACCCTTCCTTCCCTTGCTGCCCTACTGAAGGAAGCACCAAATAGAAGCAAATGTACAAGGTCCAACAACCATTGCCCTTGCTGCTGCTGAGGCGAAGAGACAGTAGCTCCACAGAGGGACAGTGAGCAGGAGGCAGCAGCAGATGTGGCTGGGAAGAGCCCAAGAAAAGGGGCACACAAGCACCAAGCTCCAGACACTTGAGCTCTGGGTCCACTCCAGGGTCACACATGCAAATGTGACCATTGCCATATCATCTTTGTCAGTCCAGTCCTGGTGACCTGGGGACAGTCAGACTTCCGCAATGAAAAGGTTTCACTAGCAGCATTGGTTTCTCTAAGAAGGACAGGGACCCCCTTCTGTGAACATCATTTATCCTAGCTCTAAAGTGCCACCTCCACCTGCTTTAACATCCTTGCTTTTGGATATTGGGGAGGCTGTAATCCAGAGCTACACAACTGAGCTCAGAACAACTTTTTCCAGAAATAAGTTGGCTTGTTTAAAAGAAACAGAAGCAGCAAAGAGATGGTGCATTAATGAATGGTACAATGGGCCACTGATACTGCCCTACTGAAACAAAGGGCTCTTTGCAAGAATTCTGTCCTTTAGCATGTGATAGACCTTATGCCCCGGGATCACAATGGCTCAAAGACCAAAACAAGAGAGGAAGCAAGAAATCTCATAATTTCTTTTCCCTGTGGGATAAACAACATTTTATTTTACCTTTAACCCTGGAGGGAGACACTGCCACTTAGCAAACAAATCTATATTAAGTGCACTTGCTGGAATTATTTACAGTATAATTTGTTCCAGAAAATGACACTAATAATATACCGCTGAATTAGAAAATGGAATTTGACATGGATAAAGGCCTTCTGAGGAGTAAAAAGCATCCTCCTTAATCAGCATACCTTATTAAGGAATTCCCTGTTTTCCTGTCCCAAAAGAGAAGGAAAATACCATTGCCCTCCCACAATACCTTTTTTACAACTCACAGACAAACTGCTTTTGGCACCTTAGCTTTAACCACAGATGGCTCTACAGCAAGCAAGAACAATTCTCCTGCACCTTAGCAATATATTCCTGAGACAAGCAAAAGCTCCACCTTACTGTTAAGAGGTCAATTTGTCTGCAGAAATAAGGATTCATATGTGTGTCTCTCACCACCGTAGACAGCTGTGTGGTTCACTTCTTGTATCAAATAATACTACTTGTTAACCAATGAAAATGGAGATTGTCACATCAAAAATTAAGCAAAAATGTGGTGGTTTTTTTGGTTGCTTCTTCTTTCAGTTTCCAGATATGCCCGTACAACATATGTAGTGTGTCAGGAGTTTATTCAGAAAATATAGAAGACCTGCTGGCCAAATCTGTTTTTTGTAGTGGTAACACTGCAGGTTGTATGCTACTAGCACAGTTTTTATGCCAAGAAGTTCCTGCATTAAACAGGGGAGGTTAAAAGTCAGTCCTGCCTTGCAGCTGCTTTTAGTGAGCTTTGGCAAAGGTTCACCAGTCTGTCCATAAATGTTCGGTGTCATTGCTGTACAGGAACATTAATCAATGTTTTCTGTCTCATGATGACTGCAGAGCTGTCTTGCATTGTGATTTTGATGGGAAATGCAGACAGGATCACATGTTCCCTTTATTTCTTATATTTTTAGTAAAGCAGCTGTAAACATTAGTTAGCTTCAGGTTTGTTTCAAGAGTTAATTTCAACAGTGAGCATTCTTTCAGCAGAGAGTAAGAAAATGACCCTGATAATACTTCCTCTCGAGAAACTCCTTTTATAAATAGTACAAGGTGATACCAATTATCTCTCTCTGTTTTGGAAGGTTTGGATTTTTTGTTATTTAAATAATGTCCAGCCACAGTAAGAGTTCCTTAAAATGTACAATTAAAAGGAGGTAAAATATATACCAGTGTATGTCTTTTGTGTGTAGTAGTTACACAGAAAACTCTGTGCTTTCCCACTGCAAAATGCAGATATCACAAAGTAAACATTAACTTTTTTTACAATGAAAGTCAGTGGTGACTTCAGGACTATGCTCTTACCATATGAGAAATGTTCTTACTATCTGCTGTATGTACAGCTGCTGTATGCTTGGATATATTTCAGGAAAATTCCAGTTTCCTTCACTGATATATAGGAAGCCAGGGGTCTTGATATAGATAGCCTGAGCAGCACCTTAGTTTGATATCTAAAGCAGCCATATAAAGGCAGCCACCCAGCTGTCACATTTTTGTAAGTGAGAGGAAGAGGAAAAGTTTTGTCAGGAGTTATCTTATAATCACCTCATGTTTCTGAGAAAGCTATAGTAGAATGGCAGGTTCAGCAGGTGGTAGTGACATATTCTGAGTATAAATGGACATGGTTTTCAGAATATAGGTAGCTGAAATCCTGTGTTCATTGCAAGACACATCATTGCTGAGATACAGGAATGATAAAGAGCATACTAATATGTAAATGGAGAAATTAGACAATCTGCTTATGTCTTTGAAGCCATGATCTTATGTCTTTTGTGCCATGATCTGAACTCCCCGCTTCCACAAAAGCCATTTTTTCCTTTTGTAGTCTCAGGTGATCAAATATGATACTGTTTTGAAGCTTAGTGCATATCACAGCACTTGTGTGCTTGACACATATATAGGACTTATGTGCTTCTTTTCAACCATCGAAAAACCCCAATGCTTTCAACACCTGTTCTATTATTATTATTGTTGTTGTCATTATTATTGATTTAATCTTGGCATCTCACAAACCAGTTCTTCAGTAACCTAAGTCATGTACAAACTGACGGTCCCTGAGATTAGTGACTGTATTACATTCTAATTACATCATTCTTGTCTGCTGTGTGAAAAAATCATATTTGTGCTCCAACATTACCATTTTACTTTTAGCTCACCAGTAACATCCCATTAAGGACACTCCAAAATTGTTTTCAAATAATGCTGAATTAGCCAATATTCTTCAGCAGCCATTCTTGCAGCAGAACACAACTTGCATGATGTTAGCAGCCTGCCCTTCTTCCCTCAGTATTTGAAAGAAGGTTGCACAGTTTGGGCCAAATCCTGCCTCTCTACACAAGGTGGAAACAAACAAAAACTCATTCAACACCAAAGTGAGAGCAGATAAATCCAAGCAAGGAGGGGTTAAGTGACGAGAGACCTGACTGTAGCTGGTGCTCACTGAAACACCTGCTTGAAGAGGGGAAAAGAGTGACTTAGGTGAAATAACAATACAGAAGTTGTTCAGCTTGTACCTTAACCAAGTGAAAAGAGTATTAGGCCTTTATGAATGCAGAAAGGAGAGGTTCTTTTATTCTGGAGACCTTTCATAAAGAAACTTATGCCCTTGAAAATAAAATGGAACTTGCATCTGTGTCCTTTGATATCAACCTTTTTCCATTGCAGATGACAGAGAGCCCTACCTATTCTGTGTTCTGTAACAGAACTCAATTATGTGTAAGAAAAACAGGTCTGTTTTCAAAATTAAATGTATTACCTGGAATCAGAAGCTTTCTGTTCTTTGAGTAGAAAAGGATAATAGACTCTTCTAATGTCCTGTCCCTTGTTGAGGTTACAGTTTAGTAGTGCTGTCTGGTTGGGGCTGAACAAAAGGTTAAGCCTCCCTCAGGGTCTCGCTGTTCTCATGTAGAGACCAAGAATCGGTGTTTTTGGAGGAGGAGCTTGCAAACGGGGTGTTGCCATAGAATGGGTCTTAAGCCTAAACTCTAGAATGGAGGATCTGCTGGCCTGTTTCGCCTCCTGATGACCTGTTTCATTATCTTCATATAACAAGAGTTTAGTTTTGTAAGGCTTTTCTGACTGCATTCTCATACTGTTTGTTCCTAATTCATCATATTATTTATTCCTAATTAGCTTCATCAACCTTGCCATGAATCAAGAATTACTGTTGCATCAATTTTTGTGGTCCTAATCATAAAGACAGAACTGTGATTAGGTATTTCTGCCCATGATACGTATAATGTAGTATTAAGCATCTCAGAGAAATATATTAATCTGAACTGATTGAAATGATGGCTCAGCTACCTTGATCTATCAATGAAACTTTGATACATTTTTAAATAAAAAAAAAGGAAAGCTGCTCTTAGCAGTCTTTTTGTTAGCCATGCAATCATGATGCTAATTTAAAGCTGTTTAAAAATTGTTATTGCCTTAACAGAAGCTGAACTTTGCTGAGCAAAAAAGGGTATGTTTTTACCTGTAGGGCTGAACTGGTTAAGAAAATAAATAAATGGAAAGATGGATCTAATGCAAACATTTCTTATATCCTCAGATGATGCCTTGACTTTTCCTATACCAAAAGTTTCCTAACCTTCATATATACCAGTGTTCAGCAAATTAAATATTTAATCTTTCAATTGTGGAAGAACATGAGCACAGCAAGTACAACTCATTCCACTCATACTTGCTGAAAGTTATCTGCTGCAAAGGATTAGCTGCTGTATTCAACAATAACGAAGCTCTTGTTTTCAAATAAAGAGGTTAATTGGCTTTGTACAAAATACGCATATATAGCACGTATGACTAATATTGGTTTTGTGAAGGCTCTTTGCAAAGGAATCTAAAATTGTCTTTTACTACCATTTTTACAATAATCTGTCCTTGACCAATAATTATACTTACAGACCCCATGTTAGCATGTTATTACAACTGCTTAACAAGTCATCTGCACCTTCAGTGATTCTGTTGTTATGCTACAACTCTGTTACCAATTGTAAGCTTTTGCATTAATTCTTTCTTTTCTGTTTTGGGTGTCGTGGCAGAACTGATGGTCTTCAACTTGCCTATAATGTAAGCACAAGTAGCTAGGAAGTAGGATCTAATCCTCACTGATATCTAAAGTTTTGGCATCAGTTTAAGTGGAGGGGGTCATTATATATTACTAAAATCTAAATAAAGACACACATTATATATTTACCTGATAACTGAAAACCATGCACTTGCAACTTCAATTTAATATTTTGTGGTAATACATATTTGATATAATCCTTTTGGCAAAGATTTTAACAGTTTTGACACTGAGATGGTGGTCTCTGCCTATATATGTTATCTTTCTACCATAGCTCCGGAGGCACATAAAAGCTTGGTTTGATACAGAGTTGGCCGGCACTGTTCTATATTTGTTTGAAAAGACATCCTAGAATTTGTCCATAGCCAGAAAACCAACTATGTTTACAAAAATACATCTCTTTTGCAAATTTCATCTGCGATCATGGATTTTTCTGATTCTAAATACTCCAGTTAGAACTGTTCCCAGTGTTGGTAACTCAAAGTTTTTGAGAAGCCCTAGTGTAAAGAAATTTTCTGTGTCTTAATCTTCTGGTTTTATTCCTAATTTTCATCTTAATTATGATGGGGTTTAGGTTTACTTAATTAATGGACTGTTACATCTCATCCTACTACTTTGCTAGATCTCTACCTTGGAGGAAACTTAGTGAGTAGCTCAGTGATGTTTGGTTTTTTTTTTTATTGTTTTTAATTCATTTCAAATAATGTTAGTTTGCTGATGGTAAATAATGTGTATTTTCTCAAGTTTGTCTCCAGTGCCATATGATGAATAGTAATGAAGTGTTAATTTTATTTTCTCTGTACATAACAGTATTACTGGAAAAATCTCAAAAAAGTAAAAACTCATTTAGTCAGTTGAAGAATGAGCAATGTCAGTGTCCTCCAAGCATTAGATTTGTCACTAGTGATAACCGTTCCTTTCTCTTATAGGCTATGAAACTTTCAGAGCAACCTCCATCATATTATATAAAAGCCACCAGCATTTGTGAGATTTTGTCCTAATCAAACAATGGGCCAGTTCCTCAGTAGATGTAGGTTTGTCATAGCTCTGTTTATGCTAATAAAGCTTTATAGCTTACAACAGACAAAGGTCTGGCCCATCGCTTCCAGGATGATCATATTTCACAGTTATTCTATTTTATAGAATTAGCTATTCTAATTTTTAATTTGTTGTGTACCTAGATCCATCCCTCCAAAAAATAAAAGGAAGAAAAGAAGAGATTAAAAATGTTTAAAATTTAATTAGTGAATGCTGCAGGCCAGGCAATAATGTTTAATAATAACTACGTCCTGCTAGTTATGTCCCAGTTTATTAATGAAGTGTGGATATATATGTTGTTGAAAACATCTGTATGAACAGCTTGCTCTCTGACTTGGTATGTGGTTGTATTTAAAGGATCACCTAGATTGTATAAACTGAGAGAAGGTAGCCAAAAACATTTCCTTCAGCCAGCCACAGTGTGCATGGATGTGGTTTAAGCACCCTAGTTCTTCCTTCTGGCAAAACTCCGGTTAGGTAGATCCCTCTCCTCTGTTCCCCTACAGTCAGAATTCGCGTTGGCTGATTGAAGTAGAAGATTTCTCTCTCATGCAAGGCCAGAATTATTTTCATAGCATGAATCTGCTTTTAAAACCATATGGAAAAAAAGAAGAACTAGATCTAAGTTTTTCCTCTGAATGTATCCTCTCTGTAAAGACCCTGGAGTTCAATGGTACAAGGAGTGAAAGACACTAGGTCAGTAAAAAATATGTTAGCAAGCAACTAAACAAGCTTAGTCTATCCTTTAAACAAAATCTTTGCTCTTAGTAAGAAGCACATTATTTCTAAATAAATTAGAACCAGAACACAAAAGGATATTTACTGCTACATAAAAGGAGGAAATGAACTGAAAGGGCAATACGCTGTACTAAGACTATTTGAATATATGCATTTTTAATGACAGTTCTAAACCAGCAACTGTTCAATTAAATACAATCTGTCATGGTGGGGGGAAAAGGAGGCCATCATGTTAAAGAAAGACATTTCACCGTGAATGGTAACTTATCACTGACTTAAAACATGTGTGAGTGTGGTGTTTAAATAACATTAGATAATTACAGAAATTTAAAAATTATGAGCTTGCAAGTGGATTTTTTTTCTATTATTCATTCCTTTTCAGGCTGCTTCAGCAATATTCCTTTATTTGCCCTTTCATTTCTTGAAGAATATTTGTCTTTGTGGAAGTTAAGCATTAAAGTTATATTTGCTTACATTTCACCAATAATTCTCAGGAAAACAGCTGAGAGCAACTCCTAAACTGTCCCAACTCAATGCTATTCAGATATTTAGGACATAATAGTTTTTTGCCTATCCAGAACTCCAGCTGCACTGCACACTTGTACAGTATTATACTGCATAGTGTGATCAGTTGGTACCCACTGTATAAACAGCATTTTCCACATGAAGAAGTCATAGGCATTTCACAAATGCATACCAATCTAAATATCAACAAGCAAAGTTTTTAAAAAAGGGTAGCAGAGGAGTCTAGGGGTAAAAATAAAAGATCATGACGTTCCTGAGAGCTAAGGGCATCATGTATCTCAAGGAGGATTGTATTATAGGTGTCAAAAGTTATAAATTATTGACATTCAATAGAAAATGGAAGCAGGGAATAGAAACATTTTTTGGGGCATAGACTTATAAGTACACAACAGTAAAACCCCATTATATCTACTTACCATTTTTCTGCAATTTGGAATGTGCCTATCATTAGCAAAACCAGCCAGCCTAATCACATTAGACCAAAGCTTGGGGGGGACATTTAAGTCTTCATATCTCTCAAGTGTCCTGATTTAATTGGGACATCCTGAACTTTCATAGTAAATCAGAGTTCCAGCTGTCCCCGAAGCAGCAGGCAAATTCTCTTTCCCTTATTCTCCCCTTATGCTGGCACTTTCCACAGGGTAAACAGGTCTGATAACACACGGACACAGAAATGTCAGATGTCACTCTATTTAAATACAAAGGCACTTCAAGGTTGGCTACCTGGGCAGAACTGCTTGCGCATATAGATTGCCATTTCCAGTGGATTAAAAGCAAGAAAAATACTCTTTGGATTAAGACACATGCCAATCAATTAAACTTTCACTTTAAAACAACTCTAGGAGCTTCTGTTTTCCGTGCTTTGTGCTTGGAAACAATGCTGCTTTGACATGCCAAGTCCATTTACTTTTTGTCTAATTTCAGTGATTATTTGTATGACACTTACTGAGAATTTTTGACTGATTTTTTTCATTAGAAAGTGGCTAGTCATAGAAATTTGTGCCAGGAAGTATTTGTTTCAATGACAGTTTCTTCAGGAAACATTTCTAAGTGTATGGTGGGGAAGAATATCTGGTCAAGAGTAGAAACTGAGCTTAGAGTAACCAAAAGCACACCATAAAGTGAGGCCTTAGCACTCCAAGGGTTCAATTCTAAGGTTTCTTATGTCTTAAATAAGGACTGCCAAGCTACTGGCAGTTTTGTGGTGTTCCTGTCATTTTTCTATGGAATATCATTGGAATACAAAGTCTTAAAATACACACACACACACACACATATGTATAGACTCATAATTTCAAACACTTTCAGGAACAGAAATCCATTTTACGCGGAGCTATAGCTCTGACATGGCTTCTGAAGATTTTTAGCTGTAAGAGTGGCTTATGTGATCAGTGGAAGCTCCTGGGATCAAGTACTATCACCTTCTTTTACTACATGCCTCTTAGCAAAAAGCACTTAGAAACCTGTAGCATGGAAGCATAACTTCATTATAACATGAGCAGTAGAAGCTGTGAAATACAAAGTAGAATAGTAACACATAGAAGTAAATATAGATATTTAGTATGGAAACCTGGCCAAGGGGTTTTATTCACTGTTAATACAATGAAGGTACATGCTCTGTGAATGTTCCTTGTGACCTTGGTCCTTACATTACACCACATGTGGTCATTTTCAACTGCACAAAGAATCAGAGCATCTTTACTTTTTGCTTTCTCTAAATAGGGAGAGCTACAGAGGCCCTGGGAGTGGTGAATCAAGTCACAGATGTTTGGAACGTGCCCACCCAGCTCAGTTTGGCTGTAGTATTTGTGCAGTGGTTCATAGGCTGGCATCATTTGCAGGTTGCAGAGCTAAGTCACCCAGTAGCTACTGCTTCTTTCTATCCAACTGCAGCAGTAAACCCACGCATGTTTTCAGGAGAGGTGGTGTTGCTGCCTACAGGGGTATCATGCCTTTTTGTAGCCACCTGCGTAGCAAGATGAGGCAACAGCACAGTCCCTAATCCTGGAGGAGGGAGCCTGCCCTTGTCAAAATTTCGAGCCAGGAGGTCCATTGCACTCAAAGGATGGGACAGATGAAATGGAAGGAAATGAGGGCACATTTTTTACAGTCAAATCCATTAGTGCAGTAGTTTTACATGTAGTGTTGAAACCTTGAAAGCAGCTTTTTGACAGCACCAACTGAATATTTACTATGTATCTAGGGGTAATTCTCATGCTGAGAATGCTGATCACCATAGGGAAAGCAATGGTCGGGACTCTAAAAATCCCGTCCTGAACATATTGGTCTCCTATGTAATGGGCTGAAACTCTTTTGCTTAGTTTGAAATATACAGTTTCTGTCTCTCAGGAAATAATACTTCAGTGGCTAAATTATTAAAGCAGCTCAGTGTAGGTGGGGATTTAGAAGGCCTTCTCTAGGCAATGAAAAGTTTCCAGTTTTCTCTTGATATGCCTGTAGCTCCATCTGTAGAATTGGTTTTTTCTCTTTTTTTTAAGTTTACTCTTCTTTTGCCACTTATACTCTTTTGCTAAATGCTTATACTTGGCCATTTAATGTCCCTCATAAAGCATTTTAGATTTATCTATTCAGGATGTAAGGTTATATAATTCCTTGCAATTTTTTTGTCTTCACTGATCAACCAAGCAAGTGTAATATTTGTTGTAGATTATATTGAGTATTCTTTTGCTTATCATTCTTTCTGTACTAAATATTCAATGTAATGATGCATTCTAGTAATTAGCTTAAATGTAGGCACAGGTACTTACCTATGTTGTATCCATTATTTATGTCTCATGGTGTGATCTAGCAGTAGAAAGCTTGTATCTTTCCTGATGTCCTTTACTGCTTTTTGTATTGCTGCAAAATTTGACCCCAAATCAGTTATGTTATGTTAACCTAATGTATGTTATGTAACATCGTTATGTTAACCTAAATAACAGCATTTATTTATCTTGCCTATTAGAATCTAGCTAACCTGATTCTTTCTGCACTTTGCCCTTTTGCCTTTCCCACTTTATTTTTCAGGGTTTTTAAATTAAGTAATACAGGAAATTCTAGAAGCAAAACGAATAATTGGTATATTTGATCGTGTTCTCCTTAGTTGTAGGAAAGCATTTAATATAGGGCTGCGTTTTCACTGGGAAGTGGAAAAAAACTCTGCATGAAAAGCTTAGTTCTTCATTTGAAGCACATTTTCTTAGATTTCAGTAGCTGGCCGAGAGTATTTCTGAACTGGAAAGAGTATGTGTTGAGATAATGTGGCACATCCCTGACCATATAGGTCATATTGTGTGACTCCACTTGCAGAGATAACGCTCTGCCACCTGGCTCTCAACTACACAAAATATGGTCTCTGTTCATACAGAAAGTCAATAGAATCGAAGTTCAGGATGTATACTGTGTGTACAAACCTTGAGCTTACTGAATTTAAATGTTTAGACTCACTGGGGATCATTATAGGCAGCTACATCATCACCCATCAAATCTTACTAAGAATGCTGAACCAGGTCCTAATAATCTCCTACAGATCAAAGACTTTCCTTCAAATGCAGTGGATATTAGTAAGTTTTCATCTGTCTTTAAAGAAATTGCCTTTGGTAAAGCTCCTGGCTGGATTTCTGTGGAAGTCTCAAACAAAAAAACTGTGTGATTGTGGCAGTTCTTCACTCCCTGAACATGATGGTACTAGCTCCATGTACCTCAGTGCATCCTGCCTCTCCTCACAGAGGGATACTCATATGCCTTTCAGTGGCTCCATTAGTTTCACATCATCTCAGTAAATGAGATGTTTTGCAGGATGCAGCAACATCAGTCCTCTAATGACAAGTGCAGGGTAGGGAGTATGGAGTGTTTCAGCCAGAAATCCATGATGTTCATAAAGAGAGGTGTTTTTCCTCTTTGTTGGACTCAACTCATATCCTCAAACCATAGCTGGAATGGATTATTCCTGACCTTTCTTAAAAGCTTGATTGATTTTTCTTTATATCAGCATTATCAGGAGTGTGTGCATAGCAGGAAATGGTTATTGCTACAATCCAGTTCCAAAACTGTGGTTTGGGA
This sequence comes from Leptosomus discolor, assembly GCF_034619465.1. Taxonomy (NCBI): domain Eukaryota; kingdom Metazoa; phylum Chordata; class Aves; order Leptosomiformes; family Leptosomidae; genus Leptosomus; species Leptosomus discolor. The sequence goes on along the minus strand of NC_141391.1, from coordinate 110,377,833 downwards.
TCAATTAGTAGGTCGTGAAGATTTTCTGGAAGGATATGGCTCAGCACAGCTTCAGAATAAAGCACACTGTATGTATTTCTAAAGCGTGAGTGCCCTTCTGTTCGCTAGCAATAAAATATCCACTTCACCTGGCCTATGTCAAATTGTTGTTTATGACAGTGGCACTTTCCTTTACTAAAACTGAAACAACCAAGATTAAAACTTTCTTTTTTGATTATCATTAGCATAAATTCTACCTGGAGGAAATGTGGAATCTTTCTTGCTCTTTAATCTTTTATGCCGTTCCCAGTGTAAAAACAAAGAGCAAATATCCTGCAACTTCTTAGTGCTGTTTGGTTGAGAACACAGGACCTGTCCCTAACCAATACAGTAATATCAGACTTTGCAAATGGGTAGGAGGCGATATTACATCTCAAGTTTTCTCTTCCTTTTGAAAGAAAAAAGAAAGAGTATGTGGGTGGTTTTTTCCTCACTAATCCAAAATTATTTGTACAACTATGCTGAAAAATATCATTCAGGGAAGTCACATTATTCACAAGATAGAAGTGACACCTTTCCTGAGTGCTGTAGGAGAGTAGTCTTTCATCTGCAGCCTGCTATTTATTTCTGCAATCCACACAAGAAACAGCCATCAGCAAGCTCTGGGAAGAGTGCCTCAGCATTGTCCACAAGACACATTGAAGAAGCAATTGCTACTCCTTTCCCAGGGAATAAGCCATCCTTTACAGGATAAAATCATGTGATATGATAATGATGCAGATTAACCAAGACAGTCAGTTTGATGGATTATATCAATCTCTTTGAGGTGTTAATCTAATGATGACAGTCAAGTTTAGGCATGTTCTACAGAAAGGCTTTGTTCAGATTCCCCCTACCTGAACAAATACAAGTGAGAAAGATGCACAATGGGCTTGGTACAGCTTCTCAACTTCTCTGTCCCTTCCCCAGCTGTAAACCTTGGTTCCACCCTTCTACTGCAGAGCCCTTGACAAGAAGGAATGCTTTTTGGCCAGATAGTAAAATAGCAATCGGGAAGAACAGTCCTTTTGAAAGGATTTTAAGAATTTGGAATTTGCTGCCAAATCCTGGTTTGAATCTATCAACATTAATACATGCATGCATTGAAAAGCAGAATGGTGATCTAAATATGATCATGCATATGGGTGCAAATGGCTATTAGTAGACACCAACCAGAGAGTAGTAAGGATACTCTTCCTTGCTTTGTTTTTCTCTCCTTGATATTCTTCAAGCCATGCCTGCTGGCAGTGTAATTTCATACAGTATCATCAATGTAAATGTACTTGTACTGAGTTGCACTGAGCATTGTATTTTATTGCAATAGTTCCTAGGGACGAGGAGATGGATTGTCCTGATTTTTTGAACAAAAGTGTGTTAGAAACCTGCAACAAAAATCCTTTTAGTAAATATTATTTGTCTCTGGATATAACGCTTCCACGTCTCACAATGCTTCCATGTTAAATTAATCTGGGTAGCCAAAGTTTTAATTGCTTCTGGTAAGTTACTGGAACTATCATTAGGACTTATTTTGGCTGCTTTGCTTGAGCAGTTTGTCACTCCAAGAATATCTGAAGTGATTTGAAAGAGTTTGCTGATGATTCTGTATCTCATTTAGGAAGCCATGCTACTGTACATCCCTGTGTCTATGGAGTGAATTGTTAAGACCTTTTAAAAAACTAGCTGAAAACAAACAAACAAACAAACAAAACCATGACATGTATACCAGATCTGGGTCTTGCTCCCCTTCTGCATTGTTCAAAGAAAAGTGAAGTGATTGGGTAAACTAGGTGCAAAATGAATGAACTATATTTTTGCTTTGGTCTCACCTTAATTGGCTTTGACTATGTGTAAGATGACAGAGAAGGTTTGAGTCATTCAGAATTGTCACTTCTATAATTAAAAAGAACTGTTACCAAAAGAGTAGATTCATTGTTCAGGCTGGGATTGAATTACAGAGCATGTTTAATTATCAGCCCTTCTTTCTAGTTATTTTAATGTATTATTAATTCAGTTTCTCAAAATATCCTTTTCATTTACAGCCGTTGATGGAATAAAATGTGACACAATTTGTTTTCTTTTCTCCTAAGTAGATGATGTACTCTAACAAGAGCAGGTCGACATGACCTTAGCTGTAGCTATATCACATGATAACTACAATAGGGCCTTATCAGAATCTCTTACTCTTTTATGTGTTTGAAAAATTCCAAAAAAGAAATTAGTATGTCTGAGTAGAACTTAACCCTTGATAGCAAAATAATAAAAACACAAATGTAGTTATGAATTGCTAGATAAAATTTGTCTGGAGTTCTTAGTAGCTGAAGTTGCACATAGGAGAAAAAAAAATGTCTTCAGCAAAAGAAAGATGAGAAATAAATGCAAGCTGGCAGTTGTTTGAGTAATCATATGACTTTCAAACTGCATAGATGTTAGTATTTGATTATCTTGTTGCCATTCAACCTTTTTTCTTTTTTCTTCACTTTTTTTTTTTCTTCTTTTTTATCATAATGTGCTTTGAGCAGTCTTTTGAACTGTGATCAATTTCCAGTCCTTGCTTTTGAACTTTAATATTTAGAATTGCCACAGGCAATCTTGGCATGTAACTTGGCTAAAATCTCATCTGGTGTAAATCAGTAGGACTGTCTTACCATGAAACACAATTTTTTATTCCATCCAAAGGGTCTCAAAATAGAGATGGACACATCTAATTCGGCAATGGTTTCCTGCCACCAGCCACACAGATAAAATTGCTGTCTTTAGATCCAGGGACTGACTTTTTTTATACCCTCTGATGAAATGGAAAGCTGCACCTTATGGACATGTCCATGACCGTAAGTAATACCTGCTCTGAATGCAGCATTTGAGGCATTACTCATTGTTGGTTAAGCACTGACAATCTTTGCTGTGCCATTGATAAAGATATAGTAAAATAGTCTGCACCCCAGACATTTTGCACTCAGATGGCTGGATAATTCAAATGTCCTTGAAGGCCTGGAGAATGATCTCAGCTTAGGAGCTCACTCTCTGCCCGCCTCCACTGACTGCTGTCGATATTAGCCACCTCACTGAAAAATAGTATACACCCAATGCACACACAGGTCTCCTTTCTTTCTAATTTTGATGGAGTACTTGAACACCTACGTATCTAATCACTCACCCTTGCTTACTCACAGGACTAGTAGAGTGTTCAGCTGATTTCGGAATGGAAATAATAGGGTCCAGATTTACAATGATACAGAGATAACTGCAGTAGACACAAAAATAAGCACCTTGGTAAATCAGATGTAAGCCTATAAATCTCAGGTAAAAGATGCTGGTGTTGGATGTCATGGAATGCATTGGTTCATAGTATTTACTAAGAGTCTATGAAACTTGTAGCATTCTGTTGGTACTTGAAACAACCTAAATCTTTTTAGTATAGTCACAAGCAATGCTCTTTGGAACCACACATGACAGCAGGTGTCTCTGACCAAGTACCTGCCATTTTCAAGTAACTGTCATTTTAAGGTATCCACCATTTTCAAGTATCCAAGCAACAAATCTGCTGCAATATGATGTCTACTGCAATATGAAATATCTAATTTTGTCATTATCCTTCATGTGGACCAGTACATATTCAGGGAGACCCCTGACCTGAGTGAGAACTATTCAGCATGAGAGTTCAAAAATCTATCCCAAAATTAGTATGGCCTGGACATTGCCAGTTTTGTAGAGCAACATCATTACTTGTTCCTAAGGTGTTTTTCAAAATTAGTCTTATGGTGGTATTTACAAGCCTTATCTGTGCTTAGAACTCCATCCAGGTTCTTGTGGCCTGAACACTGAGGATTAAATATAAAATTGTAGCGTCACCTGAGATACCCAAAGATATCCAAGACATCCTTGCAGGACTAGCAGATATGAGAGCGGACCTACAGGACACTTGCATCTTTCTGGAGTGGTAGCTGGAAGCCAAGAAGGGTTAAAACCAGGCAACCCTAGGAAACACTAAAGATCAGTGGATTCTAATTTTCTTTTGAAACTGCAATATGTTATTAATCTTGTCTTTGACTCTAAACATTTGGGGAAGACCAAGGATTTGAAGTGACTGATTTTGCTTTCTTGGCTCTGAAGAAAATACTGCAATAGATTCTTTTGTAAAGCTGCTACTAGACTCTTTTCCGAACACAGAGTCTAAGAAATTATTTTTAATATGTCAAGTTTGGTTGTGAAGAACTTTAATATGGTGCTCGTGACAAAGAAAAGGAGGACCTAGAAAAGCAGGTAAGTGTTATTAAGAGAATTAGTGAGGATTTGCCTCTTTCTTCTGCCTTCTGGAAAACATACTCACAAGACTGCCCTATTCCAACTGTTGACCTGAAACATAATTGTTCAGATATATGGAGGTACGATGGAACATGAGAAAGAATGGGAGAGAATTGCTTAGGTATAAAATATCAGTCACATCTAGTCAGTGAATACCAAAGCCTACAACAACTGTCCAGCGAAGCCTCACAATTTCAGGGCTCCCATGGCCAGAAAGATTACTTCTATCCTAGTTTCCTGGCACTGAGGCTAACTAGCATAGAATGCCCTGCCCGTATTATTATACTCTCATAGTCTTCAAAGCAGGATGGCTGCATTTGCACTGGTCAGTGAGATATGACAGGCTGTAATACAAACTGTCCCACACTAACCCTCAGAATCTGCCTGGGAATAGTCGGGGACAGTGTAAGCTGGCCCAGAACAAAATCAAGTCACATTCAAACTTTAACTTTATAGGCCATTGAGTTTCTCTGCCCAGGCAGAAATTACTAATCTAGATATAGCCAAAGAGAATCATTGAATCAAATTATGTGTAGGGATTTTTGCCCATGATTTTAAAAAATTCAAGCATTTTTAATCCACAACACAATACTGGTATAACCTCTCAGTAGAATACAAACCCAAATGGTCATGCTTTGTGATTTTCATGCATTGAAATCCAGTACTTTTTTTTGCTATAGCAAAAAAAGTAAAAAAGAGTCTCAGTAAAACTGGCTGTATTTCAGGAAGTGCATATGCTTTACATATAAATCTACAAAGAAAAGCTGTCATTTCCTAATGTAAAATCTCTTTATTTTTTCATTATGCACTGCTGAGTCCTCATTCATTGTACAGCAAGTAAAAGATCACCCTCAAGCCTAGGATAGGAAAGTATTTAAGATCTGAGACATCTTACAGATGGTCTTGAAGACTCAGATACTTCCTTTGTGTCTATTAGAATTGAGAGAAACTCTGCATTGCTAGGTTACTGTTGAGTTGAGCTGATGTTAATGTTTTACACTGTTCCTGACACGAAGCTATTAAACTGTTTAAACAAAAAAAAAATGAAGCGATTCCTTAATGCTTAAATATTTTTTGCATTGAATCCACCTTTGAATTAGGAAGAGCTAAAATAAGAATGAGAGAAAAAAATAACTCTTGTGAAGTCCAGAAAATTTTGAATTAGAGAGTGTCTTTAGGAATAAAATCTGAAATTAGTATTTAAATGCTGAGTGTTGTGTCCTTTTAAACACTCAATTTTTCTTCTGGTCTTAAGCAACTGATGTAATCAGACATACCACTATATCCACTGAGTTCATTCAGGCAACAATTCTTGCTTCCTTCCAGTTGGTCTGACCGTGCCTGTTGTTCTTATGCTGCCATTCAACTGTCTTTTCTTCACCCTCCCTAGTTAATGGAAGACTGTTGATATTTTAAATGAATGTTGATTCTCTATAATTGCTACTTTATATTAAGCCCAGAAACTGACTCAGTACCCAGACAGTCCCACCCTGCAATGTGCCAGCTTATTTTCTCCATTTGTTGTGTTGAAGGATAGACAATCTTCTCTGCTTTGCAAATACAGAACTGCAAAACTTATGTAGACAAAAGCTCACTTTACCAGGTTAATTCCTTTCCTAGCTGTTCATTTTTCTGTGTACATCAAAGCTATATTAGACACAATGACAAGATGGACATTTCAGTAGAACTTCTTTCTCCCACACACAACTCAGCCAGATTACATGTAACACTGGCAAAGTGATGGCTGCCTTCCCCAGATGGCTGAGGTGGAAGCACGATAGGACTTCCACTTATGTCAAAGAAAAAGAGAAAAATATCTACACTTACAATGCCTTGGTTGTTAAAAAGGTATGGAAGTTGTGAGAGTGCCTGTGCTACTGAGACCCCAGGGCAGTGTACCCACTGCAATATAAAGCCTGGGGAAAAGTGCAGGAGGACTGTTTGGAGATGCTGATGAATGTTATGGCATGGAAATTCAGTCATAAGAACTAATGACTGTCTCACTGACAGTAAAATTCTGAAATTTAAGGGCATTATTTCAAGTTTATTACAGAAGATCCAAACAATGAATTATTACCCCTAGTTTCTAGAATGAGCATCTCTCTTCCTGATAAATTAATAGCTCTTTGAGGTTTATGCACCTTTTCATACTTATCATTATAGTAGGGGTCATAAAAAGGGATTGCAGTGGCAGTGTGCTTCAGATGTTAAATATTTATAAAAAAATGCATTGTACAATTCTGTGTGCACTCACCTTTTAGGGGAAAAATTGTAATTCTTACATACAGCTTCACTGCCTTTGTAAACGCCTTTGTGGATCGCCTACTCTTCCAGCTCATGTGAGCCTAGTTTCCTTGATATGAAAGAAAAACAATTCTAACCTATGGCAGCTGAGGATCTGGCCTGGTCCATTTGATCCATGAAGTAATGAATTTCTTATTGTTCAGGGCCTGTCTTTGTTTCTGGTTTTGCATCACAGTCTTTGGAACCCTCCGTGTTTACCACTGGCCTCTCTTTTGTCTTCCCTTTAGTCTCTGGCCTTTCAATTCTGCTTCCTGTACTAATACACGTCTTTATGTCATTGAAAATTAACAATACCAAAGCGGTGCCCTGCCAGAGCAAAGCAGATCAATGACCCAGGAGCAGCATGTTCCAGCTCAATGGTGCACAAGTCATTTTAACTTCCACTCTCCAGTGCTCAGCCTCCAAAGGAGCAACCCTTTTGCCCGATATATTAACTTCTGGAAACTCCTTGTTAATCACTGTAGCTGCAGTTCCTGCTCTGAATTTTCTGCTAAGACCTGAGTGCAGATTCTCATCAGGCTAAACCACTTTCCTTTTGCCTTTCTTTCCATCTTGTTGTGTGCTGTCAGTCAGATTAGCAGCACTGCTGTGGTGTTCTGTACAGCCGTACTGTGATATAGTGCTGACAGTTACGTTTACCTTATGAAAACCAAACTAACTATTGGAAAATAACAAATCTTACCGTGTAAAGTCACACCCCTTCACTAACAGGACAAATCTTACATTAAAAAGAAAACAAAAAGACATATATACAATAGTCTCCAAAACACAGAGAAAATATTATCATCAGAGAGAATAGTATCGTCAAACTTTTTCTTTGCTGGCCTTCTTAGAAATGATATAGCCTTCAAATATAATATTAGAAGGATGGCGTATCTGAAGGCAGTAATTAAAAATCTGCATGCAGATCTGCACCAGAATTTACTGACGGGGCTAAGATCAGAGTGATCCCCGGACTTCGAGGGTGCAGGATCTTCCCATGACTTTGGAATTACCACATAGCAGTTTGGCACACGGGTTCAGGGGATGCTTGGTTTGGAGCTGCGCCTTCATTTGTGGCCATCCCCGAAGTCTGCCTCCTTTCATCAGGGAATTCACAGAGACGTGGAGTGTGAATGCAGAAGCAGTTTAACCAGGCAGGAACTTTTCAGCTTGGATATTTCAAACTGCATTTTTGCCTACAAAAAAAGGAAGTTATTATGGATTTGGTCCAGGGAGAATTTTCAATCTTTTTCTCAATGTAAAATTTCTTTTAATGATGCTGGTGGGATTTATCATCACAAGAAATAACAACTGGGGCTCTAGAGAAAGACGTAATGCTGTTTCATGGAGGATTTGGATATTTTGAAATTTGATCTTGCTGCAAGTCAGAAGGAAACCAAGAGTATTTAAGTTTTCATGAAAGAAAAGGGAAACCTAATGCCAGGAGAGTCTGTTAAGGCTCTGGCATCCTTCTTCTGAAGCTGACCCACAAGAAATGGGAGGGCTTTCCACTACGTCTTTGCTGAGCTGGACTACTCGTCTCAAACATTGACAAAATAACGAGATAAGAGAATTCCAAGGGGGAAAAGTTGTCTATAGGAATTTATTGACCACAGTGCAAACACAGCTTTTCACTGAAATCACAAGATACTAACTCTTTTCCTCAAGGGAAATCAGAGCTTTTCACACATTCCTCACTGGGGTGCTGAAGAAAGGCAGGAGAAACAGAGGACTATCACATTTATAAATAGCTGGATTGCAAAAAAACAACGCACAACAACACATAGTTTAGGGACGTGTTCTCTTTCTTCCACTTTAGCGGCCTCATTTGCAGCCGCAGATGCTCTGTGTGAATGTCCGGGCAGTACAGGCGTGTCATAGCATGCGGCACGAGGCTGCAGTGGTTGCCCCAATCCTTGACAGCCTCCCTGTCCCAGCAAAACTCAGTCAAATTTATTGTCATAGGTTAAAGCAACCATATTGTTTTACCAGGATGTGGCTCTTTTACAAGAGATTTCTGCCAGGATTTCTTTCCATCCGGTAAGGCAAAGGTCCCATGTGGTGGGGGCTGTTGGGCTGCAGGGCGGTGCGGTGCCCTCCCTCCCCTCCCAGCCCCGGATGGCAACAGGCCGGCCGGCCCCTGGCCTGAGGGAAGGGCTGCAGCAGGGCGGCAGAGGGCAAGGCCCCAGGGCTGGCTGCAGCCCCCAGGAGGCCTCTGCCCAGCTGCTCCTTCTCGGTACCGGGGCCATTGCCACCGCCGTGGCGAAGGGCCTGGACAAGGGCAAGGCCCTGGCGTTGTTGCAGTATCTCTCCTTTCAGCTGCCAGATCGGCTCTAAAGGGCGTCTTAAACCCCTGGGTGACGAGCAGATGGACAGAGCAGGGATGTTGCCCTTCACCAAGGCTGTATCACTGACAGAGCCAGGCAGGTTTCACAGCGGGGAGAGGTCACGGTAGCTTTCGCTAACATGGTGCACACCAGACTCCCTGAAGCAGGCCGGGGTGGTAGCCCCGTCCCAGCTGGGCAGCAGCGAGCTGGTGGGAGTGGAGGCGGTTTGGGCACCCCTGGACTGGCCCGCTGGCAGAAGCAAGGTATCTGGGTCAGCCCAGTGGTGCCTCCCCTGATAGCTGGGGAAAGGCAGCCGGTTTGCTCTGCCCTGGGGAGAGTTTTCCAGTGCCCATGGAAACGCTGCTATCCATGGTGGTTCCTGTGGAGAAACCACAAAACCAACTGAGGACAAAGAAATCCATCATTAGCTTCAGACTGAGAATAAATAATACTAATAATATGTAAAGAGCATCAGCTGGATGTGGAAAAGAACTGTCACTTCACTATGAAGGATGCTCTTGCATATACAAGAACATAATTCACAACAATATCCTTAAAAAGATAGCAAAAATTTAAATGCATGTGTATGCTTCGGTATTTAATGCACCATGCAGGCATCGTATTTCTTTCATATTTTAAACACAAATCAAGCATCTTCTTTAATGAGCAGAGATCCACGGCAATGATTAATTTTTATGGCAAATAGCACTACTGTGCCATGCTTCTTCATTAAAGCCCTGATTCAGCAAAACATTTAAGCATATGCTTAACTTTAATCATCTGAGTAATCCCTAAACTTTCTGGTGCCATGCACATGCTTAGTATTCACTAGATCCATAAGGAATTTTCTTGGATCGGGTCATACATACCAAATATGGCAACGCTGTATATACAGGATATCCTGCCTAAAACAACTGGTTAAAATGCTAGATGCTTCATTAGCTCTGCATTAGTGATTTTGATTTTCGCTGCCTCTTTAATTTGTGAAGAACAAATGTGTATGCGTGCATGAACCCAAGACTTGAAAAAATGATGAAGGTAAAAAAAATAAAGGCACATTGTGGGTTCAGGACATCTATAATAAACCTGAGCTTCATCAGCATTTCTAAGTTTTTTAACCAAGAAATATTGATTCATGTTTATTATACTTTATGGCACTTTACAACAATTTATAACACTTACATTAAGGAATAGATGGGCCGGGATAAAAGCCAATATGGGTATGAAAAAGATGAAGTGCTGTCAGGAATAGCAACTTTCAAGTATCAGGTACAGCCCTTGTTTTTACACTTTATCTCACCTGTTTAATATATGATGGAAGGGTTTCATGATTAATTTTAAAATACAAATTCTAGAAAAAGACATGTTGTAGAATGGCCACCTGAAGAACATCTTAACAATGATGTTGTTTCAATATAAAGACAAATGTAAAATGTCCTCAAGGCATCTGTAACTAAAGAATGATGCCATAAGAAATATTGTGCAGAACTACTGTTGAAAATGTTGAAGAAACAATGAGCTTAGGTTTCAAAGACGTAATAACCACTTAAAAAAAAATTTCCCACCAAAGCTGATGATCTTAGAGATTAAGAGAAATTAGTTAGAAAACCAGTTTTTTGCACAAAATCCCTTGTTGCTATGTTACCATAGATATTTGTACAAGAGAGACTCTTCCAGTGTGAGCCAAAATCTGTTCAGGTAAATATTCATAAGCCAGGTAAAACAAAGAAGTAAGTAGGAATGTGTGGAGTCTTCGCCAGGTGTTTCCTTCGCTCTGTACAACTACCTAGTCCAGCTGCTCTAGGACCAGCAGTCAGACTCGTTCATTTCTGAGCTAAATGGTGGGGATTTCTTCTTTTACCGTCGCAGCTGCTGGGTGTGGCCTATGTTCTCAGCAGTTCTGGAAGTGCTGAAGGATCCTGTAAAACTGAAATACAAATTGAGCCTGCTTTGTGAGTCTGCCCAGAGCACAACAAATTGAAGAAATTGCAAGGTATAGGCAATGCTTTGAAAATGGATGCAGTACATCACTGACTAATTTTGTGTGCTTCTGCTATCCCTCCTGCTTAAACAGAGAATTCACCCTCTGTGAGAGAGGCATTGTGATATCCCAAGGTAATTAGACAGTAAAGAAACGGATTTGCTGTTACAGTTTGGAATGGTAGATTGGTTACTGCAGATGTTAGAAAAAGCTTGCAAATGGTGAGAGCCTCAACCTGTCGTATATGATGCCTGTTCCTCATTTTTCAAGACTGCTAAATTAATTCTTCGACATTCCTTGCTTTGCTCTCTCTAGGGACACTGGATTTTTCCTTTGAGCTTTGCCCATCTATTTGTCCCTTTTCTGTGACCACCTTGTGCCCTTTCTTCATCCTTGCACACCTTTCTGTAGGCCCATAGGGAAAAAGACATGAATGTCAGGATTTTTTCCAGTTTGGAAAATGTTAAACAAACTGGAGGCTTATAGGCTTTTTACTCCATGAAGACATCCTATGCTTTACGTATGTAAACACACAACAAAACAATAAAGAAATTGTGCATATTTGGCTCATGTGATTCATTAGTTTGGTGGCGTATGTTCTGGGAGAACACTATATTTTCAGTGTCATCAGACATGAAATGACAGTGTGCTTTGAAATAATGCATTAGCTTGGTACAGTGATCGAAAATCAGCTGAACACAACAAATGTAAAATAGAAGACAGGAGATCCAGTAAAGAGAAGACATGAGATACACTAATAGCCATCCAACATGGGGAGATATGTGGCTTGTCTTTTGATGGAAACTGAACAGTGTCCTTTGTGTTGTTACAGTGCCCGGCTGTCTATTTCCTCACCTTTCTGTTGTCCTTCTAGTCCTCACTGCAATAAGTTTAGCTAGGGAGGGTATTTAATATCTTCTTTTGGGTTGTGACGATGGCTGGGACCTACTGTTTAGCAGGGTCTATGAGCAAACATCAATCACACAATGTATAACAGCACAAAGTGTATCTTAAGCAGAGATGTCTTACACATTTTACATGATCAATCAGCAGCATATAAATACCAGCATATAAATCCTATATTATATGCTTGAATGTATTGCCAAAAGCTGGCTTTAAAATTATTATTGCAATGCAAGTTTAGGTCCTAGTCCTACAGCCTGATCATGGTACCCAAGAGTCTTGCATCTGTTCATGGTTGTATTCTTTTTTCCCAGTCACAGCAGTTCAGTGGTCCACCTACATGGAGCAGAATGTAAGACTGGGGCCCAAATTTATGCACCATCTGCCCTTGGTCATGCATGCCAACTTTTATAAAAATCAATCACTTTATCTCTCTGAGGAGCTCCCACATGAAAAATGCCCCCATGTAAGTTTGGAACTTACAATCCAACATTTTTTTAAAAATGATCTGGTTTTACTGGGATTTTTTTTTTTTTCTTGTACTAATATTCAGTATGACATTATTTTGGGTGGAAGATGGCAACTCAGCCTGAGGCATGACAAAATAGCCGAAAACACACCACCTGCTGTGCCCCATTGCTTTAATATTGTGCTGTTTAATAAGAAAATGACCCCAAGTGTTTGGATGACAACTCCAAAATGGACTATAAATATTCTGTACATAAGGAAAAGCTGAAAGCTAAAGTACACTGCATAATATTGCTATGGTGCAAAAAGGAATAGGAATACATTCAATTTGCCTAAGTATCTAGTAGTGACAGCCACTAACATTTGTTTAAGAGAAACACCAAGTGGATGTCTGTTTGTTAATAAATGAATGAAAAGAAATATGGATTACTGTGCAAATGGACATTAGAGAAGCACAAATTTTGGTTTGATGTGTAAGATACATAAAGAACCCAATTCTGGGCACTGCTAAGTGATTCTTGCAAAATGCTGAGCCCCTGCTGATTTCAGTAGGAGTTGAGCAAACTCAGCACCTGGCAAGCATGGGTCTATCTATATTTAAATGTGGAATGAACACTCATCCAAGTGGATTCACTTATGATAAACTGTTGCAGCCTAGGAATTACATGTTTGGTTAAATTTGGGTAATCACAAAGAGGGAGACGCTCAAATAAGCAGTGATAATTGGTACAACAATGTCTGTTTCCTCCTTCTGATCTTGGTCCTCACTGAGGATTCTCTCTTAGCCTGCATTAATTAAGAGAAAGCATGTGACATTTCTTACAGCCTTTGACACCAAGATGACCTTTCCCTAGGTTCCTCATGAACTCCTGCTGACATCAAACATGCTTTTTACTGTACAGGACGCTTTATCCACCAGGCGTTCATAAACAATATTGAGTAATATTCCTGACCAGTTATTAAAATGCACAAAAAAAAGCTATGCTGTTAGGATAGATGACTGAATAGTTCATAGGGAATAATTTGTTTGACAAACAGGAGCTTTTATTTTGGTGATCCAAGCACTTTTTAAAAAATGTATTCCTCATTTGAAATCATGCGTTCAGTTGCTGCAAATACGTATTGGTTATTAGATTGTCTCAAGACATCTGTCATGAGTGTGTGGCATTTAAACCTTCTAGACAGAAGGGCCAGGGGTCTGGGTTTTGCTTCCTGAGTGGCTATGTGTAACTCTTCTGAATCTAACTCAATGTTCAAAAGTAGGTGTACTTTACTGTTCCTTCATACTTTCTAAAATTTTTGCAAAAACATTAAAAATAATAATTTCAGGACTTGCTCAGCTGTTAGGGAACTTGTTTCCAAGATCATTCAGGAAAATTAAATACAGAAAGAGCACAGATGTAGTCAAGACAGATGGAACTTTTATCTTTTTTCCCAAATATCTACAGAGCAGTTTCTGCAGTGTTCCCCTCTGTTTAATCCATCATGTTCTCAACATTTTATTACTCTGAGAACTTGAAACAGCAGGGTGTTGCACTGGGAGATATTCCCAGAACTTTAAACTCCCACCAAAATTACAAGTGGAATTTCCATTATTTCATAAAAAAAAAATAATTAAAACAGCAGTGGAGCAAAAGCAAATATGTATGTAACTGCACACTTAAGTACTACCTTGGAGTATCTGTGTGGCTGGCAAACACAAGCCACTGGCATCTGCTGTGGGAACATGACGCTTTAGCTTGGGCAAATTGGAACGGGCCACGTGAGGCTGAAGTTCATGTTGCTTGTGCTGGCGACTCTCTGTGAGACACCTTGACTCCAGGTTATCTCTGAAAGGTACACATGCTGTTTGGCACATGTTCCCAGTATGCCAGAGATTAAAAAATAAAGTGTGGTGAGAGAAGAATGAGTGAGGCTGTATTAAGCTACCCTGAGGTATACTGTCTTTGCAAATATATGCCTTCTGGCTCTATGTAGAAAATGTCCTGCCCGGTAATGGGTGGCATCACAGAGAGAAGCAACACTAAATACCTGTTAATAAAACAGAAATAAAAGCAGACAGTTAAGACATTGCCACTTCTTCTTGACTTGGCTTTTAATTCTGTATGTGCTAGCCCCTGCAACAAACAGCCTTCCATAAACTGCAGTTTGTTATCCTGACAAAACTCCTCCCTACAGTGATTTGCAGCACATTTACAGTGCAATTATCCTTCCCTGTCATTCTTGTTTGTGCTAGCTGAGTGTGTCATGTCAGTGTTAACTAAATTCAGAGAGGAATACGGGTAAGGCTAGGGTCAGTTCCAGTTCCCAGGGATTTTTCCCATATCTTCTGAGCTCTGTCTTGGAGCCATCCTCAGTGTGGTTCTTGCACCGCTGTGGCGCAGAGCCTCATTGTAAGAGAATTTCATGCCATGCCATTGCAGGGAGGGGTAGGTACATTACAACTCTGCACAAATATGCGAGTGTAGAAACATCCTGCTGTCAAAGGACAGAGGTCCCCACTGCAACGTGAGGCAGCCCTGGGTCACAGTCTGGACTCTTGCCCTCACAAGCAGTGGTGCTGAGGAAGACACATGAGTCCATGCAGCTCTGAGGCCCCTAGTTAGAGCAACAGCATCCAAAATGCCTAGAGAAAATATCCCCTGCTATCATTTCTATGTGTGTTTGTTTGGATTTTGCTTCATGCCAGTTCTTCTCTAAAATAATTTCCCTATCACATTCTCTGATGTTCGATTTTACGTTGCTGGTACCGTAAATACTTTCTGGCACACCAGTTAGGCTGTTTGGGTGAGCTACGGTAACAAAATAGCTATGTCGTAGGGAACTGACACACCTCTTGCAATGTATTGCTGTTCTAGTGAATGCACTAGCACAAGAAATTTGTGTGGGTGGTATCTGCATCACACTTTTACCTCTGGTTTTCTCCTCTGTGGGCTCTGCTCCTGATCTATGGCATTCCAACTGTAGACATCATTCTTCCTCATTGCATGTCTGCTTGCTTGAATGTAGCTGCTTTATTTTAGCATCATTTGTATGTACTCTCACTTGCTCCCCATTCAGCTTGCCTTTAACAAATCCAGTACATGTAGACTCTTCTGTGTCAGCAGCTTTCACCCCAAACAACTCGACCTTCCCGGTTGTTGGTTTGTTTGCTTTTTTTTTCCTCTTAGTAGGATATGGAAGATCACTTGTGTTAGGAGAGAACTGCTTTCCTTCCGTTACTACATGGTATAAAGCCTGTTCAACAAGACCTTTCTAGATTCAAACATAGATAGCTGGTATCTCCATCTTTGCTGGAAATCAACTGACACAAACAAATTCTCAAAGGAAGTTGTTAATGAGATTTGAGCTGAAAGGCTTTTTTTTGGACCTATGCACGTTTGTCAGCACATACTGTCACAAAAGCTGTATAGTCACAAAGAGCCATTGATGAGCCTGGTACAGGCACTTGATCACCTATTTTACTATTATCTTCATTTTCAGGGATTAAAAAAACCATTGGCTTTGCCATTTTAAAATTACACAAGTACAAAAAAGCGTATGCTGGGTGGTTTAAAAGCATTCTTTTTAAATCATATATAAATTAAAAGCTGCTTAATTTAAAAATGTATCTTTGGCTCAGGTACTTAATGTTGAAAAGTGGTTACTCAGCATGTAAAGTACCATAAGTACTTTTCATAAGAATTTTTATGACATAACAAATTTTTAAAAATGGTTATTTACACAATAGTTCCTGATGGCTTGCCATTATAGTTTATCAGATCAATAATCAATGTTCTTAAAAGTCACTTAATTCAAATTTATGTAATCCACATTATAGAAAAGATCAGGTAATGTACATTTACATCAGAAAGCTTAATAGCTGCTTTAAAACTGTTAAGGTCCTCTACTCGCAGTCTTGTGCACTTCTACGAAGGACTTTTCCATTATTTAAATCCCTTAAAACCCAAAGAAATTGATGCCACCAAGCTTCACTGAGGTGGTGACAAGTCATCTCTGATGATAAGCACTTTTGACAAGTTTTTGAATGGCGAGGGGGGCAGGGTTTGACACAGATTTACCTTTAAGCATATGTCAGATTGAAAGATGTGTCTTTTTTGGCTTCCTCTAACTCCACTGTACTGGAGTGCTGGGTCACAGCTGCTGGGTTTTCAGTTGTATGGTTTCATGGACTGTGCTTTGTTCATCAACTGTATTTTAATTAATGGCAAGAATGCCTACTGTCCAGTTAGTATTCTTTGAAGTTTTAAATTAAAATACCTTAGATATTTGTCTTAATAACAGTTTAGTGCCTTAAAATTACAGACTTCATGTTTGTACTACAAGCTCTGTCATGTTACAACTGAATATGCCCATTAGCACGAGTGGAGCAGGATCTTACTTCAAGAGAGGTTCTTTTCCCGCTGACGGTTTGATCCTGAAATCTGAAGTCGTGAGAGAGCAATCCCATTTGATTTTAGTGGGTCTGAGTAGGTGACTAATAATACTTGTGGGGACACTGCAGGGTCAGGTCTTGTTTTGGTTGCTGTTTAAATGTCAACACTTGTCAACAGTTATCACAGCAGTATTAGGGACCTATACTTCTTTTTCCTTGCAGGATACCATATATTACGCATGATGATGGTTAGCAAATGTTGACTTCTGCTCTGTCCTTTGAAATGTTTATTGAGGTCTGAGACTGTAGGCACCTAACAGTTCTTTCAGATGTGCAGCAGTCACAGCTGTGCCAACTTGATGTTTGCTAACATCATGCTGTTGAATTTTCAAATGTACAAAAATGAAGAGGGAAAACCAGAAAAAAAAGCATGACTTCCCCCCCCCCCCCCCACTTGTCTACAGTTGCCACTGTAGACAAGTCTATAGCAAAGATGTTCAGGCACATACTGGGAAACAGAATCTTCTACAGCCTTGGCATGCTTTTCTGTTCAATTTAAGCTGAAGCCAGCCATGCAGAAAGAAGAAGAGTTGCCTTGTCTCAGCCCAGGCCCCATGTCCCCACAGTTCACGTGGCTCTAGGAATGTTTTGTCCACAAAATGAGTTTGGTTAGCTGATCTGACAGCAAACTGATCAGGGACAGACGTGTGCAAATGGCGAGAGAAGACAAAAGTGGGAAGTGCATTTTTAACAGAGATGCCCTTTCTGGGGATTGCTGAGAAAATGGAAGCAAGTTGTAAAAGCAGAGAGTGTAAAACAGAAAGCCAAGGGAACAGAAACTGCTTGACCTACAGGGGAAGCCACGTGTGAGAGAGAGACCTTAACTTGCTGTTGATTCAGATTCAGAGATTACTTCAGAAGGGTTAGGAAATTTAATCAATAGTGTGCGCAAGTGCCGTATTTTTATGTGTTTGTATGTTTCTTGAGTCAATTAAGGCAAGCTGATGTAAGAGACAATTGGAGTTTAGAACCCTTCAAAGGTCATATTTCTGTTTGTTTCTGTTGCCACATGCCCCAGAAGAATGGACTATAATCCTAGTTTACCCTGGGTAAATATAGTCGTGGAGCCTAAAAATATATAAACTTTGTAGTCCAGTTCTTCTGCAGGTGTTATAGGTCCATAACTAAGAATCACACTGCTGAACTGTGGGTGAGAGCGAGGATGTAAAGAGAGGATGAAAGAGAACGGTGCCACCAAATCAGGTTAAGACTAGAAAGCATCTGAATCCCTTGCTCTGAGTGTAGAGATGGGGTGTACACACATGCCACCCCACCCCACCCCCCCCCCCCGCCCCGCCCCGCCAGTGGAAACCTTCCCAGGGAAGTGATTGGAGCTTTAAGAGACAAAAAGGGAAAAAAAAAAAAAAAAAAAAAAAAAAAAAAAAAAAAAGAACAAATTCGTCGCTTCAAGAAGGCTGTCTCCAAGTAATGTTCGACACTGTTTGGTTCTCACACTCTATACAGAGCAACTGATTCCCCCATAGTCATTTATATAATTATAACCTTGCTTCTCCTTTCACCTTCAGAGTGGGAGGTTTTGTAATTCTTGCTAATTTCAGACAGATCTCCCACTGTTTCAGGAGGAACACTTTACATAACACAAGTATTTCTGTATGGCTAATGTTTTTAAAGCTGTGTTTGAATTTTTCAGGGATGGTAGGTTATTTTCTTTCCTTCAGTAGTTGAAAGTAAACCAAAGATTTTGTGCTGCTCACAGTTTAAAAAATTGGCCATTTCAGGTACAAGATGTGATAGAGCCTGGGCCTAGTGGGAGCTTTACTGGTGACTTTGTTTAAGTTGATGTTGGCTGGGTGGTTAGTGCTTGAACCAGTGAATTATTAAGCAGTTCTCAGTTCCAACAAAGATAGTGAGATGTGAGGAACAGTCACAGTGTGTGTAGTGGTATGCAGCAGTTTAGTGTAGAGGTACTGAGGCTAGTTTAGATACCAGGTAAGTACAAGTCATCAGCATGATCTCCTGATATTTCTAGGATAACACACAGCTAAGGTGCACGAGGTGTCCACAGTAACTCAGGTATTTCTACATACTGTGTCATATAAACCTATCCTCAGGTTTAAGCAGGACATCCTCAGGAAAGTCAGGTTATATGTATGCATATATGTTTTCACTGTAAAGCCAAAGCTTAAGTGCTAATAGTTGTCCAGTTTTACTTCTTCATTGCATCCAGGCTGTAGTTCCTTGTCTAGGTCTTTCCTTCTCCAGAAATGTTTTAAATCTTTTGTTTGTCTTCCCTGCTTTGGCTGTACTTTATCAGTGTTTGAATGAAGATGACATCAGGAAATCCTTCTTCTTGTGCTACGAGCTTGCCAGGAGCTGAAACCAGCTTTCTGGTATGGTACCAATAAAACCTGTAATTGGAGAAAAGGTACCCAAAGTGACATTTTTTTCACTTTGTGGACAAAAAAAAAAAATAAAGATGTAGGCAGAAAACAGTCAAGTGCACTCTGAATCACTGCAGGGGTGCAAACAAAATTCCTTAATGACAGAGTTCTCACTGACAAGTTCTGTTTGTTTTTGCCTCTGGAGTTGTCTGTGCTAATGACAAGCAACTCTGCTTGGAACTTATTTGCATGAAGTATTGTACAGTTCACACTGTGTATGAGTGGATGAGAGAAAGAAAGCAAGGCCACGCTGAGACTGTATCCCCATGACAACCCCATTTAATGAATTACTAAGAACCAAGAGAATATTGAACAAAAAGTCCCTTCCAGTAGAGCTAGTGGAGCACCAGTGTGGACTTTGTCATGTAGCGCTACTATGGTCAGCAGGGAAGAAAGATTTGAAGAGAAACCCGTGGATGGGATTGGTCTGATTGAATGTAGATCTCTGCCTCTGAGTTAATCAACTCTGGCTCCATTTAGTAGTGGGAAAAACAGGAGTCTTCATTTGGCCAGATGAATTTCCCATTGAAGACAATTAGTGGTTTGTTCAGATTTAAACATCTACCCTAGAAATACCTAAAGTAGACACCCACTAGAGATAAATGCTGTTTTAGTGCCCACTGTATATTTTCTGCTATAGTGGGAAATAGCTACCTAAAAATTCAGAGACAAAAAAAGCTGTTTTGAACAAAAACAGGCACAAAAAATATGTCATATGTCAGTGGAATTGCTACACTAAGTCAGACTGCTGAAAACTTAAGTGATAAAAGTTCCACCACTGTAAAACAATGCACATGAAGGCCCAGAAAATGAGATATCTACTTCTTTTTGATTAATTGGCCTGTCACTGATTCATAACCAGCTGTGAATTGAGATGTATTTATTTAATGGCTTCATCATTTTAATCATTAATTTTACTTTAGATTAGAAATCCAATCCAACATCCATGTTACACTTCAAACTCAGAAGCAACTGGTTGCAAGGTTTTGTTCTAACACTTAACAGCTCAGATTCCCAAGATGTTTGTACAAGTAGCTCTTCTGAGGCAGGTGGGACTGATGAAAAGATGAGAAGCAAAGCTGGGCTTGCTATGTAGTAATTTCAGTGACACTCAGTTGCTTAATGGATTGATAGGTTACGTCTAAACTGTGGGACGTGGAGCTGGCATCTTGCTCTATCTGGACTCCACATCAGGGTGAAATCCAGGTATATAGCTTTCTGCCTTAGTCTGAATGGCACCCAGGTATCTATTGAAAGAGGAGAGAAGTCAGAAGCGGTGATGCTTTCTGACAGGTCCCCAATGTAAATGACCCAGGATGTGGACAGAAAAAATGCATCATCTTGCAGATTTCATAGAGTTGTAGGAATCATGCCTACTGTGTTCAGTCTCTGTTCATGGCCATGAGGTAACGATTAACTTGTTTTCATTTGATATTTGAATATGTAAAAGTGGTTAGATTTAAAGTTTATTTTTTCTCAGATCGGATAGTGTCTGTAGCACATACATACACAAACAAATCACTGCAGAAACAGTGTCTGAGAAGAGATGCAAGTATTTCATCACTCATGAGTATTAACTTCTCACATAGACATGCCCTGTCTGGTCTGGAGAAGGCTTGGAGTGCAGGAGTGGAAAACCTGAAGAAAAGTTTGTGCTGCTTGTGGGTTGCATCGTTAAAGGAAGTATCTTAGTATTCAGGATTCTTGGGATGCCAGTTAAATGCTAAGTTAATAAGAAAATGTTTTTACTTTCTTTTTTTAAAGAGTACTATAAGCCAGTAAATTGCAGGGCAATAATTGGTCCATAATCAGCAGGATTTTTCAGTTGTACTAAACCTCTATCAGCATAAATCAAAACAAGTAACCATAAGTGCAATGCGAAGATTCCTCAACCTGGAGTTCATCCAGCACCTGCAAATGGAGTTCTGCACTTCCAGACTTGCTCTTCCTTCAGTCCATCCAGTACCCCATCTTACAAAAGAGTTTCTCCTCTAAGAATCCATGTTGAGAGAGCGGAAAATGAAACTGGTCTTAACCCCTCATATCCAGGGGATTAGGCAGTTTGTTCCAGTGCCACTAGTCTGGAAGCTATCATGCTGAAATACCGTTTGTGAACTCTAAAGGAACTTATTTCAGTTGGATAATGGTTAATTTACAGCCAGAGCTTAAAAGGGCAGAAAAAGATAGCAGCACAATTGGGTTCAGTGCATGATGGGGAAAAATAAATATCTCACAGAAAGAGATATCTGAAATTCAGATCACATTGACATGCAAAGAAAGCTGTGAAAAGCAGTAGGAGGATGATTGTATTCCAATTAGGTTTCTTCTGCTCATATAAAACAGTCTTGGTCTGAAAGTTAATCATCTGATTTATGGATGTTGGGAGGAGTAAAACCCTATGAGCTCCTGAACAATGAGAGGCAAATGAGATGGATGGGAAGAAAAATAGAGTATTTCTGAGACTGTGCTTCTGGGGAAAAACAAGGACAACAAAGTCTAAACATGCTCTTGGTTTAAAAATTTACCTTAGTGCTATCCTCTTGAACTTGTGTTCTTGCCATACGAACAAGCTGTCTTTCTTGGACAAAGCGGTCAAAAGCAACTCATGATTTCATGTGTCACAATCTTTTGGGCACTAGATAAATACATTTCTACAAGGTTTCTTCAAGACCTTCCAGAGTTATGTTTCCGTGGTGGGTTAGTTCACTTACATAATTGGTCATAAGCAATCTGACATCTGATCTGGGCTTGGGTCACACGTAAAAACGCATCTATTCCTTAGCTGAATCCTTTTAAAAGCATTCCATGTGTGAGTTATACAAAAAATACTGTCAGCCAAAGGGGAACGGCAAGATTCATGTAACAACACTGCTCGGTGACAGGGTTTGGAGCACTGTCAGGTCAGGGCCAGGAGGACTGACTGGCACCAGCTAGCATCCACTTATATGCTCTTATTTTTCCTTCAATTAATCCATCAGCAGCTAGCCCTCAGAAATGTAATACCAGGCGCATTCGTGAAATGACTAACAGAATAGATGTGATATAGATGCCATTTCTTTCTGCCATGCTTGGGTTTCAGCCTTCTGCCCAGACCTGCTGCTGGGACTGATGCAGCAAAGCTGAGTCCAAGTAGGAAAAAGATGATATTGGTAGGCAGTGAAGAGTACTCTCAAAAATTGTCAGCTATGCTTCCTTTAGATGAAGACATATATCTACGACTGGTAAGTCATACCCATAGTTACGTCACTTATGTAAAAGTATCTACAGGCAGCATTTTCTACTAAAATACGTAAAACACATTTCTTCATTAGATTATACTATTTTTTCTATTTCAACCCAAAGCCAGGCTATCTCTAATCTAAACTTAGAGCCCCCTTTCCACCACTCTGCAGTCCTGCAAGTGTCAGCCTGAACTTTTAATGCGTTATTTAGCAGGATTATAGTTCAGGATAAATGTCTGGCCTGAAGGCGCAGATGTCCAGGTCAAACCTCAAAGTTTGCAGGTTGACATCTGGGTGTCAGTTATTAGTACTTCTTACACCTTTAGTGGACATGTTCCAACACGAAGTTCTTTACAACCTGCAGGTGGTGGGGAATGCTCTCTCTTTACCAATAATGGCTGTTACTGGAACTCTTCCCTTAGTTTCTGCGTTAGTTTGCACAGTGCACTGAGACAAGGTCAAAATCTTAATCCTGACTTTCAATACATTTCCTGGTCTGCATATCAAATACTTAAAACCTTTTCCAAAGAGCTGTTGACAATCTTCCATCTTAACCTTCAGACTCAGTGCAGATTCCCACCTTTCAGTGGGAAAAGGCCTGCTATCTCTTTCCCAGCCAGAAACACACACTGACATATGCGTTAATATTTTCTTCTGCTGCTCTGCTCCTGTGCAACAGGAAACAGAGCTTAGTATTGAATTGATTATTTTCTATATCCTTAATAGGGACTATTTATAGTTAGAAATTGTCTTTAGCAGCCATCTGTTCCTTCTGCTGCTCCATACATGCCCTCATCCCTGAACCCAAGTAACCACTCTTTCTTCAAGGAAAGGAGATTTAAATATTCATGCTGGCTAGGTCTCGAAAAAAACTCTTAATTGGTATCACAGTCTCCCACACAGAAGTGGTTTATTCCTCTTTAGACTTTCAGCATTTGAAATATTTACTATAGTCAATGAGGGCATGTCTCACCTCACAGGAGATAAAATCTACTTCAAAAAAATTTAATGTGTTCAAGCTTGCATTTCTGAAGAATACTGGAACTTCCACCATTTGAAATGCAAAAAGGACTTACCCAAGAAAGCACTGTTAGCATGTTAAACAAATATTGTATTTTTTGTAACTGTGACTGTGCTTCCATTGTGCTCACAACAGGGAAAGTGTAGAAATCTTAGTGACAGGAAAGCTCCAGTCACTCCAGTTTTGGATTCCTAAGGTTACTGAATCATCCGTTCTTTTAGATGACTGAGAACGGAGAACTTGAATCAGTAGCTCATGCACTGGCATCCTGTACCATTTGATATGCCCTATGGTAGCTATCCAGCCTGGGACTCAGCTGCCACTCCACAAGACTGCAAGTCTTTGGCCATATCTGCCAGCCCTGTGAAGATGCGCCCAACACCCAAACAAAACTGAACCCTGAACCCTCTTCCCCTAGCTGCACCACCTCATCTCCTGCTCCTCAAATGCAGCAACAGACACAAAGAGCTAAAATGTTGGTGCAATTCATGAGCTTCCTTCTTCAAAAGAAATTGTACACCCCACCACCTAGTCATAGCAATCTGCTGAACAAGCACCTAGTGTAGACCAATAAACGAAAGGAAACCGAGAGGTCAGTACAGGTCATTATTTTCACATACCTTTGAATAATGAGGGCATCACATGTCAGCCAGAGGAGAACAAAATGTCACATTCTCTAGCTAAAGGTCATCATCGGTCATAGGTCACGGAAGGGAGGCCAGGAAATAACCTATGAGGTTAGGATGAGTGCACAAAGAAAGGGCAACAAATGTCAATGAAAGCATGCAGCTGTTGTGAGATGAAACAACTGAGGCACCCTTTTGTGCTGACACAGGCTTAAAAAATGTCTTTGCTGACATTTTTTTTTTAGCTGGCACTTTTATAGGACATTGACATTAATGTACCCAACCCTGAATTAGCCTTTTCTGAAAGCAACAGTTTGGAAGTTAAGTGCAGCATTTTCCAAAGAATCATAAGCATGACATTTTTATTTCAAGTGATTGATGTTACAGTGGACTTCTAGAATCAAATTCAAGTTTCATTCTCAATCGTTGCATCTGTGCAGTGTGATAGCAATCAGAAACAAATAGAGGTGGCAGTCTGCATTGCAGTAAGGTCTTTTGGAAATTCTTTTCGCCTTTACCGGCAATCAGACATGTCATTTCATGTTTAATACATAGCATTGCATTTATCTGATTGTTTGTTTTAATTCATGGATTTCAGAAAGGTTGATTTCAGGGTTGCCCCTGCAGTGATGACAAGCACTTGCAGGGCAATCATACAGTAAAATGATAATGAACACTTTAGGAATACGTGGAAATATATCCAAACTGAGAGACACCTGCAATTTCTGATGAGTGAGCTGTGTACTTGACTCATCTGTTTTCACTTTCTCCCCTGAACAGCGGCACAACACCATTTTCTCTTGTCATTGTGGGTATAAACTTGACAGTCTTCATGAAATAACATGATGATGCCGGGAATGCACGTTAGATGAAGGACTGCTACATCTCCCACACCTATCTTACTGGGCAACGTACGCAAAGAGACTGTCAAAAAAACTCCAAAAAAGCTTTGCACTGATGCATCCACTGTGGTTGGGCAGCTTTGCAGGTTGAATGCTATCAAAAATGGCTTAACTCCTGATGAAATGCCCATTGTGAAAGTATTGTATATTTACATTACATTACAGAAAACAGAAAGAGTGCAAGCCAGAGATAGGCAAATGGTCAACTGGAATACAGGATCGTTGCCTCTTATTTTAAACTCTTCCAGTTGGTTATCATATGACGTAAACTGTGACAAAGATCCTCTCTGTGCTTCAGTTCTGTTTCCTGAACAAAGAACACTGACATCTGGTATGCTCTGTTTGGAAATCCTCAGGTGATACTAACTTCTAAATTATTCCTGTTGCTGACTTGGCCGTCAAGTTGGTTTTTTTAGAGGTGATACCTGTATAATCAGTTTCCCAGTTCACTTTACGTTTAAGAAATTGGTTAAAAATAATTTAAAAAAAAAGCATCCAAACTCGAAGGTACCAAGCAAGAACTAATGCTCTTCTTTTCACTCAGCATTGGCTGCATATTTCTAATCTGAATTGCACCTGCCACACCCTTTTTTCTGATAACTTTCCGAAAACTCTGGGTTTTATTGTTTTTCTTGTGAAGTTGGCTTTAGTTTTGCAAAAATGCAAACACCTGCTCAGATTTGCACAGCACTTAACAGTCCTAGTGAAGGCACAGATCTAACTCAGTGCACTCCCTCCAAATTCCTGAGGTCAATGTTTTTGTCTCTGTCTGTAACAGGACAGGATTTTTCCCTGTAAAATTTAGCAGAAGTAGAGTGCATAAACACTAGGTATCTAAGCAAAATGTAACATGGGGCACAGGCTGCATAATCATTTCATCAGACTGTATTCTAACTGGGCTTATTTAAAAGCTGTATTTATTTTAATTATGTTTTCTACCTATTCACTCTTCTTTATTTTGGGTGTGTAATTGGCCACCTAAGAAACATGCCATTCTTTTGGCTGCCAGGTTGACTGCGTTATAAGCAGAGAAAACACTTCTCAGACAGGTTGGAATGAAGTGTGTTTGCAAGACTATTTGATTTTAGAATACCCTTTCTCTTTTAGACAAAATACACTCTCATTAATTTTAGCAGGAAAGAGGCTGAAACCTGCTCAAATGTGGCTGAATTGGAGTTTCAGAGTTTGCAAACACTCCCACAAAGCATTTACCCATTACTCCTCCCATCTACGTGTAATTCTACTCTCAGTAAGCTCAAAAGTTCTAGGGATTTTTTTATTCTGAGTATGTGCAAAGCAACATCCAAGAAATCTCCTTTCCCATCACAGTTCTGTGTTTTTCCTACTCTGTTTAAACAGGTCAGTTAAATTACGAGCAAAACGAACTGGCTTTAGGGTTTCTGAAGGTAATAACCTATGCATGAGAGATTTACATTTTTTTATTACTTAAGACCAAAATACTTTAATTTTGGTCAGAAATGATTTAGAAAAATACTCTCCAAATCCCAGAGAGTTCTTCATTCCTTTTTTTTTTTTTTTTTTTTTTTTTGGAGAACAGGCTTTGCCAAGCCTAATTCTGATTCAGCAGAATCAATAAATAAATAAGATTGTCTTTAAGTTGCAGAAAACTGCAATCAGTATGCTGCTGTGACCCATCGAAAAACCAAAGGGCACTGGCCAATTCAGTCCCATTTCATTGTCATTACTGGTATTATGGTGACTCTGGGCTACACCCAAGGAAGGTGAGTCAGAACTCTACAATAAATATTGTAGATCAAATGCTGAAGAGGCTTTGCCCTTACAAGTACATTATATAATACTAAGTATATATACACAAGTGCTGAGTTAAAAAGAAGTCAGTGACTTTAACATGTCATATCTCTACGGAGGTCATTGAACCTTCTTTGAAAAGTCATTTTTTTTATAATGCCATCTGCTTTTCTCATGATTTTTGCCCCCCTCAACCCATATAAAATGGATGTGTATTCAATCTTGAACTAAGCATGCTTGCAATGATTGAGAAATGTCTAAGGTCAGAGCTTACAAAAAATTCATAAGGGAAGCAGCGGGCATAAAAGAGAGGGGGTTTTTTAAAGAGAGTTCATGAGCCTCTGTATGAATTGGGCATGACATATTCATGTTACTGACTTCATTTATTTAATGTGGCTCCAAATAATTGATACCAATACAGGGATAAAAGTACAGAGACTTCACTGCCAGAATTGCGATAATGAAGAGCCTCCCTGCTGATTTCATTCACGGGGCTGTTAGTCTGCTGGGAAAGACCTCTGATGAAAACTGGGCTGCAGCAAATGCCATAAAATAATCAAAGGCACAAAGACCTTTACCTGAGGGGAGCTTGGTCAGGGAGTGATTCAGGGCAGCAGAGGGAAAAGAGTGAAAACTGCATTAGCTGACAAACCAGCCACAGCTTTCAAAAAAATTCGATCCAAATTGTGAGGACTCCGTTATATACAGAAATCTGCCGCATCTTTGGAACAGATTCCAATTATGTGGCTCCAACAGCTAGTTACCTGGTTTATCAACAGTGCTTCTTACCTTCCTGAATGTGGTTCAAACTTACTTTATCCTCATCTACCAGCCATTTTTTCTCTCTGCCTTAGATTGTGAGCTTTCAGAGACAGCAGCTGTCATTATATGCTTAGTACAATGGGCTCCCTGTTTGGGCTATAGAAAATAATCATGTAGGCTCAAGACAGCCATACAAGCACCGAAACACAGTTGATGTCAAGAGTCCTAGAAAGGAACTGAATATTAATATGAATCTAAAGTCCTTTCTAAGCAAAAATCTCATTTGTCAACTCTGTTCATTTGTTTCACTTCATGCAAGTGTGTCAATGGTTGATTAAAATTCATAAATGTGCAGCAGAATTACTGGATAAATGTTGAGTTATTGTTTACATATCAGAGTGCACTGAAGGCAGGAGCCTAGATGTGGAAAATTGTGTCAAGAGGAAAGGACCATGGTATGAGTC
The DNA here is from genome assembly GCF_034619465.1 of Leptosomus discolor. Lineage (NCBI taxonomy): Eukaryota > Metazoa > Chordata > Aves > Leptosomiformes > Leptosomidae > Leptosomus > Leptosomus discolor. The sequence continues at coordinate 110,349,945 of NC_141391.1, read as the reverse complement.
ACTGCCAGGGCAGACTCACCAAACGATCTGCAATGTCCCTGTGTAAACTCTGATAGTGATTAATGATCTGTTACAATACAATAAACTAAATAAAATAAAATGCTTCTTACTTACAGCCCATGTTTACCTAGCTTTAGCTTCCAGTGACTGCATGTCTTGATTTCTTTTCCTACTAGATAAAAGAGCTTTTGCTACCAGAAATACCTTCCTCGTGTGGGTGATCGTGGATTATGGTCAAATCACCCTAATTCCCCTTCGTGTGCCTTCTCTTCGTTACATCTATGGTACCTAGCTGTATTTATGTCTTTGATACTTCAGATTCAAAATCTGGGTCACAGCACTTTGTGTCCGTCTTCCAGTCTATGTTAAGTTACTATGCAGTGTTTAAGGGTAACTCCATCACGTGTCTTCAGCTACTCTTCTACTCTTCCAAAGCTGCTATGTCAGCAGCTCTAGTACAAACTTGTTATGAATAACGCCTTACTAATCTTAAAACAAAATGCACTTCAGGTGAATTCACAGGCACCTACAACTCCTTCTACAAATGGATTGTTAGGGTGTGCCTGTAGAAGGCAAGGTCACAGCTATTGTGTACAGTTACGGGTCATGCATGTTGAAGTGGGTGAAGAATTAGAAAAGGCATTCTGCTAGAGGAGTTTAACTTGATTTTTTAATCAGGTAAATTTCTTATGCAGCATTCTTTGAATTGGACAGCGAAGCAATTGCTGAATAGCCCTATACACTTGCATCAGAGTCTGAAAACCGTGTGAAAAGGAGCAGCTGCTAAGATTAAAAGGATGGAGCTACTGCAAATGTGGCTCAGGAACGCCACTGTTCTTTGACAAAAGGGTGCAGAAAGAGCTGTTTGCAGCACTGAACACAACAAAATCTCAGTATGGGACAGAAGAAGTGCAGCAAACATGGAGACACTTTCCTACAGCTGAGTGAGAACAAAAGCATCAACACAAATGGGCAACAGTGAACATTGTGTGCCAAATACTGCCACTAACACTGTGCTGGCTGCCTTTCTTGATAGAGCTTTCTAATACAAAGAAAATTTGGGAAACAAAGGCACAGTGTGATGTGCATCTTAGACACTTCTTCTGACTAATTAAACTGTCACACTTCATAAGACCTGGGCCTTGCCCAGATTACAGCATTTATATTGCTGAGTAAAAGAGGGCCAGGGAGCAGCTAAGCACAAGCCTTCAGACTGGTGACACTGCTGAACTGTTAGTTCACATCTTTCTCTGTCTGGGACCTCTCCAATGAGCTCTTCCTGGGGGATAGTTTGGATTTGCTTTGGGAGGTAGCTCACACCAGTGATCTCAGCTAACAGACAGCAAGGACCACACTGCACTGAGTCTGACTTCTTCCATCCTCCGCAGTCCTCTTCCGTACCTTTACACACTCACATACGACAACCACGGGGCATGCAAAGCATCCTCCCAGCTCCAAGCTAAAGACAGCACTCTGGTAGTCTGCAGCACTATTTAATATGTTTTGAACTAGTGTCCTCAACCCCAAGTAGCAACAGGCATGAGAGGCACCTCACAGGGGAGGAGGCAGGGGACCAAGCATCGTGTAGAGATGGAACAGCCTGTCTGCTCTGGCAGGCCAATAGCCCTGATGAGGTTAGAAGCGAGCCAGTCGGCGCCACTCCCAAACTTTTGTGCCAGGTACTGTCCCCTGGCTCTCCTTTACTTGGGTGCGCAAGAGCATCCAAACTGTTTGAAGGCCAAACTCAAAAATCCACTGCTATTAGTGAGGAGACTTGTGTCAAATGAGTACCTCTGGGGTTAGGCACTCACCTGGTAGCAAGAATATTTTTAAAGAGAAGAACGTAATCATCATGTTATAATAGTTATACCTATTCCTAATCCAGCCAGTAGAACCATAATGGTTAATTTACAGTGATGTTAGAGTAGGTTGAAAGTTTTCATTACAGCTATTTTACATTCACAAGTTTAATTATAACAAATTATTTGAATAGATAATAAAAAATAAACGATGTTATTTGAATAAATAATAATATAATAGTAATAATAACAATTGAAACAAAACACCATGGCAAAGCAATGCTTTGTTTTTGACATGTTATGCACAAAAAGTTTTGCTTTATTCAAAAAATGGCTGCTATTTGAAATAGAAAAGAAAAGGATACAAGGAAGGATCCAAATGTCAACAACATATTTGGATTTAAACATTTTGGGCAAACTAATTATTTTCAGAATTTAATTTTGCACAATGCTTGGATTATTTTTTGGGTTTGTCCCCACTTAATTTAATATGAATATGTAATATGATCTTTTATATGTCAAAATTTTTCAATCCTGACATTTTTAATGGAATAGAAAATCCATTTGACAATCAACTTTAATTTGTATGCTTTTGAATTGTTGTATCAGCTTTTGGCTTCTTGTTCATAATGTCACTTAGTGGTGGCACTCTTCGTTCTTGAAAGAACAACTATTACAAATACACAATACTTTTAAAATACCAAAGGGTAGATAAGCACTGTCTGTGTTCCCTTACACAAACCATCTGCAGCAATAGGATACAGTGAAGAAACAAAAACACCAACTAGAAGGCTTCTCCACAGCGAGCTCTTGTCCACTGGCACTTGCTTTGCCCGCTTCTTGTGTAGTATCAGTCGACAGAAGTCAGCCTCCTAGGGAATTACTATCAGTATCAGGCTGGCTAACATCAAACCGGTACAATACAGATTAAGAGCCTGATGCAATTTCATCTTGAAAATGACTAAGTCAGGACTTGGAGTGATTGCTCTGGAAAGCAGAGGTTCAGCTAAAACTAGCTACAGTTGCCAGTAATGTATTGATTTAGTATGCCAGCTATAGCATCGATTATCTTCTGTCTGATTCAGCCCTCTGATTTCTATCTACTGGAAGTGCAGGAAAACCTCTCTCATGAAAAATATTTCAGCTCTTCTGCATCTTCCCACCAAATAAGTCCCCTACAAGTTTAAGGAACGCTGCACCATAGTCAGAGCCACTTCAAACAACCAGAGCTTAATGTTTCTGAAACAAGGTTTCCAGCAAGGGTTGCACATATTAATAAGGTCAATTGAGGGCACACCTGCAAATGCAAGGGTATTGACTACAGGCAAGTTAACCTCTCTGGGCATGATCTAACCCGTCTAATCCAGTGCCCTTTTCCCCCTTAGTAATAAGGCAGCTGGACTCCTAAAGGAATTTGTTTTAATTTCTTTTGCATTATGGACTTTTACCTCCTGATGTTACTATATGTTAGATTTGCTAAACATGAGTGCAGTAGTTAGATCATTTTTAAAAGCTAATTGTATTTCTTGTGCTAATGAATTATTCATAGTATAATCATATAAATCCACTCTCCACATTGATGTTTTACTTTGCATACTAATCTGAACATTTTGCATTTTCCAGGTTTTGATCTACAGATGATCTTTGATATTGACCTATTCACAAATATAGGGTTTATTTTGCCCTCAGTGTTGTTTGGTTTTGGTTTGGTTTTTTTTTTTTATAGTGCATACATTTCATTAATATATGAGACAGGCTTTGTCTCATGACTTCTTCTCTAACAAACCCTCCAGTTGTTACTTGTCCAAGTAACAAGAGATTTTCTAAGAACTGGTGTAGATATCTGTGCAGGATAGCTACGATATGCATGTACCCAGATTTCACAGTTCCTGCAGTTTTCTCTACTAGTTTCAGTTGCTCTTTTTGCTTCATGAGCCAGAGTAATGCATCCAGAAGTCCCAGGAACGTAATTACCTTTACTTCAGATGAAGGATATTACCTTCATCTAAAGAACAAAGCATTGGCAGTTGTATAATGTTAGGGGCACACTGAACATCATCATACAATTGAGGCAATGCGTGTAATAATTATGCCCAAGATCTGGTCCTCCCTTGGCCGGAAATAGTTTACATTTTCAAGGTTCTCATCAGCTTCAATCAAGAATCAACTGGTTTAAAATTCAAATGATGAACAATTTATGTTGTTCAATTATATTTTTTTAGGATTTGGTATTGTATGAGAGCGAGTTAAAGTTGTATTGAGAGTGAAAGAGGAAGAAATTCTGTAGAAATTTGACAAGTAATCCATTTTTTTTCAGCAGTTTTGCTATTTACAAACCTTAGTCACAGCAAGCTTTGTTCACATGAGGATTCCTACTGGGACATCAAGATAATGGTTAAAAGGTACTCAGAAAATTGCGCCATAGCTTATACATTTGCATCATGATCTCATACCTCATTGAAAGAGGAGTATTTCTTAGTAATACAGGAATAAGATTATTTTTTTAAATAAGAAAAATTAATCTTGAAGAATAGTGAGATGATAGTCCAACAAAGCCTACTGAAGCAAGGAAATCTCCTAAAGGAAATTTTCTGTCAGTTTGAGGAGCTTAGACGTATACTGTCAGTGAGAAGGAGAAACGGGAGGTGAGCTTTATGTGAAGCAACCTGTGAAATCCTGACCTGGTGCTGTTGATAGGAGGCTGTTACAGACTTCTGAAGTTGAAAACCTGACTCTGTATAGGATGACAGCTTCGCTTCTTATGAACGCATAATTAGTCCAGAAGGGACAAATTTTTAGGTGAATGGGAAGTTTTGGCAGGCTTTCAGCCCAGTTGCTTGAGATCTGACTATTCTCTTGTTCAGCACTGAAGTTTCCCACCCCTCAGAAACACCAGGAAAGATTGTGCAGAGCTAGAAAATCACTGCTATGCAGCTGGCTAGGTGAACAGTATCTGGTGCAACTTCTGCTAACATGCACAGATTTTTATGATCGTGCCTGTAACCAGAGGGCTGAGGGGAAATGTTAATTAATCCGAAGGAAAAAAATATTGCCAGAGGCCAGCTGCTGTCTGAATTGATAGAGTAGCTCCAACACTGTAATTTCCAAACTGTAGATCCGGCAAGACTACTCTTCTCAGTTTTATCTCCCAGGTGCCTCAGGAGTACTTTAACTGCAATCAGGGAAAAGTTCAATTCCAATAATAAGTTTCTTGGTTAAGAGGCTGACTAGAGTAAGGGTCTCTCTGCAATGTGGTTGTAAACTGGCTTGGGACGTAGGCTTTGTCTCAGTGATGCTATGAACTGTGTGCTGTTATTAGCAAATAGCCTATGAACTTGTAGCAGGGTTTGGAATTCACTCCCAGACCCTTCCTCTTGTCCATCATCCCCAGAAATAATAAGCGCTAAAGAGAAAACAGGGGATGCAGTAATAATAATAAGGCTGCACCTCTGTAATGTGGAGGTCTGTTTCGATTAAAGAACTTCCTCTGCAGAAGGTGATGTCTGAGAAGAAAAGAGCCTAGCTTGACTTTCAGGTCCCTCAGGAGTATTGCTGAAGAGATATATCTTGTCAGTGAAGTTTGTCATCATCTGTAAATATAGTTGTTTGATTGCAGGCTTGAGCATTTTCTTTCAGCATAGAGTTCAGTTCTAATTCCTAAACTTTTTGTCATCAATTCTGCCCTTTGAGCAGTTGTGTCATATGCAGCACTAAACAATTGACTTGCTATTTTAATAATATGGTCTCTCTAATCACTGAAACAAATGAACCAAAGTAACTTTCAAATTAATTCTGATCCTTATCTTTCAGCTTGCTTAAACTTTCTAATCCTGTGCTTTTTCAACATCAACAGCTCTATGCCTAAAGGAACTAAAATTCATGGACACATCTGGATTGGAGGAGCTTATCTCCCTAACATAACACCTGTCATATTAGTAAGCCTAAAGTTACATATACTTAGAAAAATATGCATTCTATAGAAAATTCTAAAACATATGAAAATTCATCAACTAATATATTTTTCTGATAATTTATCCTCTAATCTTATATGATGAACAGTTGGTAAGAGCTAAATATGTGGTAATTAGTCTAATATCTAATCTAATATTGCATCATTATTTTAATATATGACAAAAGCTGCATGTTAAATTTTCTTCCTGCATTTCAGAGGGGCTTGTTTATAGGATTTACAGAAGGAGAATGAAGGGCCATGCAATCAATGGCTTTGTAGCTGAGAGAGAGTCACCATGAGGTCACTATTCGACAGATAAATGATGAATTTTTAAGGGTGATGCTTTTTTCTGTAACCTTTTGACTTTTAGAAGTGCCCTTGTAACAGACAGCCATGATCTTCAGCAAATAAGTGAAATGTGAAAAACAGAAAACAAGGCTTATTATTTGACCTGCTTGTTAGGAAAAGCTTCTTTTGTGTGCAGACTGAGCCTAAGTAAATCCTTGCATTGGGATTGTTGTTTTCTAACTAGCATCAGAAAATAAGGCTTGCGTTATGTCAAACTCATCCTAATGACTAGGATTCTTCATGTTCATGTAAAATACGCACAGGTTGACCAGGACCATGAGGTAATGTACAGTAAATAGAGGATGATGTTAAAGAAGAGATCTTGCTGACAGGAATAATGTGATTCAGCCTCTAATGACTCAGGGTTTTAAGAAGTGTTTTGGAGTAGACTTCAATTTACAATTCTCCTTTCATGTTGCACTTGCTTATCATTAAACCCTCCCAGCTGAAAGCCTGTCTCTTACACCTCAGAAAAGGATAGCATCTTGCCAGGAAGAAATGTGGATAATGTTTTGCTCAGAGTGATAAATATTCACACACGTATAATAAAGCCCCAAATGCCAGAGATGGCCTTTTTTATAGTGCCTCAAGCAGCCCTAGGCCACCCAAGGTGATGGCCAACCCCTCCTCCTATAGTCTGGCTAGGTGCTGCACCCCTCACATCCCTGGAACCGGGGTCCATCTGGCTATTTCTTTTGGCATTTGTAAACTTTGATCATTTTCAAAAACAGTCTCTGGTTTTAGTGTGTTCCCATTTTTTCTTGCCCAAATCTGAGGATTACTCCATCTTGAGGCTCTATTCTAGAAACAGGGAAGGCTGATGGCTACGAGGGAGGCTAACGGGGCTTCCCTGCTTTTGTCTTCAGTTGTCCCAGTCTTAATTGTATTCCCAGTGCAGCTCTGGGTCCTCTCTGTCCTCTCAGCCTCGTCTTTCACACTAGTGTCATGCACATCTCTCAGAGGTGAAATAAGAACTCCTAGTGATTTTGCTTGTCATTTTTGTGTCCAGCATTTTCAGCGTCCTGTATTTTCAGAAGTCGGTCATTGCACAGAGAAAGAAAGCAGGGAGACAAGATCTCCCTAAAGGCTGAGGAGCAACAGGGAAGAGAAGACTGGAATGGAACATTCCTGTTCTGCAAAGCAATTCTGGTATTCCAAAATATCAGAATATTTTGATATTTTGAAATATCAAAATATCTGATATTTCAAAATATCAGAATATCAAAAAAAAACTACACATATGAACTCCCCTGCAGAAATATATTTCCACTCCCTACAAATAATTAAGAAAAACTAAAGTATATATTTCCTAACTAGTAACTAAATATTTCCTAACACTTGATTTCGTTGCATCTTACTGAGCTCCTCCTAGAAGACCAAAAGCCTTTCAAGTTTAAGCTGAGCCTTTTCTTTCTTCTAGATGTAGCTAGACTTCTTCAGGCTTTTGGAAAAGTGAAGAACTGAGATACTGAAAAAATTCTGATACAGCCTGGTATCTGGGCTCCCAACCATGCTGCAGGAACTCTGAAACTTTGTAGCCTGCTAAGTCTGTGGTAGTCCATACAGAGGGACCACCCTAGAAATCCATATTCCTTAGGAGCCTGTAGGCAGAAAGCAAAGTGGTTTCCCATGGCCACCTTTTTTTTAGCAGAGGTTTTTCTAAATTTATATATTTCTTCAAAGCATCCTGCTGTTGACAATTTTACATGATTAATAGAAAAGGAAACCAAACACAATTTTGCTTGCAAACTCCCAAACATCTTTATACATTGCCTAGCTCTAGATGGAAAACAACTACCAATGCCTGCAAAATAAGAGACTAATTTTTGAAATCTTGCTTGTGGTAATAATGTCTTAATTTCCCTATCTGTAAATTGTGAATAAATCTTCTTAGATGAACATTGCACTTCTCGACCTCATTAATATCTGAGGAGCACTTGAGAGTCACTGGATGCGCAATGAACGTCTCTTCTCATGCCTGCAATGGGAGATGTGTTGTTTATGATGCTCTGTGAATCTCCAAATCTCACTTGTCTGACTTAAGACTGTAGTTGGGCTGCTTTGATGTTTTAGGGAGATAGTTTAAACTCTCCGAAGTAGAAAATCAAGTTGAAACTTATTTCTTTCATGTGGTGTCTTATGAATGGGTGCTGTGGGTGTTACATTTAAGTACACGAGGCTTGTACTTTTGGAAAATACCTTTAACACAGTCTGTGTGGGTGAGAATGATTTCCCTGCAATCTTTGATTCTCTTCTTTTTCTCAACCAATTATGGTCTTCTAAGATGGGACTGGGTCAACGGGCATTTGTGAAAGTTGGGAAAGTTAATGCTCTGTCCTCAAGACGGATGTGATTCCTTCTTTTAACGGTTAAGCGATTACTCAGATAACCCATTTCTGCAGGAAAAGACCTCAATTACAATCAATTTTCCCTCCATCAAAAAGTAAGATTTGCTAATCTGTCAGCTGTGTTGATTCAAAGATTATATGTGATTCACTCCTAAACAGTATGAAGACAAAGAAAGGGAAAAAGCAGCACTCCTTTAAAACTTCTGGTTACAGAATTCTCTGCGAAATCTTCAACTTGCTAATTTCTTTTGGATAGGAGCAAGCTCTTCCTCTCTGCCTGTCTCTATCTTCAGGTTGTAAATGCAAGAGAAGGATTGCACCTTTTTCTTTTCTGCAAACTCAGCTCCCTCTCAGTCCCTTCTGATGGAGGTCTTTGGGCAATACAATATATAAATATTTATTGCACTGACATAGAAAAGAGTTTATTTCTCTTCCCAGGGTCATTGGCCCCATGAAACATTACGAGTTCTGAATATTTTACTGCACAGTAACTCCACTACCAGTTCCACCTCTCTTCATTATACAGCAGCTGAACATTACATTCCTCCTGAGGGATGCTAAAGTTTTCTCATACTTTCCTAGGGCATGTTTTTCTGGAGTCACACGAACTTTTTTTTACTAACTAGAGGATATAAACATCAAAGTGCCAACAGACTAAAGGCCAAGTATCTAAATTTGACCAAAGTGAGCAAACCATCTTAAAAATCTGTTGTAATGAAGTTAGTAGCTATGTAGAGCTCTGTTTCACTGTACAGTCAACCAAGTCAAGCAGACTTTCAACAGATAGATGTTTGCTTCAAAAACCAAAGGGCGCTCAGTCACTAATGCAGAACTTTCATATTGCTGTTGGAGCCTTTGAGACTATTGAACAGTTCCAATTTCTTCTGGGTAGGAGGCAGTGGTGCTACACTCACCTTTGCAAGCTCGAGAGTTTTACTGCAAGGAGGGCAATGAATGCTGTAGTCTTTGCTGCAGGCTTGCTCACAATCTATGGCTTTAAATAAACTCAGCAAGCCCCTGTTTTCTGGCATGCCTCATAAATCTGCCTATATAAGTCTCAGCACATTCTGCCATCTATTACTCATGTCCATATTAGAGATAAAGTAATTCTCTTTGAACTTCCATTGCTGCCAAAAAGCAGCACATCATAATGCAGAACAAATACTTCTCCATGTTATATCCCTTTTATTTTTGTGTTTGACCCTTGCAATATGTGATGGGGGGAAGTTTGCAACTTCTCTTGTTTCCGGGGTAACTTCCGCAAACTTTTTGAGCTCAGGTGGAAAAGGAAGAAACGGACTTTGCAACACTTTCTGAAATGAGTAATATCTTCAGAATAATGTTTTGGAGCAATTCTTGCTCTTTGTTATATACCCTGGAGCAAACATGTTGACGATTAAAATCTATTAGCTGCATTTATGGGTAAAGTAAAAAAATGCAGTTGCTTACACCAGCTTTAAATGAGGATTTGCATCTTTGATACAAAAACTGCACTTCTCTAGAGACTTTGGAATAAGATTTCCACGAAAGTTCATGTCTGGAAAGTTTCTTACTTAATTTCATATTTCCTTTATTCCTTGCAGTTTGAGGACATCTCTCCTTTTCTCCAAGTCCAGTAGGCTCCAGACAGAGTCTGCAGATGGACATAAGAAAAGTAGGCATTGCTGTTGAGGTACTGAAAATTTAATCAATTCACTTTTGGGATCCATTTTAGACAACTAGGCAAACCTTCAGACATTTGCCTTGCTTGGGCCAGTGTGCTTTCTCTAATTAGAGAGGTAGGTTAAGTTACCTTCTCATTGCGGCAATTAACACTTGCAGTGACTGCCAGACAATTTTGTAATGATTCAGGAAGAGCATCCAACTTCAGAGAAAGCTGTAGTGTTCCAGTACTTCTTTGTCAGAGATGAAAGTTCACATTTCAGCTAGGAACAAGCTGCACCAGAATGCCATTAGACCATCCTTGCACATAGTGTGTAGTGTACTGTATATTAATGTTCTTGCTATAAATAAAATATTAAATTTATCCCACACATCTGATTTTCACATCCAAGTATACCCTATAAAGACTTGGGTTACAGTTGGGCATGTAGGAAAAAAGCATCATAGCAAAGGCAGACAATAGACTACTCCATTTAATTCTGTGTAAAATAATCTTTCCTGTAGAAGTTTGCTGCAGTGAAATTCACCCATTTGGCTGCCCTATAAACACTGAGACTGCATGTAACAATGTTAATGAATAGTTTCGGGCACTTCTTTACAGAACAAAACTGAGGGGAAAAAAAAAGTTTGTACCATTGTCATTTTTGTTGTATTTGAATGCTAGGCAGCTTCCTGTCTCCTGTAGTCTCAGGAGTGACTCTTAGTGTCAAGTAATAGAAGCAGAGGTGCATTGCTTCAACACCCTGGCATGCACATGGTTGATAATCCACTTGGTGTTCCACGTTCCTCTTCCTTTCAAGAGATTTTTAAGGGGAATAATTTCAGATACAAATAACAGTTGTCCTGCTTCTCATAGATTATATTTTTTAGCTTTTACCTTTACTTAGAGCATACTTCAGATGAAGTGCTTCACCTTTTAGAAGAGGCATGAACCACAATTAGGTGTACGTGGCAGTAGCCTGCTGTTAAGCTTTGTTTACACGTTAAAATTTCAAAAATGCAAATATACAGCATGATTTTCATACTAGGACAAGAGGGTGCGTAGCTTTTTATTTTCATTTCTTTCAGTGCAGCTTAAGACTACTGGGAATCAGCCTGAACTAAATAAAGTTAAACAAATTTTGAACTTAAATAAGTGTTTACATACTTACTTGTATTGGTTTATCATCTGGATTGTTTAAAAGTCTTACAACTCTCAATCATGATCAAGGCTTCTGTTAATCCTGTACAATCCCACTGAACCCTGTAGACATAAGTGAGAGCAGAATGTGGCCTATGACACTGTATTGGCAAAAACATCTATTTGAGAAAAGGATTGTTTCAAATAAATTGTACTGAAACTGAAACAAGTCATCTTTTAGTAGAAACTGTTTTGGAAAACATTAGCCCCCAAAATGATGAGTAAGTAAAGACAGGATTGTAATGGAATCATAATGAATGCTGCCGCAACTTGCCAAATATATAGCATTTAATAATATGGAGTGACAGCAATCTTGACATTCTAATGCTTTAAAGCCATCGATATTAGAAACAAGTTGAAAAATAACAGCACAAATTGATATGTTTCGTGTAAAATTCTACTGGTCTGTCTGGAAAGAGTATCCTGTTAAATAAAATATCATTAAAAGCCCCCAACTAAGAAGCAGCCAAGTGATACCCAGTGTCTAGCCACGTTTTAAAAATACATCCTCTACTTAGAATGGAAGTCAATGAATGTCGTTAATTCATGAGTGTTGCACTGCGTATTCCTAAATAGCTAGATTGTGTCCCTAATGCAAACAGTGGAAGGCATACAGAAGAGCTGCAGTAGTCAAGTCAGACAAACAAAATATGGATTAAAGTTTTAGCAAGTGGGCTAGAAAGAGCATAGGTCTCAGCCCAGCTAGATTCCAAAGACAGTAGTAAGACACTTTAATTACACGATTGATGTGGGCTTCAAAAGAAAGCACTGAATCCACAACGACCCCAAGGTCACAAGCATTATCTGAAGGATGAAAGAACTACCACAAATGGAAACTACCACAGATGACACCTGAGACCTCTGCGCCAGTGAACTAATCAATAGCAACTCAGTTTTGTCTGTGTTAAGTTTAACAAAATTTGAAGTTACCCGTGATTAAATATCACAGAGGCAATTACACAAAACATCAAACTTCTTTGTAGGCTCTGCAGGGACTGAGAGGATATCCGAATATCGTCTGCATACAAATGACACAGCAAACAGGGTGGCTGAATAATGTTAACTAAGGAAAGTGTATAAATAGAAATCAAAATTGAAACCATAAGAGAATCACAGCCTTCCTAAAGAATGAATTCCCTCCAGCAGAAGTGAATTTTGTCAATACTTATAAAACAGCAAAGACAAACTAGTCCAAACTCCCAAATGGAATTAAAGAAAGGCCTGATAAATAGTCACTGGAAAGTCAACATCCAGTAAAATACATGAGCTGTTAAGTAATTTAAATATTTTATTCACCTTCATTAACACTTCTGGAAGCAGGAAGTCCCAGTGAAATCAGCGGCTGTATTTCATTTAAAAGAAATAGCGTAAGCTATGTGGATATATTAGTGACGTGCTCGGCCTTTCTGCATAGACATTGGTAGTACTGTTGAATTACAATAGTGCGCTAACATGGAAAGACAATTGCCAATCAATGATGTTGTCTCTTGAAAGGCAGTGCCGCAACAACTTCCAATAGCTCTTCTACCTTTGGAATTAGAAAAAGGCCAGGCACAGACAGAAGTGGAGTTAGGTCATTGTTAAAGTAAGCGAAACTTTATGTGTACACTCAAGCCAGATGAAAGTTCAACCTGACAGGGAAAACATCAGGACAGTAGTGAGAAGAACAAGAAAAGGTCCGCGAGTGGGAGAATTTCCAGACAAACTGTGGCAATGGCCAAAAAAATCTAGACCATTTCCAAAAATTAATGTGGGAATTAATAATGATTTATGACTGTAAAACTAATTAATTAATTAAAAATTAAAACAAGCATCCTTATCACTTAGATTTGATGATATTACAGTTAGCTGGAAAGAGCATACAAATTACCCAGAAAAGGACTTTTAGCTCGCCTACGGGGGTTTTTTTCCTATCATGTTTGCATTTCTTGTCCATGTTAGTGCAGGATCTGAGCCAAAAGCAGTCACAATGGAATATGGATAGAGGATGAAAACTTACTAAATCCTAGGGAGACTGCAAGGAAGGACAGTTGCAGAGTTCAACAGAATGCAATGTCAGAGACTACAGCTTAAAAAGCTCTCTGAAGTAAAAAACCTCAGAATATCAGCTACCTAAATAGAAACCTGTGTATAAAGGTTTGCTAGCTTTTTTTATGTGGGTTTGGGTGGGTTTTTTTGAGAGATCTAACTGATCCCAAATACCAAATATAGAGAAAATAAATGCAAAGACAGTTGTCCCCAAAAATCAATTCTTGGTTTCTAATAAATTGGGACAGGGAGGAGGGACCAACCATGGACCATATGTTTCCTCTGCCACCTTGATTTAGTGGCAAAAATTGACCTTTGCTCTTCAGTTCAAAAGTCCAGGCCTTCTGTGAGCTTCCATAATGAGATGTCAGCTGTAAGGCAATAACGTAATGAAACTCAGGTGTGGATTTAGTGGGATGGCCGAGGGGGATGTGACCTCCTTCTCTCCCCCTGTTCTCTGCTCTCCCCTTCTCCACTTTATGCCCTGAGGCCTGTCCCCATGCTAGCGCCAGGAATGGGGGCACCTGCTACGGGGTCCGTGGGGTCCTGCTGTGAGTCCAGTGAGGAGGAAAGAGTGGCCTAGACTCTGTAGGAGGAGCCATGATCCAGGGCTTAGCTTTCCCATTTAGATAAGGTAGTGCCTGCCCTTGAAACACTGCTATAGGATCCTGCTGTCTGCAGGCTTCAGGACTGAGATTAGGTCGAGGAACAGGCTCAGAGAGCCTGACGGGACTCAGAAATACTTCCCAGCTCCAGGCACACACACTATGTTCCAAGTATTGGGGGGAAACATTAAGTGTTTGCTTCCCACCTCTGCCCCCATGGTCTGATGCCCATAGGAAGGAAACTGCAGAAGATGCACAGGCTATAGGGGCACTCAGCTTGCTCATGTCAGGTGCCAGATCTGGGCAACTGATGCTTGCAGAGGTTCAGTCCGGGTGGGCTAAAACTTCAGTGTGTGATCCACTTGAGTGGATCACATAAAAACCAAGACAAAGAATGAGGAACTCGACCAAAAATTAGCTATGTTTTACATGTGAAATGGAATGGTTTGGACAGCAAAGACTGAGAGGAACCTACTCTACATCCTCCTAGTTAGAAAATCCTGCACAGAAGAAGATCCTAGTTCTACCACCTACTTGCGAAGGAATCTAAACCTGCTTCACCTCTAGAAGGGGGAATAAGCTAACAACCTGTGTACACGGTTAGAAATATATCCTTATTATAAATATTGTAATTAGTTACAAGGATCACCACTGCTTCCTCTAGTTTTCAGTCTGGGGTTCGGGTTTTTTTGTTGGGGTTTTTTTTTTTTTGCTTTTGGGTTGTTTTTTTTTTTTTTTGGCAACATCAGAAATGCAATTATAATATTAAAAATAAATTTAGATCTACAAGGTAGAATAAATTTGGATCTACAAAAACTTAAGAGGAAAATGACCACGAAGAAAACAAAACCCGTCAACAATCCAGACAGCTTTGAGCACATGCAACAAAAAAGAAATTCACCTGTCCACCTTGGCAGGGATTTTCTTATCTCATTTGATTTTCTTAACTCTTCAGAAAAATTAGTCCCTTCTTTAAGTCCCCTGCTGACAATGTGGCGTACAAAAATAGCTCTTAACTCTTTCCTGAAAGCTTTGCCAGGTCAGTAACTCTTTTATAATATCTCAGGCTTTCCACACATTTCAGGCTTTCTACAAGGCATAACATGTAAAGCAGAGGTTAGTATTTCATATTGTCTCCTTAACACCAGTATTGCAAGGACAAAATCCGTCATGGCTTCACAGTGACCTTCTCACTAGTCCTATTTGGTGTTGCCCTGCTTTATGCTTAAATATTATTTAGATCAGAAATAAGACATACAAACACTGGTATTCATACAACACTTCTAAATGTTTTGCACACCACTTTCACATCTCTAATTTTGGAATTTCCAGACATTTAGGCTTCAGAAAGTTAAGAATTAGGTTGTTCTATTTTGTAAACCTGGGAGAAATAGTATCTTGCTTGTTTTCAGCAATATTAATATGCTTATATCCCTATTAGTAGTCCACATGTGTATCTTTGATCCTATGGTCAGGATTAGTGAGTTGATTACTCTTCAGTTGGAGCAGTTGATTTGAAGCAGTTCTTATTTATCTTTTTTCTGGGTTTTCATATTTATGGGAACAAATTCACATAAGAGATTCCTTAAAAAAGCTGTATTGCTTGAGCAGAAGTCATATAGGTGACCTCTGCCAGGTCCAGCTACAGTGTCTGAGACATAGCAGCTCCACTGTACACCCAGCCTGCAGATGAATTGTCACTTGTAGCAAAGGATACAAAAGCAAATATTTGCAAGTTCTCCATTGGCAGCAGTACACAGTCCAACATACAGGAGGCAAGAGGCATTGAGCATTGACAGGTCAATGTCAGCTATGGTTCCCCTAAGCCATAAATTCAGTGTTAGATTTTCTACTGCAATATCAAAAATTCCATAAAAGAAAGAACTTATCTAGTACGAACTCATCCTGGCAGGACTGGTGTGTTGAAAAGACACTGGCATGCTACCTTTCTTTATCAGCATGGCCACAACAAGGTCACAAGCTTTTTCACCCCTCCATCCTTAACCATTTTTCACCCAAAGCTCTTGCTTACCCTTCAATGCAGGCTCCACAGCCCTGTAGCATTTCTTTCTTTTTGGACACTGGCATCAGACCTTGGCCATTATGTCTACATGTAGCAATTACAGCATTGAGTCTAGCCAGAACCAAGCCCCAGGCCAAAACCAGCTACATTGGACACCTATACCCATCAGCTCTGCTGAGAAAAGCTTAACATTTCCCTTCCTTGCCTTGAAGAAGTTCTTCCAGAACACACCTGTGTGTGCTGCAACTGTTTTGCTGGTCTGTGCTTCCCATTTTATGCCTCCTGCCTTCTCTACACTGTCCACGGTGAATAGAAAGCTGATGCCAAGCCTCAACACAGCCTCATCATTTGCCCGGTCCTGCCAGGCATGGTTACACACTGTTGCTGCTATTTCTGTTGCTGAAGGGAGAGGCAAAAATAGCGCGTGGTGCTTGTAATGCCAAGATTCCCGGGGCATTTTGGCCTGCCAGTGGCATGGTACTTTTTATGAAGCTATTTCCTGGGTCACCAGTTGACCTTGGAAATGGAAAGCTGGCCCTGTCTAAGTGAACTGCCCCAAAATATCCTGCTGTGCAGCAGGGCTGGTGTCCTGGTATGCACAGGGTAGACAAGCAGGGAGCTGTCTAGGATACCAGTGACACGTGCTGGCAGAAAATCACCACTGCGTGCTTTTGCTAATTTGGCTGTGCCGCTGAACTGGCTTAAATCTGCCTTGCCTGGTGATCCAGCAGGTTAAGGCTCTGATACGTGTATTATGGAGCCATGGCTGGTAAAGGCTGCTGCAAGACCTTCCAGGGGTTTCTCCTGACAGCAGAGCTGACACCCTGACTTTCAGAAGATTTCAGTAAATTTTTCATTAGTATAATACGTGTACTAGGCTGCTATTCTTTCTTCAAGTTAACACAGGTATCCTTCACAGGACTACTAGAGAGAAACTGGTATCCTCCTTAGTATTTAGGTTAGTTAATACTCTCCATGATAAAGGAGTCTTGTGATTTTTCCATTATGAATCTCTGACAGCTTCACTGTTTGTTGTAAGGCTTTGATATACCGCAAAAGAAACACCCTCAAGCTTCAGAAGTGTCTTTTTTCTCTAAAACTCTCCTCTCCTACAGCTGAGCAAAAACTATTAAAGAAGTTAACCCATTTTCTTTTCTTACTCATGTACATCACATATACAAATTATAATTCATTTTAACCTCACCTTACAATATTCCTAAGAAATAACACATCCAAATTATATAATTTCACTATAATTAAAATTGAAGCTGCAAAGTAAAGCACTCAAAAGTTGGAAAATTACACAATCAAGGTTAGCTGTGCAATCATAGTTTGCCTCTAGTGCATATGCATTCTGATACTATTTGAAAAAAGCTGTTTCAAGTTGTTGGTCTTTCTTCTGACAGCAGGATCCCCTGCACTGGGTAGCTCACAGACCAAAGTAGATTTTGCTTGGGAAATAGTGATTCTATCATCTCGTAATCTTCAAGTCTGGTTCTGTAGGACTGGGGAGGGAACATAAAAAGAAGTAAGCTTTGAATTTTTTTTGCTTGTTCTATACATGATATTAATTACTTTGCTGGGGGATAGAATAATATTGCTTTCAAACATGCCAGTGCTATGGACCAACAGGTTCCAATCTCAGCCATACAGACTTGTCTGCGCAGAGACTGTAAGCCCTGTCTTGACAGCTGTATACCCATACTTTAGGCAAAATTTTAAACCAAAAAACCCTCCAAATTCTAACCCCCTAGCCACTGATCATAACCACATAACATTTCATTAGAATTTTTCCTGTGATCATTGGCCAAAGCATATCATCTTTATTCAATATTTTTCTACCGCTGACTACACATATTGGTTATTTTCATTTAAAAGATTTGTATGCACCTACCATCATGGTATTTGGATGCATGACAGTACTATTCTCAGCTAGAAAAGAATCCAAATAGGACCAAAGGGAATATGATGGAGCAGCCAAGACAAATTTCTATGTTTTAAATTTGTTACGTTTGTAGATTTTTTGTTAGGGTGACTGTCTTTTAAGCCAGGCTTATTGGCAAAACGCACAATGCCCATACAAATTGTAAAGCCTGACAAAAGTGCATCCAAATTAAAGAGTTTGAAATCAACAGAAAATAAATGTAAATCACATTCAGATCCTTAAAACAGCTGCAGTTGCAGAAGCAAACCTGGGCATACCTTAAATCATAAGTCTTCCATTTCTCATTAAACATTAAGGACTATGATTGCTTATTAGAAAATGATGGTGTGCTGAATGCATTCTGAACGGCTTGGATGCATTATAACCACCAAGCCAATGTGAGAAACAAATGCAGGCCTTGTCATGTTTTCAGAATACAAAAAAACAGGTACCTCTGTGTTGACAGTTTCAGGCGTACGAAAATTACCCCACAAACGACAGCTTTTCAAAAAAACATAGTCATAATAAGGAATGTCTGCAGCAGCTAATCTGGGACCTGACAGCAACATGTGCGTGTTTCTCAATGTGAAATATTTGTACTTTCTGCACTCAACTGGATATGCTTGTGCCATGAATTTGAGGCACCCAAGGGCTCTGATTCCCATGACCTACTAACAGTCATGCAAAGCAAAGAACTTGTACAGCACAACAAATTCCTGTCTTCGTATTTCCCCCCTGACAGCAGGGCCAAGGAGTTAGAGCTCTTGTGCTGCTTACAGGGCTTTTCATGCAGGAGTTATTCTCAGGGGTCTGTTTCCATAAAGTTTAAGATCCTTTCAGATAGAAGAGTGTTTGAAAAAAAAAAAAAAAGCCTTAGCATAATTGAGAATCAGGTTTGTTTTGTATCTTGCAGAATACTAGGACACCAAAGTATTTAAGAATTAAAAGTGGGAACAAATTTGTGTATTAAATTTTGAGCATGGCTATGTTCCAGGAATGAAAAGTAAGTATTGTCAGAGTGAAAATAAAGTGATGACCATGAACAAAAAAAAGATCAGAATGTCTCATAAATTGTTGGCCCAATGCAATGTAGTAAGGATGGCTTCATTATGAAAGATGACATGCAAGAACATTGAGAAAATCTGCTCATTAGTCCAAATAGGAAAATCTTTAGTGTTCTGTAACTGATATCAAACGTTACTTACTTTTTGAACATCTTCACAAGAGTTTCCAACAGGCACCAAAACAGTTTAATCCTAAACACATCAGTTGGTTTCCGTTACTGCTTTGTAACCAAAAACCAGAACTGGTGCTGATGTTGTAACTAATTTTGCTGTTTCTATGGGTATGAAAAAGGACTCTCCTAGGTTTAGATGGCAAAAAAAAAAAAAAAAAAAAAAAAACAGGCAAAAATTTGCTCTGTGATGCAAACAGCTTATGGCAACTATCTGACAACAGATAATGTATAGAGGCAAGAAAGAACAAGGAAATCATTCTACGCAATGGTCATAGCATATTAACAATCTAATGACTATCAAGTTAACATCAATGGCAAGAGAGAGCTTAGAAACAGACACAAAGTATAACAGTGGATATTAAATAGACAAGAATTATAGAAGCAGTGTGGCTGGATTTAGGAATGTATTGGCTGCAGCACTTACAAATTCCTAACAAAGTATCTCATGTTGGCATGAAGTGTGATCATACAGAGAAAAATCTGGCAGAAGAAACATTAAGTGGTAAATAACTATAGTCATAAAGATTCTGAGCAAAGGAGTTGCCAGTTTTGATCATCTTGGCCTACTGGTAATGAAGAAAAAGTCAGAAGCACAACCCTCAAATACATGCAAAACCACTCTTGAGGTTAAAGAGTTTGACTTTCCATCCTGTACACAGACACATCTGAGGGGGTCTGACATCAGCTGGTACTCTGTGAAGCTGCGTGCATGAACCCTGTGGTTCACTCTGGCAAGAAAAGGGCCCTTGGTCAGTGTTGGGTTGGAAAAGTCGGAAGTGCACATCTGTAAAATATCATCAGGAAAACAGATTTTTGTGGTTGGAGATTCTTGGAAAGCAATCTGCTGTGAGAGAAATGGAAAGAACAATGTGGGACAAAGATTTTTTTTCAGTATGTCTTCAATAGGCTTAAAGGTTTAAACAGCTGCTAACTAGAAGTTAATGCTAAATGAGCCCACAGCAAGTTCCAGTTTTTGATACCATTTGTACACTACTGACTGACCTAGAGGTCCTGGCCTATTTTTTTGCTGCTGACTGTATTAGGAACAGCAACCTCTCGCACATGAGTGGATCTGAGTGCACCTCAGCCACTCTGAACTTCCACTTTCACTGTAGACTCCCATTAGCAGGCATGGGGCAAAGCAACTCAGTGATACGACCATCCACATGCAGTCTGCGAGCCCAGACATGTGAGATCCATCCAGAGAAAAGGCCATTGATGATGAATAACCAACTCATTTTTCCCTCAAGTTGGATAAGGCCAGTTATGGAAGGCAAGAAAGAAATAAGGAAAGGCTATGTAGCTAGATGTCTGTGTTTAGTGTCCCATGTTGGACCAATGCACTTCAAAGTCATCTTTGACTTGAGTGAAGTCCAGCGCACTCTTTCCTTGCCTTCTTTAATGTGCAGCTTCTTGGTATGGGTACCCTGCATGAGCAGAGTCTCATGAAGTAGTGCTAAACCTAGGACTTCCCTTTCCCAAATATCCAGCCACATGAGCAATTTGAGTTTGCTTTAGCCTCTCCATGGCTACACAGCACTTAAAGCTCAGAACACAAAGGCCTTTCAAAAGAGACTCTAGACTGTTCTTTCTTTTAGTACCATTAGAGACAGACAATAAATCTAGATAACATAAATCAGGTCCTCTATGTATCCCCATGCCTCCATTTCCTCATTTTCTGGAGAACTCTTTAGGCTAAGGCCCAAATTTTCCAGGTTCTTTCCTTCCTTCTTTCCCTCCTGCATGTGGCTCTCCTCCAGCCTGTTAAATCTCCTCTCGTTTAGGAAACCACTTTTATTTCCTCTTCAACTCTAAAATGGCTTCTCAGACTTCCTTTGATGGCTGCCAGCCTCTTTTTCATATTGGTAGGTTGACTCCTGATCAGTTTTGTTGTAGAAACATAGCTTCCTGGAAACTGATCCACAGACTAGTAGCAAGCTCCCCTGAATTATTTTTATGGGCCAACACTTTTTATGGTAGTATTTCATACAAAATGGGCATCGTTGAGGGAGAAACGACAGAGGAAAGAGATGAAAGAGCATGGGAGTAGAAACAGAATAGGGAGTACCTGGTGAGAAGTAATAAGAGAGCAGGAAAAAAAGAAAAAAACTAGAAAAAATAAATGCTGCTTTCCATTTACTGCATTGCATTTATTCATAGTTTATGTTCTTACATTGGTATTTAGGAGAAGAATGGACCTATGTGTTGTGATTAAGAGCACATTGAACTGAACAATCAGCAGCATCCCCGCTAAGTAGCATCCCATTGTGAATGCATAAGCATGAAGATGACAGCTCATTGTACCATACCACAGCCTGAGGGTCCTTGAGAGCCCCTGGGACCAGGAAAGGCTCTGTGTCAAAGTGCATGGGGCTACCAGAAGCAGGTTGTGACACATTTATTGTGAGGGGATTGACAAACATTCAACATAACTTTTTGCTGCAGAATGGGCATGGTTGCGACTAGCCAGTGAAGCTGTGGATTCACAGCATGGCCATATGAGAAGTGCTTGTGGAAAAGAGGACAGAGGTGCATCAGAAGGGAGATTGCATTAATCAGCATTTCTTTTTGCACTGAGCAGGATCTAGGCTGGAAAGCCTAGTCCTCTGCACCGCCTTCTTTGAGGCTGCATATTCCTATTAATTACTAAGTACTCATGCTAATGAAGAGAACGAAGATATGCTTCCAAGTATAGAAAATCAGTGCTTGGGAGCTAACTCAATGGAGCTGCAACGACTTCCCTGAATTCTTAGTAGGAACTTGGATACATCTTGTCACTTGTTTATGGTGTGCTTCTCAAGAATTTACGGGAGGTAAAATGGAATAAAATATTAACCTTATAGAGAAAAAATATTAGGGTTAAACAATCATATGAAAGATATGTATGAACTGTCTGCTTTTGTTTGGAAGCTTATTTCTAGAACACGTATTTATCTAGAGATTTTAACATAATACCTTTTATTTGCTATATGAATCCTAAATAATATTTACTTGTTCCTCCTCTAAGTGCAAGGAAGTAACAGAAAAGCTAGGGAAAATAAACCAGAAACACATGACTTCAGGAAAGGCAGCTGCAACTTACACCATGTTTACTGTTTTCACCATATCCAATTACTACAGCCATTTTCCTTAGGCCTTAGGAGAGGTGCCCATGTTAGGGAATAACTGCTTGCCCAGTGTTTCTTCTGTAGTCAACATTTGCTGTCTAGGGATCTCCAAAGAAGAACTGAGAAGCTGTAGTAGCTGCATTTCTAACCAATAAAAAATTTACACATGCTGGTTTAGTTTCTAAATTTCTTTTGTGATGTTTTGGATATTGATAGATTTTGATGTTTGGTCTTTGAAAATAACTGCAGGAGAAGTCATTCACAGAAAATAAAAGCTACAATGAAGTTTGCTGTTTTGCACGTAGCAAGCACTCTCAGCTTGAAGCCAGGCATATTTCATGGATGAGATGGCCACAGCCTGTCTCAGTCTGGTAGTGCCTGGTGCAGTTCTGGCCAGAGGAAGGGAGCAGAGAGAATTCTTACTCATCACATTGTTTGATCTGGCACCTACGAAGAGAGGACAACAGCAGAGATAGTGAGGTACTTGCTTTTAATGCTTGGCTAGGAACTGCACTTCAGTTGGTGAGATATTTTTGTCATCCTTTTCTCCCTTTTGCTGCTTTTTTTTTTCTGTTAAGGCTTTTAGATCATAGCTCTGAGACACAGACAATCAGTTACGGTATATCTCTACAATGTCTAATGCAATGATATTCTGAATATAGCCTAATATTTCACTTACTAAAGTATAAATTATACTACTGTAACAAATTTTGTGACTATAAAGAAACATCCATTATTTCTGTGTTATCTCAGCTAAAATTCTTGTGCTGCATTATATCACGTTTCTCATCCCTGTTATTTAAAATAATTTACAACAAATGTGATGTGAAACTTCAGAGAAAACCCAAGCAATGCATTTTACATTGGCCAACAGCAAAGAACGGCTTTAATTTTAGCATCCAAATAACATAATCTTCTCCTAGTGCACATAAAGCTCAAAGAAATGCTCCTCTTCATACCATTAAAAAAAAAAAAAAGGAAAATGAAAAAAGGCGGCTACATCTTCACGTTTAACATGAAGGAGGGCCTACTGATCTAAAAAACTTCAGTCTTAGCACGTCCATGCTGACCACTTATCCTCCTGCAGAAGCAGTTGAGCTTAGCCTTAAGTATCATGCAAAGCCGTCGGTGCCTCAGTACACTGCAACATGGAGATGCCCTCTACGCAGCTTTCAGCACGGACTAGAAGATATGACCAAGGTGATTAGCTTGGTAGTCAATGGAAACATTCTCACACCTCAGCAAAGGTCTTGGAGAGCTGGATCGCCTTGTCTGTCCCTCTACCGGATGTGTTGGCCATGTGTAGTTTATCTGAAGAATTCAAGCTCCCTCTCTGCCCATTCATTTACTAAGGGAGATGAGAAAATCCTGTTTGTGGATCACCTTTTTGCATTTTTATAGTACTTACAAATAGACACAGTAGGGTAATCCTGTCAACACTAGGTATCACCAATGCAGGAAGAACAAATAACTAGAGCTGCAAGAGAGTTAAGAGTATTTGTTTCTGATCTTTGCTGAAGTAGATGAAGTGTGAGTATCTCATAAAATACGCTCATGTACTTTGATTTTTTTCATCCTGCACTCACTCATCTGCAATCTGCTTACCATGACAAAAGTCACCAGAGACGCAAAGCGCTGTGATAATGAGAGAACTGTCGGTAACTTCCAATCAGTCCCCTGGGGCATATTTGGAGTTTACTACCCATAGGATATAACGGTTTCTCCATACAATTGCAGCTGACTCCACATTTCTCCTTCAGCAAATATATGCAACCATTGAAAAATAAAATTCAGGTTTACCTTAAGAGAGTGCTGAGCACATCTCTCTTTGTAAGCCTCATGTTTATCCATCTACAATCTTGCAATCTTGGGAAATCAGAATATTGGCTTTTGTTACAGTAATCTCACTATGGGAAGCAACCACCATTTGGCTATTGTAAATTTTATGTAATTAGTAATTTATGGCCCCTAATTTTCTCAGACACTTTTTGCAGCTGAAGCTGCAAATTACATTATGACAAATATTAAACCTCTGGGGGCAGTGTATGTAGCCTTTCAAAGACCAAAATTATATCTCTTTAGGAGGTTTACTCCCCTAACAAATGTTTATTAAGAAAGATTTCTTTGTATGTAAAGTGCTGGCATAAATGACAACACAGGAAATCCAATAATTAATGATATGCTTTTCATTATATTATTTTGAGCACTGTTATATTTCCATCAATTAATGAATGTATTACTGAAGTAATATCTTTACCCCTCCTAAGTTACGCATCTGAAATGACTTCATGGGGTAAAGTACACATGTAACTCCTTTTAAAAGCTGTGTTACATGTTTCTTTTTCCAGCTGTTGTTTGCAAGTTGCCCAGGTTACCTCCAGTAACACTATGCAAGACATAGAGACATGAAACCCTTTCAGCCATCTCATGACATTAGCATTAAATTATCGTTCATGTTTTCAAGAGAAAGAAGAATGTGTTTAACATTTCCTTTCATTTTGTTCTGCTTTTAAATATCCCTAACACTGTGCCAGAACTAAAGTCAAAAGTTAACACCATACTAATGGGGTTAATGTGTGGTCAAAGTCTACATTTTTTTCTGCCAGAAGAGCATTTGACATTATTCTTGTTGAATAAAGATAGTCAGTAGCAATATGTTACAAGCTCGCAGCTCTGAAAAGGAAAAGCAGGCTGTTTACACAAAACTGGATTGTCGTATTTTTTTGTTCTAAGCAGGTCATGCTGTGCAAAGAGGTGTGTTTTAATGGTCCTTACAAGTTTGATGCTGCTGCTTTGCAGTGCAAGGAGCACTTTCGATGTGCAAGGGACTCAAGTATAAATATAATGATGTGACTGTTTATTCTCTATGTTGATCCACTGTAGCTCTATTTCAGCTTCATCTCAGCTGATTTCCATGGTGTTATATTGCCCTCAGCCTGGCAACAGCATGGTGATGAATCAGGCATTCTTTTCTCCAGTTTTCAGTGCACAACAGTGAATTTTCTAGTTAGCCTGTTCAGACAGCTCTCCATTCCCTTACGCTGTAAGACAGACAAGGATGAATAGGAATTAAAAGGAAAGGTAAAACCTCAGAGACAAGTCATCTGCCCTCTTTTCTTGTCCTCACGAAAGTCTCCTGGCAATGACATTGCGTGCTCCGGAGCTGGCTAGAAAGGGTTAGCTGAGTTTAAGAAGGAAACATTTTGCAATGCGTGGTTCCCTGCTAGGAACCCAGCAGAAAAGGGAGTCAACATTAATGCTGTTCCTCTAGTCTGCTTTCTATCCTGGCTTCTGCCCAGGGGGAGAGCTGAGAGAGATGAAGGTGCAGCCATGGCATGGGGAATCAAGGAGAGGACTGATGTCTATGATGATGCCTCAAGGACATGAGGATGGGGAGTCTGGGTACCCATGCAGCTCCTAGAATGTTCCCACAACTCTAGGAAGTCCTAAGGCCAAATGCTTTGATTTTTTGTTGCCTTCCAAGGGCTGGCAAGTGTCACCTACAGAACTGACACCTGCTCACCGTTTTCAGCATGTGCTGAGACTCCTTCACAGGTCCTCAAATCAGACATTTTCAGCTCTGTCTCCATTTTTACAGAAATCAGCATTCACAGAGAATATTAGCTATATGTAGAAGTGGTTTTGAGGAGCCGATGTGTGCTGCTTAGAGCTTCAGCCTGAGTTTGTTCTTAAAGCAAAACTGATTAGTTTGTTAATTAAATCAGACATAAGGGGGCTCGCTCTGTGGAAGACTTTGCCCTGGGGCTGTGGAACTGGACCAGGAAGCACCACCAGGGCACCTGGGCAAGGCTGGGGGCTGCAGGGCTGTCAGGGCGGTGTGGTGCCCTCCATCCTTGACCAGCCCCATCCTGCAGACCCCAGCAAGGCAAGCGGGGCGAGGCTGGGGATGGTGACTGGGACCAGCCACAGCCCAGCAACCCCAGGCTCTGTGGGGCCCAGCCAGGAAGGCATCCCCTGGGATGGGGATGGGGTCAAGGCAGTGCCTGGCTCAGCAGGGCCCAGGGCCAGGCAAGGACAGGGCTGCAGCACCCTGTCTGAGTATCAAAGAAGTTCTCATTACTAAATGAAACAGTATGTTTTGGTTAATCCAGTGGAGAAGGGGTACTTAATTAATTTCTACTGAGGTCTGCTGGGAAATTCTTCTAAGGTCTGTTAATTCTTACTGAGATCTGATCAGCAGGAAGCAATGTACTGGTTTCGCTCCGCCTTCATGACTCACAGCCACTTTCTGAGGGAGCAGGGTAATGGTAAGAAGTACCGGATTGCCTGCAGATAAGGTGAAGTCTGGGTAAAATGTGCTCATGGGCCAGATGAGAGACTGCTATTTGAGTTGCAGCACAGTACTATATCTTCAGAGATGTAAATTAAAGTTACAGGTGAGAGCACAAGTAAAACTTAATGGTTTGTTCCACATTACAATTTTTCCAGCAGAAAAGCCAACCACAACACCCGACAAAAATTCCTCCAGCTCTGAAAACCCTGCATATCCATTCCTAGCAGATGACTTCAGAGAGAGTGGTCTTTCTGCCTGCTCATCATCTTCTAGGGAACCTTTCTGAACCCCCAGGCTCCTCATAAGAACTGAGGGGAGAAGCAGTTCCTGCAGCTTACGGGAGACACTGGCTTGCAGCAAGCAATGAGATGACTTCATTAAACAATGCAAAATTTACACGAAAAAAACACACAAGGAGAGCTATGGAAATAATGCAGAAACATTTTTTAAATACCTTAGTCAATTCATTCAAAAAATATACATTGGCAGGAGGAGGGGAAGTAGTTTAATAATTTTAATGGCCAACACTTAAGAAAAGATTAAAGGTCTAATACATTAAAAAGGAAACTCTGCTGATGGTAATCAGTTTTGCTGCTTTTATGCATCATTTTGTTCCATGTTTGTGTATGAAATGAGGTGTGTGGGGGTGGGGGGAATTTGAAGATTTAGGGAGATTACTGCTTTCATGAGAGTGTTTTATTGCACTTCGGCAGTTCTGGATTTAACCAGAAAATCCAATTGTGGAAAAAGGATGAAACAATCTGTTTTTCCTCTAATCAATCACAAGGTTGCAGGACACATTAAAATAAATTTGCGACTGCCATTCTTCTTCCTTCCCACTGCTGTCATAGCAAATGATGATCCAAAAGCTGACTGACACTTCACGTATCAGCTCTGATGCCTGCTGCCCTCCTTCTTGTACCAATTCTTATGATTACAAACAAATAACTTCAGAGCTGTTCTAAGAACATGGAGAAAAGCTCTATCGTAGATGAAGCATTTTAATAGGTGCTAACCCTGAAATACCGGCAAAATTACAGTCACATGAAATAGTATGAAAAATAGAGTAACAAATACTTTACTGTAAAGCACTGTATCTCTCCGTACTTTACTATAAAGTATTCCTCATAGCTTTTGCCTACAGTTGGCTATTATACCTAAGCTAGTTGTTACCTCAGATACAGCAACTTGCAACCAAAATCAAAAGCAATGTTTTCAAATCAATACAGACTGCAGAATCGTTCCCTGCCATTGCAACAGATAGTAGTGGCTTAAGCCACCATGCTCCTGTGCAAAGTCTCAGATCCAAGGTAAGCAGAATTTTACACCTCTGAACGTTCAAATTCAGAATATCAGAAGTGTGCATCGCATGTAGACTACTGGCAGACCACTTGTGGTACCCAAGCAGGCTTGTTTCTGTGACTTCCATGTAAATATACACCAACACTGGGATACAACTTACCTTATCTTCTTAAAGGTAAGCATCTAGCTTATAAGCACCTAGGTAGGCTATAAGCGAGTCTTACAGGCACGATGTTCCATGAGGAACTTTTCCTTTCTGTTAAGCCCAGGTATAGAATAGACAGTTGATTTTTGGACAGTTAAATTTAGATTAACTCCATCCAACACTGACTTTTAGGAGAAGCAGTTATTTAGCTAACACAGCCACTGATCCAAGATGAGACCTCTGTAAGTACGGAAGATTACAGACTCTCAGGTAATTAACACCATCTTTAGACTGTAATTTACCTTATCTTCCTAATTCCTACAAATGGATCCCCCTCACTCACCACAGACAGATCCCTGAACCTGTTCACAGGAGCAAAGAAAGGTCCTCCCACACATATTTTTTGCTGGGACCTGTTCCCTGATTCTGCCAAAGCTTGTGGACTTGAACTCACTGCAGCATCGGAGCACAAATCCAACATCTGCATCTGGGCTGGACAGCTGTGACACGAATGAATGAAGCAAAATCCCTTGGAGGAGTCTAGTAATAAAGAAATCCACCTAAGCATATAAAGAGCACCCACAGTCAAAGACTCTATCCTATGGCCTTTTATCGTGCTAGAAGTCATAAGGATTTGTGAGAGCTACTATCTATACTTGTGAGCACTGATATTAGATAATACTAGTTAATGTTTTTTTGCTAATGTTGTCCAGCTAAAAACTAATTTGGAACAGTTATGAATAAAGTGAAACCATTAATAGGTACAAAAAGGAAGTGCTTTGTTAGCTTCTGTGTGCTGGGGTTTTTGTACCTTATTTTCTAAAGCTGTTTCTCGTTTCTCTTTTCTCTAGTGTCTTTCATCAGCATAATATAAAAGTGGTGAACAAAGGTTAAATATTAATATAGAATCTCTCATGCTTCATTGAAAATGTTAGGATGTAACACCGCCATTGCTTACAGCAGTTGGAAGAAACCTTTGCTTTCCAGCACGGAAATAAAATGCTGAAGTATAAGATGATAATCACAAAATGCTACAGCCAGTCACTCCTCAAAACAAAAGCAGCAATGGTCAGGAAGTTTTTGCTGAGTAACGTCCTAACGAAAGAGAGGAAGAGAAACCGAAAAAGCAGCAGCAGAAAATACAGAGACAGCTTAAAGAAGGACTGGGAACATGGCCTTGAGAAAATTCTCCAGAGAGATTTCTGACCTGAGAGCTAAGTAGCAGAGGGCTGAGAATGTAAAGTAATATCACCTGTTTGAATCCTCCTGTGTCCAAATGTATGGATATGGTACAGTCGTTGTGCAAAATACACAAATAATAAATTATCAGCAAAGGTGACAGCTCTACGGATCATTTCTAGTTCTAATTAAATAACGTCACATCCTTGAAAATGAACTAAACTTTCAGACAAAAGGGGTAACAGCATACTGTTACCTTCTAATAAATATGGCTTTATATGGGACAACATTTTTCTATTTTTCAGTCACTACAATCTTACACTTGCTTGTATCCTGGATAAAAATAATAAAGATTTTGATCATATAGATACATATGGTGAATATATGTTACTTCTAAAGTGCTGATCACATAAATATTTATCATACTTATTTTTCTGTGCAAGAACTGCATTTAACTTCATCAGTTCAATTTCATTTAAAAAAGACTAAGCCAGCATATTGAACTGATTTCTGGCACAACGGTAAGATTTTTTTCTTACTGTCATTTTAATTCATTATATTACTGTGCTATTTTTAAAAGGTCCCATTTATATTGTACATTGCAGTTCCATAGATTAACAGTTGGAAACTAAAGATTAATTTACAGGAAATGCAAGGAAGGTATCAAAGCATAGTGACAGGAGTTATCTTAAGACTTATTTCAGATAATATACCAGAAGATCCTTACCATGGCATATTCTAGGCAGTTTAGATTTTAAACTTTTAAAGACAGAGGCTAACTATTCTTGATGCTTCTGTTAAATAACACAAGTATACCGTGTCATATGCTAAATTAATTACATCTTCATTCTGTTTTAACAAATAACGAGCATGGTAAAGTATGCTTACAATTCAAAATGGGGAAATGAACTGTTATAAAATATCAATAATAAAGCTCAGAGTAGGACATTACAACATTTCAGTTACAATTACAAAGTGAACCCAGTGCAAGTGAACAGCAGCTGAAATTTATCACCACCTGATGGCTGTTCAGTGGACCATGTGAAGGGAATTAACTTGTCTGTTCAGTTTGGAGCTGAAAACTCTCCATATTACAGAAACTGCCACCAAACCTGGCACCTTCATTGGCAGAGGCCAAGGGTTAGGTGGGTGTTGGAGAAACAAGTATTGCTTTGCTTTTTACTGCTGACAGACTAAGTGCAGGACTTCATTCATCAGAGATGATGGCAAAACCATTCAGAAGTTTTAAAAAAGCCAAGAAAAAGACTAGATGGTTACAGCCTTTGTTCAAAATTGCCCAATTCTTGTTTGCTTGCAGTCATGGGAGTGGGCATGGAAAAACCCTGTCTGTAAAAGAATTGTATTCACTTCACACAAGCAGGAGTTATGGTCTTGGGGCAGAAATTAATGGGTGAGGTTCTCTGGCCTGTGTGATACAAGAGGTCAGACAAAACGATCACAATGGTCCCTCTGGCCTTTTAAATCTATGAATCTGAGATCAGTAAATGGAAATCAAACTGTTTGCAAAATCAGGCAATGTTTCTTCTCATTTGGTCTACATTGCGGCATCTGTGTTTGACATCTTATGCTGTAAAATATACAGAGGTTAAGACGATATTCTGCATGTGTGTGGCCATTATCCATCCCCACAGAAAGCTTTTTGCATCACAGGCTGTATCACATAAGCCATTTCAGATACCCTTCCACTGTCAGTATGGCATACAGCACTTTATCACTCAAATAATGCAAGTGCTAGAGAAAGCAAAATAGACCCGTCAGTGCTCTGTGGATTCTAGGCTTGCACTTGAGGAGTACATGAGTAAAGGTAAGGTTATTCAGCACTCACATAGCTCTCACCCTGATGTAAGCACGATCAAGCTCTTTGCATCACCAAAATAAATGATAAGCAATTTACCCACCAGGACTATACATGTGTACAGAACTATCAATTTTCCAACCATCCTGAACAAGGTTCTGTTAAGTTTCCCTGTCCTCCTGACTGTTCTGCTGGTCACGATGGAGTGGCATCAAAAAGTAACTGACAGATTTAATTCAGGGAGACTAGATTTTCTTTTACTAAGGCTTTAATTTTTTCAAATGAGAAAATTCCATTAAAAAGCCATAATACTGTCAACTGGATAGAAGTTGGCACTGCAAACACAAACTGATAGAGACTGGCTATCCAAGTGAAGCATACAATTAGTTCTGAATACCTTTCTTTCAAAATTATACTGATAATTGGCAATCTTATTCACCTGAGTTTGCATTTGGCTAAATGACAGAGAATTCTATTAACTGATGCACTTTTTTAAAAAAGTTCATTTGCAAATAGCTAGATTTACTATTTGTGAAATGCCAGTTTTCTTTCTATTAAAAAAAGAAAATTATTAAAGCAGTTCTAAAGGCACGATTCCCATTCCCAACACACAGTGTTTATCACAGATTTAGGATTGTGGAATAGGTTTAGGAGTCACCACAGAAGCTGTATGACAGCAATACTTCCCTATATTTTCTTAACCACCTTTTTTTCTCATAGTCCCTGCACATTTCTGCCTCCTCCTGCATGCTGGCACCACCGTGCATCTGGCCATGTCATGAAGCAGTCCCTAGAACTAACAGGGCTTTAAAAAAACAAAACAAAACAAAACAAAACCCCAGAATATCCAA
The DNA here is from genome assembly GCF_034619465.1 of Leptosomus discolor. Lineage (NCBI taxonomy): Eukaryota > Metazoa > Chordata > Aves > Leptosomiformes > Leptosomidae > Leptosomus > Leptosomus discolor. The sequence continues at coordinate 110,318,145 of NC_141391.1, read as the reverse complement.
AAAAAAAGGAGAGTTTTTTTTCAAAACTCATTTTCCAGGATCTGGTTGCTGGTGGGGCAACAGATGGAGCCATTCTGGCACAGCAGAGCAAGGCACCACATCGGGCAGAACAGATAGGATTCCTGTGATCTGCTCCGAGCATCACCGCCGCCTGGAAACGGGGCGGCTGGGCTCTCCTTAGGCATAGTGAGTGACATCTGTAAGGAGATCATTTCAGCCTCTCTAGTTCTGCATGCCAGGTATTCACCCTTCTCCACACCTCAGTAACTGTGTCACTTTCCATTCACCCTAGACATCCCATGACAGTTTGCCACAAATAGATTCAGAAATTGACTGTCTAGTTATTCTTTGTAATGTAGTTTATTGCCATACATGAAAACTGCATTGACTTTCCTCCAAGACAGGAGGAAAGATCTGCACTATGTGCTTGATGCTACCTGCAGTGAAACAGAGAATAAAACCCCCAGTACAGGGAAGAACTGGCTATTATCTCTCCAAGCCCAGCTCTCGTCTTATGTTAGTCTGGAAGAGAACAGGATAATGGATAGTTTTGGTCTCAGTAGAATAACGTCTCTAAGGAACACTTTCTGGTGTCAGAAGCTTGGCTTCTTTTTCCCCTCTTAGAACACATTGCCATGTAATAACTTATGCCAGGTACTTTCTCAGGAGGTGGGGGTGGGGGAAGTTTTAAAGCCTATTTTAATCCTTCCCCTCATTGACACCTCATTGTTTTAGACTTGTAATGATAAATGTGATAATGAGTAATGGCATCTATTCATGGAACGTGTGAAAGCAGGTCTGAAATGTCAGGATTTGGTGTGAGGAAAATGTGTCTCCAGCAAGGTCAGCTGCATTGACTTACTTTAGCCCATCCCTCATTAAAACACAGGCTGAATTTCTCATAAGTCTGGTCAGAGTACATTCTCCGTCTCTCTGTCTCCATCCCCCTGCGCCTGCAGTTTTTTTAGATCTGCTCAAAGGCCAAATTATGGGAATTTTCAAACTCGTTGTTCCCCATTAAAATGCTAATTCTGCCTATGATTCCTATTGTTTAATCCCTTGAGTGCTTTAGGACATGCAAGACAGAGTATACTTTCTCTGAAAGAGTGCTCGCCCTGTATGTTTCTCCGTCCCATTGTCAACAGTGGGCCAGGACAAATGGTGCGGCTTGGCAAGCAGACAAGATGCTGTAGCAAGGTGCAGCAAACAAGCTGTACACCGTTGTTACACCGATTGTGCTTCTGATGTTACATGCGATGTGCCTGTTCTATTCTCTTCCACACAGACTTTTGTAATGCCCTCATCACCATAGTGCCTGAGTGCTTTCTAATAGTGCATTAACCAAAACAGCGAACATCTGTCACTTCTTTCTCCTTTCATCCAGCCCCCAGGGAGAGAAGACTGTGTAGGGAAAAACCTTTGGTAGATGGAATTTTTTTATGACAGCAAGACAGGGAAGGAGGATTGCTTTTGAAGTGTTTCTTGGTGTATATGTTATTGAAAATGTATATGGGGTGGGGTGGGGGGAATGGTCAAAGAAATGTACTTGGAGCAGAAGGTGATGAAGGGGTATAGTCATTTACAGACTGCGGGGAATTTCACTAGGTGGGGTTGGTGTGCTTTTCTGGAAAGCTTTCCTCTGATCACCATTGTGCCAAAGACTTGAAGGTGCCAACCACAGTCCTGGTATATTGGATTATTGTTTTACATATCATAAGCCAAGGCCTGCGATGGCTATTAATGGGAAAGGCCAAGATTTTGAATTTGACATCCAAAATTCTACCAGAGGTTAGCACCAAGCTGACCCTGTGTGGGTAAGTACTGTTAGATGACATAATTGTGCTTTTCCATTGCTTTCTCGTTTAACTTTTGTAGACAGGTGAGACTAGACACCGACCTTTGCTTCCAAAGGAAAAAAATGAAGATTTGAAAATTTCACCTGGAAACTGAGCCCTTTTCACTTACTGTAATCAGGAAAGAACTTCATTTGCCACCTAAGCATGTGCCTGGCAGAAAGAAAGATGCCTTCATCAGAAGAAGAAAAAGGAAAGGAGTTACAGATGATGAATTAAAATCTTCATGACTGAACTACTTTCTGCAGGAAATGTGTATTCTCATTTTCATTCTGATACCTATCACTAAAGAAAACATATTTGTCCTAGTTTGTATTTTGCTAAAATAGGACTAGTGTTGTTTAAAACAATGACGATCTAAGGATACAAGCGAGGAAGGGGAGAGGACGTATCATCTAAGTCAGCTAATTCACTGAGAAAAACATTATGCCCTTGGATTTGGCATTAAGGGGTGCCAAGACCAAAAGCATCTCCATTTTATCCAAGTTCATCAGTTCGTCTAAGAAAATATGTAATTTCTTCCAAAATACTGCCATTAAGCTCTGCTTACATTTTTTGTGACTATATCTAGTTTTTGAGGTTCCTGTTAAACCACTGACGGTTCTTCCTGCTTCTCTGACTTCAGACATTCCTTTATACTTGCTGAACCATTTGGTTTCTATTCTATAATAAAATTATCATCCATACCTGGCAGCCATTGTTTTAGAAGACTCTGCAATGTGGAGTATACTCTATCTAGCTAGTTTTAAAGTGTATTTTGACAATACTGAATGGCTTGTTATGTCTTTATAGCCTGCTTTATATTAATAAATTCTGATTATTGCTGCCTTAATTTAACACTCAGAAACCTTGGCTATTTCCACCAGCAGCCCAGCTAAAATTACTACCAGAACTGCTGTGGTTGGGTTGGTTTTTTTTTTTCAGAACTTTTCATCACAGATTGAATAGACATTACCTATGGTTACCGTGGCAAGGTATGAAGCCTCCAACCTAGACGAAAAGCACTAGGTAAAGAATTATTAATTAAACTTTGCCTCGAGTCACAAGGCAAGAATTGATTCAGACATACCCCTGCGGTGGGCCTGTATTAGCAGTACACCATGATGCCTTCTCTCCTTCTATTAGCTGTGCCTGCCAGCAAATGGAACTTTACAGTGCAGATTTCCCCCTCTCCTTTTCTTCCTCATCCAGAACCATGCAGCAAACAGGCAAACAGTCCAGATCAAAGCTCATGAGAGCCATCTCAAGTAAAAACAAAAGGGTTTCCACTCCCTTGCATGAGAACATAGCCCATGTCATAGTCTAGGTCCTTGAGATGTCTGTCTTGAAAAGAAATGGAGAATGTTAGATTTAGATAACACACCTACCGGCTCGTACAAAAGTAGGTAGATAGCAGAATTGTGTTTTCTTATCTGCAGTTTTCAGGTTTTAATCTCAGAGAGTCTTGGATTTGGGTTGCAATGTTCTGTGGAAGCGTGAACTCTTTTATTCTGTGACTTCATAAAATTTATTCATACAAGCATCCCTTTCTAAGCTGTGTCTCTTGTATAAACCATCCATGTCATCCAGCATCAAGTAACTAACACTAAGGTAGTCAGTCTACCTTTTTACAATGAAAGATATCATCTTCTTAAGTCCATAAAGAAGAAAGGCAAGATACTTAATTAGCACAATAAGATCTAGGTACTAGTTTGCTTTCTCTGGGTTTAGATCTGCCTACCGGAAGCCTGTTTGCTTTTTATCAGTATGTTTCAAAAGCAAGTACAAAAGATCCAGAAAATCATGTTTAGTAGTATTTTACACATTTTATTCTGCTATCAAAGGCATAAACATCTGTAAAGTTGTTGTATAGTAATACAAAGTATCACCCTTGAAAGAAAAAAATATACAGAATGTTAAACCGTATTTTGTTGTTATAGTTTCTTATGTTTTATTTTAACAATTATAATTAATCTCTTATTCATTCCAGTAAGGGCATGGTAACAAATCTGCTAGACACAAGAAAAGCGTCAAATCTTCACACCATCTTTGTGTCTTCAACACACATTCTTAGCGAGAGAGGATCTGGCTTTTAACATAAATGTACCATATATGTAAGAACATGTTATAACTTGAATACTTACAGTAGACATTGTGCAAGTCTCTATTCTATTCAATAAGCATTATAGAGACTGTTTTCACAAACCAGTGAATTCACAATATATTGTCTTTATAATTTTCAATGCCTGCATCCCTTGAGTAATATAGTTTGGAGTGTCACAGAGAAGAGCCATGTGACTAGAATGTTCATGAGGAGAAATAAAAAAAAGCCAACCCAAGTTTACTTACACGTCTTTTATTGGTCTCATTCTTTCAGGCCACCTGTTCCGTAGCTACATAAAACTAAGCAGCTGTGAACCCAGTGAACTCCAGGAAAGTGCATGAATCTAACATTACAGATCAGAAGCCCGGATGTGACCTAACTTCAGTTTCAGAAACAAAACAAATGAAAACCAAAGTGGTGTTTGCATGACATTTTCAGAGGTTTGAAAATCTGCGGTATCATGTTTCTCCTGATCTGGTGCAACCGCAGGCTGCTGCTGAAAGCGAGTCCTACTCCAGCCAGCCCTCTGCCAGCGGTGCGGTACCTCCAGCTCCCTGGCAGAGGACCTAGTGCTCTGCCTCCCTTTGCCTATGAGACTATTTCGGTGGGTTTGTTTCGTGTTGAGCTAGCTGATTAATCCAGCTCACCTTGCAGCTGCACAATCATTAGGTCTGCTAGAGGAATGGCAGAGGGAACACATAGGCAGGTACAAGCAGATTGATGGGGGACTTTAATTAGCATTTCCCCACTAAATGTGGTGGGTTTCACATGAAAATGGATACTAAGAAAAAGCAACACTTTATTTCCTTGGTGTTTCAATAGTTTATATTAAGCACTAACATTCCCACACTGACTAAAGTGAAAATAAAACAGTGTGTCCCAATCATGGGTGAGAATCATGTTTGATAAATTTTTGAGTGTGGATGATAGAAAAAGGTGAAGATATTTCTGAGAGTGCAACAGTATGTATAAAATATTACGCATGTGTCAAAACAGAGCGAGATCTTCCATGCACCTCAGTTCAGTCTCACAGCTTGGTTAATTGATTTGGATGCTGCTTTAAATCTTTTTTCCATTTTAAGCTACAGGCTGAACATTTGAGACTTCACACAAGTCCCTCAGCATTGACCTCATTCACACATTTTTATAAACTAACCATTCCAACAGCTAGGACCAAAGGACACAATCCTGTATTCCTTACTTGAGAGCTGAGTGTATCATTTAAAAGAAGAGAGAGTCCTCTAGCGGAGAATTCTGAGTTCTACTCCTCATAACAACTGGTTTTGTAATGCGAAAGTACCCCAGCTTAGAAGCATGTACTGAAAGTACAGTCAGCATTTTAAATCCATCAAATTCATGCTCAGCGTCAGCTTCTTTGACAAAGTTTTTGGCTCTTTTTACTCATGCCTTTTTTTTTTTTTTTTTTAAGGAGATTACAGTTATTTAGGAATGAACAAAAATATACATGCTTCAGTAATTTTATTCTTCTGCTGTTAAAAAAAAAGTGTCATCTGATCAAGGAGAAGGAATCACTTGTTTTATGTGACTCTCCTAACAATGTGAACGATCAAATGGAGCATCTCCAAATTGCTCAAACACTCTTGCAAATAACAAATGTGCTTCCAGGAACAAGGATCGGTTCACAAATAATGTACCAGTTGCAGAAAGTTAAATTAGCAATGAATATCAATCACAATGAAGCACTCGACCAGCTCTTGATGTGACACAACTTGAAGGGACACAATGTACTCTGAAAGGGCACTGATGTAATAGGATGAGACACAGTGACCTTTGTATGGTTGCCTTATTTGCTACACAGGCAGCAATCAAGCAACTTTAAACAGCCCTGAGATTTTGTTCCTGACCTCTCCTGAACATTTTTCATTTAATAACGTGTCAGTGGCTTTTACATTCTCCCTTCCTGTTTGGACCGCACAGAGATGGAGAAAAGAGAGATCAAGACAGATGGCAAAAGCCTGATCTGGTGGAGGAAGGCTCGTCCCTTGCGAAAGCCCTGTGTGAGTTATAGGGTTCAGAAGACAGAGCTCATGCCCGTGTCAATAAAAGGAACCAAAGTAGTTCAGTTCATCCACTCCCTTATTTTTCGCTGACATGTTTCATCTCGGTCTGATATTCCTGTTACCAGTCTTCTATCTATCTTACACCTGATAGGGGATTTCCTGTGCAGGACGCAGCCTTTATTGTGCCAGTCGTGCTGCCAACTCTTGCAACTTTATCCCAAGCCTTGCAATTTGTGGAAGTATTCATAGAGACCAGCTGCTAGATCGTAAAATTTCAAAAGAATGTCAGCATCTATTTAAGGAAAAATTAGAAAGAAACAAAAATAAGAAAGAAAAAACTCGTCAAAGTCTCCAAATCCAGGGCATAAATGCAAAAATACAGAATTTATTACTCCAAGCATGTTTTGTACGTTTTAAAGCCCCATGGCACTCTTTTGAGGCCTGAGCTGTGATTTCCGAATGTCTGGAGCTGGCAGTTCTGTGCCTGTGAAAATTTCTCGTGTGGAGATTTTATTCTCCACCACGGAGCTCTGCCCACTTCTGCGTTACAGGGCACAAAGTGAATTTGGCAGACAGCAAGATCTGTCGGTGTGCGTCAATCACGCTTACTAAAATGTCTCTCCTTGTTCATTACATTCAAATGCTTTGTGAGTAAACTAAGACTGAATTGCAGCATGGAGGATGTTTTGGTGGTTGGAGGGCATAGTTCGGGTAGAAAAATGGAGTTGGAAGATGTAATCTTCACAGCACTCTCTTTTCCCCCTTGCCTCAAATGCTGAAGTACTAGGGGACATAATCTTCAACAGCATTCCTATGTGTTTGCTTTCTAGTATTACACCTGTGCTATCTCCCCTTTCATTTCCTTCCAGGCTAGCTATTTGTAATTGCTCATCTGAGCAGAAATAGCTGAAAATCTGAAAATGCAAAGACAAAATAAGTGTAAACCAGAATTTTTCTACTAAAGATGAAGGCGATTAAATAACATCAAAGATAAAACCATAAAGTTATAAATACAATCTTCACACGATTTTCCTTCAGCTATATTCAGAATATTTTGCATTCTTTTTTTCTTATATTGTATCAGATGGCATCTCTGGGTGGATGTGCAGAGACAGGGGACTATGACAGTAACCTGTGTTCAGTCTCATTTGCTGTATTGAAAATTCTCATTAGGGCTAAATTCATCCAATGCAAAAATGGAAACCCACCTTAAATTACATAAGTCTTCTCAAATTTTTAATAGGCAACAAAGTACACTACCATCCCCATGGCTTCTCACTGTTTTTTCAACTCATGAGTTTTCTGTTCTTTAAGCATTTCCAAAAATGCTATCTTTAGCAGGCCTCACCTCCCCATTCAAAGGAGGAATAACAGCAATTCTTCATTGCCCCATGATTAGTTTAATATACTAAGCTTATGCTCAGCTTAATTCTCCACTAGGAATGGAAGGTACACCTAAATTATGTGGGCAGAGAGGAAAAAAAAAATCTCAAATACCTTGAAAAAAATTATAGTAAATGTATCTTGAATTTTTTGAAGCCTGTTGAAGAGTAATTGTGCTGTGCTTCTAAGAGACTTTGAGAGCTTTTCCCACAGATTCTCTGAGGACTTGACCACTAAAAAGAAGGTAAATTAGATTACAGCATAAAGTGAAGCCTGCATTTGGTGCTTTGGGACTGCTTGTTACATGCTGCCAGAGGTTTCGACAAGAGTGAGAAAGCCGTGAATCCAGCATTGTCACAGAAAGCATTAGAAGCACAGCAGAGTCATCCAGAGACAGTAAAGCTGATTTCTGGTCTCTTTTTCAGCTTCTTAATAAGGTTTTCCCCAGGCGAAGGAAAACCACTATCCCAGCTTTGACTGCCAGTGCCCTAGAAGCACAGAGGTAACCAATCCAGAAACCATTTCCCTGTACTCTGTTTTTACCCATTGGATCGCTCTCACCACCGTCTCCTGGCATGATGGCTTTTCTACAAACACTCCCAGACTGAGGCCTAGAAAGGGAAAAATCAGTTTTCAGTATTAAGGAAAACTGGTTGTAGGACTGAGCTTCAGTGGTGCATTTGCTAGTGGTGACACCTGTATGTCTCTCATCACTCCTATCACAGTCCAGTTTCTCCTCAAAACCAGGACAGGCTAGTGTTGCCATTACCTTAACTTGCAGATCCTTTAAGTATTTAATCTAGTATCCGGGAGTTAACAATCCCAACAGACCCGTAAGCTCAGAAAAAACACATAAAACACATATCAATGTAATTCTTAAAACTATGTAGTGCTTTATATCACAGCATTTGCAAGAATTCTACAGTGATAAAGGTTAGTTTATCAGTAATACAGAACTTGTAAGTATCATGTATTACCTCTTTACTCAGATTGCCCCTTTGACCACACTAAACAGTGTCTTTCCTTGATACTTGCAGCCTTTAACTGTATCTGTACACAAGTCATTTTTTGGTCAGTCATGGATGGGTTGGAAGGGACCTCGAAAGATCATCTAGTCCAACCTCCCTGCCAGAGCAGGACCACCTAGAGTAGGTCACACAGGAACGCATCCAGTAAGGTTTTGAATGTCTCCAGAGAAGGAGACCCCACAGCCTCTCTGGGCAGCCTGTTCCAGTGCTCTGTCACCCTCACAGTGAAACAGTTTTTCCTTATGTTAATGTGGAACCTCCTGTGTCCCAGCTTGCACCCGCTGCCCCTTGTCCTATCATTGGCCATCACTGAAATGAGCCCGGCTCCATCCTCCTGACACTCGCCCTTTACATATTTATAAACACTGATGAGGTCACCCCTCAGTCTCCTCTTCTGCAAACTAGAGACCCAGCTCCCGCAGCCTCCCATTATAAGGGAGATGCTCCACCCCCTTAATCCTCCTTGTGGCTCTGCACTGGACTCTTTCAGGCAGTTCCCTGTCCTTCTTGAGCTGAGGGGCCCAGAACTGGACACAATAATCACAATGTTCTAAGATAATCTCTGTCAAATGAAGCAAGCCCAAATTTCAGTCTCTGGCAACAAATAAGGAAATGTGTCCTGTCCCATCCATCCATCCCCCTCCCTGTCTCCCCCAGTTCATGAAAATCAAACTTCTGCAGCAGGCAAGACGAATCCAATCACCACCTTTTCTGTCGTCTTTTTTCCCTTAGTTAGAGGATGTGGAAAACTTCAATGGTATGAGTGCTTTGGGCAAAATATAAATGGTTTATCTTAAAAAAAAACACATTCAAGAAATGCACAGGTAAGGAATCTGGGCTTGAAAAGTGTCACTTCAAAATGTCATCGGTCTTAAAGGTTGTGAGATAGAAACTACAGGAGGTGAGGGGTTTACAAAGCAAATAATCTCAGGTGATCCCTTATGCAGTCAGTGTACAGGGGGACTTTTAATCAGTTCAAAGGTGGCTCGCTATTTTTATATAAATAAGTCATTTTCATTTCCAGCTAGCTGAGTGCTCCTGCTGCTGGGCACTGAAGGAATCTCAGCAAGGGTACAGATGTTGAGAACCATGCTAAGATAACTTCGAATGATTTAACGTCTGTACTGTAAGAGAAGTTAATTTATCATATGAGAATGAATTCAGAAAAGAACTTCTTACTTCTGCTAATAAAATATCTTCTTGCTAGAAACCTAGTTTAGGTTTTTCATGCAGGCAGCAATTTTTATTAATCTCTACCATTTGACTGACACACATTTCAATTTTCAGACGATTTTTCTACAGTGCTGGAACAGTACATTAGCTGAAAAATACACTCTGGAATGTAAGTGTAAAGTATGCATCCATTATGCAGCAGCATCAAGGCAGAATTAGGCTGCACTTTGAGACAAGATATAGTATCTGTCGCTCCTGTGAATGAGCCTTGATTAAATTAAATTCCCTACAGGGACAAAGGTTCAAAAGTTCCTGGTTTAATAAAACATATGGCAGAAAACGTACAAAATAGTAGAGTATGTGAAGTTTTAGCAAAGTAAATGGATCTATTTCCCAAGTACATGCATTTTCTCTGAACACAGCTATTCCTTGTCAAAATACTTTTTTCTTAAATAACTCAGTGTTTGCACTGTTCAAAGAATGTGTGTGAAATATCCCACAGTGGGTATAGGTATAGCTCTGTGTATGCTTTGAAAGAGGAACAGAAATTCCAAGAAAACATGCTGCAAACTAGAAACTCTGAGGTCTTTCATTTAACTAAAATATATGAAAAAAAGATATATAAGCTATATATTATTCATTTTGCTACCCAGTCTAACATGTTATAACTGTACTCACATTTTGAGCCTTTAGAGACCTCTTTTATCCTCTCTTAATTCTTTCATAGATAATGTTCAGAAGAAAAGCTGAACAATTGGTAGGATGATGAGAGGCAATGATCAGATTTCAGCCTATGGTTTTTGTATGAGCATTTAATAGTATTGAGCAAATAAAAAAACAGTTGGTCCTGGAACAGGTGAAAAACATGGAGGATGGCCTACTGCTCACAGTACTGACAATTCTCATGCTACAATCGTTGGATGCATAAACGGAAGTGGATGACACAGGTCTGTGTTTTCAACCATCTTACCTAAAACTGCTGGCCCATTGTAGTGCCTGTTAAACTTTTCCTGATTTTCCCAGAGTGAAGACTCAAACTGTTTGATAATGCCTTCTGGGGAAAAAAAAAAAAAAAATCTTTCTACAATTATTTTGATAAAAGAAATAGCACTGCAAGCTATGCACGGTTCCCACTGACTGCTTTTTGAACAACTTCACATATCTGGGTTTAGAGTAAAGTGGTTCAAGGAAAAAAAAAGTTTTTACTCATTCTTGCCAAGTGACGAAAGAAACACCCCAGAACAGTAACAACAACAAAGAAACAAGATCCTTCCACAGGCTTGTACTGAGAGAGGACAACTCAAAACACAAGAACTGAGTGGATGATTTTACACGCCTTTTTAAAGTACATTTTCACAATTCTTTTTCCTTTCCACAAGCACAAGAGTGCAACTTCAAAGGAAAGGATAAACACAGCAGATGCATCTTCTTCTTCAGAAAAGAAGAGTATAACTGATCACCATGTCCACTGCAAATACTGTCAGGATGCTGTCAGGTCTTAATTGTCCACACCAGCCCCACCTGGGACCCCCACCCCAATTTCCCCTGCCCTGGTTCTCTGAGAGGGCTTCCCAGATGGACCTCAGGTTCACGTCATCACCTTGTCTCCAATCCTGTCTTCAGCCTTATCTCCCGTTTCATCTTCTGCTGCCCTTGGATGGTCCTGGCCCTGGTTCATTCCCACTCTTGTGTCTGGGGATGCTGACAGATGCTGTTACCAGCTCCCAGCTCTGCTGGCCCTGCTTACCTGCTGCGTGCGAGGCTGCACCCTGGTTCGCGAGGGCGCTGCCCATGCTGGTTCCACTCTTGGCTCCTGGCTCATTGTTTCTTGGATGTCACTGTTCCTTGATAAACAGGATAAAAGTTTATTGAAATTGCAGCAAGATAAATTCAGGATAACCATTAAGAAAACATCCCAAATGCAACCTGTCCTTGAGGTCCTTTCCAGTCCTAATTTCCATGAACCTGTGAGATGCCTGCAACAGCCAATGACTGAAATTAAATTCACTGGTTCTAAAACTAAGATTTTTTTTTTTTCTCTGGCATCGCTCCAGGGTATATTTGCATGGTTCTTCACAATTACAGCTGACACCTCCTCTTCAAAACTCAGTAGAATTACTGCTCTGTTACAAACCTGTAACTGATCTTATCACAGAATTTCAGTTAGATGTCAACCTTGGCACCACTGGTGGTTCCAGTAACCCAGCAGCTTTGCTTTAGCTTTTCTCATGTAGAAGGACAACTGAATCTGCAGATAATCTGCTCTCAATGCCAGTAAATGCATCCTGAGACTTTTCTATCTGCCACTAAGGTATATTATGACCATCTTCAGAACAAGTAGCCTGGATAAGCCCATATGGGATTCTTAAAATATCTGTAACATCCCAGAGTAACAGATTTTGCTATTTTGCAAAATACCACGGCAAGCTTTCCTGTACAATACATTTTGTATGAGGCATGAATGAATTATCTTGATACTGAGATGCCCAGCTGGGGTGTCTCAGGCCGCAGCTTGTGTGACACAGCACCATGGCATCAACGTGACGGCTGCCTCTGGACAAACGTGTTAAATTAAAATAATCATGAGCACAAACTGGAAAATAAATGAGTTAGCTTTGTATTTGCAATGGAAATCAACCAGGGTACACGAGAGCTTTCGCTTTGATGTTCTAACGTATTTGTATAATAGCTGTTTTGATGTTTGCCTGAGACATGCCTCCAGATTCTTCCAGTCATGCATTAGGAAGGTGAATGCAAAGTGTAACAGCTGCCTCTTTCTTTCTCCTCCCTCACTTGACTGTTAAGTCTTTCATCATGTATTAACACAATGAAAGTGACCCAAAAGATATATTACTTCAATTAAAGCCATCATGTAAAGGCGGTATGATGGAGTAGGAGATAAGAATTACAGGTATGGTCAGAGGAACTGTTTTGGTTACAGCCGAGCTGAATAGGTATTTTATTGAGACACACACCACCACCACCACCCCCCCCCGCCTGCTGCCACAGAGCTGCTTATCCTCACCTTTATTTGCTGCCTCTGCCAGAGATCCATGACATTGGGTTTGGGCTCCGTTTGTTTGTTTCGTCTTGAATAAGCTGAGTTATGTAGGCTCTAAATCAGTTCTGAGAAATAACTCAACTGAAAAAAACTCTTTATAAGAAAAGGGTTGTTTCAAGCTGGCTCGGTCTATAGGTTAAAGATCAACCAGGCAAACAAATGAACAGTACCGAGAGATGAAAACTCTACCGGGCTTGTGGTGTTGTTCATTGCCCTGAATCTCCTGCTTACAGCACAGCTCTTGTCACCATTCCATATGGCAAAAAGCACTAGCTAAACTACAGAAATGAGATTACATTTACGGCACCCTGTTCGGTGTCTTATTCTCAAATGACTGGAAGAACTGCCTAAATTAGTTTTAGGGCACCGTAAAAAAGGTGAGCTTTACTATCAGTGTGGGTTTTTTCCCAACCAGGAAGTTCAATCAGACTGTTGTTAAATGAAGATTTTTATGAAGTGGCTTTAGATGATGTTTATTATCAGGAATTATATAGCTCCCATTTTAGCATCTCCACTGTGTAGCGACATGCTTTTATACTTGTCAAGAAAAATCTTTCTCATTTAAAAAAATATCTGAAGAACTAACCCATCTCTAATTATTAGAGTTCTACGCTCTTCATCCTATTGCCTGCCTTCCATGTCTTGTTTGATTGCTTTTTCTGTAGCATTCATAAATAATTTAAACTGTTGATGATTTTCCTTAAAGTATGACATCTATCAAAGAGCTTAAGAGAATGGCAAAGATAAAATAGCACAGTATAGTTTCCCATCCAGAGGAGAAATAAAAAATTCCAATTCCTGAAGATGCATGCCCCCTAGGATAGATTTTTCATTATTATTACCTTCTTCTACTGTCTGACTGCCTTTCTGTTCTTTTTAAACAGTACTCAGGTTAGATCATTCCTGCTCATAAGCAAGGCAATGCTTGGATTTTCCCTCACGTTTTGTATTTTGGCATTTGTAGAAATACAAAGTGCCAGAAGGTCTTCTTGCTAAATTTTTGCCATTAAACTGAAAGGAAGAAAGAGGTGATCTCCTAGCCTACTTTCCTGTCAAAGCAAAAAACTCTTGTAAGGTATGACTTTGGCTGTCATAAAAATGAGTGTGATTCTTTTAAGTTTCCCAAGGAGGGCACTTTCTTACCATTGTCCTGCTACACACACATGTGTATGCACAAATCCACAGCCTCACTTTCCACTTCATCATATGAATACCCTGCTGATGCTCCCTAGCTTGGGTATGAGGGTTTTTTTTCAGAGCAACATATAAATATTTCTAGCTTGGCCTTTGAAGACAGTCTGTTTATTAAATGGTGTTGCTTCTTTCCTTTGTTATGATTATACTGAACTAGGTCCTTTCTTGCGACTGACTGTATCTCTGAACAAGAGGAGCTAATCTGTGTTAGACCAGCAAGAGTTACACTGGCTGGTAAATCTCATCACACAATTCCAGCCACTGCGCACTAATGAGGGAGGACAAGAGTTAGGAGATTCGTAAACTCAACAAACACACTGTAGTCTTAGATTAGCTGTGAAAATTTAATCTGCTCAGCCAAACACTACGTAACTTTTTGAGAAGATCACCAGCTTGTTGGAAAAAGAAATGCTCATGAAATGGTCTTCTGCAAGGTGTTCATCTCAGACCTACACTACCGTTTAACTTTCAAAAAACTAGCACTATCAGAATGAGTGTAGCCTCTATCAGTTGCTACCATCTCAGGGGAGAAAAGGTTGTGAAGCTATGCAAGAAGACTGGGCACACCAGCAAGCTGTCTCTAATACTGGAAGTTAGGGATAAAAATCTGAATTCAGGTGGCAGGCAGTATACGCAGGTCAATGTGAGAAAAAGGACTTGGACTTTCAATGTCAAGACTATGGGTAAGGTTTTAGAAGAAAGGATCCTCTTTTGGAACTACGTAGATCCAGTGTTATGAAAGGACATTTTTTTTTTTTTTTTTTTTTTTTTTTTTTGGTCAGAAGGCTGAAAATTGACAGACAGTATAATCATCCTGTGAGTAGGCAGGCAACCTCACTCCACCGTCCTCAGAAAGAGAGATTACTCAGTAGGTGATGTGAGGTTTTTGTTCGTTTTCTTTTGTTTTCTCTACACCAACGATGAGATCACTGTTGAATGCCATGCCCATTTCTGACAGCAGTGCTCCAGAAAAGATGCTGAAAAATTTGAGAAGGCCTCAGAGAAGAGCACTGAGAACGACTGTGAATCTGGAAAGGTCCAAGAAAGAAAGAAAAAATGTGTCAGTGAGTGTATGCTGAGCTTGCACAGAGAAAACTTTGTTGACGTTGCATACAGATAGACAAAATCAAGGGTTTGTTTTGCTTGTCTTTACAGGAAGAAAAGCAGCTTACTCAGGATACCCCACACCAAGCAGAAGTTAAGTCTTTTTCAGTACCGGATGTTACCTCAAATGGAAACTGTGGTTTTGTGAAGAAGTAACTGGAGTGAGACCCAGAGGGGCATATTCTGCAGAGGATCGAAGGCCAGGGCTTCACTGCAGCCTGAACGGGTGGCTCAGGATAGCTCACGCATGTCACTGACTGGGTACAGGAGGATACCCAGGGCTTGCCTCTGTGCTGCAGCAATACTGACAGGATGCCTGTTCCTCAGACGTGGGCCAGGGCCACACACAGGCAAGAGTGTAGTGGGCGACCTCAGGCTGCTCCAGCCACAAGAAAAGGCTTCAGCTCTGTCTTTATTGCCCTCTTCCTCACCCTTCCCTGCCCAGCTACTGGCAGTGCTTGCCCCCAGCCGCTTCACTGGCAAGAAGCTGCAGCACCGCTTCAGGAGGGTGGTGAGTAATGGCAGTCCCGTGCCAGGGTGGCAGGGCATGGACTGGGCTGTTGCTCTCTTCTTCCTTCGGGTTCGGGCTGTTTTCACCTGAAACGTGCTGATCAACAATCATGTTCGCGCTTACAATCTGTAAGACTGGCTGTAAATGTGTGATTCCTGTTTGACTTACAAAAGCCTTACACCTGTGGTAGGAAGGAAAGCATTTCCTCCACCTCTGGAACAGGTGGATTGACTTAATGGCATTAACTGTAAATGTATTTGACTCTCAAGGGAGTCCGCCTTCAAAATGCTACGGTGGGTGACAGGTAGGTGAACGCTTCCCAACAAGCCCCACCCGTATGCTCGGTTGAACGGGCAGCGGCCCTCCTCTCCATGGGCGAGCCTTGAACTGTACTGGCTGGGCCAGAGGGGCAGCGGTCCCAGCGCAACCAGCCGCTTAGCGCCGCGGCCTCCCTGCTCCACCAAGAACAGTGTAATTTGACTGTCCTGGATTTCCTCTAAGCGTGCTTTCCTACGCACGGCCTTTCCCCACGGCTGTAACCCTGCTCACCGCGGCCGGGCCCTACCCTTAGCCGGCAGGCCGGCCCGGGGAGGCGTCCCGCGGCCCGGGGAGGCTGCGGCCAGGCGGGACGCCTCGTCCGGGTGCGGAGCAGGGTTTCTCGGGGGAGCAAGGAGCAGCCGGAGAGGGTGGTGGGGACGCCCTTCCCTCCGCCGAGCGTGCCGGGGTGCCCCGTGGCGACGCCGTCACCACACGGCGGCTCCCAGCGCAGCCGGCAGCAGAGCCACCTCTGCGGCGCGGAGCGGCGGCGGGGACGGTACTAGCGGAGCGGCCTCCGCCGCCAGCAGCAGCGCCACCCGCCGGCCCGTGGCCGCTCCGCCCGGTCCCGCCGCCTCCCTCCGCTCCGCCCGGCCCCGCTGCCACCGCCGGCGGGGCGGTGCCCGCGGCGCGACCGGCAGGTGGCGGTGCCCGCGGCGCGACCGGCAGGTGGCGCCGCCGCGCCGCGGCGTGGGCTGTGCCCGGGGCAGGGTCAGGGACCGGAGGGGCCCGGTGGGGTGCCAGCCGCCGCCAGTGCCCGTGGAGCTGCCCGGCGCGGAGGCATGCCCGCTGGCCGGGTGTTGGGGGGGGGCGCCTCCCGCCCGCCGGGGCTAAGGTGGCCGCCATTTCCTCTCCCGCGCCTGCGGGGAGGGCCGCGATGGGCGGCGGGGCTGGGGCGGCACCGGGGAGGGAGGAGGGGTGCGGAGGTGCCCTTGGCCGCGGGGCTGGGCTGTAGCGGTGTCGGCCGTCGGTGCGGAACCGTGGGTGGGGAGGGAAGCCGGTCGCGCCCTGGTGGGGACGTGGAGGAGAGCTCCTGGGCGGGGGGGAAAGGCTGCCCGTCCTGCCGCCCCTCCGGCCTCGCCTGCTGGGAGCCCGGCACTGCCATGGAGCGTGCGTTTGGAACTGGGTACAATTAAAAAAAATAAAGTTAGGTATAATTAGGAGCACCTATGTTAGAGCCCCTGCCGTGACTCCATGGGAGACCGTGCAGGCCACTGAAGGCCCCAGAGATCTCAGCGAGAGTTGGGAGAGAAGAAATTGCAAGTAGTCTTTTCAGAAGTGTTCCCTGCCCTAGCAATGAAATCCAAATGAACAACCACGACTGGAATAAAACAAAATCCAAAACCACCACCACCAAAATAAGTCTGCCACCCCCTCAAAATTTAGCTGGTTTGAGGTTACTGCGAAGCCCAAGGTGAGACCTGAACAAGAATGGAGGTGAACCTGGGCAGAACATGGTCTGAGGTGGGGATGTGGCCTAGACAGTGTCCGTAGTCTCAGGGAAGCAAATCAAATGCCTGGTGAGTGTGGCGGGACCTGGAGCGGGGTGTAAGGGAGGCAGCTGTGCCGTTCACTTCCTTTTCTGGAGGAACCGCAATGTTTGATCCGTGCTTTGCCTCTGGTGTAATAAACACCTCGGAGGGTAAGGCATCCCTCCAGCTGGGCCCTGCTAAAGCCCTGCCTGGGAGAAACAGCGTGGCCAGTGTTAGCTCATTTGTATCGCTGTGGAAAGGTTGAGATTGGGGACATTTTTATTTTCCTCAGAAAGAGAAGCAGACTTTTGACCTGCAGTGAAAGAATTTGAATCAAAACTTGACTGTAGGAAATATCAAGAAAAATGGACCTTCTGGCATCTGGGTGGTCAACAGAGATGACGGAGCACTTTTCTGGCTGGATTATAATTGATTATCTTTTGGATATCTAAGGTGTAGAAGTAAGTCACTAAAATGTAGGTGGGCATTGTCATTCGAAGTTAAGCTTTAGTCAGATGGTTACTGACCTATAATTATTTTTTAAAATATTCAAAAGATTGAACATGTCAGATTTGTGAGGCAATACTCTGGCAATACCATATACTCTTATGCTATGGGCCATTAGAATACTGCCTCGGGGAGATGCAGATGTAGAGAACTAGTTTGTGTAAACTCTTTACATTAGTGTATTTAGCTGGATTAGGTCTTTTAAACAAATCTCAGACTCAAGTTTTAAATTAAGATACTGAGCAGTCCTGCTGAAGTTGAGGAAATTAAAAATTTGATTTGAAAGTTATATCTATTAAATCAGGACCAGTGTCTATGTTCAGACACTTTGCAGCATTTGTTCTTTTGAATGTGGGTAGAAAACACCTATTTTTTACCTTCTTCAGGTTTTCCCAATGTACCCGTAACTACAGCATGACTGGTCAGCCTGCCAAAGCGCATGAAGAAAATCATAAGGCTGCTACCATGCGACACAGTTCTCCAGCTTGAACTTGGACATCTGTTGGCCTTAACAAAGTTCTGTTCAATATAACTGGAGGTTTGAAAGAGGCAGAAATATTAATAATTTATTATTAATCTGTTACTGGTTGCGAGGAAAGCAAGCTCTAAAAATGAAGGCAAGCCATGGTGCTTGTCTCAGGGATTTTGTTACTCAAGCTGAGATAGCAACAAAGCACTTTGAAGGTTAACTATGGACCATATGATGACAGCAACAGGTGAGATGTAGTAATCATGTAATCACCATAGATACGTTATAGACTTAGGTTTTCTAAGGTACATATTTAAAAGATGAAGGGAGATACTGCAAAACCTATGAAGTGGTGAGAGAGAAAGCATGAAGAAAAACTCACCTAATGAGCAGTTAGAAGTGACTCGAGTCAGTGAAATACTGTTCTGCTTGTCTAGCACAGTACATGTTATTTTAGCATCCGAAGGAATTCAGCTGTCAGAACCAGCGTATGAAATACCGATTAAAAAACTAAACCAAAGCATTCACACTTTCTGTTGTTAAGGTGAACGTATGCTGATTTTTAGTGACAACTAAAAATTATCATATGATCTTGATGGTTTATATGTCATTCTAGCCCCTTATTGTTGACCACAAATGTGAATTCAGAAGAGAATTTTACAGTCAGTTTTCCTATGATGAGGGAAGTCTTGTCAGATGTTAGATGGAGCCTGACTAATAAAGGAAGTACTTTCAGGCTCTGCTAGAAAGATCAGAAATTATTCTTGGTTTGCATCTTAATAAGAAATCATTGACAGCGTAAAGAGTTCCTTTGATTATTGAAATATGACATGGATATTGAAACCTTTTACAGGTAAGGACATGTTGATACAAAAGTGGCACAGAGAGGAAAAAGTCATTGCACTTTTCTTTCTTTACTGTTTCCTCTTCACACTGTCTCAGCAAATCAAATTAAGGGCCTCCAGCATCCTCACTAAATTCACTGGTCGGGAGCTGAGAAACATTATTAAGTGCTTGCATTTGCTGCTTGAAATATGGCAAGAAGCAAAGATGTGTAAGACACCAGTGAAGAGCAATTTTAGGCCTGGTACTTTCAAGCTCAACTTTTTGTATACTATATATTACATGTCATTGCGAGTCCTTCTTCCATATCCTTATTGTCACCTGCAGAAGAGAAGGAGACATACAGCACAGGCAGAGTGCAATAAATAATAAAAGGAACACAACTCAAATATAGGAGGAGGCAGAGTAATAATGAGATTTTAGAGAATGTTCTTTATCTTGAGTACTTCTTAAAACTGAAGTTAACGGTAACTGTAAACTAGCTGCTATTTCCTTCACTAGCTTAGAAGTCACTAAACCTTAACACTGTCAGTTGTCAGCCAGAGTATGGCATAAAAAAAAATTATCTGTCACTGAGGCCCTATGCACGTATTATGTACTGTGGATAATGTTAGTAAGAGGGTAGTCATACCATACTCTCACATGATGTAATTAATACAGAGTAAATTGCTCCGAAATTTAACACCAGCCGGAGTGTAGTAATTGTGGAATTGTCCCAAATCTCAAAGAATGTGTGAGTGGATGGTGTTAATAGCCTGATTATGTAGCAGCAAGGGTTTAAATATAGATTTTGAGGCATATAATTTGATTCATCAACGGGCATCTAATTTGACAGCAGGCACCTCGTAGTGAAAGCTGACTTTTTGGAAGAGCTGTGGAACTGGCCAGGTTTTATTTCAGGGAGCATGAGACCTGTTGGATGCTGCAAGTATTCACGTCTGGTCTGCAGGACTCTGAGAGCATTTGCAGGCATCCTGATTCACCAGAATGTCTCTACTGCTGCTCTTGCTTTATTTTAGGGTTTAGTGTTTTAGGAACAAGTTCTACGTTGTTTATACCACGACCGCGTCTACAGCCCATACCAAGATTTGTATCAGATGTTACAGAGTCGCTTTTTAGAAATCTGAGATATCAGAAGTTTATGCTTCAGAGGAATGGCAGGTACTCAGCACTTGCAAAAATCATATGCAGAAACTTCATTAACCTTATGTGAGGTATGTTAAATGACCTGTGTTAGAACAGAAAAATAGTAAGCAGTAGTTGTGTGCTAAGTTTTTACTGCACAAGAAAAACTGCAATCATACTGGAATGCAGAAGGAATCTCAGAAGATGATTCTCAAGAAGTTTTGTGTTTCTTAAAATTTTCTTTTCCAGTTATTAATAATGTCTGATTTGGAAGGTTGTCATTTTTTCTAATATAATTTGTGCTCAATAGCAGTGCCCTAATTCTTGAGAGAGATTCTTAGAGTACAGTTGTGCTTAATGCTATAGAAACACAACAATGTGGCAATTATTCTTTCAGAGTTGGGCTGGAGAGCTGGGAAGAATTTTTAGATACCCCATGACTTACAAATAGTTCTGAGTTCTCTTAGATTTAAAAACAAGGTATCATCTGATAGCTGCACAATAAACTAAATTATTCTAACACCAGGAATCAGTCAGACATAATTTAAAAATATAAGGAGGCTGTATATATGCAAATACCATACGAGAAATTTCATAACAATCCCTTCAAAAAATGTAATTCGCAACTTGAAAGACTGAATAATCCGATTTTCTTAGAAGTGTATTTCAAATGCTTCTTGATTTCAGCAGTTGATACCTCCTAATTTGAGGGACCTTTTCAAGCCTGGACTAATCCCCATTTTCTTTTTAAAACAAGAGACAAGTGTAGGAGTTGTCACTGTGAAGATGCATTACCATCTCAAAAACTGTTGTGAAAAATTACTCAGAAATAATAAATGGGAGTTATTAATACTTCAACTAGCTTTAATTTAGCCATTGAGGTATCAGAAGTGGCAATACATGAGTTTGATGTAGAGTAATTGACTCTCAGCTGGTAAACTGGTTAAGACTCAGTTCCTTGCTGCCATGGATAGCCTTCTAATACAAAGTTTTAACACTTGGCCAGCCAGCTTCAGATTAACTTGGCTGTCTCTTTATAGTGCTGCACTGGCTATGTTGTGTTTGTGCGATAACTGCTGTGACTTGCTGGCTTAAAATGGTTTCTGAATCCCCTTCTTTTCTTTCTCCCTCATTCCAAAATGATAGTAATAAATGCTCATCCATATAATAAGATGTATTTTTCTTTTAGGAGGGTAGAATTTAATTTCTGTAGTCCAAGTCCATCTTGTATAAAAGTTCAATTCCCATAAGTTAAAGCCCTGCCTCCCTTTCAGATGACTTGAGAGATTCAGATGTTTCATCCTTGAGATCACCACCTTGAGCCTCAACACTGAAGATATCTAAATACAGCAGATGGATTTCTTACCGTACCAGATGAAGTAGAACAAGCTAAGTATGGTACCAAGATAGAGACCTTTAAGACATGTCTTTTACGTCAAATGACCCTTAACATTATACTCAATAATAGTCATTCCTTGATTATCACTATCAAGAGTGTTACTCTACTGCAGTACGTAGTGGTTCCTATTCCATATGCTTAGAAAATAGTTCCAAAGACAGACATTCACGGGAAAAATGTCCAGATTTTTATTGCTGCGCTGACTGTGCTGAGTAAGCTGTAGTTTCTGGCTTACATTGACAGCATTGTGAAAACTGATGACAGAGGAAATAATAACAGATTCATTAAAAAATTATTCCTGAAATAGCTGAAATCTATACATTTGTCAGACAATATGTATCTAAATATTTGGTTTAAGGAAAGTTAACATTTTGAGCAACTGTATGGAAGGGCAGGCTACAGATCTGTCTGAAAAGTGAATGGACCAATCTTAACTGTACTATTTGGGTAGTATGATACCTATCATGTTCTCTCAGTGCTTGTCTGCTGTTTTTAAATTCTTCATATATCATTTTCCTTTTCCTTTCTGTAGGAATGAGGGAAAAACTGCATATATGTGTATTATGTGTGTGTCTAGAACAGCTTAGTAGAAACCTTAATGAAGGGACTGAGATTATAGTAAGAGATTCCTACTATCTTTGAATGTGATGAGATTTATAATATCTGCTCTTGCAGAAAAGGCTTTCAAAGTATGAATCCAATTCTTGAAAAAGTTCAGTTTCCTGTCATGAGCCTTCCTGTAGGAAGGATGCATTAATGTATTTGTAGCTTTCTCTGAATTCAGAAGACAGCTTATAGATACAGAACTATTTACAGTTATTTATAAAGATTTAAAATAATGTTGTATGGGTTGGAGAAGGGAATAATCACAAAACGGTAGGGGTTGGAAGGGAGATAATCTAGTAAAACCCCCTGCTAAAGCAGGTTCACGTAGAGCAGGTTGCACAGGATTGCATCCAGGTGGGTTTTGAATATCTCCAGAGAAGAAGACACCACAGCCTCCCTGGGCAGCCTGTTCCAGTGCTCTGTCACCTTCGGAGTAAAGAAGTTTTTCCTCAGGCTAGATTCCTAAGGCTAGATCTTAAATAGTTTTGTATATACATTGATTCCTTTTACTTGCATCAAAGTGGAAATATGGAGTTGCATGAGCCTTAATTATACCTATTAATTGTATTTCTCAAAATAAGTAAGAATTTAATTGCTGTTTAAGAAATTCTTGTGGCAATTTGTAATATCTGCTGTAGCGCTTGTAGACATGGTTTAGTGAGCATGGTGTATTGGGTCAATGATTGGACTTGATGATCTTAGAGGTCTTTTCCAACCTAATGATTCTTTGATTCTCTGCAGTATTTTTTCTGTAGGTGCATTACATTAGTGGATAAATTACTTTTAAAAATCAAGTTTACTGAGAAATTAATATTTTATTTCTTCAATGTGTTTATTGAAGTACACAGGTCTGTATTGTGTCTGTTGAACCTGTTGGTTTAGGTCTCTGACCAGCTCCCCAGTCTTTGACCTGGCAGGTGCTGCCTGTGCTAATATAACCCCACGGTCGTGATCCTGGTGAGCAGCATCCATCAGCGCAAGTCCTTGGAAATGTGCTGCTAAGTCTCTTGCTAGAGCTGTGTGTCAGGTGGGCTCTAACAGGAGCCATGCTTGGTGTCACCTACAAATACAGGACACGTAGACGCTTATGGGATCAGTGCTGTGTAACCCAGGGTAGTACACAGCCCAGCGCAGGGAGAAGAGGTTCTTGCAGAGAGTCTACCCTATGTTGTTTAATAACCTGGATAGTAATCTTGCTTGCTTGTGGGTCTTTTGCACTCAGAGGTGGGAATTTGGACTTCTAGGTTGTTAATGATAATCCTAATTATACAAGAAGATATTAGCAGTTAGAATGCTAGGTTTCAGGAGTTTTGATTTAGTTTTTTTTCCATACATACTGAATGGCTATGATCTTACGTGGCTGAAAAAACTGAGCATTTGGGCCATAAATTTCTAGTCTATTCATTTCTTTAAAGATTAACCTGAACTATCTGGGGATGAATTGCCCTGACTGAATTGTGTGAAGCCAGAACCTGCAATGTCTCTTTTTATCCTGAAGGCTGATTCTAACTCCAGGCAGTTCCAGGCACCTGGTTTCAGTGCTGCAAAGTAGACTGCTAATCTCTCACTGTTCCTAGTAAAGAGCTTGGTGCCCTGGACTAAAAAGACTAGTGCTCCTGCAGAAGTCTCTCTGTTGTCACTTTGTAGCAATATCTTGCTGGCTAGTTACCATTTCTGAAGCACGAGTGATATACATCCTTCTTAAGAAACCTTGACACAACTCCACAATTTAAAAAACAAGGGGAGTACATTTATAAAACCTTTAAAAACTCTTGCATTTGATGTATTTTTCTACACCATGCTATATCTTTAAACAAAAAGGTAAATACTGTCTTTCTCAATTTTAACACCATGGTTACAGAGGAACCTGTCAACTGATGTTCTCTGCCCTCTCTCCCTTTCTAAGTTTGCAAATCTGTTCATTTTAGGAGAGGGAGAGGACAGAAGAGAAAATGACAGAAGAGAGAAGATGTATCTGCAATGTCTAACTGCTGGCAAATAAACATATCTCATTGATTTCTCTATATGCCGTATTTCAACAAGAAAGTCATATTTTTCAGGTGACTACTTTTTTGCTGTGTGTTAATCACAAAAGTTATTGTTGCATAGGCAGTGAAGGCCCAGCCTTGCCGTTGCCCTTTGCTTACAGGGGAGTCTACACAAATGGCAGGATTAGACATGGCTGATCTCAAATCTTGTTCTGCGGTGGCTCTGAGTCGTAACATCACCACCAACTTCAGAGGGCAATGTGTAGGACTACTGGCACTGGCTGACTTTGCCTGTGAGTAAGCTGAAAATGTTATCAGCGTGTCCAGTTCCATTCTTCCTTGTTTTATTTGCATGGGCTTTCTCCACAGCCTTCTTTTATAACCTTGAATCTTGTAGTACTTCAGAAATCTGTAACATATACTCTATGTTGCGTATGAAAATCTGTTAGCTTCTTCTAATTACAATAGCTCCTTGTTCTGCTGCCAAGAAAATAGCATCATCAGCTACTTGGATTATACAGAATATTATAGAATAAAGACAACAACAGAAATGCACTGTTATATTTCCTTCCTTATATCCCGCCTTGTGACAGGAATCCCTCCCCCTGCTAAGTTCATTTGTTAACAATAAACAAAGCTGCTTTCAACCACTGCCTCACTATAGCCTCCGTGGAGCGTAATACAGTAGAGCCATGACAGTATTCAAAAACTGGCTTACCATGAGTGTTTTGATGTTTTAGTAAACCTTATTTGACTTATAAACTCTTCTAAACAGAGATGATACCCTTTTCTTTTATCCACATAGAATGGGGCATCTACAATCCCAATAATAAAGAATAGTATAAATGGTATTCTTTAAGTAACTGTTTTATTGACATCAGCAGAGAACAATGTTCTCTGCAAGAGGTACAGTGTCACCGCAGAGACTCCAGAAGTGACCAGAGATTGTAGCTGACTCAGCCCAGGGATTCTGGGTTGCCTGTATCTTTCAAGTTTTTGCTGCTCAACATTTTTGGAAATTATGTAATGATATTTGGCTGAATCTGAAACTGATTTATTGGGAAACATTTTTTAAAACCTTAGAAATGTGTCTACTTTGCCCAAGGGAAATGCCTTGATGAAACGATAAGAACTTCACATTTCCTAGCTTTAGGTAACTAATTTTGGTCAACAAAATGAAGACCTTAATTTCCAAGGACTCCCTCTGTAGTCAACAGAAAGAAAGAGGATCTTGCAGGGGGTTCCTGACCAGAAGTCTAACTCAGATATTCTGTGCTGCCCTTCAGAGGAGGCTTGTGAGACAGATGAGAAAACTGTCTTAGATACCCTTGGCAGTATGGGAGGGGTGGACTTGCATTAGTGGTCCCAGTTTTTCAGTGCTGGAGGCTGGCTGCCAGGTCTGGGGCTCTCCTGGCAGGGTGCCATGCACAGATGCAGAGGGAGGTACCAGTGTTCACCTGCTATCATGCCTCAGAAGAGGTGGTGAGTTAGGACCATCTCGTGTGCCCAATACCTGACTTGTAGGCCACCAGTTCAGCCACCTACTCCTAGGAATATCAGTCCATCCTTTCTCTTCCCTTACAGGTTCTCTGTCATACCTGGCTTTTGTTTTTCAAGAATGTTGTAGGTGATGCATCTGACATTTTGGGGCAAGGTCTTGCTCATGCTTATGCCAGGCAAATTATATGACATTACATTCTGACTAATGCTTCATTCCACTTATGGCTGTCAGCCGTGGGTGATAGCATCTCTAGTCAGAAATCACCGACTGTGCCTTTGCACTTGAAGAGTGATCTCAGGAACACGCACAAGTACCGCAGGCCCTCTGACCTGCCACGTGCCGCCTCCACAGCTGGCTCACAGGCTGACCACGAGGAGCCCGGTCAGTGCTATCTGTGAGATGAGAGTTGCTCAGGCGTTTGAAGTTGTGGGTGCGCCTTCATCCATATTTGGGATTGTCTTCCCATCTTCACAGTTTTGGATCTAACCAAAACTGGCCTTCAGAGCGGTCACCAACAGGCTTCAAAGATAATGTATGCACGGACTGATTTACTTTAGACACTCCTTTACGTGGGCACTGACCTTCTGCGTTTTTGTGCTGGCAGTGTCTGTTAAGAAGTCCTGTAACTTGCTGTCCTCTTTTGCACTGCACTGCTATATCCTCTCCTTTAGTTAGTTTAAACTTATACTCAAACAGAATGCTTTAAGTACCTGGATCTTGAAAATCGTTGCAATATTCTTTAGTATTCATCATTCTCATCCGATAAAATTGCTCAGCTCTCCTACAGCAATTAAGACATAAAAAACTTCCCTGAATCTGAAACTTCGGTAGGTACAAAAGTCTGAAGGCTACTGGCTCTTCTGAGTGTAATGACCATGCTACTTTGGTTTTTGCTATCACTTTCTTTTTATTAACAGATACCATGGTTTTTTCGCATTTAGCCTGGCAGCCTAACGTTTAAAATAGGTGAGAATCCAATTTTTCTTACAGAACATTTCATTTATTTAAGGCTATTTGAAATGGCTTGTTTAATGAATGTATTGCAACTTAGCTGATGACCTCATCCTCTTTCTGTGCAATTATAGTTGTGCATAACAAAGAGAGGGCCATATGTATCCAAGGGAGACTGAATCACTTAAGCTGAAAATAAAGTCTGTCAAAACACTACATAAATGCTGTACATGCACCTTTTTTAACTGAGCCTGGTAAATTGAGAGTTTTCCAGTGTATTCTGAAAGTTTAATCCCTGGACCAAGTCAAAAAATAATCTGCCACTCCTCGAGGTAAAATACAAGTCACAAGTCAAACAAGTAGTCCTTTTAAGGAACAGTGAATATGTGTAAATTGATGATCATTTTATTGCTCCTTGATTCGACACATCTTGTGAATCTAGTGTATCAATTAAGAAATTTTCTGCATCAAGAACTTCACTGCTACCCTCATCACAGAGACGGAACGTAATGTGCTGAAGTACAGGCTGACATAAAGAGGGCTTGAGGTTTACAGCGCCAATCAGAGGTGTGCCTATATCCAAGAGTAGCTCTTACAGTACATTTGGCTTAGCATGTGCAAAAGACCTTCAATATTTCTATTTTGTACTGAGAGCTTTAAAAACCTCCTCTTACATTGAAAGGACTTGAAGGAAGGGGGAAGAGGCTTCTTCACTTAGTGATTCCTTTCAGTGGTTCACTACTCTGCAGTGGCTCTCTAAACTGCTATGGATTTTAACATTTACTTAAGCACAGCTGGGCATTTTTTTTTCGTGGCATTTTTCATTCAGATATAAATAACTACTATTATAGCTATATTATACAGCAGTATTAGCAAGAATATTTTTAAAGAAATAACTGCTGAAGCCATAAAAAAGTCTTGAACTAAGGCCTTCCTGAATGACTGCCATCATTTTTATGCTCCTATTCTGAGTGGGCATGAGGCTCTCTAGGAACCGTAAACTTACAGAAAGAAGTAGAAGGCTGTATGATGAATAGAGTAGATGGGATCTTTAGTGTAGCTTTAATTCAGAGATTACTTTTGTTAATGCAGTATAATTTCTGTCAAAATTGAAATACTTTGAAAATCTGCTCAAAGGAGAACTGATAAAGCATTAAAAAAGAGTCCAGGAAGGAACATTTTGACTATTTTTAGAAAATGTTAAAATGCTATTTTTATTTAAAACAATTCAAACAAAGTTGAACTCTGTATGAAATATATTGCAATTACAGAACAATAGAATTTATTAGGTTGAAATGGGAAAAATTTGGCAACATGGAGTAACCTATGAAACAGAAAATCCAGTTCCTAGCCAGGTCTGTTTAGTGACACTTTCTTAAATCTGTAAATACTTTTTGATTCATAGAATCATGAATCATAGTTCTGTAAATACTTTTGATTGATGGTTTTAAAGCGAGAGAAAATTCTTGAATGTCAACTCACAAATGCAACTGGTTTAAAATCTCCTGAGCCACCTGCTTGCTGCAGTGGGGATGGCTTGAACATCATGTGGAAACCCTGTTCCACATGTTCCTCAGAAAGGTCCCTCAGTGCTGAAGCTAGTCATGCCCTTCTCTAAAAGCTGGCTGAAGGTATTTTCCCAAGCTGTAGCTATTAATGGCTAATTATGCTATCTTTTACAAAGCATAAGACTCTCAATTACCTGAAGTGTAGGTTGCTGTTCATTTGCTGGCTGCTGACAACTTGTGAGCTCAGGCTGACCTCTGTATATTTTAAATTGGGTATTACCTTTGAAACAAAAAGAACATGTCAGATGAGCTGTAACCACATCTCATATGTCACCACGAAGTGCCATGCCGTAGGTCTCACTGGGAGCTGGACAGTGATGGCAGAAGAAAGCTGGGAAATTGTATTATTATAAAGAACACCTTCATAAGTGGAAAAAGTGTTGGCGGAGGCAGACGCTATTAGTGTGGAGGAAGCAGAGCCCATTCATTAGCTCTTGTTTCTGTGTGGGAAATTAAAACATGAAATAAAAAGGACTAGTTGCACTGTGCAACTCATTGCTGTGTAATGAGCACTGCACCATGCTTTAAATATATCAACCACTGAATATAACAACCATCTAGTGGCCAGATTTCTTTTTTCTCTGGGGATTTTGATCTATTTCCTGTAGAAGCAGATTTTTTTGTGTCACATCCATGCATTTCCCATCACTTTGTAAGCTGAAGAAATCCAGTCTGCCAAATCAATTAGCTAGAGTTCTCCTACGTAGGAGACCACGTAGGAGTGTGTAGACCTTAGAGGAGTGTTTGTCGCCAAATGAACGTGTCTGTGCTAGTTCAAAATGCCCTTCAAGCTATGTCTGAAATATTTCTCTATTCAAATGAGTTACTCCTTCTCGTGGGTGGAATGAAGAATCTTGTCCTTCATCTTAATTTATATACACTAGGTTCATGACAGAGTAACTTAGTCATATAAAGGAATGCAGATATCACCTCCTTTCTACACCATGCAAAACTGTTGTGAGCCAAGGAGTTGTACAGCTAACAGACTAGTAAAACCAGGCCTGTGATGTCTACCAAAACAATCAGGTTGCAAACTTTGCATAGTCAAGTTAAAAATCTAATTTAGCTATTTATATGGGTTCTTAATCATACATGTACAAGTTCGCATTAAAGTTAGAATTAATTACATCTCTCAACTCATCCATCTAAATGAACAATGCTTTACTGAATGTAGCTGTGTTTTTTATAAATTTCCTCCCATTATATAGCAACGGAATATTCCTATTTTACTTTGGCTTTTGTGCATGGGAGAGGCACTCTGAAAACTGGATATATCCAGTATTAATTAAACTATGTATCTCTGAAGGATAGCAGGACAATTCTTCTTTAGAGTTTTATAATGAGATTTGTCCATACATAAAAAACTTCAGCCATTCAACATTTTTACTTCAATTTTAGATCTATCTTTACACCTGTGAGAGTGAGCAACAATTGGCTCCTATATTTTACAACCTGGTACATATGAAAAATGAGCTTTTGTGAAACTAAGTTTTACAAATACTCAGAAAATGGGAAGAAAAAATGCACAGGGAAAAAGGAAATGGGGAACAAAACAGAAAGAAAATGATAAAGATTTTGGCATCTAATGAAAAGAGAGAGAGAGAAAAGCCTACAAAATATTAATCTGAACATGAAAGTCTTGCTGAATCCTAAAAATGACATGCAGTGTGTTAGATCATAATTTTCCTTCTCTGTTATGTCTCTCGCCCTATTAATCCCCCCGTATATACCCTATTTGATGTGTTCTCTCTGCACTCATCTTCTTTTCTAATACCCCATATGAGCTAGCAAACTTACCATGGTTCCCATAAAGCCCACAAAGCTGGGGTATCCATCCTTCGTGCCATGAGCAGTTCGCAGAGACTTCCCATCAGTCTAGCTATGGGAGCGCGGTGCAGCCCTCTCTCAGCACGCACGCTAGCTGCTGCGCGTGTCGGCACCGTGCTGTCCTGAGGCCGTGATGCTGCCTGCAGTTCCTGGGCCTCTCTGCACTGTGTAAACGTGCCCACTGTCTTTAATGATCTTGGCTGGTGGCTCTGACGCAGAACCGCAAAACTCGGAGGGATTCTTCTGCTCTCGGCTGTTTGCAGTAACTATGGAGAGGTTTCACCTCGGCCTTGGATTCAGCACAAGGCCACCAAACCCGAAGGTGTTGCGAAATAAATGTTCTGAATTCAATGAACCAGAATTTCTCTTCTGAATTATTCTGCTTGGAAATGGGAGAAGCCACAGGTTTATTTCTGTCATGCAGGTACTCTGTTATGCATAACACTTGCGCTTATACCTTAAACAAAGCCATTTACCTGCTCTTTCAGTCCAGGGACGAGGACAGAGACAGCCTGGAAAATTGCACTGAGGTTGTTCAAGGCACAACCCCCCCAGCTGTCCCATCTGTCCTGTCCTTCTGCAGCTGGCCTGGTGCGGTGGAGCACCTGCATGTGTCTCAGCGCAAAGTCTGCTGTCTTAACACAAACCAGCTTTTGTCAGCGCTTTAAAGAAAATTGCCGGACTTTGCAGCTGAGGCATGTATGCACAGCCCCAGCCGTCTGCTTTTCTGCGGGGATGTTCTCCTCTGGCAAACAACTGGTAACAAATTGTGGAGGGCCTAGAAGCAGGAGAAAGAAATAGTGTCTTAAACCACCAGTCATTTCTGTCATGAGTATCCAAAGACTTTTTTCCATGGTATTTCAGAAGTCAATCCTTAGCCCCATTTAAATAACTACAACATAAAGCTGTTTTACAAATATTCTCAACTGAAAGAAAAAATACGTGGTATGCAAGCACCGAAGATTACAAATAAATATTTTGCAAAACTGCCCGTAATTATGCAAAGTAAGTTTTATGCAAGGAGTGGCACCACCTAAATGGCAACATAATGTATGCACACATTCAGAAAAGAGTCTTCAAACAAAGTATTGCCACCATCCTGGAATAGCTTGAGTCTTCAATAACTAGTCTATCCTAGTAAATTGAATTCTTTAATGTTGGGAGTAGTTCTCTCATTTTTTACTAGTAACTGTATTCTTTCTACTGTTCAGTGTCAACACAGTAAAATGGCATTATAGGAGAAGGTAGAATTATTGCCAGTATGAACACCGCATGTGACAACATGACGGCAGATCTGCTGCAGCTTTCCTCATGGCAAAGTAAGAAATCCAATGTTTGATGGCTCAGATGTTACCAAAGCCGGTTTATAGCTAGAGTTTGTTAATTTCTCACTTTAAACTCAAACCCAAGCAGAAAGTTTTGTACTAGCAACAATTCCGATACTTACGGTTTTATAGAACCGTAGAATATCTAGAGTTGGAAGGGACCCATAAGGATCATCGAGTCCAACTCCCTGCTCCTCACAGGACTACCCAACTCTAAACAGTATGACTAAGGAGCGTCCTTCAGACACTCCTTGAACTCTGACAGCCTGGGTGGTGTGGGGAGCCTCTTCCAGTTTTCTCCCAATTACCCTTTTTTTCTGTGTTTCCTGCTAAGTAGAACTGGTCTTGTGGCATCGGGCTGCAGCACTTCACTGCAGACCCAAAGAAAACAGGGCTGTTCCAGCTATGGCAGTTAGCGTCTGCTGTCCCCTCCTGTGCCACGATGCATGTTCTTCAAGCGGCCTCTCCGGGGAGCTGGACTGAAGTTATAGCACTGTGGCTGATAGTGCGACTGCCTTGAAGAAGAGGAGGAGGATACAAGTTCATATAGGTTGCAAACCTGAAGCTCCCTTACCTAGTTGGTGCAGTGAGCTGGCTTCTAACTGCCTGCATTTTGAAAGCTTCCAGAAAGTCCACGAAAGTGGTATCTGATGTGGTGATGCTGCTGCAGTAATAGCTGCGTCAGAACCAGAAGGTGTTGCAACTTCCTAAGCAGTAATAATAGATGGGTTGATACCATCTGCTTCCTTACTTTGTCTTTTCCTGCTTTGTCATAAGAGTGTCTGTCTGGCAGGGTTAGAAAAGGGAAGACACTTAAGTTTTGAAAGATTTGCAATTGTAAGCAGCTGAGGAGGAAATGAGTTCTAAGTCTTGTCAGAGGCAGACTACTTAGCAGTGGAGCAGGCTGTGTGATGAGCTGTGGGTCCAAGCTCCACTACAGAGAAGGGAGAGTTTGAAAGGTAAGGGTCTCAGTTGGCCTTCAGTATTTCTCCTGCTCATCTGTGAAAGTCTTAGGTGTGTGCCTGTCAATAGAGCCGTATCATTCATGAATCTAAGTTTAGGTCACTAAAAATTGTAGCAGGCTTGAAGAAGAAAATTTGAATGGATCAGAAGAAACATCTATTCTGAGAAAATAGATGCCTTCATCTTGGACCTTTCCAGATGATTCCTCAAATGCATGACCACTTGTGCCAAAATTGATTCTACAGTCCGTACAACCTGGTCTTTAAGTATGAACCCTAGAGACAAAGTTTTCCTTCCACTGAATTTCCCTAGTGAAGATCGAAACTCTTGTCATTGCGTGAGTTAATAGATACACCCTTTGAATCGGGGAACCTTACACAAAGATGATGTTTAACTTGTGTATTACATTGATCCATGTGTCTTCTCTGTGGAGACCGGAGTCCCCTAGAATAGAAAATGGTTTGAGTTCTCTTTTATCATATATCTGAAAGAAAACAAACACCACCACAAAAAAACTCACACCGTGTAAGATGTGTTTACCTGAACTTCTCACCTTATTACAGATACACGTTTGGTAGGATGATGGGGAATTCTGTGTCTCTTGCCCTGTTCGTCCTGCTCTGTCACCATGTGCATGGAACTTGTATTTCCAGTACAGCATTGTGACTTCTCTTTGACAGGCCATGAAGGTGTGTGTTTGCAAAGGCTCAGAGAGTGGCGGAGACAGTGGCCACCTCCCAGGCTGCATGCTGCAGAACTTCAATGCCGGTCAACTAACCTTGTGCAGAGTGCTGGTTGCTCTCATACTGTGGGTTTTTTCCCCCACAGTCCTTCCTTGATATTGAGTATGTCCTTCTACAGTTAACATTTTGCCGTCCCTTCGTACTGTTTAGCTGTACCATCTCCCAGCCTTGGTTAACAAAAATAGAGAAAGCCCTCAGAATTTATAGCTCTGCCCCTGTTTTCTAGATGGATCACTAAACTAAATATGAGGTGAGACTTCACCTACGTGTAATGCTGACCAGCTGCTCTTAAAAAAACCTTCTTATCTGTCTCTGCCTTCATGCTTAGATAATCAGTCCCCATCCTGTTCATGTGATGAATTATTTTATTGTCTTCATTTTGTCCATTTTTATAAGAAATACCTCCCTTAGGTTTTTTCCTTTGGAGTTTTCCTTGCTTCATTGATTCTCTGGAATATTGTGTTGAGCTTGTTTTAAATTGCAAAGTATGTGCGTGTGTAGCATGCCTCAATAAAGCGTACATGAACTGCTGTTCAGAGCAGCTCTCATTGTCAATTGGCACATGATGTTTCCGATGGGACCGCTGCACCCAAGTTCCCCAAAAGCATTGTCTAATGTCACCACCTCAGTCCTGTCTCCAGTTTAAGTCATGGACTCCCCCTCCCCACTCCCAAGTTAACCACTGTTTTAACTGTGCAGCACGGAGTCCTAGCTAGTGCAACACTCCTCCCCTTCCTGCACAGAAGTTGAATTTCATGCCAGCAAAGCTTGCCCTGACAATGGGTTTCCTTGGTATTCTGTACCAAATGTGCAATAGTGCAACAAGTTGAATAAAGTTTTGCCGATGCAATACTGAAGATCATCAATGAAAGTCCCCACTAGAAGCAAGTGCCACTGGAGGTCATTTGTCAAACAGTGTGACTAATGCAATTTATGACCCCATCTCATCTCATCAGCCTCCCATTTATCTAATGTGTCACCCTTCAAGTCTTATGTTTCACCCCAGCTGTCCGTGTTTTAACATTTAAAGGCTTTGCGTCTGCTGTACCTGATACTGTAGTAGTGAAGGTCACTGAGCTGACTTTACTATTAGGTGGGTTTCATTTTTATATACCAAACGTGATGAGGAAAAGTCATAGTGAAATCTGTTGACAAGAACAGCTTTAAATGTTGCACGTATTAAATTACTTTGCTTTCAGTTGGTTGTCTCAGCACAAGCGGGACTGGAAATCTCATTAGAATATAGAAAGTGACAGATTTTGTGGTGCCAGATGTAGTCTTGAAGCCAAATACTGTCCTTCATGTGAATACACAGAGAGTATAGTGGCATATTTATTTGGAGGTTGTCCTGCAGCTGTGTCTAGAGCACCCACTGACCACAGCCACACACCACCCTTAACACTTCTCTGACTGTTTTAATAGCAATAAAGGAGTCTTAAAGTGCTATTTTATACTGATTAAAAACTTTCTTTTTCTTTCTTTCTGGCAGGTAACCTCCCCAATATTAATTATTCAAATGTTAACTTTTTAATCACCCAAATGAACACTGTGCTCAGATAAAACAAGTCAAATATGGCAGATGAAATGGCCTGCAACTGTCGGTTGTGTTCTGTGAAATCTAGGTGAAGCAGGCTTGTTGGTTAAAACCATGACAAGTAAAGAAAACAAATACTTTCTTGTTTTCTCAGATGCCTTCAGACTTACAAACTGCTATTGTTGCAGTCAGTAAATGTGGTCAAATGCCATGGGTCATTGAAATAACATGGAGAATACATTATTTTCTACCAAAAAAATATTTTAGAAAAAAATATTTTCTACATACAGGTAAAAAATACAAGCATGAGCCTGACCGTGCACATATGTCAGTAATGTTTCACATCTACTTGAATTTTTACATATAATATCTTACAGTCAGTAATAAGGTACAAAATGAACTGATACTTATTCAAGAAAATGAAGGACACATGGTCCCATAACTGGATGAAAGAGAGAGAAAACTTCTCAGACAATATAAAATGAGCAAGCATGCAGTTCATTCTGAAGAAATTATTACACCTACTACTCAGTAGTTTTGCGTGATCCAGATTGAGAGGTATTAACTTTA
Source organism: Leptosomus discolor (assembly GCF_034619465.1). NCBI lineage: Eukaryota > Metazoa > Chordata > Aves > Leptosomiformes > Leptosomidae > Leptosomus > Leptosomus discolor. The sequence continues at coordinate 110,283,028 of NC_141391.1, read as the reverse complement.
AAAAACCTCTGGGCTGAGGGCACGAAAACTTTATGCAATAAAAATTCTACAAGATCCTATTAAAATCCTAAAGATCTGTTTTGTTCTCTTTTTTTTTTTTTTTTCCTTGGGGGGGAAAAAGCTGTAATCAAGTCCTGCCGTGGTATTTATGAGGGACTGTCTGACTTTCCTTAATGTTTCTAAGGGCTGAATACAATGAACCTTGTGCTAATGCCCACCATGTCCTATAGAAAGCTGCAGCTGGGTTGGCTGAAAATGCCGACCTAAAAGCAAAAAAAAACCCACCTCAATTTTTGGACAAACAAATTTTTGACAGTAAAGTTTCCAAAGTGCTGGGGAAGCTGTCTTTCTGTGCGTGTGCGCTTCCACCCTGCCAGGGCTGAGTGCCTAGAAACGTTCCCTAAAAGGGAAGCGGTGGTATTCCCCAGTTCATCTTCCCTGAGACCACTTGATAGCTATGCTTTGGACACGCTGACGGGAATGAATCAACATGACACACAGCAGCCTTGGGTGCTTACATTTAAACATACAGCCAGCGAGGGAGGCAGTAATGATGTTTGTTCCTTATTTAATCTCCCCGTGTTTAGAGTACTCTCCCAGGAGATGGAAGATTTGAGTGCCATGTCCTCCTACGCCATCATAAGTGGTGTCAACATTCCCCTCATTCCAGAGAGGCGGCCAGGGGACCAGGCTGTAGACAATGCTGCGATAAAGAAGTGGCGTGGTTGGACTTGAGCAAGAATCATTAAGCTTCGGTCCTGAAACATGAATCCTTATCTAAAGTAGCTTCCCAGTCCATAGTAGGGGTAGGATATCAGACACATGCCTCTTTCAGCAATTTAGCAAGTCGTAGGTTGCTGGATGTTGTGGATCCCAGCTTGCAGCATCCAAGTCCCTTCCGCACCTAGGGCAGGGAACTTTGGTAACTAGCTGAGGGTAACTAGTTTGATATAACCCTAAGAACTGAATTCTGAAACCTACATGAAATAATGCACTTCAGTGGTCTGGGTCCTCCTATCTTTGAGTAGCAGATTATGGGTGACTATACAGACAGGCACAGAAAAATGACAAAAGCAAAAAATGTGAATTTTGTACTAATCCCGTCAGCTTTCAGATGATGAATATCTGAGTGTTATACACTTGTGATGCTAAAAATTATAAATGTTTGAGCTGAAGTAGTTTCAAAATAAACATTGGAAATAATCGTTAGGTGAAGTGTAGAATGGGGAGTGTTAGTTATTATTTTACTTAAAAGGAAATTCAGTAGAGACGGTGATTTGTTGTGAAACATGCTCCTTTAAATGAGTTACCTTTTCAATGACAGATAGAAGTATTTTGGGGAAAAGTTCTGAAACTTTCTACTGCTTGATAAATGGTGGGTAATGCCTATTGGAAGGACTAGTATTCATTGCTGAGCTCTAAATTACCTTCAGCCACATAGGAAAAAAACCTTATTGCCTCTCAGGAAGGCTGTGTGAAATATATGATCAATGTGCAAGTGTGGTCAAGAAAGTAAATAAAATGTGAAGATGGCTAAGGTTAAATGTAAGGCACTTGAACCAGGTTCTCGGAGAATCCATAATTTCTGTGGAATTCAGCTGCAGTTACATGGATGGATTCAGTTCTCTAAATCTCAGAATTTGTATTTTGAATGTAGCATCTGACTTTTAGATGAATTGGCATGAATATGTGAACAGGTATATGAATCAGCATCTAGTGTCAGGGAGCAACTGGAAGGTGAGGGACCTTTAATTTAAGATTCCTAAATGATGGAATATGAAGTTGTGTTCTGTACAGCAACAAAACCTACATCCACGTCATCTTAGTTTTACTTTTAGATTTTCAAAAGGCTTTCGGACAACGATTTCTCACTTTTCTGAGTTACAACTTTGGTTAGTTTTTGTTTTGGTTCCCTTGGGGAATAACCAACGTAAGATTTTGCAAGCTCAGAAGCAGGCTTTGAATGGTTACCAGTGGCATAGAAAGCCATTGTCAAATTGTGATTTGAAAGGTGCTGTGCTTAAAAAGCTCCCTCAGTGGCGGTGGTTTTGTTTCAGGTGGCTGAACTATTTGCTGCAAAGCAAAAAGGCCTAAGTGAAAGTGCTCCAAAATGCATTTTATAAATGAGAATCCGGAGAAACTGTTCTCTAGGCTTAATGACAGGAGCTGTGCGTTTGTAGCGTTTACAGCACTTTTTAAAGCAGTGCTTTTTCTCATGGCCGATATAGCAGGTTACACATTTGGGAAAACCAGGAAGTCCTGACTTGTACTTCCCCAGCTGCAACCAATGCAGCCACAATATAATTAAAGCCCTAAATAAATGATGCACTTAATTAAAGACAAAAACAAGCCTATTGAAAACGGAGGGAAATAATGAGCTATTTCTTGTTATACATGATCTTTGTATACAATAAAACATGTGCTAAAGTGTTTTGTGGTTGGCTGGCATTTTGTTTGCTCTTCACAAAACTGGGAAGACAAGGAGCCTAGTGAGCAGGAACACGGTTTGCATCCAACAGGCAGTGTGCAGGTCAGAAAGGGGCGATCGCTTACTGGTTTAAGAAATAGGTGAAACGAAGCTCAACGGGTAGCATTGCTGAGCCTGTGTCACCCTCTCTTTTGGGCCAGCACAGCTGCTCGTACAGCCAGTCAGTGAACCATTTTGGGGAACTGATCTAGCAGAAGAAAACAACTGCTTTAGGGGGGAGGGGAGCCTGTGGTTGTGTTTCAGGTAGATCACTTCTCCAGCACTGCTGGTGAGGAGACCATGCAAACAGGGGTAGCCTTGCCGAGGGGACCAAGCAGCTGGAGGCAGAGGCTGTGCAACGCATTGCCAAATGTTTAACAACCAAACCCTGTAATATTGTTAAAAGGTGAGGAGCAACTAAGGGGAAATACGATAAACTTCCGGGAAAATACGTATAGCTACATCCTGTACTATTTAAGATGTTAAAGATATGTTAAGGTACATGGCCCATTTGTAAACAACAATATAAGCAACAGGAAGGGATAAAAAAAAATAAAGAGAAATAAATTTCAGCTCTTGAGACTCTTAAGCAAATGTCATCATGCAGCCTCTGATCACTTCTCTTTTTGTGCACTAGCACCATCAATAAGACTAGCAAGAAAATGATTGCAGCTCTGAAAGTGTGACAGCTAAATGATCACTGCAGACTAGCAACAGGAGCTCGGAAATTTAAGACTGTGGGCTCTTTGTTTAAGGTAGTGTGTCTCAGAAACAATACTTTGCAGGTACCGCTCTGCAGGATATTAGACGCTATTACATAAGTGAAAAAAAGCAAGCCTCCTATATGGTTCTTTTTGTGCTGTACCAGTGTAGGTGTGACAGCTTTTGGACCTTGAGTTGTCATGCCAAATTCTCTGCTAGGTTTGCACGAAAGTCAGCTGGACTCCAGTCAATGGGGTTCAAAGGCAGGAAAGGAAAGGAAGGGTTGAAAACAAGCAATCTGCTTTCTTAATTTCTTCTGAAACGATAGTTCCTTAATATATTATAGGCACTAAGGAATACTAACGTCATCGAGTCAAGAGCTCTTTCTAATTGTGGCCCTGACAAAACCGTTACGTGTTTTCTGACGAGGTACAAATTCCAGTCCTGTGCTCAATGTGCTTCATATAGAGCTTGTGCTGCCAACGGAACACGAAACTCCGTGCCGTCTGGTTTCCAGCAACACCATATGTACGACAGAATCCTAATTTGCATGGCTATGGTTCAGATTATGTCAGTATTTCGACGATGAATCCCTGTCTCAGGAGCGGATTGCTCAGCCTTTTTTTATTTTAAAGAAAGTGAGGAAGGGGAGGAGCCCTTAAAAGTGACAATTTTGATTGGGCAGGGAGGGGGAAGAAGGAAAGGATTTTAATAGAAGATCATACTTTGTCATCCTATCCTGATTTGAAGCAAATTGGACAAAAAGTAAAATTTCTTTCTGACACTTTCCATTTGGATGCATTCTATTTGTCATGGAAGCTATTGCAATGAGTTAAATGGAGAAAAGACATGAAAAAATTATTGCAAGACAATTTTAAAAAAAAAAAAATGCTGCATTGAAGGAAATATTTTCAAATAATTTAAACAATTAATAGCTTAGATGAAAATTATCTGAACACAAATAGTGCAGCATATGTCAAAAACACAGTGTCAAAGCTGTAAAATTTTGTGAGAAAGCATGACTGTGTAGTGGAAGAGAAAGACAGAGGAGGTGGTCTCGGACTCTAGCACGGCAGTGCAACAGAAAACTTTTCTAGAAAAGAGTTTTTTCTTATAAAAACCTTTTCTTAAAACCAAACTACTACTGTTATCTTTCTTACGTGTAGCCATCAGTCTGAGCAGAGATAATTTCTGCTCTTACCCCTAGAAAAGTAATTTGCAAGCCATTTCTGATCTCATCGTATTATCTGCATTGTTTCTTGTCTTTTGCACAATAATTTCTTTGGGAACATTAATTTTAAAAATCACCTTGTATATTGTGGCATAAAAGGCAAACCCATAAAAACTGATACAATCTATGAGCAACAAACCTTAGAAGAGCAAAGATTGATCAAATTGCAACATCTCCTGCACAGCAGCTACAGGGAAATAAGGCAGCATTTGCAGGTTGTCATGAGCTGTGCAAAAATTGGTGTTTTACTTAGAAGTCCAAGATCTTGCAGCAATGTTATTACTTGATAATCTCAGCTTTAAAAAGGTTCATACTCTGCTGTGGGGAGAAGGGGGAGTTGAATTACAGAGTTGTAAATGCTAAGGCTCTGTGCGACAGACGAGCAGCAGCCACAATTCATTTCGTTGCATTAGCCTCCCAGCTCCTGATTTTTAGGTACTTGGGGCTATCAGAACCGTGCTGCTCTCCTCACCTCTTCCAACAGACCAAGCTTCACTAGCTTGAGAAACCAGACCGGGGTGCGGCTACCATTTATTGTGCAGGCATCCAAGACGTGGGGTGGGTTCCCTTCACCTGCTTCTGTTCCCATGCATTCTGGACGGCCCAGTACTTTCCGAGACTGGCTTTCCCCTGCTTGTGCTGATACCCAGGGCTGAGTCCTTCCCTCCGCCCCCTCCTTCCTTGACTCCACAGAGGGACAATCTCTTTCCTGATACCCTTTGTCTGCGGTGCCAAAATTCACCTGAAACCCTCCCCATACTTTAATCAGCAGTGAAATAGTTAAGGACGTTCCCGTTTAATGTGAATGCTGAATACCATCACCTCCCAGCTCACCCAGCCAAACCTAAGCTGGGAGGGGAAGATCTGCAACCTTAAGTGCCGTTTGGTGCTAAGGTTTGTTGTCGGTACGAGCAGCCACCGCTGGAGTTGCTCAGAAATCTCCTGCAAAACCCCTGGAAAGCGCAGGGCTCTCGGAGCCCGCCGGCGGCCGTCAGGCTGGGCTGACTGCAGGGCAGCCCACCTCGGCTCCCACGGCCCGGGAGAAACCTGCAGCCGGCCCACGCACCCCCGGGGCGGGGTGCCCCTCCCCGGCGGCAGCGGAGCTGCCTCTCAGTTTCGCCGCTGCCGTGGCGAGACCGCGGCTTCCCCGGCGGGTGGCTGCGGAGCGGGGGGGGGGGAACTTCGCTTTCCCTCGGGAGGCAGCGCGGTGGGGCTGCCCCTGCGAGGGGCGGAGGGAGGTCTGCACCCGGCGGAGGGCGCGGGGTCCTTCCCGGCGGAGCGGCCCGGGGCGCCCAGAGGCTCGGCGGGGCCGGGCTGCTCCCCCTGGGGCCAAAGCCGGGCTGGCGCTGTCCCGCGGGGGCAGGCGCTGCCGCCAAGATGGAGGCGGCCGGTGTAAACACCGCGGGGAAGGGGCAGGGCGGCGGCGGCGGCCCCGCCGGCGGCGAGCGAGGAGGGCAGCCGCGGCGGCGGCGCGGGGGGCGGCTCCGCTCAGGGCAGGTGCGCAGGGCGGCGCCGCCGGGGAACCGTTGACCGGGCGGCAGTGGCGCGGGCCGGGCCGGGCCGAGCCGAGCCAAGCCGAGCCGAGGGCGGGGTCGGCGGCGCGCTCGGCGCTCCGGGCACGCTGGGCGGCGGCGGGGGCGGCCGCGCTGGGAGTGACAGCGGGGCCTGAGCGGATCCGCGCTGCCCCATGGCGGCCGCCCGCCTCGGCGGCCCGCCCGCCTGGCGGTGACTCGGGCTCCCCCTCCCGCCCCTCCTCCGCCACCGCCTCCTCCTGCTCCGCTCGCCCAGCCCGGGCCCGGCCCAGCCGTTGCCGCACGGCGCCGCCGCCGCCGCCCGCCGAGCCCGGGGCGCAGCCGGGAGCCGCGCGGGGGCCATGACGGTGGAGCAGAACGTGCTGCAGCCCGGCAGCGCCGTCAAGGTGAGACACCGCCACGGCCCGGCCCGGCCCGGTCCGCCGCCCTGCGCTGCGCCGCGGGGGCCCGCCCGCTGCGCCAGGGCCCGGCCTGGGAGCGGGCAGCGCGCCCCTCGCCGCGTCCCTGCCCGCCAGCCTGGCCCCCACCCCCTCCTGGAGCCGCTCCTTTCCTGCGCGGCTCCGGCGGTTGCCCCCGCACCCGGCCCTGGCCCCGGCGGCAACTTTTCCCCCCTGCAACGGGGGGCGCAGCCTCCCCGCTCCCTGCTGCCTCCCGGGCCCATGGGAAGCTTCCTCCGGCCGAGGGGGGTGGGGTGGGGGCGGACGGCCTTCCCCGCGCCGCGGCCTCTCCGAGCCCCCGCCGCTTCAGCCCCGGGCTGGGGCCGGGGAGACCGCGAAGCCGCCGAGGGGGGCGCGGCGGGGCCGGGCGGTGTGCTGGGGCGCGGCTGGGCAGAGGGGGGCCGCCGTCACTCCGGCCCCGGGTCATCCTCCCTCCGGGCCCGGTTCTCCTCGCCAGCGCCCCGCGGCTGCGGGGAGACCCGCTGCTCCCCGGGCCGGTGACCGGGCAGCCCCGGGCTGGGACAGCGGCGGGGCCGAGGGCGGGCGGGCCTGTTGCACTTGGAGAGCAGCGGGGCGGAGAGCAGCGGGTCGGTGAGGGGGGCGAGGTCCTGCCCGAGCCCCCGGTGTGAGCGGTGGGCCGGCAGGGAGATGCTGCAAGGCACGGCGTGACCCTGCAGCGCCGGCAGCCCTGGCTGCTAAAGGTGAACGCTATTTCCAGCGTGTGACACACGGCTCGCCGTGACGCGCTGTCGCTCGAGTAAAAAAGTGCTGGATTTAGGGACTCGTGTCAGCGGGCATCATGAAATGGGGTTAAGCGAATGGCAGCCTTTGTGAATCTTTCACTGCATGCCAGGAGTTGCTGGAAGAGGTTTTTTTGTAAAAAAAAAAAACAAAAAAAAAAAACAAAAAAGACACCTTCTAAAGCTCTTTTTTACTTGAAGTGAACTGACCTAGCAAAAGAAAAAGAAACCTAAAATTAAATCGTTAAATCGCAGTGCTTTTTAAGTTATTTGAAATTTTTTGTTAAGGTAACTGTTGCTGGATAATCCAACTTCTGGTTAGTGATGTGACTGCCTCCTCTTCCCTGATTTTTCTTATTTTTTTTTTGATGGCACAGGTTACTTTTATAAGAGGGTAAGGGTATGTGTGCTTTGGTATAGTCAGTGTGGAAGTTAAATGGCTCTAGTCGTAAGAGTGAACAGTGGGAATGCGGTGATTGAGGTGTAATTGGCTAAAGTGGTACAACTTATATTCAGGAAGCTCATTTGGAGGGAGAGGCGTGTCATGCCAAAGACTGCTATCATAGTTGGAAGTAGTTAGCGCTGGTTTTGGCCGCTTCAGCAGGAAGGCAAGGGCTGCACGGACTAATTTTGTCACTTCGTTCCTCAGTCAGTGGTGTTTCCACTTGGGGTGTGCTGTCAGGCTAACGTAGTAGAGTTTTGCTGCCAGGTCCCATGCTATGCGTGTGTCTTCTGTGTTTAACAGCTTCATTGGTTGCTGTTGTGCACCTGGCAACTTCCGTGAGCAAGATTATCTTTTACAGAGCCTGTTGCTGATGTTTTACTTAAATATACCTTAATTATCATATTAGATACTCTGTTACGTAATACCTAGCAGACAGTGGTCAGAGCTGCCTGTTTGCACTTTCTGTCAATAATCCTGAAGAAGTGTTTCAGTTTCCAGCTAAACTACTGCTTGCAGGTCAGTAGTTCAAGATTACTTTAGTTTCAAATCGAGGAATCAAAGGGTGGCTGGAGATTGATTGTGGTAGATCACCTGGTAATCCATACTGCAGTAGAAAAATGAAATTAGCAATGATTCTTAAGTTGTAATCACTGTCTATGGCTGATGGTTACTTATCTAAGTATCTGGAGAAACTATATAAAATAACAAGTTTTTTTCATGGCAGGGATTTTCTTTTTTATTTCTGTTGAATCATCTGATTATTATATTATCTGAAACTCCTTGTTAACCTATTTTATCTCTAATAGCATGCTGAGCGGAGGGGGGAAGGCCAATCTTGAGAATGTTTTGCAAAAAACAAATTATTTGACTCCAAAGTGAGTATCTCATTCTGTAGTGAGAATAATGAATGGCTAATTGGATGCCAAGCTTAAACAGTGTTCAGCTTATTTGCATGCAAGAAGAAAAACTGTGAAGGTGCAGTGGACTGATGCATGGTTGAAAGGTGGAGAGGTTACTGTATCACTAACTCATCGTCTTCCCTCAAAAGAAGAAAATCCCATGCTCCTCAAATAACAAGAGTTTGTTCTGGAGACCTCAAAGTTCATCATGATTGTTTTCTGTTTGTGTCAAGAAACCACATACAAGCAGACATATATTGGATTTCCAAGAGATGCCTGAGTCATCAGCATACCTAATTCAGAACTGTGGTTCCCAACATTGTTCATCAGATGTTTTCTTACTGTCATACAGGAAGTATGTGTCAAACTTCAGCAGTACTTGGAGATGTAGGTTTGTATTAATAAATGCTCTAACTACAAACAGCCCGTTTCCCACTGAAGCTATCTTTAGTTTATTGTGTAGTTAAAGCATCTGGATGTGGTCAAAAGAAGTTTTTTCTTTCATGTTTGCTGGTCATCTTGACTCCTAGTTAAAACTTGTAATTTATCTCCTGAAGCAAATAATTAATCATGTTACTGTTGTTGCTCACAGCTGTTGTGTTCTTCTCTAACATCGTTAGGTGTCTGTAGATTATTTGTAATGTTCGTATTAAAACTGAAGCATGTGAATAAAGGTAAATGGCCTGGGAAGTTGAAAAAAAGTAGCTTGTCCTGTCCGTATTTCTGTCCATTAAAATCCTTTTTGCTGCTGAAGAGCTAAGGCACGCGTGTTGCAGGATTCCCCGTACTCCAGGCAGTCCTGACTGCTGCCTCGGGAGCATCTTCCGCTGGTGCACGTGTATGTCGATTTTCCTCCCGTAGGAAGACTGTCCCAGGCTGCCCCTCGTGCTGTGCAGACCCTTCCCTTGGCCAGTGTCCCCCACACAGCAGGTTGAGCAACAGGGGCTGCAGTGAATGGTGATTTTTCAAGTAATAGGAAGAGATGGTGTGGAGAGGTCATACATGTTTCATCAGTGTCTCAGCTCTAGCAGTCATTGTGATGGTCATCTTGGAACAACAGACTGAAGAAGCTGGGTTTTAAAGGGCGACACTTGGCTGGGCTCTCAGCAGTGTGTATTATCAAGTTCTACTGCTTCGGGAGAGGACTGAGTGTTGATTGATACACGGATTTAAAGTCTGGTTTATCTGTCCTTTGGTTTCCCACACCCACTGTTGTTTCAGACCTGTGATTCAGCAGTGTATTGGCAGCGTAGTCGCAGGAATAGTCGCAGGAATAGTAGACTAACGCTAGGTGTGTCAGCTCAGTGCATTTTTTTTTTTTTTTTTTAAAGAGGCACAAACCTTTAAGGGTATTTACCACCTGAAATAATGCATGGCTGAAGGCAAGATCTAATACTACTTAACTTCCTCTCCCTTACTGTTTTTCGGTGTAGTAAGGAGAAAATCATGCTAGCTGGTGTACGTGCTTCTGCTCTGCTTGTCCTGTGTATGTGATATAATTATTATTGAAAGATTTGGGTAGTAATACGGTACTGACTGCTTTTCTTTTCTGAAAGCAATAGCCACTGACTTCTTAATACTGCGGTAGCTGATCATACAGGAGATGAGCCAGTCATATGCCTCTATGAAATAGGGATGTTGTTACAGTCCTGAATGGCAGGAGGCAATTGCAAAGAATAGCTACTGAGGACTAGGTACGCAAGGAAGGTGTTTTGGGAGTTGTGTGAGGTTTCTTGTGGGTTTTGTTTTTTTTTTTTTCATCTTGATAGGTGGCAACCTTGGAAGGATACAGTTCTTAAAATCTTTGTGTTTTGATCGGTCGAGCTCAGAGCTTCCTGCCAGACCATTTGCCCAGTGGATCCAATAGGCGGCTGGCTCTTGCTCTCATCACGCGGCCAGAGCCGCTCTTGCCCGTGGCCAGCATGCAGGTGTCCTCCCAGATCTGAGAAATGCACCCTGGGTCATATAATGAGGATAGGTTGCATATCTCCCCACGAAGGGGCTGTCTGTGTTTGGACTGTGTGACAGGTGGGAATAGGGGGAGGTTGTACCTGCTACTGCTCGTGTTGGAAGCTTTATTACCCCTTTTGGCCAGGATGAGCAGAATAACCAGACTGGTTTACTGAAAGTGTTTGTACCAACTACTAAGTAATTTGCACAAATTATTTGAAGTGCTCTGGAGTCACACTTTTAGAGATAGACATCTTGTTATGTATTGAAAAAAAAAAATTAATTAAAAAAGTCATATTGTGTTTAGTTACACCTTCTACATAGACTCCTGTTTGCATTTCCTGAAAGCTAGAGCAAGGTGCAAAGATCGGTGATTCAAAATAATTTTGAAAGCCCTTGTCAGACTGCTATTCTGAATGCCTTCTGGTTTTGTGAGTGTTTTAATGGGTTTTGGTGGGAGGGTATGTGTGTGTGTGTGTGTGGTTGGGTGGGTGTTGCTTTTTTTTTTTGGTAGCTAAGCTATCTTGCTTTTTTTTGTATGTGCTATGAATCTGCACCTTTTTGAAATGTTTAATAGTAGTTTAAAGCCTGTTGCATTCTAGAAAACCTTTTACGAAAGTTCAGTAGTGATTTCAATTGTGGTAGCATGAGTTTACAACTATAGTACTATCATTAACTTCTGTCTGAAATAATGTCTTTAAATACCTTTTGGTCCATACCTTGAAAAAAAAGTACTGCTTAAGAGTATTAAAATGTAAGATTTATACATTTTTCTGTTAACTTTTTGTAATATTATTTAAAAATAACTTTAGTACTTCCTAAAAAAAAAAATACATTTTTAGGATAAACCTCTATCTACAACTACTAGAAACAGTAGCTACGAAAGATGACAAAACCCATCAGGTTCTATGAAAAGGTCAAAAAGCAAATTACCCATTTCTCAAAATAGAAAAATATTTCACATTTTAAAAAGTGCCTTGTAAAGATGAGTCGATAATTGAACAGTTGCTTTTCTTGCACTTTTATGCCTGAAACGATGTTATTGCAGGAAGTTGCATCTCTTTAATCCCATGAATTCAGTTGGTGTTCATGGACTTCTCTAACTGAAGGTGAATGAAAGATAGAACGGAAGATAGAACTTCTGTTCGGTTTTTGGCTAAATATTCTCTTCTTCCTGGCTGAAGAACACACCCAAGTGTTGACAGTCAGATTATTCAGTCCGTGAGAAGCTTGCTCCATACCTTCAGTGAGTGGTTGGGTTGAGGGACGTCCTGGATGCTGGGGACCAGTGCAGTGGCCAGCTTGTTAAATCGACCTGGTGCCCCAGCCGACTTGGAAGCTGCCTTCCAAGGCTGGGATGAGATCTTGGCAGAGCTAGCTGGCAGGTGTCTAACCCTTGCACATCACTTGTGCGAGGAATTGTTTGGGGTGCTGCGTCAGTCACCCCCTTACAGCTGGTGGTGGTGGTGCTGGTGATGGGGGGTTTATCGAGGTGCCCAGGGGTGCCTCCAGGGTTCCTTTAGGTTTTATTGCTCTTCGCTTTCTGTAGTGAAGATGCTGATTGGCAATTCCCAGCTGGTCATCTGGAACAAGCCAAGAGCCAAATGTGATATTCCTGATATTCCTTAGCATAAAAAGTAAACAAAAAGCTTAACAGCGGTGTCTTCACTTACATGTTTTCATGTGGGAATAAATTCCTTTAAAAGCCTGACTTTTTGGTTTTGTTTGTTTGTTTTTATTATTGACTTCTTGTACTTATTACGGAGCTCTTAGAATTCTGAGGGGGATGTGTGTGTTGCCAGGACCTGGGCCGAGACAGGAAGATCTTTTCCACTTTCACTAAGTAGGAAAGCCATGTGCGTGGGAACAGCTTTTCTGGGAAATGAAAGTATCCTGAGCGCTTTCACTTTCTAGTTCTCTTGTGATAACTAGTGTGATTATGAAAGGGCAGGGAAGGTTACATTGAGTCACAATGTCAGGTGTGTGTCTGTGTGTTGCAGTGGGTTGGTTGGTTTGTTTGTTTGTGTTGTTTTTGGTTTTTTTTAATGGATGTGTTAAACTTCCCAACCAAAACCCAATGACTAAGTTACTGATGTGCTGATCTTTAGTCAGCAGATAGACACCTGTAATTTCAGAGTATTCAGCTTCTCACCAGGGACCTGTTGACTTGTAGCATCACGATGCAAATAGCAAGCCAGAGTATTAGGTGAGTAATGTAGGAGAGGCTGTTGTGACCACGTATTTCAAAATGATTTTATGAATTCAGGGTAGACTTAAGTCTTTTTTCCTCCCATTAGGAATTAAAGACTGCTTCTGTTAGCTGATGATTATGCTTCATTAGTTGGGCTGCTGTTGAACTCAGTATCTGCCAAGAGTAGGAAATATTTGACTGGAGTGAATGTTAGTTTCACCAAGTTCAGTGAAACTGATATAACTCGCATGTGACTTCTGCCAGAGAGCTAAGTGTGCCATAGGTGGGGTGGTAACTCCTTCTGTTCACTTTGGGACTGCGATGTGTGCAAAGCTCTGGTTAGCGGGTGAAGTATAATTAACAGGGAAAAGCTAGTACTGTGAATCACAATAGTTACTGCATGTAAAACTACATGAAGTTGAAACTTTTGATACATTCTTCATCTTTTTTATTGTTTAGAAAAAGGGAGAAAATACAGTGACAAAGTAATCTAAAGCTGTGGGGCTGCAGTAAAGATAAGGTCGTGAGGTGCTTTACTGCTGAACAGGATAGCGGGGGCATGCCTTGCATAATGGTACATACTCAGGCTTTGTGCCAAGTAAATGGAAGTACTTTTTCCTGATTCCTGCATCAGGTTGGCAAATGGCATCTCTTGATATTTTTTGTGAACACTTAAACTTTTGATTTGGCAACAATACATTTTGAAAAGGGCTTGTCAGATTTTTTTAATGTTACCTTACATTAATGCTGTGCTGAATATAAATGTTGTCATAAGTTATATTGTGCCAACACACCTCAGCCAAGCTTGCAGATAGAATGGAGAGCAGCCATAGCACGTGCTGTGGTGGAGTACCATCACCATCTAAAATGCTGTTTTCTTATAGCATTAAAATTTCCACTTTCCTGTTGTATTCCAGGCTTTAGATCTCTCTATCACTAGATTTCTTCAGGACTTCCAAACTTGCAATAAGCTAACTCAGGGCTCTGTGGACAGTCAATGGAAAATTTTCATGAAACTTCTTTTTGAGTGATCTTGTCCATACCACCTTTCTGGTCTTTGTTACCGTCCTTGTCTTCAGAAGTGAGTAAAGTCTGCTGCAGTGGGTTACACCTCCCTGCTTGGATATTCGAGGCGAGTACACTGGTCTGTGATCTGGAGTGGCAGAGCTGTTGGGCTGCCTTCTGCTGATAGCTACAGGGCTGTATCTTCTGGCAGAGGGGTGGTTTTAACACGCTGAACTACGTAGCAATTTTCCTGGTGAATGTGGTGCAGAATCTGTGATTTTAGGTGTTAACAGGAATGAGACATTAAGAAACGTTTTGAGTCAATATTGAGATTCCTGTGAAGTGCTATGAAGGAAGAATTGGGTCCTAAGATGGTGTAAAGGCCAGATTGACACAAAAATATCGTGAATAGGACACTGTGGTAACTTCAGTCGTCTGTGGCAGTCTTTGACTTCTTGTCCATTTAGTTGTGGACTGGTTTTCCGTGTGTTTGGTAACATCCTTAAGTCCAAGCATTTGAAAATCATGATGAACATGTTTAATCTATTTAGACATAGACTCTTAAAATTTAAGAAGGCTTTGATTTTTATGGGTTTTTTTTCAGTTAGGTTTCATAGTTTTCATTCTTTTGAAAATGTTCTTAGCCATGTACTTTTGCTTTTCTTTGCCATAACGGATGAAATTCAGAAGCATGTTGAAAGCCATCAGCATGAGGGTTTTCCTGAAACCTGATGTTACCTGATGATGGAACTTTTAGCAGGAACAGCATTGTTGTGAGAGGTGGCAACACTGAGTGTCCACAGTTTTAACATAGCTTTCCGAAGGAAGGGCATTGGAGATGTGGAATCCAAAGAACATGCGATGTGGAACAGCTTGAAGGCTGGAGGGCAACTAGGTTAGCTTTAGAAACATCACCTGACACAGATTTGTGTATGTAAACCACTATTTTTTTAAGGCAGCACAAATATTAGTATGCAAGTTCTAGTAGTTTTTATTCTGAGATGCACAGCTTTGACTTGATGCTTTTGTTTATAGTAGGTTTCTGAATTAACTGGTGGATTCTTACTGAAAAAAATTATACCCTGCACAACATTTCTTTTGAAATGTTTCTGTTATCGACTAATTGGCAACAGTCAAAGCTTTAGCCAAGGATATTTTTAGCACAATCTGCATTTGCTTGACACCTAAACTTTGATAAGCTTGACTTTAGCCATCAGGTGAAAGCGTATTTTTAAGCTTTACAGTAAGCACTTGTAGACAGAATAATGTATTTAACAAAAGCTTTTCAGAGGGGCATTAGTGTTTTCAAGGCATGATCCATAGCTGTTTAATTTTAATTGACCCTTGTATCTTACCTTGGTCTAGGCAGAATTTGTGGAAGTCAATGTATGTGACAAAATGGGATTCCTACCAATTGACTCGTCACCATTTCACTTGTGTTATATTCCATAATCCAGAAGATTCCTTTTAATTAAAACGGGATGTTCACTTGACATTAGGGTCTGAGTCTGAGATGTAAAAGTGTTGGTTGGTGAATTGCTTAGCTATATTTAATGCCATCTATTTTGTGGAATAGTAACTGCTAGGCTTGAGTTTGCATGTAGTGGTAGCTGTTCTTCTCACATCTGTATGACTTCAAGAAAAGTCAAATACCTGTGCTAAAAATGGCTATTCTTATTTTCAAACCAAAAGTGACTCCTTCTGAATTTCTATAAAATTTCAATGAAAAAAAAATCATTTTGAGAAGTCAAATTTAGCTGTGTTTTTACTGGAATTAAGACAGATGAAAAAAATGCTACATGGAAGTTGAAAATATTATTAATTTACATTCAGGTGCATGCTTTGAATGCTTTAAAATAAGCAGCTGGAAAAGGCTGGATATGCACAGGCGCAGAGTACTCTTCATTCTCTTCAGAGAAGGAGGAGATGACAAGAACGAACTCCTACTCCACTTTCCTTTTGTGTTCTGTTCCATTTTATTCCTCTGAAACTTAGCAGCTTTGAAAAAGAATTTTTTTCTGGGACCACAGCTGTTGGAAAGGTACTTTCTTAAAACACTTTCTAAAGTGCATGGGTATAAATGGCCTGGTTAGAGCACTGAGTCCTGTGTATTTTATTGTATCCCAGAAACCTTATGTTGTGACTGAGAAAAATGTCTTTACTTTGCAGATTTTAAGTTTTGATTTATTTTGGTGCAGAATCATGGGAAAATATATAAGAGAAAGTTGGGTTTTTTTTAAGCTTGTGAATGTGTTGTATTTTGTTTTTTGTGTGTTAAAGCTAAATAGCTTTTGGACAACTTGCAGAGTTGTTTCCCTTCTTGGTATTATGTACTTTCCCATTTGTCAGCTGCTTTTCTTCAGATGCTGCTTGTCATGTAATTTCTCACCTGTTTGAGGACCATGCTCTTTTCCTTGAGAGACTTTCACACTACCATTTTGTTTTCTTACATTAGAACCTTTTAAGTATTTGGTGGTAGTAATCAGCAAGCTTTCTTAATTCGGCCACCGAAGTTTATAACTTTTTCATTTTGATGGAGTACTAGAATCAAGTCTTCTCTTTCTGTCTGTATTCCTTTACTTGTTTGGAAAGTATGAAATAATCAACATCTTACTGGTAACTTTTACAAGTTCCCTCTAGTCTTGCATGTGTTTTATGGGACTTGGTGCTGAAAGCCACAGAACATCTCATGTGACAACCCTGGCTGGACCATAATTGTCCGTTTGCCTGAAGCTGACTGAGCTGGTTTTTTTTGGTACAGTCTGCTGGGTAACCTCTGGATTTATTGATGGTAAACAGGGACAGATTTCCTCATCATCACCAGGTCCAGCTCTGGCTAACTTGACATGTTGCCTTGAAGCTTTTTCTGGGGCTGATTTAAAGAAGACTGGTAAATGTGCCACCTACTTCCTAGTGCTGAGTGGGGGTGTGTGTGCAGTGTACAGACTCTGCTGCATTGTTGTAGACCAGGGAAGGAGTTTGCAGCTCCCTGCTATCCCCAGCAAAGATGCTGAAGACTCTGGTTCTTTGTGACCTTACTGAGTAGACAAGGGTTAAAAATTTTGCTGTTGGGGTTTATTATCTCTACTGCTTGGTGGGGAATGCAGCATAATGCTGCTGCTAGGAAGGCAGCACAGAATTTAAGGTTTTTGTGTTTCAAATTATTTTTCAGAAATGTGAACTCTTAGAGGAATCTTTCTTACCCCTTTTACTCAAGTCATGGGCTGACTTGATTAGAAGTTTCAGACAGTGGTGAAGAAGGATGGCAGAAAGTCACTATTGATGATATTGCCACAATACCACTGAGGCAGGGAAGACTGATAGGGATAAATGATAACAGGTAGCAGTTGTAAACCAAAGTTGTCAATAAGTTTCTTGAGACTGTGTCCTCACGTATTGGAGTGTAACACCTTCAGCTTTCTGAGGGAGCCGAGGCAAATATGTGTTTCAGATTCAGGTAATTCAAAGTCCTTTGGAAAAAAAACATACCCAAAGATTCTTAGGATTGTCTCTTTTTTTTCTCTTCTTTCTCCTTGAAAGAAAATGGCCTAGAAAATGTCAGTTGCCCTCTGTGGAGTGCACTGCTGAATTTACTGTTTCTTTAATTGTGAGGTAGTAAAATAATATGCTGATCCTCAGTATAAATCTCAACACATCTTTAAATACTATAGTGTCTCCGTTGTGTTTGAGGTTCACTTGAATTCCAATGTCATCTGCATCCGTGGAGGTTGTTACCCCATGAAAATGAAAGCTGCTCGCTGACCTTCACAGGCCGGCAGCCCGTGGTGTTGCAGTGGCCTTTCTGCAGGGACGCAGCACGTGCCAGCGGCTTCCTGGCGCTTGACCCAGGAAAGGCTGTCCTCAACCGGAGAAGCTGGAACTGCTGTCAGAAACCCATCATCTTGCAGGCAACCTGTTAAATACTGCCGTGGATTTTAGGTGACAATGTTATCTGTAGTCTTGTTCTTCCGTGGAGTTTATTTATTATTTATTTATTTTTCCCCCTCAAGCTAACAGTGTGTGTCTCTTCACAGGATTTCTTTTTAAATGATTAGTAGAGGGCAGGATAAGTTACTAAATAATTTTACTGAAGGCTACAAATAATGGTGCTTGACTTTTCTGATGGAATTTTGTCTCAGATTAGAAGTTGGGGTGGAGGGGGATCAATTGAGGGTGCAGGATGAGTTCATCTCTGAAAGACCTCCCTGCAGTGGGGTGAAGGCACTCCCCTCTGCTCTTCTTCCTCAGCCCTCCTTGTCATCTCACCTAATTTCTTTTGGCCCGGGAAGGGGGCAGTGGCCATCAGGAGCTGCATGCTGGCTGGCTGAGCTGCTGGGTGCAGCCCCCGGGCTCCCCAGAGCCCAGGGGTACTGTCGAGGGTGTTGGGGAGCCCTGTGGTTGGGCCGAGTTGCTGGAGGTGGTCTTGAGCTGCTGGGGCTGTCGCTTGAGAGACAGGAGGGCAGACGTGCCTGGGTACGTTCACACTCTGTGGTCACAAGGCCTGTTTCTTTAGTAAATCAGGTTAGTATTTTTTTTTTAATCAGACTAAACAGAAAAGCCTTTATTGAAAGGCTTTCTGTTAAGTTTTTTTTTTCTCTGCCTATTCAAAACAGACAGCTGAGCTCTTTGCCCAAATGTGTCCCTTCTATTTAATATCGTGGACTCTTTGTAATACAGACCTGTGCAATTTAACTTGTATTTAAGATTTCCATGCTGTACTATTCTGAACTTTGTGTGGAAAAATTATTTGTGAAATCTTCCATGATATCTCTTACCTAGGGCATATAGTGGAGTTGTTTGAGGTGAGGTGGAATCTCTGATACTTGTGCCATTAACAGTTGCAGCAAATGAAATCTTTCTGGATGTGAACACCTAAACCAGGGAGTGGAGAACAGCATACAGAGTTTCAGCCTATGCGGGAGAGGGCCTGAGCGTCTGTGTTCATTTGCGTGGTGTGCAGCTTTGACCACTGAGGCACACGAGGAGCATCAGATCCCCGATGCTCTATGAATTTTATATTCATCTCTTGTTGGAGTAAGTTTTCTGCAATAGTGCCTAAGTAGGACAAGGACTATGGGAGGCTTTTTCCCCCCCTATCACTGGATAAAAATAGGATTAAAATAAAGGCAGAGAAGCAATTCTTTCTCTTAAGGCTGCTGCTCCACAACAGTTTAATCCAGTGGAAATAGGCGCAGCTTTGGTCTTGTCCTCTCCCTTGTCCCAGCCCTGGCTTCCACTAAGTCAGCAGGAAAATAATTAAAAGCAAAGAGCAGCTTTCTGATGGTTTATTTGGAGCCTGGGCTGGCTTGCTGGAGGTTCAGGCAAGTGGCAGTACTGGCTCAAAGGGAGGAGTGGCTTGTGGCCAGGGCGGGTAGCATCTGGCAACACCAGCCTAGGCTGGCCAGCACTGGCAGGAACTACAGCCTGGGAAGGACAGCTGACAGAAGCAGCTTGTGGTCTGACAGGCCCTTTAAACTTCATTGTTTGCGAGTATTGCAGAGACTGGGATCCCACTGATCTGAGGATGCTTGGAGCTTTCAGACTTGGTTTGTTCTTTCCTCGAGTTTGTCGTCTTCACTAACATAACAGCAGAGCGAGGAGAATGAAGGGGGTAGCTTGACATTGTTTTCTTGGGAGCTTTTTCATATTGTGCAGAACAGGGTGAGATTATCATGATGGCTATTTGGAAAAAAAAACCCTGAACAAACAAAACCCAAACCATAAAAAAGGTAAACATGTGAATGGGCTAGCGGGACTGTGAGTTGAGATGTAGATCTTTGCCTTTCAGTGACAGATAATAAATGGGTGATGAAAGGACTGTGAAGAGCCTCAAACATGAACCAGAATACCTTGTGTTTGGTGTGATGGGTTAAACTGTGATTGGAATGCAAAGGAAAATACCTCAAGGTAGGAAGTTAAAATGTGGATCTTTGCAGCATTGTTTTAGACCTCAGAAAGACAAGATTTCATTAATAGTTTAGAAGACATTCAAAAGGACATTTTAATACAGTAAAATTATGATACCTTGGGCAATAGTCTTTCCTGTGAGGAGAAAGCTTGTGTCTTGGTGAGCCAAGCTTGGTTACTTGGGCAGCCACTGTAAAATGTAATGTTTAGGCTTGATGGTAAATATATGAACAGAAGAAAAAAATTAAAAAGGAAACTTTTACAACAGAAAGTAGCCATGGGAAAATATGTTTGTGTATGTATATTTATATACACACACAGCTGCATATCTGTTGTCCTCCAGACTCCTCCTCCTTTCTCTCTGTATAATGTCGCCTGTCCGTGAGCCCACTGGCTGTAATTTGCTGTGGCTTGCGCCTGCTGTTGGCAGTTGTCTTGGTGCTGGGGTCCAAATGCATTGAGGTGGGACTGGGATGTGAACTGAGGCTGGAGCATGCCCCTGGGATGTGTCACTGCCCTGCTGTTGTCCACGGGTGGGATCTCAGAGGAATCTTTCTGAATTTTTACAGTTAATGTGTGCTGGTGCTTTGGAAGACCCCTCACTGCCACCCATCAGATTTGGATCAGAACAGAGATATTTTTGCTAACTACTGTCACAGTTATTGGAGTGTGTAAGAATCAAAAGTGATTTTTGTGAAGCAAATTTTCCCGTGGACATTCCAGTGAATACAACCTGAAGTTTAACTTGCATCTAGTTAAATGAAACTAAAGATCTCATCGGTTTTACAGGAGTTGATTAATTTTTAGAGCTGCTGTCATTACTATTAGAAAGCTCACTATTGTGCCGAGCAGTGTATGAGAAATCATGAAGGTGGTTTAAAACACACAGTCCTCAAAACTCTCAATAATTTTACATTTCTGACACCTTTTGTCTTTTCAGTAAGTACTGGGACTGCTATCCTTTCTTGATGGTCAGCCTGTCACTGAAGGTTATTAAGGAGTAGTCATTGTTAAGGAGTAGTTGTCAGTAAGAGCTAGAACTGTGGAACTAAGCAATTCTTCGCATGCTGCTTGACAACAAGCAGCAGTGCTCATAAATCAGTTCAGAGACTAATTTTAAGATAGAACTTCCGTAACATTTCTGTTCCTCTTTTGGTTTGGAGGATTGGGTGTAAACCACATTGCTTTGATGGGAATGAGAAGATTTTTGAGCCAGTTCACACTTCTGTTGTCGTAGATCGCACAATTTATTATCGTGTTCTTGTAAGTTAGTTTAAATGGCTCTGCTGCCTTCCTAGTGTTTGCTCTTGCTTTGTCTTTATAATGACTACTCATATTGCCTTCAGCCACTGTTTTCTTTGTTGTTGCTGCTGTTGTTTTTTTGGTTTGTGTTTGGTTTTTTTTTTTTCACTGTGGAAAAACAAATCTCTTGATAATATAAACTGAGCATGTTTAGTTGTAATCCAGGCAATAGACCTGTAGAGCAACTGAGTTGGAGTCCAGGGTTGAGTTGCAGTACTTCTGTGGCCTGAGGGAAAATGAGACAAAATCCACTAAAAGCGTTCAAGGAAGTGTGTTTCCGTTGCTTTCTGAATGTTATTGTACATAGGTACTCAGTGGTCCACCTTCCAGCTGCATTATTACTACAATTCTTTAGCACCCCAAAATTTGCCTAGGAAGATCCATATAAGGTGATGCTTCCCCCTTGTTTTACTCCTCTCCACCCTGGGCTGTGTCAGAAATTTGGCTTTAGGGTCTCATTGCTTCCCTGTGCTGTCCATGTGAATGTGGAAGAAAGGATGTGAAGCCACTTTTCCTGCCTGTGGGTGAAATAGTTTGGAAAGTCACAGACTTTGAAACCCCTGTGAACTGACAGGGTTTCCTGCTTGTTGCAGGATTATTTCCAACATAGGTAATGATTTGGCTGACAATTAACTTCTGATTCTTGTATGTATAACTATTTGGGGTGGGTTTGCCTTATATTTAGTGTCAGTAAATACAAACCAAACTCCTCGAGCATCTCTTTAAAATCTCATTTCAAAAAGTTTAAATATTATCTTGAATTAAAATAAATTTAAGTGTTATATGTTGAGTAAATGAGGGTTCGTTTTTTTTTTCCGGCCACATATATTAGGCTCAGAATGGTGTTTACAGGAATGCGTGCTCTCATGTTGTGTAGAATCCTTAGTATCAAATCTTGAAATTCATGGGAAAGTCACTTGTTAAAGCACTGTCAACTGAAGTAGTACAGCTTTGTTGTTGTTTATGGAAACCATAGAAATGTGCTAAGAGTATTGTGAGTGTTGTCTTGTGATGAATATAGGTTATATAGTTCTATGATTAAGTGGGATCCTTCCTTTAATTTTTCAGGGAGGACTGTATGCACATAAGTAATGTATTCAAGCCTTTTTACCATTAAACTTTTATTTTGTCCAGGCTGTGGTTGGCTGAACGTTACTGCCATACAGTGTGTCCTTTTGCCTCCTTGAAGTAAGTTTGCTGTCAGTCCAGTTGGAGGTGGGTAATTATCCACTTTGCACAAGCTGCTGCTGTGATTGGCAGGTCCTGCCCAGAGCAGTCCCAGTCTGAAAATCTCCAGTCTCTGTGCACATCCTTTGCTCTCCGCAGGTGATTTTGTCCAAGCCAAAGCTAAGGTGTGTTTTGCATTTGTATATGTATAAAAATATATCTTTACTTACTTTCTTGGAGGGTACAGTGTCATGTAAGAGGTTTCCGTTTTCGTGGCTGAACAAAAGGAAACCCAGTTAGCAGATACCAGGCAAGGGAACCTAATTTTGCTGTGCTTTAGGAGGTGCTGTAAGAATGAATACCTTAAAGCCAGTGCAGAGGTTTAACTTGGTCTTTGCACTATCAAAATACTGCTTTTAAAATATATATGGGTACATATACCCACTTTTAATTGACAAATTTATGTGTTATTATGTGCATGCAGACAGAAAAATCTTGAGGACAGAGGTGGTAAGAGGAAAGACGTGCAACAAAGCCTTCTGGACTTGACTGTGTGTTTTCCCTGTGTTTCAGCTTAGTATCTTCATGGAAGGAGTTAGTTTTTATTTGCCTATTTGGAACTTGACCAATAGCTTATTTAGAAGATGGTTAATGTATCTGTGTTGCTGGAAGCCATAATGCTCATCAGTGTATGTGGGCCTTTTAACTGCTCCTAGGAGATGCGATTAATGTGGCAGAAAATGACATTCACAGGAGTAATTGAGAGTCTTTAATACGGTAGTCCTTTGTACGTTAACTATTTTTTGTTTATTTGTTTGTAGCACAAACTTAAAGCCTTTTTTACAGAGGATTACATTCCTCTAATCTCTCAGTGTTCTTCTCATTACAGCAACATCATGTGAGGAAACTAGCTTATTAGCTACTTGTCTGCCAACGGTACCATTAGCAGATACTCTGCAGCTCTGGATACATTAGAATTATCTTTAATATAAAATATTTTGTTCAATGGAATTCATGTTTTCCTCCAACAAATAGCTCTTATAAATCGGTGTTGCACCAGAAAGTAAAGTAAGGTTTTGTGTGGAGGGAGTGAGTCAAGATGCTGTGCTCGACATTTGCATTTTTCCCCCTCTTTCTTTTTGTCTCTAGTACAAGTGTTCATCCCTTGAGAAGGAAGGGATTCCCATAGCTCATTTTCATTATGTACTGTTTAAATGAACCGCATAGCGAGGCAGTGGGCCTTGTTTTCTCCTAGTCATGGTTAGACCATCTAATTTATTACTAAACATACAACTTTTTCTGTGCTTGGAAACTGAAGAGGATTGTTTTATCTTCTAAGTTTGAAAGTGCTTGTGTTGCAAGTACAAGTATTTGGTTGTTGCCATGAAAAAAGCCAAAGCTTACATGTGCTTCTTCAGAAGCTACAGAGATGAGAAAATAAACAGATCAAATGGTGGCTAATTTTTTTCCCCATATTTATCTGTAGTATAAGTCAGAGTTAGTCAACTTATGAGATTTACCTTGCCCAAAAAAAGCATTTGTGTAATTTAGCTTTTTTGCTCTGATTTTGATAAGTTATCAGAGTCACAGTATTGTTGTGGAACTAATTTGGGCACAGTATCTCCCTAAGCAGATAATAGTGTAGATCCTTTTCTGCTTCACTAGCACTGGCACAGCTACTGAATATGCTATTGTGTGAGGTTATAAACCAGATAATCTTAATTGGGCATTTCCTGAGAGGAAGGGAGGGATGGCTGAAAAAGGAAAGAATTGGAAATAAGGGCCTCCATTCCTAATATACAAATTTGGCTTCCATCCAGGAAAATGGGAAAATTTCCTGTTAGTTAAAATCTTCCAAGAGCTGAAAGTGCATACATACTGCATACCTCGGGGAGACGGAGGAAGGGGGAAGGCTGGGAATAGCTTGTGCATGAAAGCCCTGGAGAATCAATTGCTGTGTGATGTGGTGGGACTGAGTGGGTGTGAGCAGCTGGATCTCGGGGCACCTGTAGCATCAGCGAACCATCTCCTTTGTCTGGCCGAGGGTTTGGGTTACCCTGTAGCTGTTGCACAAGCAGAGTCTGGTGTCATAGGCCAAGTCCTGGAGCCTTTTTAGAGTTGAGTCAAGTGCAATTCAAGCTACATGGAGTATGGGTATGTATGTGTTACATATACGTGTGCATGTATAACACAACACATTTGGTGCTGCAGTGCAGATATATGTGGATTCTTGACTCACTGGAGGATCTGTGCTGTAGATAAACTATGGAATCTCATGTAAATTTGAGGAAACGATGGCAAACAGGAGTGGGTACAAGCAAACAGGATCTGAAAGAACTGAAGTGGATTTCTTAGCACTAGTAGTTGCACTTGGTTTGATTGGAATATTCTTTTTGGATCTGCGTTTGAAGAGAGATGTTGCTTATTAAATTGAATTAAAGTACAATGAGTTGTAATTCAGAATTTAAGTGTCTGCTAATGCAAGGTTGGAAAAAATAGGGAATCAGAGAAGAGCTGTGTTCAAAAAAGATGGCAACTTACTTATGTTAGGACTGCTAGTTGTGTTTGAATCTTCCCTAACTGACCTGATTTAATTAACATATATTGGCAGAAAAGGACCTGGAGGTGCTGGTCGACAGCCAGCTGAAGGTGAGCCGACTGTGTGCCCAGGTGGCCAAGAAGGCCAACAGCATCCTGGCCTGTATCAGAGACAGTGTGGCCAGCAGGAGTAGGGAAGGGATCATGCCCCTGTATTTGGTGCTGGTGAGGCTGCACCTTGAATACTGTGTGCAGTTTTGGGCCCCTCACTACAAGAAGGACGCTGAGGTGCTGAAACATGTCCAGAGCGGGCAACAAAACTGGTGAAGGATCTGGAGAACAGGTCTTATGAGGAGCGGCTGAGGGAACTGGGATTGTTTAGTCTGGAGGAGGCTGAGGGGAGACTTTATCGCTCTCTGCAACTACCTGAAAGGAGGTTGTAGTGAGGTGGGGGTTGGTCTCTTCTCCCAAGTAAGAAGCGATAGGAAGAGAGGAAATGGCCTCAAGTTGTGCCAGGGGAGGTTTAGATTGGACATTAGGAAAAATTTCTTTACTGAAAGAGTGGTTAGACATTGGACCAGGCTGCCCAGGGAAGTGGTGGAGTCACCATCCCTGGTGGTGTTCAAAAAACATACTGATTTGGTGCTTCAGGACATGGTTTAGTGGGCGTGGTGGTGTTAGGTCAATGGTTGGACTTGATCTTAGAGGTCTGTTCCAACCTAATGATTCTATGATTAGTGTAGATGGTTCAGACACTTGTAAACACTTGCATGCCGCCTTTTTCATTTTTTAGCTTTACTTTGGTGTAGCGTGAGCTGGTTTGGGTATTTTTGGTAAGCCTTTGAGTGAATTGTGATCACAATTGTTTAGAATATCTGCATTAGTGTTTGTGGACATTTGAGGGTCTATATGCTACAGTCACTTCAGCTCAACTTAGCCGAAGCTCCAGGAAGAGTAAATATTCTAGGGTAGATGTAATCAGAAGGAGCGTTAATAGGAGTAAGGAGGGTGTCTTGCTTTGTATGTAGAAGTCTGTCCTAAATATTAACTATAAGTTACGGTACAGAAGAGACTTAATCGTTTAGCAGTTCCGTTAGGAACTGATCTCCAAACTTCAGACATGGGTAGTATTAAAATAAAATCTTTTTTTTTTTTTTTCTATTTAAATCATCCTATATGCCACAGTAGCCTGTACTAAAGGAATATAATTCAGAACAAATAAACATTACCTATTTCAACTTTTGCAGTCTAGTACAGATGCACTAAATTAAAGTTACATCAAGAATTAAGTAATATCAGCTCTCTGAATATGGATACAATTGTGTTGCATAAACTTCTACAGTGAAAAGAAAAGCAGAAAGAAAATGGGATCTTGTCCCCTGATTAATGAATGAGGAAAGGGTTTGATAGTAGTTGTCTGCACTGTTATTTGTAATGAAAAGAAATAGAATTTCCTCTGTTAATACAGTTTAACAGGTGATAACATATTGTCAATATAATAGTAAAGGAGAATAACGGCCAAATTAAACATGCAGTTGCAAGAAAGGTCTGTATACAGTAAAGATGATGCAGTTATGTCAGATTTGAGAGGATGAGGGGAGAATGGTGAATGCGTGGAAGAGAAGACCACCAGTCGAATGGTGTGTTAAGGAGTTTTTAGCTGCCTTATGTGGTTTCTGAATCATTTCTGAAGACCTGTTAGTCTATTGGCAGGTATTAAGGGAACACATTGATCAGTTGGAACAATTTAAATTACACTTTTTTTGTTGCTTTATTTTTCTCTTTTTTCCCCCTCCTTCTAAGAATGGAAATATATTGTCATTCTTTAACTTTTGTGAGATTTGAAATAATCAGAGGTTAATGGCAACTTGTCCACATCTCCCTGAAAAGCGAGTAATGTCTAAACCAGGTGTTTGTGGCACAAAGCAGTTCCATTTGAGGTATTCAACTGTTAATTTTCCTCTTAATTTCTGTCACTTGTAAGTAGGATGCGATGCTTGTGGATTCTCTGTGTTGTTCACTTAATTACCAGTTAGAAATTTTGGTCTTGAGTGCCTTAAACTCTTGGCCTTAAAAACGTGTGTTTAGGTACTTAAATAATCTCTTGATGAGAAAGAAATGTCTCTGGGCCCGGTTCTGATCTGTTAAATGTGTGTGTCCTTGGGAAGGGGGCCTCGAAGCTCAGCTTTACACTGGAATACCAAAATCTGAATATAAACTGCAGATGTCTAGGTTTATAAGTCACAGCTGTGCTCATAAGTTAACAGCCAATATTTTGAACTGTTAAGAGATTGTTTGTTGGTAAACTATGTCTCTTCTGTCTTTTCCCAATCTCTGTGAACAATGAGTATCCTCCAGTCCGCCTTTCCAAGTGTTGTATATATTGTGGAAGATAAAGAAATCTGTTATAATTTGTTGTTATAATAATTTATAGTGAAACTGTTTTCCATTTTATTAACCATCGTGTTGGTAGCAAATATCAAAGGAAACCCATTTTGCTGCCATGCACTGCCCTTGAATTGCTCCTGCCAGTTTTAATGCTGTTGTAATTACTTTTCCCAAATACTCTATTTCTTTTCTTTGCTTCTTGCCAGACCCAGGGGCAGGAAAGCAACTTTATAGCAGAAACAAGTCCTGCCTTTGTACAGTGGTATGAAATGCACAGAGTAAACAAATGAGGGGGTGAGGGATGGGGGATAGAGTGGGAGTTTGTTTTCCTGCATCACTTCACTTTTCTTGTGCCAATAGCAGGGTTTTTAAAAAGAAAAGAAAAGAAAAAAGGCAAATTGAATGGTTAGCAGTGTCCCTTAGGATCATAAATGAAGGGAAGATTGTGTATGTAATTCATAAACATCCTGAACTATACGCCTTCTATTTCAACTTATTAGGGCATGAAGTAGTGCCTGCCAGGTTAATTTCACACTGGGGAATTCGGCATTCATGCAGATCTTAATTTCCTCCTCTATAACAAAGCTGCGATAAGGAGAGAATAAGGCTATTTGAAAATTTTATTCCAAATAATTTGTTTTAAAGAGAAGTATTTTAGAAGTAGCCGCAAGACAATGACATTTGGGGTTTTTTAATTGAATTTGGAGAGTTACATGAGAATGTTTATTTGTCACTGGTAGGAAATATGCTTTTTGTCTAGCAAACAAAACACTGTACTTTACAAAAGTCTTCTCTTTTATAGATGAAATTATTGTTTTGAGTTCAGGATGTGGTGGGCAAACAATAAAAAAGAAAAACCACTTGCAAATACCACCAAGCTTTTCTTCTTTTCTCATCTGCCAAAGTAAGAATGGAATTTATTAGTATGGAACTATGGTCAGTCCTCTGTATTTTCATGGTTTTAATGGTTAAGACGGTTTTACTGGTTAACTGGAGTTCAACGATTGTTCCGTCCTAGCGCCTGCTTCTTGCTTCTGTGATGTGGTATCTGAGCATGAGCGGAGGGAGTCATCTGTTGGCTCTAAACAGGAGTAGGACCAGATTTTTATTTAAAACAAAAATAAAGCCTTAAAATTTTTATGAAGTGAGTATTTAAGAGACACGGAATCTCTTGGGTTTTTTTTTTTCTAACTCCAAGTGTTACTTTAGCTTCAGTTATGGATGCTGACTGATGTTGTCATTTGGGAGTGTCGCATTCAACTGGTCTAGGAAGGCAATTGAGATGGATTCCTAAGGTTTTACTTTACTCTCCAGAAACTGTTTTTTGTGGACATTTTTATAGCATTTCTCTTAAAACACCTAAATCATCAGTAAAGATTAATTTCTTGGTTTTGAGGTTGGAATGACTGGGAATTATGTAAGTTAAGGCAGTAGTGGGGTTGAGAATAATTGGGAGTTGAAGAAATTGGTTTTGGTGGGAGTTCAGTCAACTATTCCCCCTAGTGCCTTTGAAGACCACCCTACGGAGTCTTACTTGTTTAGGAGAGCCAATTGTGGCTTTATATAGGCTCCTTAAACCCATGTTTCAGAAGCTCCACCCATCATTGAAAAAAAATGAAAACAAACCCGCCACCAAAACCAACCAAACAAAACCGTTACATCTGTGAATTAAAAGTGCCTAAGTTGCAGAAACTAAGACAAACTTGAATAGCAAAGGCTCTACCCCTTTGTGGTGCATAAAGCTTATATGGAGATAATTTCAGTGTTTGTAGAGAAGCATACTCTTCTAAGTAATTGGTTTTGCTGTTATTTGGCTCTTATTTTGATGGTCCATTTTTGTTTTCAGCACCAGCAAACATTTTTAAATCAGCTGAGGGAGATCACTGGTATCAATGACATCCAAGTACTACAACAGGCACTAAAGGTAAGATGGATATGTCTGACTTGTAACTGAATGTATACATCTCAAGTGCCAGTGAAAGCCATAAACCCCACCCTTTCCTACCCTTGTCTTCCCTTCTTGAATACTTACCATCTTGAATACTTTTTAGATTTATTTCAGGGGAAAAAAGGGAAGGAATCTGATCTGTTTTGGTACTGACACAAAAATTAATCTGGTGTTCAAAAATGGAAAGACAGGAGTGGTATGACTTGCCTTTAACCTTTGGCTAAAGTGTTTTGAGCTATCTTGGTGCTACTACAGCTGGTCAGCTCCTGATAAGTTAAATCTTGTTTTCTTGTCAAGATGTAGTTAAGTTTTCTGTCATGGAGAGGTCCTGCTCGGTATAGATACATGAAGAGCTCTCCTTGATTCACTGTTTTTTTCAACCATTACAAATTCTTTCACAGCACAGATGAGTTCTTTGCAGGTAAAGAATGGCAGGTCTCTCTGTGTTCTGTTTCCCTAAATAGATATATAAATAAAATAAAATTTAGAAGTGCCTTGTCTCCCTCAAGCAGAGCTTTTTAGCCATTTATACAAGGTAAATGAGGATTTAGTGAATTTAAATGGTGGGGGTGTGTGTGTATATCTATATATAGCTATAGATATATTTCTTGCTTCAGATTCAGCATTAATCATGTACACAACTGCCCCTCAAAAGCCAGTATTTCTGGCTCCAAAAATGAAATGGTAGATTTTCAGAAGATTTCAGCTAACTGCTGTTGAAGTCTGTGAGAGTATGCTAATTATGCTTGTTGCAGTGTTGACCTACACTACAAGACCTTTAATTTTTTTCTGAAATAAGTGGAATTCTACCAAAGTAAATTTTGATGTTTTATCTTTATTTTGGTTAACAATAGTGAAGTATGCAGAATATGTCACGTTTGGAAACTTTCTTTTCTAATCAGTGTTTCACCTGAAAATACAATGTGTCATTTGCCTTGTAAGTTGCTTGCAAGGGTGAGGGGACTCTCACTTCTTCTTGTTTTATTGATGCTTAAAGGACAGCAATGGTAATCTGGAGCTGGCTGTGGCTTTCCTCACTGCAAAGAATGCCAAGGTTCCCCAGCTAGAGGAGGCAACTTACTATCAAACAGCCCTTCCTGGAAATGACAGATACATCAGCGTGGGCAGCCAGGCAGACACCAGTAGGTATTTTTTATTTTCATAAGTTTAGTTTAAAGGCAAGGAAACTAAAAAAATTGAGAATAAAGAAAAAAAATGAGATAACTGTTAATCTGCTGATAATTCTTACTTAACAATTTTTAGTACTCTTTCTTTCCTTATTTCAGTGATTTGTTTTTGTGGGTTTTTTTGTTTGTTTGTTTGTTTTTTTTCCATTTGAGCTATCTTTAACCATTACCTTTAAATGTATGTGTGGTACTGATCGAAGGGTGAATAACTGAGTTTTCAATCTCCCCCCCCACCCACCCCCTTTTATAAGATTTATTTTGGGCCCATGCAGCAAATAAGTAGAGGCAAAAGCTGGGAACTCTTCTG
This sequence comes from Leptosomus discolor, assembly GCF_034619465.1. Taxonomy (NCBI): domain Eukaryota; kingdom Metazoa; phylum Chordata; class Aves; order Leptosomiformes; family Leptosomidae; genus Leptosomus; species Leptosomus discolor. The sequence continues at coordinate 110,252,685 of NC_141391.1, read as the reverse complement.
TCAAAATAAAATTGGAGAAGCATAATAAGCTTAAGAATAGCTTCTTCCTGACAGGGATGACTTTCACAAAGGGAGAAGCAAGAGGTTAGCTGTTCATTTTGTAATGAAAATGTAGCATTTTAAACAATTTTATTTAGTTGATACAGGAGATCCCACAACCTGTATTTCTCTGAGCCTTGCAGGTTCTATTCCTTTGCTTAAATGCATAATCACTTTTACGGGGCGGGGGGCAGGATGTGTTAAATGTGTTAGACATGTTAAATGTGTTTTGTATATAAATACAGGAAATAACATGAAAGAAAAAGCCAAAGGAAGTCTTGTAGTGGGATTGATTTCTGTAAAATCTGAGTTTCTTGATACTGGATTTACATTCCAACATTCTCCACATAGATGTAGAATATTTTAATTATATATATGATCCTTTGACCATATATGTAGTACATCTATGTAGCTTTTATTAAATGAGTAGAATTATTTAGCTTCACCCACAGTAGGATTTTTTTTCCCTTCCTCTCACTAATATTGGGGTGGCTACAGTGGCACCATTGTAAAGTTTAATTAGATCTCCTTGTCAGTTGTACAATTGTCTTTTTGTCTCTGGCTCCCTGACATAGACATCTTTTTTTAAAAACTTTTTTTTTTTTGTAATTTAAAGATGAGTTTATTCTCAACATCTCAGATCTGAAAACTGTATTTTAGTCTTTGGTATTACTAGCAAACCTGTATAAAATGCCCTGAGTGCATGCTAGGTAGTTGTATTGTTCACCCACTAAGTTGTGAAGTTGTGGGGGGTGGTTTGGGTGGGGTTGGGTTTTGGTTTTTTTTTTTTTTCCTTTTCTCTACTTTGGAAAGAACAAACACACAAACCCCCATGTGTATTTAATTTTCAATGTCAGAAAATTCACCTTGAGGAAATGCAAACTACTTTCAACAAACTTACCACTGTTGTCATAGTCTCCAGTACTGAAGACCTGCTATGGCAGTGGAAGAGTAAGCTGGATTCTCTTGCAGTCTGTGTTTAATTAGATTTATTAGCGATCCCATTAATAGAAGTGTTTAGTTTTGCTGTCACTTACTGTGCTGTGCAACCTTATTGAAGATATGAGAAGGAAGAGTCAAACCTGCAGAGTCTACATTACCCATGACTGATGATCAGAATGAAAAAAGCTTGAGTTGCACATTCCGAGCTGAATTTCAGGATTCTTTTCCGGAGGGCTGAAGGCAGACCCAGGTTCCTTACAGTTACATAGCACTGTGTACTCCTACAGGTCAGTAATTGAGAAGCGCCAACTGCTATGGAAAAAGCAGACAGATTTTTTAATTTTTTTTTTTAAACTTCTTTAGTGTCTGGTTAGGTCCTCACTGACAGCGAAGATGAAAGCCCTTTTCCAGCCTTTGCTGTTTTAGATACACAGAAAACATGAGATAAAGGCATCTTGGCCAACTTTTCTTTACATTGGAGGACTTATGGGGCGAGAACTAAATACCTACAGCAGAAAAAAAGTCTAAACCAGTCTGATTATAGAGCCCCCCCCTCCCCTGTGGAGTTCTGGTGAAAGCTTGTGCAAACCTACAGTTCCTTTGTTGTGGTCTGCTTGCCTGTAATTATTTTGATTATGAATTTAAAAAATGCAGGACACTTAAAATGGACAAGTTTCAGGGCCCTGCATTAGTAAGTACTTTCATGTAAGGGAGTATCATGAAAGACAGTGAATGACTTAGGAGAAGAGAATGGAAGGGTGGGCATAGATGGAAAACATATTCAGCAATGAAAGCTCCAACCATCAACACTCCCTTCTGCAACGAACACTATTAGCAGTTCTCAGTAACTATGCTGAGTTGCTGACAGTATCTTGCCTTTCAAATTCGACTCCCTTTTACTATCCCACGTAGGTATAATTATGTGAAGATAATTATAACTCACCCTTACTGTTCCTTACTGCTTAACTACCTCTGTGCATTTGGAACTTAGTATGTTATGAGTCACTGAGCTTTGCGGTCCCACCAAGTTGTCATCCAAACTGGGGATGAGAGAGAGTTACAGATAAGTATCAGAACTGTCTTTTTTTTTTGTTTTGTCACAGAAAACCTCCAGCCACTTACAAAGGCTTTTGAAGGTATATCAAATGTATTCCATGAGCTTGACTGACTACATTTCTTTAAAATGATTACTCAGTTAAGGGATAAAATAAAAAATTGCATGTATACCTTACCAGTCAGCCGTTAGCCTGGATTGTGCACCGGCTCTTCCAAAAGTGACAGCAGTCATTCAGCTGTTTTAGAGTTGGATTCTGTATGTTAGGAGGTACAAGGAAACCTGATCTGTCTTACTAGCAAATGCAACCATTTCAGCAGCTGCAAAAATATGAATGAGTTTGCATAGTATTTACTCCCATCTTTAAAAGCAAAGGCTGACTTGCACAATCAGTGTTATTCACGATGCTTGTCTTTTTGCCTGTTCAAAGTGGCATGTGCAAGCACCTGCAAGTGTAGCTTTTTCATGTCAAGAGTGATGCATGCTTTACCTGATCCCTTTGCAAAGGTGGTGTTGCTCTCTTGGATTTTTTTTTTTCCTTACTGCTATCTGTTAGTGAGCAGAAAGTGCTTGAGCATTAGGGTTGCAATGTACAAATGAACACTTTTTAATCTAAGATCACTTTAACATTCTGCTTAGTAAATTTCTAGGCAAAACAAAAGTATTTGTTGAGTAGTACTTTCCAATATTTTCACTTTATTGATTTCTCTAGAAATTTTTTTTTTTGCATTTGAAGTAATTCAGTGTAATTTTGTCTATGGCTGTACAACAGAACTGTTGTATTGCTAAGCATATATCCATTTCCTTCCTACCATTTGAGAAACTTGCAGAAGCCAGTGTTAAAGGAAGCAACAGAATGAGAAGACATGTATTTTAGAAGTTGTATTGTCTCCAAATGAAATAGCTTTCAAGACAAATTCTCTCTCCATTCTTTTGAAAACTCAGAATTCTTTTTCACAAAAAATGATTAGTCTTTGTAATTGCACATTCCACAGCCAAAACAAAAGATTTCAAGCTCTTTTATAAGGACATAGTACAATGTAACTATAAAATACCACACACACGAACTTGAGGTTTGTAGACTTCATTGCTTCTGGGGACGTGGCCTTTTGTATCTTTCAGTTCCCAGACTTTGAGCCTTTCCATAGGTTTCAAAAGTCATTCAGACAACCCTTTCCAATGAGGTAGACTTACTTGCACCTAAAACCTCCTGAAATGATGATGATATAAGTTTTCTTAAAACAGTTCTGTTCTAGAGACTCAGAAAAGTTTATAGAGTAATTTGTTTTGGTGCTTCACTGTCCTTACTTTTAGACTCCTAATGTCTTGCCTAAATCCCTCTTGCTTCAGGTTAAGTCATTTATTCTTTGTGCTGTCCCCTGTGGAGATTATAATACACTTCATTCCTTTTATCTCGGATGAAGTGTTGCATGCTCGAAGATGGTGTATTGTAATGTCCCCTCAGACTTTTCTCAGATCTAGACTGAACAGCCCAAAATCTTTCCAAGTCTTTGGAGACATTTCCTATACCTGTTGTCAATTTTTTTTCCTCTCTTCTACACCTATAAATGTTCTGCTTTTTTTTGTGAATGGTGGCACTGAAAACAATAACCAAGACTTCAACCGAGTTCTTAAGAAAAAAGGGCGAATCTCTTAAGTGTCCATGTAGTACTCTTGACAATATACCTCAGTATAACACTTCATATTTTCTTCACTGCTGTGATGATGTGAATTGCAGGTTGAACATGAATCACCTGTAGCTCCTAGATCCTTCTTGGCCCAAGTCCTAGTCAGCCCTCATTCTATAGCTGTGCATTTTATTGTTTCTGTGAGTAGAATTTGACACTAGCTTCTTCTGTCAGCTTACCTAACTCAGATACCACTATGTGTCTTCATGACATTTCCTTCTATTTCAGGGATTATTTGTGTCGTCTTCATCAAGCTTCCTGAGAGTGTCTCCAGCTTGGTATGGCAGGGTCCCTGCTTCAAAATATCAGGAGTCTTGCACCTTGAGGTCCTCCTTTTGTCTTACAAATTCACTTGTTCCTTTGTTCCACAAATACCTCTCCCTGTCCCATCCCTATCAGTGTGAGAATTGTCAGTTTAAGGTGTTATCATCCTAGGATAGTGTAAATGCAGCTGAGACGAGGAAGTTCCTGTAAGATAGTGTTGGCTAACATTTGCTAGCTCTTTCAACAGAGCTGTTTGGGTTGGCTAAGTAGCTGCTGGGGTGTTGTGTATTCTTTCCCCATCCAATTTTAACCAAAATTGGCATATACAGCCAATTAAATTCCTTTAAACCCTTACGTTAGACCATCATGATGTTTAACATCACAGAACAGATGGTAGAATATAGGATCTTGCTTAGCTCTGCTCGCAATAAACAAAACTGATGTAGTCTCAACTTTTTTTTTTTTTTTGTTACATTGTTGGTGTGTTGAAATTGGAGTCTTGCTGATGGATTTTCATACTTGGCACCTATCCACTGAACCCATCAGGCCTACCCCTTCATTTCCCTCTCCCTTTGCCAGCAATTGCATCACTGTGGTTTGGGTTTGTTTTTTTTTTTTTTATTGCCCATCCCTGGGTTCAATTGCTACTTCAGATCTGTCCCTCATGCTGAGTTTCCCAGCCTACTTAAATTGGAAGTTCCTACTCTCTGCCTCCTCCTGGTATAAGTAACAAGTCAATAACACAGTAATTATTTTAATGACCTAGGCAATGACCAAGTAAGAACCATTTATTTAAATGATGATAGAAACTTCCAAAGTAAACAGATTGATAAGTTTGTGGTTTTTTTAGAAACATAGAAGATATATGGGGGTCAATAGATGGTGTGTGTATTTAATACATATATATACACACACACATGCGCACACACACACGTATATTTGTCACAGATTTTGATACACAACTTAAAATTGCTTTGTAGAGTTACCAATGATGTCAGACCCTCTGGATCTTATGTACCAGAAGCACACATTATTCTATAATAGTGTTCTATACATTTCTTAGTAAAACAGTTGTTTAACTCTTCATGTTAATTTTAATTGAATAAACATCATAAATACACTAAGGTAGACTATTTTGATAAGCAGTTTCTCCATTCATAAAGAATTTTTTCAGAAGCAAACTTTTTTGCTTATTTAGTAGTCATGGCTTAGTTAAGAACATCTGCATTTTCTAAGGCTATGTGGTGTACAAAGAAGTACTTTTACAAGGATGAGCCAGTGAGAAAAAAAGTGTTCTGTGTCCTGAATAAGAGGAGTATTGCAGAATCGGCATATGTAAATTAAAGTAACTATAAACTTGGAGAAGTGGCATTATTCTTAATACCTTTATGAAGTGCATCCTTCAGCCTACGACAGGAAACTGGTGTGTGTCTGATAAATACTTTGGGTAAAGGTCAGGATTTTTTTCTGCAAACTCAAACCTTGAGCACAGAAATTGGTTGGCCAGATAGGAAACTTCAGTAGATCAGTTTCATGAATGAATTCCGCTACTAATTACTATAAAATAAACAGTCGTAGGTTTGCATTAACACTGTAAAATTGAAGTGAAATAAGTATTTTAAAACTAGGGTTATGTTGATTTTATTAATGCTTGTGAGAAGGCGAAGTGATCATACTTGTAGTATGACTGCTTGAAAATGGGACATCTTTTAACTAAATAAATAAATAAATAAAAATTTCCCATGTAAGAATTTACAAAACATGATAATTTTGAACAAAACAAAACAAAAAACCTGCATGAATTTAATGTAGTATAGGTACATTTGTATAATCTGTAACCAACTGACAGGAGTGCAAACTGTGTAGACAAGCTGATACACATATTTTATTCTTTTTTTTTAAAGTTTAGTCTGACTGTTCCACTTTGTTATGACTTCTAGTGAGATCTCATTATAATCCTATGGTTTATGATTCAAGTCATACATGAGCTGTTGCAGCTTAATGAGTTACTGTGTCAGCTGAGATGCTGAAAAAGACCTTGGATCTGCTCCAAGCACAGCAAACATGAGCTAAAAGACGCTAGCTTAAATCTCCAAAACATTTTTATTTTACATTTGCTACAAAGTAAAAACTTGCATGGAGTAGGTTACCATGGATTGGCTGATATTTAGAAATGCATTTTTCTGACGTAAGTTATGCGAAATCTTCCGTGACATAAATCGGCTGCATCGCTCACATGTGGTGGTAGTATCTGGCAGCAGGTCTTCACTGTATTGACTTTTTTCATGCAGATCAGGAACTATGTATATGTGAAAACAACATTTCTAAAGAAAATCCTGTTTTGTCTGCTCCAAAACCCTTTCAGGCCGAAGGAAACTGTTGTGTTGATCAGCCTTCTGAAAGCAAGTGGAAGTCAAGGATTTGGGGTTTTAATATTAGTGTTGTCATTGCTGGTAATATGAACGATAATAAACTTCTGAACACATAGGGTGGTGGTAGAGTTTAATAAAGATTAGGGAGTTAGGGAGGTGCAAAGAAGGTGAATAAGTTAATGGAAGTGTGAGTTGGAGTTGACCTTGATAGATTTTTGTACAACAGTGGGAGCTTTTGTTAACCATGTATTTTTCAGCTAGGTTATGAGTTCTTTCTAGAAAAATACTTCCCATATAAAGGAGCTTACTTCTTAAACTAACTTTTTTTATTGTTGTATAAAAATTTCATCACTTTTACCTGACTAGAGACTAGCTAAAGGAGTATTCCCCTCTGTAAGTAAGTGATCAGAGTAATCCCATATTTCTCCATCAGCATGTGTGGCTGCTGAATTGAGGCTTAATCCATCTTCAGTTGTGACCACTATTACTACTTTCAGAAAAACAGCTTGTCTGCAGTGGAGATGAGGTGCTCGTGTGTGACTACCTGCAAGTGGGTGGAAAATACAACATAAGCACACATTTTGGAGCGTAATAGGTAGTATGTGTGGTCACAGGATCCATGTTGACCTTTATAGCCTTTCTCCTGCTGTCAGCCTGTAGAACACAGCCATGCTTGCATGTGACCCAGGTTGAGGTATTATTTTAGCCCGAATTACAGTGTTCTCAACATGACAGTTCATATATCACAACTCCTCCGGGTGAGACTTCTACTTGTGGTTCTTGTAATTGCTTTAGTACTTCTGAAGGAGAATTTCAGACATCTGAGTTGAAGTATCCTTCCGATATGCTGGAAGATCTGAGCTGACTATAAAAGATGTAAGAATAAAATGATGAAGTGCTGCTTTTGTGGTCGTAGTGTTTGTCCATACTTCCAGATTATGACAGGTTGCCCAGTTTACTTTACAGGTAAGAGTGCTTCCTTTAAAGGCTTACTAAATAAAACAAAAATTCAGCCATCTTTATTTGGGGGACACAGGGCTAAGCTGAAAACTAGCTTTTGAAGATGCTGGTGTTAACAGAAATGCTTCTTTTAAAACTTCTCTTCGGTTTCAGCTTCTGTAGGACAAGTCATCCCATTTTCTGTTCATACACAACTATGGCAATGATTTTTGTATCATAAATTCAGTGTTTTATTTCGATCCAATGAGAAGTGTCACAGACAAGTAAGCCCAGGCAAATAGGGGAAGCTGTCTCTACAGTGAGTCATCTCATCCAGGCGAAAAGTCAGAAGCTAGATGAAGCTTTTTGGGTATAAGTAATTGAGCTGGCCTGTGGATGGAGAAATGCGAACAAGCTGCTCATCGCTCTTTGTGAGCAATCATCAGTTTTGAATCTGTATCTCTCTCTCCTGGAGTCTTTTAGCTTCTAATGTCCAAACCCCAGGCTGTAGAGTAGTCCGTTTCATAGCTCTTAGGGTAAATTTTGGCCTTGGAGGAGGGAGACTGAAACCAGCCAATGCTCCATGTACGTGTCTGTCTAATACTGCACGTAAAAGTATCTTTTACATTTCCCCCTCTCTTTTTGACTCTTTGCAAGTCTTCCTGACTTTGAAAATGAGACTTTTGGCCCTTGAAATCGTGATGACCAATGACCTTGGCTTTTCTGAAGGTTTTGTGCAGTTGATGGACATTCCTGTTGGCCCTGGCTGCTCTGAACACATGGCTGTGCACAACAGGGGGATGATTTATGTGGTGGTGTGATGTGTGCAGTGATATCTCTCTTTAATCAGGAAGGGGAGTGCTGTCCCTTCCCTCAGGAAACAAGGAGGCTTACGGGGCACATTAGTATCTGATCCTATAGATAATGGGAGCTGAAGAGGAAGACAGAAGTAGGGTTGTGTTCATCTTCATTACCCAGTTGGTAGCCCACCCATTCCTCATGTGTCCAAGTACGGATTCTCATTTTGACTTAAGTATTTGTTTTGTTAGTTCTCCTGTTCAGATGGGATACTTTCAGTAGATAGAAATTAGATTTAAATACGTTCAGAAAAGGAATGCACAGACAGGATAGAAAAGAATTAGGTTAAGTAAGGAACTCTTCCACATGTTATGAAACGATGTGAAAGTATTTGGCTCACCAGTGCACAGAAATACTTGTAGAATTTGGGGCTGTGTTGGAAAACTCTGCATGCGTTCCTCCATGAGGAGGGAAACACAACTATGCTTGGTTAAGGTATCTTTTTTAAGAGATTGTTGTCTTCACGTGTGCCCTGGGAGCAACTGATTATGGTAGCTGAAGTAATACGTTTAAGTGTATTGCTTTAAGAGGGCTTTCAGAAACCGTGGATTCCTAAATTTGTCCCATAGCTTTGTGAAACTTAAGAACATTAGGAGGAAGGAAGACTTGTGCCTGTCATATCTTAGCAAGAGCAAGCTGCTGAGGTTTTTATCCGGCTTGGATGTAGAAGGCAGCTCTTAGCAGGGTTAGTGGTTGAAATAGCTCAGGGCATAGGAGGGATGAACTGGAATGGCGCTCAGCAATCCACGTGGGCTCTCTCTCCTCTACAGTAAGACTTGCCTTTCATTCTGTTTCACTTTTAATTTTGAGAAAGATAGTTTTGCTTTTCAGATGTGATTGATCTCACTGGAGATGATAAAGATGATCTTCAGAGGGCAATTGCCTTGAGTTTGGAGGAATCAAACAGGGCATTCAGGGAGACTGGAATAACAGATGAGGAACAAGCCATTAGCAGGTAAACGAACAACTTATATAAAGCAGACGTTAAATTAAAGAGTTGGAGATTGGCCTGTATTGCTTTTTTTTAACTTAATTTAACAAAGAATAACTTGTTTACTTTCACTTGTGCTACTGATATGCCTGGCTTCAGGATGTTGCTTTAATGTATTGTATGTTCTACACTGGAAAATAGTCTGTTATGTGTGGGCTAGGATTTAATAGTATGTTTCATGTTGATGTATTTGTTTAAATATTGAGGAAGTAGATGGAGATAGAGGATATACGGTTGTATTTAAATAGGACCTAAAACTTGTGTATCAGGTAAAAAGCAATGAAAACATAATATAATTAAGAAGCTAATAAATTCTTTGTCCTGTTTTTTGCAGTGTTCATTTTACAATAACATTTTCTTACCTCTGTGCTAAGGTTGAGATTGAGGGAGGGCATAGTGATGCTATGACTTGAGTATACTAAGAGCAGCTGCTGTATTTTAGCTGATCAAGTATGTTATTAACCTATTTAACAAACAGGATTTATAAGCTTTGAGTAAAGTTAACTTCTTGGTTTAAAGTTTCGTGAACTTAACTTTCTCAACTCAGGTGTGATAAGAGTCTGTAAGTTAAGTTTTGATCAGATTTTACAATGACTTTTGTACAGTATGTGTGTTTATATGTAAATATAGTTATAATTATGAAATATTTGGGACTTGAACTAAGCCTGCGTGTAGAGGTGTGGGAGGGATGTTGGGTTATTTTCATCTTTGGCTGCCCTTGTTCTAGGGGAAAAGGACAATGATTTGATCCTTGTGTGAGAAGGTTAAGTACTGCCTCCTTGTGAAAGACTAATTTTATAAAAATTGGCTTAGATGGGGGAGATTTACCACAATAATTCCTTTTCTCAGTTCACTGTATTCAGCAGACTAAATGGCTTATCAGAAAAGTCCAGCTCTGAGAATATGGAGAGTGTTACTTTATCCACAGGCATTTTCTTTTTCCTTTTGAAAAATAAATGTACTAATTCTGAGAATAAACATACCCCTTCCTCCCCACATTTGTGATAAAAGCCATCTTGTTATATGAGTTTAAGATAACATATTTTTGGAGAGAAGGATGGGATGAAAGGGATTTATATTCTCATTAATAATTGGAGGAAGATTTTTCAGGTGTTGTTTTTTTTCAAAGACCTCAGTATGTGCATGTGTACAAGATAATGGTGGAAGTTCTGTCCAGTTCTGATTGAGAAGTTCAGCTCTTGCATGTTCCTTTTTTAAGGACAGAGTTGTCATAATTACAGAGTTGTGATTTAGGCAGGCACTCAGAAAGATGGACCTATTTCTGGATATGGAAATCTTTCTCCCTTTTTTCGTTCTCTAGGCTTTGACTGCTCCTGCTGTGCTCACTTCTTGGGAGCCTTGAAGCTTTAGTTTATTTCCTGTAGACTTTGTTTTTCACTTCTGAGACTAAAAAGTCCTTTTTCTTCGTATCTGCTTAGCCCATAACTAAGTATTAGAAATGCATTGTATTTAAATTATGGTGGGTTTTTTTTTTCCCTGGTTGCAGAGAATAAGAAATTATGCCTTTTTTTTCCTGTATGTACAAAGGCATGTAGACAATCTGTTCAGTTATATACAGAGAAAATGTTGGTGTTTTGATGAAACAGCTATGTATATTTGATGGCAAAATTACACACACAGTAGCATGTGCCAGATTAAGAGCTTGTTGCTAACAAGGGAGATGTGGACTGCACACTGTACCATATTTTCTATACTTGCTGTAGTATTTTTTGAAACATTTGTTGCTCGAATTAATTTCCCAAAGCCATACAAAAATATTCACTAAAATATCCATAGTGTATCATGGCACAAGAAAGGGAATGGGACTTTACTTGTGAATGGAGGCAGAGAGGAGTGAGAATCTTGGAGATTTTGGCAGCATTGATGTATTAGATCAACTCAGTTACATACCAAGATACACCCTGAGTTGATGGCAAATAATGTCCGAGTTGTACAAATACAGGAAGTTCAGAATTCTTGAATTCTTGATCTGAACTGTTCAGTCAGTTTCCTTAAAGACAGGGCTTCAGACTGTTTTTCAAAAAAAAAAACCCAAAACCAACAAAAAACAAACAAACAAAATCACTTTGTAGTTCACACCCCACAGAAGAATGTTGGCATTCCAATAGAAAGCACAGTATCTGTGCAGGACTTCTCGAAACAAAAAGTAGAACACTGTGGTTGTAAACAAGTCAAGCAGCAACCATTTACTTTTGTTTTTCTAGGTTAAATAAGAAGCAGAAATCAAATAAGAAGTCGATAAAAAGCAAATTAAACTATGGAAGTATTTCATTTATAAAAATGTAGGACGTGTGCATGTTTGGTCTTTGGTGTGGAGGAGTTTGTTTTTGTTTTTTTTCAAAGTTATTCGTAGTGGTTTGGAACATAATTTGCACTGATTTTGTTAAGGTTTCCAAGGAAGCGTTAATGGAATTTCTTGGTTTGTGTAATTGATGTTGTAATGCACGTAGAATTTGTCTTCCTGAATGTAATTGCCTTGTGCTACTTAATGAGGACAGATCTGATTACTTCGTAGGTGTTGAGAGGAGTGCAGCTGAAATGTCCCTGTGTCCAAGCTGAACATCTTGTACATGGCACATTGAAAGTTTTTTACTATTCTCTCTTTAAATGTCCCAGGGGAATGCGCACAGTCTATTTCCTGACTTGAAAAAGTTTCTCCTGTTTACATTAATTTTCATGGATTGAAGGAGAATGAGGCTGGCCGGATAGGGCTTCACTGAGGAAGCTAGTAAGACATGACTGAAAGGAGACATTACCTGGCCTGTGTTGTGCCTAGGGTAGCAGCCATGTTACAATGGGGGCCCATACTATGAGTGCATAAGGATGTGCACAACCCCTAGGCTTTTTTTTTTTTAACATGGTCATTAAAACTACTGAGGATTCTGCACTGTGGTTAAGCATTGTGTAGATCAGAGGTGAAACTGGGGAGGGACGTAGGGTTGGGGATATTCCTGGATGTCCAGCTGTAAAACAGTCACAGTATAAAGACTTTTCCTTGTTCTTTTAGCTGAGTAGCCTGCTAGAGTGGGCTCTTCTGCAGCATGGTTAGTGGGCTTCCTCAAAATGGTTTGGCTGAACTTCTGCGCTTTGGACTCGCTTTGCCTGAGGCTAATTGCATTGTCTGGCTAGCCCCATGCAAGCAGCCCTGAAAAGCTGCTTGGCTATGCTCAGCTTGTTACAGAGAGAAATAAAACACTGCTTTCAAGTCCCATGCCAAGCCTGGCATTAACTAACCCTCACTCCAGAGTTTCCCTCCAAACAAGATTCCAGCGCTTGGAGGTGGGGGAGCCTTTGGTCCCGTGAGGCCAGAGAAATGCCATACCCTGCACGTAGCTTATGGCTCTGCTGCTGGCGACTGCGGCTGTGGTCTCCGAGGGTCGCAAAGAGGGTGTTGTGGCTGCGTAATCAGAATGCTAAATCCTTGTACTCACTTTCTGGAAGGAGGCTTATTTTGTTGAGAGCGATGTGTGAGTAAGATTCTTTGTCAAGGTGGTCTCCCAAATCAGGACTGTATGAATACAATATAGTGAACGTTACAGTGTAAGAGGTATACTCACTGTGCTGGTAAATACATTTATTTATGCAGCTTTTGAGCTGATCATTAGGTTCCTGTTTACTGTGCTCACTTTTATTTCAGTTTGCATCAAGCTATCATTATAGCTGAAAATGAATTTGGCGTATAGGTTGTGCAGCTATTGCGTGTGCTCTCTGAGGACAGATAACATTGTAAGTAAGATTAAGGAAAAATATCATGAAGCTTTGAGAATCAAATACTTTATTAAGACATGGAAACAGATTTGAGGTGGAGCTAGAGATGAGAAAAATCCTTCACCTGCTAAAGAAATACAAAAACAAATATAAGGAAGAAATGTTAGTAGGTCATTAAGTTGATAAATGGTAAAACCCTTGGAGTCAGGGAACTGTTTCAGTTTGAGAATATATATTTTTCTGAACTTGAATCTTGAAATATTTTGAAATATTCTTGAGCTTGGTGGAGGGGAGGGGGAAAGTTTGATTGTTTCCATGGAAAAAAAAGTGGTATGGAGTAGGTATTGTAATCCTCTTACAACATCATTCTAAATTTGTTCCAGTCTGTCATAGTCTTCCTTTCAATTTTAAAGGTCCCTTCAATTTAGTTTAAACAAGAGTTTAAGTAATTCTACCTGAATGATAAATTACTTGAAATATGTATGACATTTGTTTCGAATGAATTTTTAATGACCCCATCAAATAACTTTTACTCTCAAAGCAGAGATACACTGGTCATCTAATACTTTTGAAGGATTGTATCAGCGAGAAGGGAAGTGAATTTGCCTGTTTCTTTACATTTTGGATTTTGCTTAGGAGGTAACATTATTGTAAAAGACTCCTACAACTAGCAGCTACTGAAGAGTCAGGTTCCATCCCTATGCATTGTTTGAAGAGAAGTCAAAGCAGAAAATCTTAGAGGATTATATGCCTGTCCTTTCAGTGCTGTTTACAAGGTTATCTGTCAAAAACTAGATGTCAGAAATTGATTAATCCTTAGGAAATTACAAGTTTTAGGTTCTTCCTGAGATACATTGATACAAAAGTGGTATTTATACCAAATGGTCTCTCACATTCTGAATGCTTCTATTTTTATTTTTATTTTTCAAAATAAGTAGCAATACAAAATTAGTGTGTCCCCCAAAACAATTATCTACAGTAAATGCACGTTATGCTTCATGGTTCTTGTATACCTTGTAAGATACCTTTTCTTACTTTGACAAGAGCATAGCTTGAAACAAAAATCTAGTTAGGAAACTGAGTGATTACATCGTGTGTGGTTTTTTTTGGTCTGTGTGTCGTGTTCCAGTCCCCGCCCCCAGCCCCATTTCTTTGTTTTTTCTAAAGTGTTCAGACTTTGCTCTTTAGGAACTCCATTTACAGACCAGCCTAAACCTCCCTGCCTTTGATGTTTAGCGAGTCTAGAACCAAAGGGGACAATCCCTCATGCTGCTTAGACTACTTGGATGCTTGTCATGCAGCTTCTGAAATCCTGTGCTTGGTGAATGTAGTAGTTAAATAGCAGCTCAGCCTTTTGCATGATAGTCAGACTAGGTGGTTGGGGATAGTGACTACTGTGTCAGTAGTGCACATGCCAGGCAACTTTGCTTATGAGTTCAAGCCATTGTTCTATGACCTGAATGTATCCATCTCCATCTTTCTATTTAGAATATGTAGCTACTACAAATTACCTTTAAGGTGTTCTTTGTCACCAGTCTATGTGCTGATACAGAAATAACTGTATTGAGTGAAGCTTGAGTTTGGGAGCATAACACACATCAGATCTTACTGTTGTGTGAAATATGGACATTCAGCCTAAATCAGTTTCCTGCAAAGAGTTCATACAATTAACTTGTTGGGTGGCGTTTGAAAGATTGTGGAGAGATGTCTTTCTGTGGCTCATAAAGTAACTACTTGCCATGAAAAGTGATTAATACAGGTGTGTAAGTTGCAAAAATGGAAACTAAAAAAGCTTCTTCCATTTTTGAAAGTTGCCTAGCCAGCTTTGATTTCCTGTCAGTAAAATAAATATTAGTGACTTTGTGCTCTGCATACAATAAAGCATTTGTAGATGAAAGCACTACACTATGTGCTGCCTAAAATTTCTTGTTGTCCATCCTGTTTGAATCTGGTTCTTAAATAATTGATGACTTGCAGACTTGGCTCTCATGTCTAGAGCTCTCACAGAAGATTCGCTAACTCACTGATACTGTTTTCCAAAAGGTAATCGGATTACTGTAACATATCTAAAAGTAAAATAGCATCTTACTTTTGAAGATGTATTATTGCATATAAATGTAAAAAAAAAAAAAAGAAAAAGCTGAGCAACAGTAAGTTAGCTAATGATGTAATTAAGATGTCTGTATTAGTAACTGAACGTGTTCTACTATGTATTTTTTTGTTTGCTTTGTTTTGCTTTTTCTCACATTTTTCCCTCCCTTCTGTTCCCGAAGAGTTCTAGAAGCCAGTATTGCAGAAAATAAAGCAAGTTTAAAGAGGACGCATCCAGAGGTATGGAGTGACTCTCCAAACCCTTATGATCGAAAGCGGCAAGACAACTGTCCAGTAGGATTAAAGAATGTTGGCAACACGTGCTGGTTTAGTGCTGTCATTCAGGTAAGCAATCTCTTTGATTAGCTGTTTATACTCCTCGTTGTATTTATTGTGAGGTGAGTTACCTTATTTTATTTTAAGTGGATAACTTAAGATACCTGTTTTCCTGGGAAGTTTAGGCCACTGCATGAGATGTTTTTGAGCATTACTTACTTATTGCATCACTTAATGTGTTCATCCATAAGTCTGAAGTGTAGAAAGTACTGTAGCATAACTAAGTGAAGCTTCAAAATGCTTATTAAAAAGTTGTTGAAGACAAGAAGTCGAGTCTCTGGGTGTCTGCAGCTCATGCTGACATCAGTGACAGCTGTGGATACCTAAGAACACGTGAAAATTGGATTACAGATGAGGAACAGACTTTTTATATTTAAAGGAATGCATGCAAATGACTGAAAGAGGGTGGCTGACAATGGAGGTAGGTAGAGGACGTGAGACTCCCTCAAGCATGGAGTGCTTACTAGAATAGCTACAAGCAAATAGATAGCTGAGTATGGTAAGAGAAAGACTAACTGATAGAAAAGGAGACTTGAGAAGGAGGAAAGAGAAGATCTGAGATGGATGCAATTGTCTGGTTTGGGTTGTTTTACCTACTTTTTTTTTTTTTAAGATAGAGTCAGTAGGGAAACAAGTACAGATACTGCAACTTGTCTGGTGAAATCTAATGTTCTAGTGTCAATAGTTCAACGTACATAAACTTTATGAATCCGTCTTTCAAGAGTTTTCTTTTTTAGAAGTCAGTGCTAAATCTGTGTATGTTTCTGTAAATAATTGGTAGATACATTCAAAAGCATCCAAACCCACAGAAAACTGTGGGTGAAACTGGATTACGACAGGGGAAATGTGTTTTTAGTCTACAAGGAGCAAATTCAGCATACTGTAACTCTTCATAGTCTGACATTTTGAGAGGAATCAAGTAAAATATTTAATACCCATTTTTAACAAATTATTGTCAGGCTGAAGCATTTCAGATAAGCTACTTTCGTACTGATGGCTGTTGTACTTCAAGTTGAGTCCATTTAGATCAACATTCTGCCTTGCAATTTCCGCAAATGGATGCTTACAGAGGAGAACAAACAGTAAATGATATTGCTCTGTTAAAACACTCCCAAGCCTCCAACTGCTTTCGTCTGGGGGGAGTTTCTCAATTCTTTGCAGTTTGTTTAGGTGGTATCTCCAGTGGACCTCTCTTTTATGTACTTGTCTCCCTTGAACATTGCAAACTTCTTGCACCTGTAGGATCCTTTGTGTGG
This sequence comes from Leptosomus discolor, assembly GCF_034619465.1. Taxonomy (NCBI): domain Eukaryota; kingdom Metazoa; phylum Chordata; class Aves; order Leptosomiformes; family Leptosomidae; genus Leptosomus; species Leptosomus discolor. The sequence goes on along the minus strand of NC_141391.1, from coordinate 110,236,126 downwards.
CAATTCCGTAGTTGCATGATGTTCCCTACTGTATGAAGAACTGCCTCGTTTTTGTTTGGTTTTTTTGAACGTGGCTCCCCCTAGCTCTGTCTAGTAGCCTCCCTGTCTCCTGGTGGACAAGACAGTTAAAAGTTGATTGCTGTTACAATTCTGCGGGCTGCTGTCATACCCTTTTTCAACAGGTCAGCTGACTGCTGAATTGTTGCCTATGTAGAATCTGTTCTAACCTTTGATCCAACTTGTTGCTGTTCTCTAGATCTTTTCTAGCTCTAGTAGCATTTTAGTTGGGGGACCAGGAAAATTCTCAAGGTGCGAGTGGGCTATGAATTTATGAGGTGGTACGATGGGCAGATACAGGCTTTTCAGGAAAGACAAGCAGGGATGACAAGGAAAGGCGTTGCCTTGTGAAGAAGCAGCTCAGATGTATGTGGTACTTGTGTGTGGCTAGATGATAGTTTAAGATGAGAGTTTGTGGGTCAGGATCAGAGGAGAGGCTGGTAAAGGCACCACCCTAATTAGTCTTTTACAGACCACCCTCCTCGGGATGAGGACAAAGCTTTCTTTAAAGGCAAGGAAGTCTTTGGATTGTGGTCTGTGGTTCCCATGGGGAACCTTAATAAACATCCTGACACCTGCAGGAATTCCAACACAGCAGGACACAAATGAACCAGATTTCTGGAGAGTATCAGGGACAACTTCTTGATATGAGTACTGATGGGCCAACTAGATGTGGTGCACAGCTGGATCTGCTGTTCCCTAAAATGGAAGAACTGGTTGGAGATGTAGTAAATTTGGTACTTTTGGCTGCAGTGACCATGAAAGTCCAGTGGAGTTCAAGATCCTGAAGGGAGTGAGGAAGGAGTAGCAGGGTATAGACTCTAGAGTTTGGGAGAGCAAACTTTGGCTTCCTCAGGAAGTTGTTATCTGGCATCCCATAGGAGGCAGCTCTGATGGGCTGTGGAGCTAAGGAAAGCTGGCAGCATACTGTAATTGCAAGCAGGGTCCATTTTGCTGCTCAGGGAGCCCATGGCCAAGCTGCAATCCAAGCAGGCAGTGTGCAGGATCTGGAAGCAGAGATGTGCTACTGAGGAGGAGTTTGGAAATGTTGCCCAGGCATGAAGGGATGATGTTAGGAAAGTGAAAGCTCACCTAGAGTTGATGCCTCAAGGGATGTTTAGGGTAACAAGAAGTTTTGATGCTACGCTAGTCATAAAAGGCTGAGCAAGGAGAATGTGGTTCTGTTGCTGAACAGAGCAGGTGTTTTAGAGACAGCAGGCTTAAATAAGGCTGAGGTAGTCAGTGCCTTGTTTTGTCTTAGTCTTCACCGATGAGATCTCCCAGACTACTGTGCTCAATTGGGGGAGACAAACTGAGTGATGGTTAAGGATTCAGAGATCACTCAAGGAAACTTCACCCCTATAAGTCCACAGGACCCACTGAGCTGCATCCAGTGGTACTGAGAGAATGAAGGAAAGTCTTAGCAAGGCCACCTTCTATCATCTGGGAAAGGTTATGGAGAATCAAAGAGGTTTTTGATTAACTGCAGGCAGGCCAAAGAGTCAACCTGGGAAGCTATGGGGTGGTCTGCATTAACTGACCATTTGAAGATGGAGCCAGGCTTTTCACAGCAGTGTATATTGGGAGGATGAGGGGCAACGGGAGTAAGTTAAGAGAGATTCAGCCTGGACATAAGAAGCATTTTTCCCCATGAGGGCAGGCAGTGGAGATTGCCCAGAAGAGAAGCTGTGCAGGCTCCGTTGAACCTTGAAGACATGCCTGGAAAAAGCCCTGGACAATCTGATCTGATCTCAGAGGTGACCCCCCTGCTTTGAGCAGGTGGTTCGACAAGAGACTTCCATCAGTCCCTTCTGAGCTGAATTACCCAATGATTTTATAGAATATTTTATGTTTCATTCTGTCTTCTTTCTTCATTATTTTTTTCTGCTTTAACTACTTCATGCATTGAACTGATACTTTCATGGAACTATCTGTCGTAAATTCACAGTTTTGAATAATACTCGTTAGCTTGGTGCCTGTCATTTTCTATAAATTTTAGGATTACTTTCCACCGTGTACCACACTGTACACTTATCTGTGTTGAATTTAGCTTTATTATGTAGTCACTCAGTCCCATACGATCCTTCTGTCAGTTGGTCTTTGCCAGGTCTTGTTTTTATTACATTGCATATCTCTGTACTGAGCAAACTTGGTCACCTTGCCTGTTGCTCTCTTTTCTAGATCACTTCTGAATTTTGCTTACCAGCACAGACTTTGTCAAATAGCGGTAACCTCCCTTCAGGCTGGAACAGATGGTTTGCTCCTGCCCTCTTTTTTTTTTTTTTGATTGCATGTCTGTGCCTGGACCTTCCATCTTACCTCATCGCTGCTTAGTTAAAAGCTTTTGTTGAATGACTTCTTCAGAAATTACTCTGAAATCCCAGTAGTCTGCATAAATTGGATTGCTATTATCCATGTTCTTTTTGACTTCTTGGTGTTGGATGGTATTTTTTTTCTGTTTGTGGTAGGGATTTTTTTGTTTGTTTTGGTTTTGGTTTTTTTATGGGCAGGATTTCCTTACCTGCAGGTAATACTCAGGTAACACTGTAGGTAATGAAACAGAAAGACTTCTTTATTTATTCTGCAACCTCCCTTCCCACCGAAGTTTTTCTCTTCTTAGACCTCTTTCTTTCAGCATCTAGTAGTCTATCAGGTGTTTGAATTTTCTGTTTTCCTGAGATTTTTCCCTTGTTCCTCTCTTCCTTTACTTATTCCTTCACATGCATAACTCTTTTTTTTTTTTTTTTTCCAGTAGCAGAAACATCTTGGTGCTAATACAGAGAAACATTTTATTTCCATAAAGCTCTTTGTGGAGCTAATATGACTTGGCGTTTTACCTTCTCTGTCATATAATCAGATTTTACATTCTATAGTAGTCCCAAATCTCAAGATGACTGACTTTATATGTATGTGCATTTCTGTAAAACAAATATTTATACATAGGAAACTGCAAATGTTTAAATCAATGTTTTCAAGGAAACTTGAATTTTAATTCATTAACCACAGAGATAAGAACAGAAGCTAGAGAATGTTAAAACCTATGCTAGACCTATGATCTTGTGTTATTTATATGCGATGTGCAACTTTATACCTTGAAAACGGATTATAAAGAGTGCTAGCTAGTTTTTATGGTCACCACCCATATTATGTGAAAATCTGTGGCATCTGAAATTATAACAGTTTGATCCTAAAAGATAGTTAAACTTCTGTGTTTAGGTCTATAGAATGTAATTCAAGTAAACCACTGAAAGATTTATAACTTTACTTGATTGAAAGTTTAGGTTATTAATGTCTACCAGCTAGGAAGACTTATGTTTCAACCAACCATCCCAGGGAATTTACTGCATGTTAATTTAGAGCATTAGCTAATACCATATTTATTTATCCACAGGGCAGATTGACTCCTTGGGTTGCACTGACTATGTAGAAGTATTTTCAGGCTTTCTTTGGGAGTCTTTTGAAACCTGAAACATCACATAGGTCAACAATATCTAAATGTTAACTACTGTCAGTCACAATGATATATTGTGTAATATAATCTAAAACTAAATTGCAAAGAAAGAAAAATCTTTTTCCTTCTATTTAAGGGGTGCTTGTTTAGGAAGAAAAAAGTTTTTGACATTTTGACAGTTCCATTATGCAGTGTATATTATTTTTTATAGCCACTAGTTAGCCAACTTAGTCAAATGCAGCCATCAATGTTTTGTTGCATTTGCATTAAGAACATGAAATTCTGTAAGATACCTTTGCAGTGAGAGACAGGAAACCCTAACAAGTTTCAAAGATTGCTAGAAATACTGCCTTTTAATCTGTATTTATTTGTTTGTTAGAGAAATACGCACCCGTGGAAGTCATCCTTTTCTGTAAGGGAAGAGGGGAGTTTTTCTTCAGGTAGCTCTAAACCAAAGTTTTGCTTTCAGCAGCTAAAGTCAGCGTCATTAGAATGAACAATAATATTTTTTCCACAGTGTAACTTCTAAAAATCTATCCTGTTGTTGAAGACTTTTGACTTAATAACTTGAATTTAAAACTGAGTCCCCAAGAAAAGATGTCAAAACAAAACTGTATTAAAGCATGTTTGCTTTTTCCTTACCTGCCAAGAAACGAATTGAGTCCCTCAACAATTTTCCTCTCTCCTCTTGAACTTGTAGCAAACCTACATTTTTGACAGGAGTTCACCCATACATGCTTTTGCTACAGTTTAGTTAGCTTAACTTTTATAGAAAGATCCCTAAATCTTGTGGTTCAAAAATATTTCTAGAAGGGCGTTCATGTGTTTTTTGATGGGTTTTTGTTTGTGTTTTGTTTTGGTTATTTTTTTTTAATTCTCATTATTGTAACTGCGTATGTCTGCTCTTGAAGTAGAACTTAAAAGTTCTTTAAAGAAACAAAACATGAATATAATGCTACTTTTGTTTTTTTTTACTTCCTTTTTTCCAGTAGATTTCAGTGCCTCCTTTGTAAAAAGGTAACTTGACAATTTTCCTTGGTTTTAGGAGTTTATAGTCTGAGAATTGCTTATAAATAATACCTTTATTGAGCTTGTGAGGCGGCTTAACTCATGCTGAGCAAGAGTTAAATGTTTGCAGGACTTAGGACGTAGAAGGCGGGTAACTCACAGGACATGGATGTACTATTGGCTTGGTATCAGTGGGCTCGCTGCCTAAGCAAGTTGTCTCCCAGGTGTTTTGCGTTAAGACATTGCACAAGACTGACTTTATCTGTTGGAGTTCCAAGTAGGGTTTTGGTCATGTGTGAGGAGTAATGCCCTGGCAGTACTTGCTCCTTGAAAAGGGTGTTGTGGGAGATACCGAGTAGTTGGTTGTTTGGTGAACGTCTCCCTGTGCTAAGACAAATCTCTGATGGGAGGAAGAAAGTGTGTGGGAATTGCATGAAAATTGTACTGTAAATGCTGCTCTATTTCCCCTCCTCCCTGAGTCCCGAACCTAAAGTGCTAGGAGCAGTGTTCTCCTGGGACTCAGAACTTCCTGAGGGCCTGTCTGGATTATAGCTCCTCCCTTTACCAAGTAAGTTACCCTAACAAGACAACTGGGGTTTGGCATCTCCACGCTCTTTTTCTCCAGGAGTCTTTTAGAGTCTAGTTAGTCATTCCAAAATGAGACTTTTTTTTTTTTCCTTACCCAGAAATACATAGCTTGCAGAACAAAGATTAACAGGCTACCATCTTACAAACATAAATCTCCATGGCTGCTCTTTAAATATATATTTTTTTTTTCAGGGTCCCTAACACCACTTCTGTCATTTTACTCTGTTGCGTTGTGTTTAGGAGTAGCCACCTTCCTTTCCTGATGTCAGTATATGTGGTGTTAGGATCTCATTAGAACCTAAGCTTCTAGTTCTGAGAAGAAGAGAGCCAACTTGATGGGTGAGAATCAGGCGAGTATTTTCTTCCCAGTTGGTGGCTTGGCTATTGTTCTTGCCATCTTTGAAGCAGCCTACCATAGGTATCTAGCTTTTGCATTGTTTCATTTTTCCTGTTTGTCATAGTGAATGGAAGGGATTGTGATGGATGATGTGGTAGTGCATGAATACCAAAACCCCTAGTATTACATAATGAGAGTTGCACCTATGTACATTGTACATGACTCCCTTGCTTCCCTAGGCATGAACGGAAGGTTTCATGCTGAAGAAGGTTCAGTGCGCAATCCCCATTTGAGTTAAAATGGTCATTGATGGAACATTTTTCTTTCCAGCATTTTCTCTGTGGAACAGCCTGGGGCCGGGGTGGGTGGGTGGAGTGGTGTGAACTGTTTCTGTGGAGTTTCATGGGCAGAGGAATAATGATGTTGGAAATGTAGTTTCTTACTTTTCCTTTCTCCACTACTCCCTCTGTTCCCCGTAAAGATAGACCTGTCGCGTCCAAGTTCACTTATCCTATGATATTTGCTGACAGGATATTCCTTTTTCTGCTTTTTATTCTTCTCTGTGGTCTCCGGTTCCTTCAGACTGCTTGTGTGATTTTTCAAACTCTTGCCCTATATTTAGTGGTATATAATTTTGCAAAATTTCTGTTGTGACGGGTGGGAAAGCTTTAATGGATGATGACTTTACCTTTGACTCATAAATAGTTGCTCACTTAATTAAAATAAAGGATACAGAATTAAGTGTTGGGTTGTGATCCCATGTGCATTTCCTAGGTTTAGAAGGGCATAAAGCCATTGCATTGTTTAGTTGTGTTGTTTAAGTTATACCACAAACTTATGTCACATTGTTGTGCATTTAGGCAAGAAGTTGAAAACTGTAACCATGTAAGGAAATGTTGGCTTTTATTTTATGTCCTAACAGATTTTTATTTTTTTTTTTTTCTTGCTTTGAACATGTAATAGAGGAGTGGTTGAATGGCATTTTTTAGTATGTGCCAAGACACAAGCATAAAGTGAATTCTTCTGGACTCATCTCATATCATACTTATCTGTCTTCTGAATTGCAGTAATGTTCTGAGTTTGTTGCTATAAACAAGTAAATGTTCTCTAAATGCAGCCTTGTAATACCATGGTGAGCTGTTTGTTTAAAATGTTGATTTAACTCAAGTCTGCTAGAGGTCTTAAGTTAGTTTGACTTTCTAGATCAAACAGTATGAAAGCTGTTTTCCATCTTCTTCCATGTTATACCTCAGCCTTTTGGAAAAGCAAAACATGACAGCTTAAAACTGTTTTATATCTTGCTTTTCAGCAGTTTGGGATGCTGATTTGTTGACTGTTTATAAATAAAAATGTCCTTTTTGAGACACTTTCCAAAGCTTTTAAGATCTGGGAGTGAATCTCTCTGTGGCTCTGAAAATGCTAAAAGTTTTCCTGACTGCTATCACTGTACATGTTGGGTTGTTCTACTTAAGTTCAGCCATGAGATAGTGCACTGTCTGTCTGGAGGAGTTCTGTTTCAAAGGGATGGAGAAAAAACTACTCTTCCTATACTTTCACAACAAGGTTTGAACAAGAACTTGCTCAAGTCCCAGCTTTGAAGCTGTTTTTCCTCTTTTCCCTCTTCCTGACGTGCAATTTTCTAAAGAACAAAAAGATTTTCAGGAAGGCTTTTGACTGTGCCAGGTTCTCAGTCTATGGAAAGAAACAATATCAGGAATATGTTTTGGGTGACTTTCTTATTTTCTTAAGGGTTTTTGGGTTTTTTTGACTCTAAAAGGTAGAAGACAATACATAGGGCTACTATCTGCTTAAGATAAATTATATTTAAAATTGTCTAGTCTTGTTACAGTAATTTCTACACTGTAGAAACTAATTTGCATATAGCAGTTTCCTTTTAGTTTAAGCATTGTAGGAAGAATTCTTGTTATATTTATGCTTGCTGACTTTTACTGCTGTGCAGTGCGTGCATAGGCTCAAATATAGGACTGATGATCACATTTAATGCCCATCATTAGTCTTTATTCTGAAAATGGGATTTACCACTTATATGAATTAGACATGCACAAGTGGAGTAGGAGGCAGCCCCAGTGTGAGTTATAATGAGGTGCTGGGTGGAAAGGAGCATAGCACAGGAGCAGTTGGAGAGAAGTGGACTTAGTTGCCAGTGAAGTTGCTTTTGTTTTTGCAATATGGAGCTTTGCTAGACACTAATATTCAGTCTGAGGCATGCTGGAGTCTTAAGTCACTAATAAGTCTAAGTGCAGTATTTGGGGGTATTTTTATTTTGAACCCTTAGCACTTCAAATATTGGTAACTATTAAATTTAAAGTTAAAGTTTTTAATGTTATTGGAAAGAATGTGTGTGCATGCAGGTGGGAGCATACATCCCATAGAGTTGTGTGTTTTCTTTGATTGAAATTATTGGCATGAGTAAAAAGTTAACCCTTATAATGGCTGGCCTACCCCACTAAAACTAGCTCTATATACCATAAACCACCAAAATTGTTTATAAACTGAAGTGAGAACGTAAGTCTGATTTGTCATGTTGGCAGAGGCAAACTATTCCAAATAATATACTTAAAAGGCATAGGCAGAACTCTATTTTTGCTTTTTATTTTTAGATCAATAATAAGGTATTCATTCTTTAAGATCACTCTCTTCTTGCTGTACAAAATGAAGGTAGATACAGTCTCTGCTTTGTGACTTTAATATCTGAATAAATGTAAAACTGTAAATGCATAAAAGGCCCCAGATGACTAAATGAGGCAAGTGGATATTGTCATATATTAATGCATATATAAGCTTTCAACTCACACAAGATCATGTTTTAGCTAAATGCCAGTACCCGAAGTAATTCATTTAGGAGCTCCGTAGGATGCGTACTTTTCTTTCCACCTGCTGAAGAGTTGCTTTTCAAGCTGTATTAATAAGATATATTTAATTTTTGGTTACTAGCCAAATTAAGTGCTTCCTAAATTCTCTTTGCCAAAATTCAAGTTAGTCTTTGTAGTTTTCTCCTGTTAAATCTCAAGCCTTGGCACTAGTTTGGACAGATTCTTAGCCAGTATTTGCTGCTGATACATAGATATAGTTGTGCACACCTACGCTAGTCGTGGCGTCATTGCCTGGTTTTAATCTCCTTCACTTTGGTAAAAGGGAGCCTACAAACTGGCCTGCCATAAGAATGGAAATTGCACAGCTTTTCTTGGGGCTACTCTAAGAGAAACTGGAACGATGACCGTATTTCACAGTATGGTGGTGGTGCAGCTGTGTGCCAGTAGGTATGTCCTATTTTGTTTGCTAAGCTTCGATAGTAATGTTGATTACTTTTTATTTTTATTTTTTCTTATCACCTTAGGAGAAGTGTAGGTTTTCTGCAGCCATCACAGCACTGGTCAAATATATTCGTTCCACTTAAGCATCCTGGATGATTTTCTGCCAAATGAGAATGTTTTTGGCATCTTGCTGAGTGGTTTAGAATTAGTAGTCTGAATCACTTTATGTGTTTCACAGAACAATTTGAAAGTCCTTCCTTCCTTACAGGCTTAACCTTTGCGAACTGAACGGGAAGATGGCTGTGTTCATAGTATTATGAAATTAGGGGGTTTGTGTAAACTTATATAGAGGTCATCAATGTTAAAAATTCCCCAGTTCCTGTACAAAATTTTTTACTTTTTTGTTCTCCATGGTGGAAACAAACGCTAGTCAAAGAAAATAAAAGGTTTTCATACCTCTGTTAATGAAACAGCTGATTTTAGTGCCCTGTGCTTACAGAACTTGCAAGAATCCATCAGAGAGCCTGTCTAAAGCTTTGTGCAGCAGCTTGATAGTCATCATTTATCTAGATGCGGAAGCCCTGTTTTCCTACTCCCCAAGTATTGTTGATGTCAGTAACTTTACTATTTCAGGACTCTGCTGGTGCTCTTAATGATATGTGTTGCATGCCAAGCTTTTACGGATTTAATATGCTGACTGACTTGTATTGTTGCAGTATTAAAGCAGCATCACAGTTCTCGAAGGTTAAGAATTAATCCTTTACTCAGGCAACCTAAATTCTGCCAAGATCCTCACGTTTGATAATCCTAGACATTAAGGGAGGAAAGGTACAAGCAGGGTGTCTTAAGTGAAACCAAGGCGGCTTCTATTCTGAAACTGCATTTGGACTCTATATAGTATGGGTAGTTATTACTCAGAAAAGTGAATGGTTTTAGTATCTTACAGGCTACAACTCTGCCTAGCGCTCTCTGGCAAGACAGAAAATACGTCGCTGTCATCGCCACCTGTAGCAGAGGAAAGCCACAGTATGTCTGTTGTTGTTCAGCATGGTCAGTTTGAATGCCCTAAACTGACACTGGATTTTTGTTGTTGGTTATTCTCATCTTCTTTCACTATCTTGTTCAGCCCCCAAACTGACCATAATAGGAGGCAGATATTATAAAAATCTGTCTATTTTCATGATAATTTAAATGGATATAACTTATCTTAGCCTTAGCTTGGTCAGGTTTCCAGATAGCAGCTTTTGAATAGGTTTAAATACAGTGGGGGGGGGGGGGAAAACCCCACCTTTTAGAGAATTTTTCTTGCATGCATAGGTTTTGCATACTTTACATTGGTAAATTTTAAACATACTTGATCAAGTCCAGTAGATACAAAGTATCCACCTTTTAGATCCAGCCTGTTTTCTTGCACTGGGACTCCTGACACCTTTCTGTAGCTGCAGCCAAGTGGGTAAGAGATGAAGTGCTGCCCATTGCGATGTGTTTGGAAGGCCAGTGCTTTGGCCTGGGGCCAGCGGGTGGCACTTGGACCAGGGACAGTCTCTGCTGTGTCTCTCTCAGCAGCTGCAGAACAGCTTCTGCTCCGTGGTGTTCCCTACCCTGGGTGTAGGAAGCCTAGTCAACAGATGACGGCTCAGCAAATTGGCAGTTGTTTTCACTAGCCCTTTTCTGAAGCACTGGGGTGGCTGGCCATGGGAGGCCTCTGCTGCAATGAGGGCTTAGGTGAGCTCGTTTATATCTCCTTACCTCAGGAAGAACTGTAGGTTCTTCCGTGAGGTACCTTGGGCACAAAAATTTGTTGGTCTCAGGCACACTTACTGCTTACTGTGTACTTGTTTACACTTATGCTGAGAAATTATCTTCTTTTTTTTTTTTTTTTTAATGAAGATAGAAGTTTCCTGAAGTTGATTTATCTTAGTGTAGAAGAGCTACAACATGATACCATCCTGTTAGCATTAGGTGGTGTTGGCAGTAGATTAACAGTGAGTGTTCTGCTGCATCTCAATACAGCCATGCACAGTGTAAGCTGTTTTGTAGAAAAATTTAATAACTAAATATCTTGCCTAAGAAATTTTCAGTGGAACAAAGCCAAAGGAGAAAAGAGCATATCAAACAATCCTCTTAGTTATTCTCAGCAGCTTGTAGAAATAGGTTAGTTCAGCTTAGTAAAGCATGGAGTTACATGTTCACAGTTTAGAGTTCTGGAATAAAGAAAGAGAGTTTTTGTGAAAAACTTGTGGATTGAATGCCAGGCAAAAATTCCAAACTTTAGTACAGTTTTCTGTACTTAATTTGTGTATGTGTATTATGAAATTGACCAGCTCAGCTGCTTGGCATTTTGTTGGCATTTGGATTAGTCATGGAGAGAAGTCAGTCTTTGGACATTATATTTCAGCAGCTGGGTTATTTTGTGCATAAGACATTGCTACGTTTTGCTTGATGAAGAGCCTGCCAGTGGAATGCTGTTAGGTCATGAGACATAGCTTCAATTAATATCAACTTCTAGAATGACACTTGATTTAAATATTAACATTTTCTATGCTTTGAGTAAGTAAACAAAGGAGCCTTGTGTTTTAATCTTCCTTCTCTGCAAGGATGTATAAGAGAAACCTGCATTTTGAACAGCAAAACAGGAAAAACAGAAAGCTTGACTACTCAATTGTCTGTATTGATTTAGCAAGGTTAGAAAGGTGTTTTGGTGGGTGTTTTGATTCTTTTGTTGTAAATTATTTTCTTTTTAAATCTAAAAATGTTAGGAAAGAAAACTTAAGCTTTTTCATTTTGTTGGAAATGCTGTATACTGTGGGGTTTGGGAAGAGGTTAAACTTGGTACAGGCTCTTTCACAAGGGAAGTTGGGAACATTTCAACTTTTCACAAACATCTTTTTTTCCTTTCAATGTGTTCTAAATTATTAGAATAAATGCAGTGCCTCTTCACAATTTGAGTTTCAGAATCTTGGCACTGTGGGGTTGAAATCCTATTAAATCCGCTGTGTTCTGTGACTTAAGTCTTTACCTGTGTAGGACAAGTTGCAGGATCAAAGTCTATTGCTGGGGTAGGCAAGCTCTGCCTTTCCAAATAAATAGCTAATATGTGATCAAGAGGGGGAAAAAAAGTTAATTATAGATTGTAAAACCAAAGGGGATGAATAGGAGGGCACATCTTTCCTGTGCTTCTCTGATAAGCACATTTAAAATACTTCCCTGCTACCCTTTCTTCATCAAAATGCTAGTCTGTGGTAATGATGTGAACTTTCATTAAAGTGCTTTCTGCCTGTACAGAAAAGCAATGATGCAGTTATGCAGGTGTTGAGAACTTCAGTTCTCAGTCACTGCTTTTATTTTTGCAACCCAGAGTCATCTTGTTCTTGTACTCTCTTGGCTCCAGGCTCTGTGTTACACTGTGGGGTTCTTTGTGGGTGTGCCCGTAGACACCTGTTTTCATGCCTTGCTGCCCTTAAAATGAGAATGTTATCATTACATGCGAAGATCTATAACCCAGTTTCTTTACTCTGATGTACATCATTCGGATCCTATAATAATGGGAGGAGTGGACAGAATGCAAAAGTACAGATAATTGCAAGTGGATTTAAGTTGTATACGCAAAGATGTACTCTCTCTGCACTGAGGAGGTGGATGATAGAGGGGCTACAAGATGAATTTTATATGTCTAAACAGGCTTTAATTTCAATTTGAAAACTGACAGTTATAGAATTAATAAAATTCTTATTGTGAAAAGTAGTTTACCTAGCATCTAAAATTATTATTCCATTTATATGATTAAGTGGAAAGAAGGGTTTATTGATTATGCTGTTTTCTTGGCAAAAAATAGTCGTCTTTTGGTGAAAATATGTGTAGCAAAGTTAAGTGAAATAATGTAGCTTCTGAAATGAAACCTTAGCGTAGCATATGTTTAACATGTCATTTATTTCACTAAGGCACGTTTGGAAGAATTTTGTATTGTTTGTAGAAGTGCTTAATAGTTTTGTTGGTTTTTTGCCTTTCAGTCATTATTTAACCTACTGGAGTTTCGAAGACTAGTTTTGAATTTCAATCCTCCTGCAAATGCTCAAGACTTGCCCCGAAACCAAAAGGTAAAATTAGAAGCTAACTTCCCCTAGTGGCTGATAAGGGTATTTCTCTCTTGTAATTGAATTTTGCACTGTTCTCTAGCTCAAATTAGCATGAATTTTATAATTAATGTTTCTCTGAGCTTCCTATTACGAATCGTATGTAAAATATGTTAACCTCACGGTAGAGTACAGGGTGTTGGGAGAGGCCAAGTTTGCTCAATGTACTGCTGTTTAGACCAGGTTCAGTGGAAGGGCTTCACTGGTACAGCTGAACAGCACTGCCACCAGTAGGTGAGCGTTTCTGATGTGAACGTAGCTTGTGTTAGCAAATGTCTTCTATTGTAGTTCCCTCACACTGTGCAGCTATGGGCGTCCTTTTTGGTTATCTGCGTGTTTTTGATCTGTGTAGCTTTGCCAGCAGCATTGTTGGTATTTTTGGGGAATGCCAGTACTTATAACTCATGATCTGAGATCAAGCTTTTGGTTATTAGCTTGTCTCTTCTGGCCTTTTTATGAGGTGGTCGTAAGCACAAATTTTGCCCTGTTTTATTCTGGTACTCATATGGGTTTGGGGGTGGGGGGCCTTAGCTCAGGTTTGTTGTGACCTCAGACTGGCAAGGGGGGATGGTCATAGACTGAGGAACAAAATAGGCCATTTTTTTCTTCCTTCATGGATGCCCTCTGAGGAGAGGTACATGGGGACACCTTGGTTTCTATGTTCTGAAATAGAAAGGAAGAAATGGGAAGAGGAATTTGCTATATGAAGTGTGAAGGCACTTGATGCCCTGATTTTTAGGAAGGGCTTACAGAGTAGAGAATTCTTTCTTATCCAGAAATTAGACTATTGCCTTTTTGCCCCTTTCTTTTGGATTTTAAAGGGAGTGTGTTGTCACCCTGTTCTTAGTTGTTTTGCACTTCAGGCTTTGCTGGAATATTCACTAGGAAAAGTGAGTGCTGCAATTAAAAAGCAAAAGAAAACAGACATAGAGAAAATTAGTATCCATTTTCTAAACCTCTAGATGTGTACCATAAACGGGAAGCTGAATGTTCAATCAGAACTGCCCCCCCCCCCCATTCAAAGATCAAATTGTCACTTCGGGGGTTTTTTAGGGGAAAATGTTTGCTTTGGGTCACAAGATGGTGTGCAAATACAACATGGGCAGTATTGGGAACATGCCATAAGAACGTGATGGGACAGTGTATCTAAGTAAGAAAGAAAGGATAAAGTCACCAAAGTGTCATACTTAAGTACTTATTTTTGTATCTTTAGATTGACTTTCTGACTGGTATTTCATTATTTGTCATATACTTTGTTTTAGTAATACCTCCAGTAGTCAGAGTTCTTTACCTTCATTTTTCAGGGTCTAAAAAGCAGTTGGCATCTAAGAGATAGTATAAAATAGATAATAACAATCTGTTGGCTTTGAAAAATGTCTTGCCTAAGCATTCACACTGGCAGCTGAATGCCTTTAGCAATTCCAAAGTGCCATTTCTTAGAAATTCTGACTGTGACAGACAATATTAAGGCTGTGTGATATGGTGTGACGTCAGGCAAGTATATGGATTTGTGCAGAAACCTTGCTTTCTGCAAGCCTGCTAGTAAGAATCTCTGGCAGTAGTTTGGTCCTCTCCTTTGTTAACTTAAATTCCGTAATGAAATAACACTGCTAATCATGTACTCATCTGTTTTCTCTGCAGCTGAAAAGGATTGTCTTAGTGTTGAAATATGTTTTGGGGAGAATTTAGGAAGAGATCGCTTCACTAGTTGGAACTTAGACAAATAGAACAAATAAGCATGCATGACCCCAAATATGGTGCTTTTCTTTCTTTATAAGGTGAAGGCAAGTAGAGGCAAATTGATTTAAAGTTGTAATATAAGGTACCAGTTGACAGGAAAAAAAAAAAAGCCCTGGAATGTAATTCCATCTGCTTACTTGTTTTAAAAATATCTCCACTTAGTTTTGTTTTGGTTTTTATTTTTAACCTAGTATTAAGTACTGTATGTGACTGACATTCCCTAGGATCAAATTTCCTTACTAATAAAGACCAAGTTTTAATAATCTCAGGTTTTCAATACTTTGGTTTACATCCATCCTGTTGTTCTTCTGGTTGGTGGAAAGTGGAGTTTAATTCTAGGATCATGACAATCTCTTGATTTAAAATTAAAGCGTGTGGTTATACTTCAGGGAATATTGCATAGTGGGTTGTTGGTTTTTTTATTCTTTCCTGTCAATATATTGAATCAAATGCTGTTAATAATTTGACATGTAAAATTTTTAATCCAGAAGTCATTGGTATACATTCTAACTTTTAAAAAAAACCCAAAGAAAACAACAACCTGTTTGCCTCAGCTAAGTGGATTTTGTTTTTCTGGATTTTAAATTTGGGCATACACTTAAAATCTCCAGTCTGCTTTTTTCTTTTTAATTGGAAATTCATTTCTCTTCCTTGGTGTGTTCTTCAACTTCCTTCTCGAGAACAAATACGGTTCTCTGTAGTTACTGCAGCTTCTTGGCCCTTCCGGTTCTTTTACCTCTTGCTGTCATACGAACAGATCTTTTTTGCTGTACACAGTGAGGTCAGCTAAATATTTGGCCTCAACGATGTCTTCAGAAAAGCTATTACTAGAGGAAGTGGGTTACTGTGCTACGGGTTAGCACATCCTTCCTGCTGTTTCAACACTATCATTATGCCAGTGTCCTGGCATACTGATTGACAATAATGAATGTTTGCTATGCATTAAACATGTAGATTGCTTTAGAAGCATTTCTAAATCATAAATTGTTCCAACATCAGTGTATTAAGAAATTACTTATGCAGGCAGGATAGGTAATAAAATAGAGAATGTTTGATTATGAACTTTCCATACAGTTTTTATTTCAAAATAATTTTAATCTTTTTTTTGTGTGTGTTGATGCACTTACAGAATGCTTTAAAATTGAAAGCCATATGCAGTTCTGTGTTTGCTTTAGTAGTTCTTTTGTTTTAATGTGTAGGTCCTTTGTGGAACTGTGTGCCTTGTATTGGGGAATGGCTTATACCCTTTTGAAGATTTTAGGCTTTGTTTAGTCAGAATCACTGTGTATTGTGGTAATGCCCAAGTAATCTGGTCAAGGATAATGCCTAATACATTAAATTGAGCTTTCTCAAAAAAAAACAACAAGGATTTTTCTAGTTTTACAGAACTTTTATAGGCTTTACAGAGAGATTTGTTCTGAGTAATCCTACTGATATCAGTACCCACTTGTTTATCCTAAAGCTACAAGTATGCGTAAAACTCAGCCAAATTAGTAGTGTAAATTTGGGTAAGTAATGCAATACTCACTGCTTAGGTATTTCAGATTTAACAAAAGGAAGGTGAGATGTAGAGTATTCTCTGGGCAATCATCTGTTACGCATATCAATTATCACTGGTATTGAAGCATCTTGAGAAAATATGTATCTCAAACTCGAAATTCTATGCATTTTTATTAGTTCACTTTATGAAAATAGTACGAGAAAAATCACTTTCACAATTTGATTCCCTGTTTTATTTTGTTACAAATTGCTTTAAATACGTAAATGGGAGACTGGTTTTATTCTTAAATTATGATGATTTAATGCTGAATTAGGATGGCATTTGATGAAGTCTTCAGCCTTTTCTGTGGACACTGTTTGTGATTGGAAGATGTTTTGCAAGGTGGTCTAGAAGAGCAAGTAGAACATGCGAATTTATGTGACTAGAAGTATTTTTAGGTATTATGTGGAACATATTCCAGTTCACCATGCACAGTTTTTAAAGCTGAAGTAAACCAGGCTTCATGTGCAAAAAGCTTTATGCATACTGGATTGACATAGTAGTGACTAAACAAGCCTGCTGTCTGATGAGCATGTGAAATAGTTTGTCATCAAGTAATTCCAGTTTGACCAGCACCTGACATCTGTGCTGCCTTTGAATGATATTTGTTCTAAATACAAGTGGATATTACATGGGTTTTCATTTCACAAGTAATTGTCAACTATCTGCTCAGGAGTATGAGTGACATCCAGTCTCCACAGCATTGTAACCTGTGGGTTAATCTGCAATATGACAGATTTGTGTTTCAGTTTCCTTGCTTTTTGTTATACAGGCAGAAAGTATTTCTTCTGCTTCTCTCTTGGAAATCAGAAAAAAACCTCCATATTCTCAGTGAACTATACTTAAAAATATAGGCAGAAAGGAGAGCAGGCTATTTCTCTTACTTCTGTCAAGAGCCATTGAATCATAGAATGGTTTGGGTTGGAAGGGACCTTAAAGACCATCTAGTTCCAACCCCCCTGCCATGGGCAGGGACACCTTCCACCAGACCAGGTTGCTCAAAGCCCCATCCAGCCTGGCCTGGGACACTGCCAGGGAGGGGGCAGCCACAGCTTCTCTGGGCAACCTCTTCCAGTGTCTCACCACCCTCACAGTGAAGAAATAAGAATGATGTGTGTACGCCTTCTAACTTTAGTCTTCAGTAAAAAATGATCTTAAAAAGGTACTGGGCAGCATGTAGGCTTACAAGAAATTCTGCTAAAGGTATAGAGGAATATTAATTTCAATAAAATGCATATTGTTGCAGCGTATTACTTAAGGCTTTGTAAGTCTTGGGAACAACAGTTTTGTCTTAAATGCAACTCAGCTTCTCCACTTGCCCATTCAGGCCCATTTCAAATCAAACAGCCACATCCAGATGTGGTTTCAGGGAGATTTTAGTTTCTGAAACACAATTTTCTTCCCAGAGAGCTACATTATTTTGTAAAACTGACAGGTAAAGTGCATGCAACACTGCCTTGGTAGTACTAAAAGTAAGCTTGTATATTATGATGGCGATTGGCTGGATATATGCTTAGTTCATTGGGTAACATTTCTGTGAAGTAGATTTTTGTTACCTCTCTGTTAAATATTTTTAATTCTTCTTCAAATACAGGAACATAGGAATCTGCCTTTCATGCGTGAATTGAGGTACCTGTTTGCACTTCTAGTTGGTTCAAAGAGGAAATATGTTGATCCATCAAGAGCAGTTGAAATCCTTAAAGATGCGTTTAAATCGAATGATTCTCAACAGGTAATTTCCATGTATTTTCATTCAAGCTTATGCCTGTTTTTACATGGTCATCTGGTAATAGGAGATACTTAAAATGGACAACAAAAATTCAAAATGTTCACAGAAAAGAACTAATTATCACAGTCTTTGAGCTTTTTCTCTAATACGATGTGATCTCTAGGCACTTTTATTAAAAAAATAAAATAATAATAAAAATATTCCAGTCAGCATGACTGTTTTATTCAGTACACTTTCTTCCTATTATTTTAGAAACTAACTAATGTGTTCCATATTCTTGCTTTTAGGGTTTAGTTTAGCTTCTAAGTCTGTGGTTTTAGAAAGAGCTTTATTCTTCTGATCTCACAGTACATACAGGGCTGGTACAATCCTAGTGTACTATTTGTCTGTGTTTGATTTAGAGGGTCCTAATATTTATATTGAGGATTCTTGCCTAAATCATAGTGGGTATATTTTGCTTTTCTGCAAGATGCTTTATTTTTCCCACATGAGGTGGTGATGTGGCTAAGGTGTTCAGTTACAACAGCATGCTGAATTTAGTGCTCGATGAAAGTAATATTAGTCATCACTTATTAGATACCAAAGGTTTTGGACAATGGGATTCGTAAGATGCCTTTGGACTAGCATGGTATGAAAGCTGAGCCCAAGTAACAGGATCACAGGACAGTGTAATGGCTGAGGAACACCAGAGCCTTAGTGTGATCTAAGAGCCACCCACAAAAAAACCAATCATGGCATAGTCTCAGACATAGTTGGTTTTGGAGCTTTTGTGGAGGAGAGCACTGCTGTACTGATCTTGTAAGGTGACACTTCACTGTGTTCTGTTACATATGAGAACATGTACTGATCATTCTGTATTTTTCAACAGCAAGATGTAAGTGAATTTACACACAAATTACTAGATTGGCTAGAAGATGCCTTCCAAGTTAAAGCTGAAGAAGAGAGGTAGGACTTTTTTCTAGCTCTGTATATGGGACATTTTGATGAGAAGAAGCAAACCAAACAACCACACACTTCTCACTGTATGGCTGAAAAAGATCCAACTCTGTAGTTTGTTTTAGTTCAAGTGTGGTTTTCCATATGTGCTGATACCTGCGATTTTCCATGAATTGTCTTTTTTCACCTTATTTCATGTTAGAAATCTTGCTGAATGAAGTCCAAAGTGTATACAGAGTAGAGATGTGTTTTGTATATAATTGATTAGGCTTTTTTTCATTTGAATCCAGATTTACTTTTCAATCCTGTGGTTTAAATACTTCAAAACCTTGTTCCTGTTTCTCTCCTTAGAATTAAATACTCATCATTTGTATAAGTGAATATCTGTAAACTGTCTTTTGAATACATAATTGTTTCTGGAGTGTTGCAGGAAATAGTTCTTACAAGGGTTTTGTACAATTTAACCACTCACGAATTGAATCTGATTTACATAAATTTTCCTAGAATGAAGCACTTCTGAAACTTAATTTTCGGAATATACTTATTACTGCAAATATATGAATCATTGTTATTGCCATCAGAGGAAAGTAAAAAACTAAGTGAACAGTAACTGAGTAAAATAGGCAGTATTTCCATAATGAATTCAGAATATTCTGCTCATAGTTTTATAAAAGTTCGTAGCTTTGTGTTTGATTTTTGCAGTAACATGCTTTCTGTTTTCAGGGATGGAGAGAAACCAAAGAACCCAATGGTGGAGTTGTTCTATGGACGATTTCTAGCAGTGGGTGTACTTGAAGGTATGCATCTGAATTTACTTGGACTTCTGTGCTTGTGTCTGTTCGGTGCTTGTCTACATACACAGGTGAATGATGCAGCTGTAGCATTTTAGCTGCCTCTGCAGAAATATACTTGGAGAATATGCGTTCGGTCTGTGACGAAAAGTTTGTCCTGAGAATATGAGACTGGAGGTAAATGTAGTGAGCTGCAGTGGTCCAGAAAGACTCTTTTGATAACTTTCAGGAGCTGAGTGCATATACTTAAGTGCAGTAGAAGTTAGGGCGAGATGCTGAGCAAAAGCGCTTGCAAGAAATTATTATCAGGGCACTTTTGCCACTTACTAACGGTATACAAAGGCAAGTTACTATATTTCATCGAGCTTGCACTTTCTCTGCTTCATTTAATGCAATTTAAAATCTCAATTATTGCATTTTCTTCTGTGCAATTTCTGGTAGGGATAAGTTGCCCTCTTAAAAGTACAGTTCATTGAAAACAAGTCAGTGGAAGCCTGCTCAAGGGCAGTGTCAGTGAGAGTACTGAGGAGGAAGAGACTGTACAACAAGCTTC
The DNA here is from genome assembly GCF_034619465.1 of Leptosomus discolor. Lineage (NCBI taxonomy): Eukaryota > Metazoa > Chordata > Aves > Leptosomiformes > Leptosomidae > Leptosomus > Leptosomus discolor. The sequence goes on along the minus strand of NC_141391.1, from coordinate 110,215,988 downwards.
CCTTTATATTATCTGCATATAATGAGTAGATCTGCAGTGCTCTGTATATCCAGGCGGCCAGCAGTTGTGGAAGTATTTTTAATGTTTGTGATGGTGTCCTCCCATCCCGAGAGTGAATGACTCCTGAGATGCATTTGAATGAAGCATCTATAGTCTTTAAAGTGGCTTCCAGGTTGTTCCCCAGCCTGGAACAGTGTATCTAATGATTTGTTGTCAGATTTCAAAACCATTCTGCAGATGTCTTCCTACTAGCTAGCATTCTTGCTCCTTTGTGTTTGCCCACTTTCATCCCCTACATTCTCATCTTAACTGAGAAGATATGTGAAAACCGAACCAGTGAAAAGAAACTGGTGGATATAAGACAACTTTAGGATTAAATAAATTGAAGTTATAAATTGAAATTACTTGTCACCCCTATTTCTCCTCATGTTTGAGCTTACATCTTTATACACTGTTACCAAATTATGATCTTGTTTTCAGGACAGAAACCATGAATGTTCTCTTTTGTGGTTTCTTGTTGCAAAATGTACTTATACAAAGGGTTTTTTCATACCAGCAATTCCACTGACCTCACTGATACAATAGAGCTGCTGTTTGCAGGAGGAGGACTTTGATTTATGTGTGTAAAACTTCCCATACATCTGCTGTGCCAAGTAATTTTGAGTTTTGCTTATCACCAATAGATGGAAAAACTATATAAAAAAAATTGACTGAAGAGGAAAATACAGTAATTTTCAGTACTACAGTCAAGTGACTTTTTCAAGTCACTTTTTTTCATGCACATAATTGAATCGCTCAATAAGAAAATGTGGGTATTGTTCAGCAGACTAGGTCGGGTGACCTAGGTTTATTAGGGTTTTTTAAGGGTAAATGTTTGTTCCTAAAAGTTTTAACTGTTTAATTTCTTACGTGAAGGTAAAAAGTTTGAAAACACAGAAATGTTTGGCCAGTATCCACTCCAGGTTAATGGCTTTAAAGATCTGCATGAATGCCTAGAAGCTGCAATGATTGAAGGGGAAATCGAATCTCTCCATTCAGAAAACTCTGCAAAGTCTGGTCAGGAGGTGAGTTCCGTGCTCCTGTGGGCTTCTCTTGGGGTGGTGTTGTAGTGCTCTTTATTTTTCATTGGGGTTCATGGTTGGTTTTTATGTGACTTGCAGCTGTGCAGGTTCTGATGTCTGGCATTATCGAGTTGTTAATTTGGGGGCTTCGCATCTCTCTTGGAGCATCATCTTTTTTTTTTTTTATTTTTCGTAAGATGCGAAGTTCATGCTTATTAAAAGCTGGCACAAGTAAGTGCTTACAGTGGTGATTTGGCACAGACTGGTTCCCACCTGTTGCTGATACTTGATCTTCAGAGCGGTCATGGGTATAATGTCCTGTGGTAGCCGGCCGCTGCTCTGACTGACTTGCCACCCTGTGCGATGCTGTGAACAGCAACCGTGAGCTGTGCGTTTGACCATTGCTTCAGAGCGTTGTTGTTATCCCACTGTCCCTCCGTCTGGTAATTCCTCAGCACCCTAGCCTTCTTCCCCTCTCCCCTTTTTACCAACATTTCCCAGCATCCTTCTCTTTGCCCCCTTCAGTGGGCAGTTCTCCTCTTTGCTCATGGTGGTGGACAGACAATACTTGCTCTAGGGGCTGCTCTTCCTCCCAGGAGGGCTCTTGCTAGAGCAGGAGGCTGCCAAATGTCAGACCGTGCTGGAAGCATGGATGAGGAGTTCAGACGGAGCCCCACTAAGAAGTGGGGTATGCAGTGTATGGTGTTGGGGTGTGGTGACGAGTGAGATTTATTGTGCAGAAGTCACAGGTTAGGGAAAAGAGTTAGTTGGAGTGATGGTGGTTGTAGAACCAAGAGAGTGTGCTCTGAAATGTCCCTTCTTATTGCTCGCATGCATGTATGTGCCTGGCATTTTTCTCTGGCACAGCTTTCTCTAATAACCTGTGGGTTATCAATATGGAAATATGGGAATTCCCATTGCCTGTGAAGGCTGAGCTGCTTTCTCTTTACACAGTTGTTCATGTTTCATCACGGTTATCTTAAAGGTGTGAAATCTTAGGAGGATTCTTCTACTTAAGTAAAAAGTTCGGGTATAGTTTTTTCCTTGATGTCAATCTTTTGCAGTAATGAAATTTTGCTTCCTTTAATCATACCAACATACACACAGAGTTTAATTACCAAGCCTAGTGACGCACACTGAAATCCTCCAGCCTGAAATTCTCTTTCCAGTTTTGTATTGTCAACAAAAGTATTATAGCATCCCTTTTGCAGTCCCTTTTTCTGGTCAGCTATTATTGATCAAATATTAATCAACCAAATCAGATATTAACAAGCATTTTCAAATATACTTACACATCTTTACTGGATGTGTTTGTCTTTCACAGGACGTTTCAAATTTTTTTTTATTCCAACATTTGTAGAAATGTATTTTTACAATGAGCATGTTTTCTGAAATATAACTGGAAGAAAAAAAAATCATAAATATCTTGGTACAATCCAAAGTTCAATTTCTTTATGCAAGGTGAAATCTTGTATGCACCTACTACAAGAGCATGATTGTTCATCTTTTAACTGCAAGATAACCTTCAGTCCGTAACCTGTGTGCGTTCATCCGTAAAATGTCAGGTCAATTATAAATGTTTAACTAGACATGTCAGACTTGGGGTTGTTTTGTTTGTTTGTTTGTTTTGAGTTTTGAGGGTTTTTTGAACTTGTAAAGTCAGGAAACAATGGGGAACAGAAGAATGGTCTCATAGGGGTCTAGGGTGTTAAGTTTCGAGTTCTGTCAGGGTTTTAATCATCTTGGCTTCTTAGCATGTGGAAATGGAAGTGAAATAGTCATATGCCTAATTGACAATGGTGGCAAAACAAGAAAGGTAATTTTTGTTAAGCCCTAATCTAGAAAAACATTACTGCAGTATTACCAGGGCCATTATGTTTCCCTGAAATTTATTTATAGTGGTTGCTGCTGTTAGTAGTTATGTTTAAGCATAATACCTCAAGATGTTATGGTGCATTGGAACGTTTGGAAGTACTGAAGGAAGCTGAATTTCTTGTAGTTTTAATGAAGCCTGTCTCTGCTGAACAAAGACTTCAAGTGGTATTCATCCAAGCTGGTAGCTATCAAAGCTTAAGGAGAATAATGTTGGTGTGGTAGTTGCGTGTGGTGAAGGATTCTGAAAGTAACATATTTTTTTTTTGTTTCATTTTTTTTTCCTTTTTCCCACCATTGCCTCTAATGGAGTATTTAGCTTGTTGTTCATTATTATTATTATTATTATTGTTATTGTTACTATTACTACTGTTATTTTCATGATGCCTAAAAGCTTCAGCCATGGCGTGGGGTGTCAGCAAATGAGCTAACGTACAAAAAGAAAGAAGAGACATTCCCTGTCCCAAGAACTTAAATCCAAATTCAAGAGAAGATGGAGGTCAATGCACATTGATAAGTGCACAATGCACAAACTTGGAGTTTGAAGTGTGGGGAAAATGATAAAATGTTTTTCAGCATAATAGTTAATGAACTTCAGCACATCAGCAGCTTAGTCATCCTGAAGTGGTGGGGGCCTTGCAACAAAAGGGTTTAAGGGAGAAGGGTTGTGATGTGGCTTTGTTGACTTAGCATTGAAATTTACTGCTGTGTGCAGTTGTTGCAGGAGACAAGTCATGATTGTCATGAAATCATGAGCTGGCCATGTGCCCAGGTGGCCAAGAAGGCCAACAGCATCCTGGCCTGTATCAGAAACAATGTGGCCAGCAGGAGTAGGGAGGTGATCATGTCCCTGTACTCGGCACTGGTGAGGCCGAACCTTGAATACTGTGTGCGGTTTTGGGCCCCTCACTACAAGAAAGACTCTGAGGTGCTGGAGTGTGTCCAGAGAAGGGCAGCAAAAGTGGTGAAGGGCCTGGAGAACAGGTCTTATGAAAAGTAGCTGAGGGTAGTCTGAAGAAGAGGAGACTGAGGGGGGAGACCTTATAACTCTCTACAACTACCTGAAAGGAGGTTGTAGTGAGGTGGGGGTTGATCTCTTCTCCCAAGTAATAGCAATAGGATGAGAGGAAATGGCTTCAAGTTGCACCAGGGGAGGTTTAGATTGGACATTAGGAAAAAATTCTTTACTGAAAGAGTGGTCAAGTATTGGACCAGGCTGCCCGGGGAAGTGGTGGAGTCTCCAACCATGGAGGTGTTCAAAAAGCGTGTTGATGTAGTGCTTCTAGACATGGTTTAGTGGGCGTGGTGGTGTTGGGTTGATGATTGGACTTGATCTTAGAGATCTTTTCCAACCTTATGATTCTATGATTGCCTCCTTTAAAACTGAAAAGGTGTCTAGTGAAGGCTGATACAGGCAAGACAAGGGAAGGCTGCTCACTTTGCATGTAAACAGATGAACAGAGTGATGCTGAAGGCAACAAATTAGGAAAATTCAGCAACATCCTGGAAATCTTTTAGTGTGACAAGGCTAGGTGTGGTAAGGCTGGGCAAGAGGAGAAGAGAGGATACATTGCACTGAGATGTGGAGTGATGAGAAGCTAGACCTGAATTTTAGCCATGAGCATGGGAGGAAAAGGCTGTCTTGGAGGTATTGTATGAAAAGACTATTCAAGACATTTAGTTGGATAGGAGAACTTGAAGCAAGCCCCTAGTCGAATGCCACGTCTGGGTTGTGGGCATTGATGTCAGAAATATGTGGTGATGGTCTCCATAGCAATCAGGGAAGCTTGAGTTGATGGTTAGACATCCAAAGCATATTAAATGGATAGACCATGGTTTTTATGTTGTAGAGTGGGAGAAAAAAGGAACTCTAATGCTGGAATTGGAGCTGAATTTGTCCTGTAGTTTAGAAACGAAGTATGTGAGGAAATAAATGAGGGCTGAGGATAGACCTTTACTGAATACTCAAAGAAAACTGGGATAAGGTGATGGTAACATGGATTTGTCTGTGGATGGATTAGGAGAGATTAAGAGATGTGAGTAGAAACTTGAGGAGAGGAGGTTAGTATGGAGGAGATTTCAAGAAAAAGTATCAGTTTCACAGCACTGAGCGAGCTTGTCTGACCCAGCCCAGAGTACTCGCTGATCCTACTTCAGAGGAGGTCGTTAGAAACTTTGGGTGATAGTAGGTGAATGAAAGGGTCAGAAACTGGAGTCTGAGAATTAGCAGGAGGAATGCTTGATACAGTGTAAAACACCTCTTTCAGTGGCGTTGTAGAGTTAAAAGAGAACAGGACAGTTGGCAAGGCAGGTAGGTTCAAGTGTAGGCTGCTGTTAGTACGAGCAAGACAAATGCGAAAGCGGGAAGCCTTTGTGCCTACTCTGCTTTAACACAGATAGTGATAGATGAGTTGAAGAGCTCTGATGCAGCATGGGTGACAAATGGTCTGTGTTTACAGTGAAAGGGAAAGCTGGGAGCTTTGGAAAGCTTATGCTGATCCACCCTCTAAAACCGATTTCTCCCATTGGTATGTCAGTCTGCAGGTATTGTACCGTTATTACAAAAGTTCTGCTATTGGAAAGCATTCATTGTGGGGTTTTCTGTTTTTCTTTTGTTCAGCACTGGTTCACTGAGCTTCCTCCTGTCTTAACTTTTGAGCTATCAAGATTTGAGTTTAATCAGGCTTTGGGGAGACCAGAGAAGATACACAACAAATTAGAATTTCCACCAATTTTATATCTGGACAGGTACAGTATAATATTATCAACAAAGTCCTAGTATGAATATAATTTAAATCTCATGAGTTTGGTAAGATTGCTGGTGCATCTTATACTCAAATCACAGTAACTTTCTTTCTAGCTAGGCAAGTTAAAATTTTCACGGGTTTCATCTGTTTCAGAAAATACGCGTTGATAACAATTTAAGACATACTGCTACTTTATGCCAAAACCTGCTTGCACTTCAGGCTTTCATTTATTGCTAGGTACTTGTGTGCACGGACAAAATACTCTGAACAATCACACTGTTTATGGGTCCATTTGGTAAAGAGGGTGAGAAGACGGATATTTCATGGTGTTCCAGATAGACTGCATGGTTTGAAGAGGATTCTCTGCATCACTGCATGCTGTTTATGTGCAGAGGTGAAATACCATGAAGACCATGATCAGTTAGATGCTGAATGTTATTTGTAAGCCTAAATAATGAAACAGGAGTATTGCGATGTGGTTGCTAATTAAACCACTTAATTTAGAAGCTTTCCAATACGTTTGTCATCCCTGGTATGAACAGAGCTTTTGACACTGGAGAAAAAGCATCTTCTGAAAGTTGTGGGAGTGAAGGCTTAATGGGTTTACTGTTTTCTTCTCAGTTCTGTTTTTGCTGCTTAATATGTTGTAAGTTCTAGAGAACATGAGGTTTTATTAGCACTAAGTGGTATGGCTGATGGGTGCAGACTTCAGTTTCAGTGTTGGGATATTATGGGCTCACACCTTTTTCTAATTTCGTGTTTTACAGGTATATGCACAAAAACAGAGAAATAACAAGAATTAAACGGGATGAAATCAAGAGACTCAAAGAGTACCTCACAGTTTTACAACAGAGATTAGAACGGTACTATAGATAACTGTGTACATGCAAATAGTATTATAGGCTACATAGAATAAGTCCGTTCAACTATACACATTGTGTGTAGTTATTTGCTCTAGATTTCCTCCCTGTATCTCTTTTCTTTTACTGTTTTCCTTGAACACTATGTATAAGCACGGTAATACTGATGCATGAAACATGCTAGGAAAGGCTTGCTTTATTCAATTGCAGTCAAGCAGAAAAAAAATCTTTTTTTTTTCTTTTTTTTTTTTTCTGTATATGTGAATCATGGCATTAATACGTTTTATGGTTAACAGATATTTAAGCTATGGTTCTGGTCCTAAACGATTCCCCTTGGTAGATGTCCTGCAGTACGCCTTGGAGTTCGCTTCCAGCAAGCCGGTGTGCACGTCTCCCGTTGATGACCTGGGTGCTAGTGCCCCTGCCAGTGGCATGCTGCCAGCCCAGACCTCGCCCAGGTAAGCGCTGCCTCCTGCTTTCCCAAGGTGAGAGGCCAGTCATCCCCTTGTTGCACACCTGGCTGCTGAGAGAGAGGGGAGGAAGCGTAACTACTTTGTTCACCAGACTGATACAACTAGGCATCTTCTAAGGCGTATAGGGTAAAGTTTCTGCTCTCTTCCTACAAGTATTTTTCAGCATGACAGACATAAATAAATAAACCAAAGTCTTAATAATCTGAGTTTGTCTCATGTGCTTATAAAAATATCTTTAGGCGGAGAAATACCATTTTCAAACAAAGCACAATTCCACTTAAAATTCCTAATAGAGACAGTATTTGGTGAGGTTACTGCTTCCCAAGTGTATTGGTTAAGTATCTGAATTTGGGCAGCATGTACGTGCTGCAGAGATTCAAGGTTTCTGGTGTACAATTTATCTGTTAATTTTTGCCTGGGAGTTAAGCCACTTTTCTGCTTTGCAGCTTACACTTCTCACTGAGTTTGTCAGTAACCTAACTCTGACTTTTTAAATACGGAGTAGCCAAAGTAGTAGAGGTTAACAACAATAATGTTGTTTCTTCTCATTCTTGAAGCTGGTAACTATTAGTAACAGTTAATAGAGTAACTTAGAAGAGGACTTGGCTGGGTGGACACAAACAGTTTATAGCAGAGCTTTTTATATTGCATTTGGAAAGTAGGGTTCTAGGTTCTGGTTAACTTTGCATTTGGAAAGTAGGGTTCTCGGTTCTGGTTAACTTTGTGATTCAGAGAACTGAAGTAAATTAATCTAAAAAGCCTTTAAAAGTTTTTAAATGTCTTACTGATACAATGCCAGTAGAAATCTTGATGATAGAGAAGACAAACTTTTAAAAGCTACCATTGCTTGCATGAAATACAATATCAAAAGTAATATACTTTGTTCAGACTGCTATATAGGATGTTTGTTGTGTAAAAATGTAAGTATTGTGACGACTTTTATCGATCTGTAGAAACAAGTAGTGTGTTACAAGGAGTGACATTGTCAGCTCTTAATGTCCTCAGAACTTTCTAAACTACTGAAGAATCCAGGTTCCTCAGGCAGTATCATGATGCTGTAAACAAAGTAAAAAAACAGTGTCTTGCTAAAATGATCTTCAGATTCCTGTTACGCATATTGTTACATATAGGTGGTCTTGTTGATGGGAGGGGAAAAATCTGTAACAGGTTTTCATTTTTAATATCCTGCTGCTCTTGTAGAATTCTTCTAAGCTGTCTGCTGTGCTGTTTTGAGTTAGAAGGATTGTTTGGAACAAGCTTAGATGGTTTGGTGCTAAATTTCCAGTGTGCTGTAAATATCAGAGGTCCCTTCGTTGTTGCAGTTCAGTTAACATGGGTGTTGTGGGTAGGCGATTGGAAAAAGAACATCTGCTAGGCATAAGACATGTGAAGAAGTTATTAAATGGAGAACTTGTGTTTATTGGATTTTATGGCCAATGGGCCATAAGACAAGCTGCTGTGATTTTTCACTCTGCATTTTGGCAGTAAATGTTTCAAACCACAGTCGTTACTTGTATGATGTTATTTGAAAGTGTTCAAGTGAAGCAAACTGGCTTGAACAATCCAATCCAATTTCTTTGCCTCTGGTAATGGCAGCCAGAGTTGTTATTGTGCTAACATGTTGTTACCTACAAAGTTTTCAGAATTTGCATACTAATTCATATTGATATTGTGGGTACCTTTCCTCGCTTCCACTGTAGGAAATTACTACCTTTACAATGTCTGGTTTCAGATGAAAAACTTATTTGTTTGTATATGTGATGATTCAATTTTTTTGTTTCATGTTTTGAACGAATGCAGCGCAATAGAGCAGCAGGGGCCTTCATCTTCGGATGTGCCAAGCACATCTCCTGTTCAGAGATCAGTAATACATAAACCATTCACACAATCACGAATTCCTCCTGATCTGCCAATGCATCCAGCACCAAGGCACATCACTGAGGAAGAGCTGTCTGTCCTAGAAGGCTGTTTACATCGCTGGAGGACTGAAGTAGAGAACGACACTAGAGGTAATGCCACAAGCTGGGAAATGCATTTGCTGTTAGAAAGGATTTGTGGAAGTGGGGGTAATTGCCTTAATGTCCTTAAAGTTCTCTCTAGCACATAGGAAGTGCACATATCTCAGAGATTCTAGTAGACTGGAGGTATATGAACTGAAGATGCAAACTGGGCGTTGAGTGAAGCATACATGGGTGTTTCAATGCAGGTCTCTGTGTGTGTGGTGTTGTGGGGAGTAGAGTGAAACAGAGGAGGGATCCATGCTGAAGAACGTCTCCTCAGATGTTCAGAGCTGTCAGTGTGATAGTGGCTGGGCCCATACTGTGACTTGGCACTCTGCAGGGGAGTTTAGGGTAGAGTGACCTCTTCCAAAAGAAAAAATCAGCAAATTTCTGAGTGAAGGCTTTTTGGAGTCGGTAGAGCGTACGGTCTGTTCTTTTGCTCTGAGGGAAACCAGGGAAGTAGTTGTTCCACCAGGGGTGAGCTTGGTTGAGCTCTAGGAAACAAGCAGCAGTGTTGCTTGTTTCGTAGAGCGCTCTCTGCTTTATCATCCAAGAAGGTTTAGTGTTTGGCATGTAGATAGGTAAACAGATGCACCAAATGTGAAACATACCCTTGTTTGGCTTTTGATGAGATAAAATAAAGATGTAGCCATGTGCAATTATGCAGCCTCATGGAAGAGAGTTTTGTTTGTGGTTTTTTTTTTTTTTTCCTTTTTGTTTTAGATTTACAAGAAAGTATATCTAGAATACATCGGACAATTGAATTGATGTACTCTGACAAAACAATGGTCCAAGTAAGTACAATTTCTGCATAATATAATTAAAAATAGATCCTTTTTGTCACTTTTATTAAAGTTCTTAGGTACTTGAAAATAGAGCAAGTATACAACAATTATATTATAGTGCTTTGAGAAATTTCATTAGAAAGTCATAATGGGTTTTAAAAACTTTTAATTATGCACAGTCAGATGAAGGACAGAATTACAATATTTTACAGGTGATATGCTTAAGTTTAAGCAACTTTATGATGAAAAGCTCAAATACGTTCTGTCTCTGATCCACTTTTTTTGACTTGAATGCAGAACAGTTTTTGTATAATGCAAAATTTTCTCACCCCAATTTGACCATATTGCTAGATAATCTTACGGCTTTGGTGGCAAAGCATTAGACAGAAGAAACTGTTATTATTATACTTTGATGCTTATTGCTATTGTGTATTGCAACTTCCATACTAATACTTGGGAATTTAAGGCTCCTGGTTTTAATTTGTAGTTAACAATGCCAGTGGGGTGGTTTTGTTGTTGTTGTTTTGGTTTTTGTTGTGTGTTTTTGTTTTGTTTTGTTTAAACTCTGTCTGTTAGTATCGGTCACAACCATGACTATTTGTCTAAGCTGCCTTTTAGGGAGTTTCTCATGCTGTATGGTCTGAACGGCGTTTTTAGAATGCTTTACTGCGGAGTCGTGGCTCCCCTGGTATTTCTTATGTTCACATACACGTTTGCTCACTTTGACAGGTTTTAAGGTTAAGGATTACTTCCTCTGTTACTTTCTGTTAGTAAAAAGAACTATTTTCCTTCCAAGTAAGATCTGTTCATCTTACAGTTTTCCTTGAGGTATGTTTTTATTTTGTACATGGTTTGTAATAGTTCCTGCCAGCTGAATTCAGATGTTAAGGATTTCAGGCAGACTTGCCTAGATGGCTTGCTTTAAGCTTGCTGCTGGCAGGCATTTTTTTTTCCTTAATACTTGCGTTAAAACAGGAAGGCTACAGGCTACATATCTAACAGTAAAATGAAGTAATTTGGTGATCTCACATCCAAATAGCCTGCCTGTGTTGGCTTAGGTGTTATAGGAGGAAATACCTCTGGATGGTGAAGATATTAGTCAGCAATCATTCCAATGGAAAAAGGAGATCACTTAGTAAAACACTTTGTCCTAGTGCAGATTGTTATAATGTAGACTAGATTTTTTTGTGTGTTTGGTTTTGTTTTGAAACCGAATTCCAGAAACGGAGGAGGATGAGGATTGTATATAGAATTGTAGAGCAGTGGTTGCGTTAAGTGATTGTTCGGGAACAAGTAGATACTTAACCCATCTGAAATCACAAGTTGGAAGTGAAGGCTGCCCTTCTGCAGCTCAGCTGTTTTTGTCCCTGTGGGTGTTTTGGCCCAACAGGAAGGAGACGGGTACATATAGCTGTCTACTTTCCCCTGCCTACCTCTCCATCTGGGTGATTGGATAGCTTAGTATTGTCCCATTCTGTGTGAGCAGTTTCACAGTATTGTTGTTTTCCTCCGAATGATACAGTTGCAGGACTGAAAACTTTTTCTAAAACTAAACTATTTCAAGGAAATAGTAATATATTTGCAGGATACTTCTTAGTGTTTGTGTGAACTATTTAAGAAGCTCTTCATCTTCTCCTTGGGTCCCCTTTGATTCTAAGGAAACTACAGTCGTCCATAAAACCCTTGTCAAATTGTCATATGAAATATATTGCCGAAATTCTTATTTTGTCTCATCATCCTGAATGAATAGATTTCATCAGCTGCTTATTTGATAATTTCCCTCCTTCCGTGAACTCGCTTTGGGGAAATAAGACACATCTGTTTTTCCTGTGGGAATTCATCTTTGATATATCAGCTTTGATATATCTGTTTTGTAGCTACATGTGACGAGGTTGGCAAAGCTCCATTTCTGTTTCATGAGTAGTCAGTGTAAGTGAAGCAGCTTAATGCCAACTATTTAATTGTTGTGTTGCCCTGTGCTATTAGTTACTGTTGATACAATGGCTTATCGCAAGAGATGCCTGTTGGCACTGAGCTTGCCTGTCTCCCAGTCACAGACTTCTGTGGGGAACCTTCGGGGAAGGTCAGCGTGGATAACTGACTGCTGGTTCTCCTGAGCTGGAGGAGAGGGTACGGGCCCTCAAGCTGACCGAGTTAGTGTGGTTTTAAGTAAAATGATTTAAAGCCATCTGGGATTTTAATGCCCTGTTTTAGGGTAAGGAAATTTTATTGTCAAAGTCTATACAGACTTGGCTTAACTTTTATTTATTTATTTATTTATTTTTTTTTTTTTTTTAAATCTAGAGTCATAGAATGGTTTGGGTTGGAAAGGACCCTAAAGATCATCTAGTTCCAACCCTCCTGATATGGGCAAGGACACCTTCCACTAGACCAGGTTGCTCCAAGCCCCATCCAGCCTGGCCTTGAACACTGCCAGGGATGGAACGTTAATCAGGATCTGTGTATATATATATATATATATATATATATATATATATATGCATGGACTTGCAATAATTTTAAGAAGGCTTTCACACTGATTTGATAACAAAACCCCAGAACATTCAGATTTAAAAACTTGCTGGGATTTCTTCTCTGTATACTTCTTTTGTTTGGGAGATTTATAGTGAGTATTGGTTACTGGGATGAATGTTTGATTCCAGCTGCTCTGCAGTCAAAGGGGGGGTTACAGCTTTACAGTTCAGGGTTTGCAGCTTTACAGTTCAAGGGGAGTTGCAAAATCTCCAGCACTTGCATGAGGCCTGGAAGAGAACGATCAGGTTAAAAATAACTTCAAGGAGTTTCTCAAGTCATAGTTACGTGTGTATTTATGGTTACTGATTATTGTGGTGCTCAAATGATACTTGCAACAAATACTTAGTACACCTTGTGTTAAATAGACCATGTTAAATAGTCCAGACCGTGACAGCAGTAAAAGATGGTTTCAGGTTTTTTATCCTAGCTGAGCTGTTGTCATTCAGGCATACTGTGCATAGCATGGAAGATCAGTTTCCCCTTTTATTTTGTATGTATCCTGCTGTTTCAGCAGGTTAAAATGAGCTGATCACTAAGATGATTTTAAAAGACTTGTAAGTAAGGAAGCTCTCATTCATTTTGTTTCTCTCTCCTTCAGATTTCCGATTGCTTATGTAGAAACTAGGTTTCTCCTTCTTCTTGCTAATCAGTGAACACATGTAATACTGCGATACTTTTTACATTGATCCTAGAAGCTGGCATCTTCCTTCTGTGCCTCAGGAGGAGGAGAGGATGTCTTCATATGTTCCATGCTTTTCTTAGCAATGCTTTTACTGATACATTTAAAATACTGGAAAAAACCAGTTGTATTCCTATTCTGCTGTTAGAATTTTACCTTTGAGTAATGGAAGTATTCAACTCCCAGCTATCCATTTAAATAAACTCTCTTACTGGCACATAGAAAGCACAGAGTTTATTACCTTGAATTTGCATATGCCTTTCCAGACTTCAGGACAAGTTTACCAGGTCAGAACTGGAGCAAATCAGACACTCAAGGCTGTCATATTTGAGGGGTTTTTGTAATTACAACCAGGGGAGGTTCAGGCTGGATATTGGGAAGAATGTCTTTACTGAGAGGGTTGTCAGGCATTGGAACAGCCTGCCCAGGGAGGTGGTGGAGTCACCGTCCCTGGAGGTGTTTAAGAGACGGGTAGATGTCGTACTTAGGGACATAGTTTAGTGGTGGTGGTAGAGCTAGGACAAAGGTTGGACTCGGTGATCTTGAAGGTCTCTTCCAACCAAAACTGTTCTATGATTCTAATATTAACCAATTAGGAAAAGAGAATGCCTGGCAGTAAAGACAGCAGAGTAGATATTTATGCTATAGACTCACTAATGTTTTTAAGATCTCTTGTAACTAGTAGTGGTAAGTAAAATAGTTTGAAGTTCTTTTGCTTAGTGGCTTGCTAGTTTTACCTTTTTGTTTTTTCTCTGTGTCATATTTTGATCCTGTTTAACGTCATTTTTGTAGATTTTATTTAATGTAGCTATTATTGCTGACAGGTAGTAGGAACTAAATGCTGGCAAGGAGAGTTTGACATTTTGGGGTTTTTGTTTTGTTTTGGTTTGTGTTTTTTTGGTTTTTTTTTTTTTTTTTTCAGGTTCCTTATAGGTTGCATGCCGTGCTAGTTCATGAAGGTCAAGCTAATGCAGGACACTACTGGGCATATATTTATGACCACCACCAGAACAGATGGATGAAATACAATGATATTTCTGTGACAAAATCAACTTGGGAAGAGTTGGAACGGGACTCTTTTGGTGGTTACAGGAATGCCAGTGCATATTGTTTAATGTATATCAATGATAAGGAACAATACTTGATACAAGGTAATTGTATGGGTATATTTTCTGCATGTTATAGAATATCTGAATATATTGATAAAGTGAGATCCATCTTTCAGGTGGATTTCAAGATTTTTTAACTGATTTTAATAATTATCGAAGGTTCTATTTATGCTCGTAACTGTTAGAGTGTTCTTCTGGGTGGAATAATCGCTCTTCAACTTTCAGGTTAATAAAGATAATGCCAGCGTTTCAGCATTATTAAGAATGCAAAATAATCGAAGTTTCCCCATTCGTAAACATTTTAGCCAGGTGATTGCATGTTCAGAATTTTGGAGATGTTATGTCACTGACGATTAGAACGGAAATATGGAAATACAGAAATGAGCCTCTTGACGTTAAAGTCCTCGTGTAGCTTTTTTTCATAAGCTTCAGAAATCTGATGAACTTTGGTGAAGCATGGAACCTTGAAGCTTTATGCAGTATATTGAAATGTGAATAACTTAGCCATACCAACCATACATTAAACCAAAGTAATACATGGATTTGGGAAAATTTTTTTCAGATCGTGTAGGATTATGTAACTATAAGGCTTGTATGAAGTGTTTGGAGAGAGGGCAAAGATCCCTTAGCATGAGTTTTGTGAGGCCTGACAGTGGCAGCTAGGGAGCTGACTCTGAAAATGGCCAGAAATTCGATAACAGGTGGTAGAAAATTTTCACGCTCCTGTCTTTTCATAGGGCAGAAAGCTAGAGTGTGCTTTTGTTTCGTTTTTAAATAAGAACTGATATTAACCTTGATATTTCTAGACGGCCAGATGAGTAGTGGACTTGCACCCATAGGGTTTACGGGCCCTGTAGGGTGGCTGTGCCACACTCAGTCTGAGGACTGCTGTTTGGGGGATAGTTACAGCGAATCGATCACCTAGGATCTGGGGTGCTCTTGCAGAGACCATTCTCGAAGCAAAAAGCAAGGTTACTCAGTGTAGCTGGTGTTCTTACCAGTTGACTTTCCAAATCCCTGTAGGCCTACTCTCCTTCCCCTTTTCTGCTGGGAAGTCGAGTTGTGTCCAGCTCTGTCTGGCAGTAATGGAGTTAAGTTATGGTGGGGGATTTTTGTGACTTCTTTTTCTGAATGCTCACAATCAAGGGCACTTATGGCCTGAAAGGCTCATCTTTCAAAATGGCAATGATCTGATGGTGCCCAAGAACACATAATCCAAAGATCACAAGAGCAGTAGCCATATGTCTCAATAGCAGAGGACTGCACAACAGATAATAAAACCGGTTAAAAGTAATAGATTTTGGGGTTTTGGTGCTGTACTGTATGTTTCCAGTAATTCCCTTGGGGAAATTCGTTGAACATGCTTTCTTTTCCCCTACTCTTTCTTTTTCTGAAATTTATATTTCATGTTACCACAGAGGAATTTAACAAAGAAACAGGACAGGTCCTTGTTGGAATGGACACGCTACCTTCTGATCTAAGGGATTACGTCAAGGAAGATAATAAACGTTTTGAAAAAGAACTTGAAGATTGGGATGCAGAACTTGCTCAGAAAGCACAGCAGGAGAAGTTGTTATCTCAGATACCAAGGGCACCAGCACCCTCACCTGCTCCAGGTTAGCTTTTTCTACCTGTTTATAAAAGGAGTGGAACCAAAACCGTGTGTTTGTATATATTGTTTTGCAGCTTAAGAAAGGAAGAAAATGTTAATTTGTGTAATCTTGATTTATAACTACTTACTTGGCCAAGGTAACTCTACTTGAAGTTTGGTCTGTTGGGGTTTTTTTGCATTTTATTTTTATTTTTAAAAAAATAATTATTTATTGGTTCTGCCTTTTCCCTCCCAGTTGCGCTTAGCTTTTAATATTTTTTTTTTTCCTGTAGAAACTTTGGCCTTTTAAGATAGGTAATTATTAACAGGTCTCACCAGTCTGTTTTGAGAATTTATTACAGAATCACAGAATGGCAGGGGTTGGAAGGGACCTCTGGAGATGACCTAGTCCAACCCCTCTGCTAAAGCAGGTTCACCCAGGCAGGTTACACAGGATCACATCCAGGTGGGTTTTGAATATCTCCAGAGAAGGAGACTCCACAGCCTCCCTGGGCAGCCTGTTCCAGTGCTCTGTCACCCTCACAGTGAAGAAGTTTTTCCTCATGTTGAGCTGGAACTTCCTGTGCTCCAGTTTGTGCCCGTTGCCCCTTGTCCTGTCACTGGGCACCACTGAAAAGAGCCTGGCCCCATCCTCTTGACACCCGCCCTTTAGATATTGATAAGTGTTGATAAGGTCCCCTCTCAGTCTTCTCCAGGCTAAAGAGCCCCAGATCTCTCAGCCTTTCCTCATAGAAGAGATGCTCCAGCCCCCTCATCATCTTTGTAGCCCTCCACTGGATTCTCTCCAGTAGCTCCCTGTCCCTCTTGAATGAAGGGGGGACCCAGAACTGAACTCAGTGCTCCAGGTGTGGCCTCACCAGAGCAGAGTAGAGAGGGAGAATAACCTCTCTCGACCTGCTGGTCACACTCCTCTTAATGCACCCCAGGATACCATTAGCTTTCTTGGCCACAAAGGCCATGTCTGGCTCAAATCCACCCATAAGTGATGTATATTATTCTCTTCAGAGTGATTGAGTAGAAGACCTACCTTCTCATTTTAAATTAGGGCAGAAATATATCTGAAGAGTAATTTATTTGGTGTGAGGTATTGAATAGAGTTAGCAAGACTTAGCAATAGTAAGGCCCACTTAAGAAATTACTGTGTAAAAACAAGGGTGTTAAAACTGTGGAAAAGGCTCTGAACAGCAACAGTGAGGCCAATGCTGTTAGGAACCTTGCTAAGGAAGACCACTGACAATCTGACTATAAAACATATGCCTGCTTTGACACAGAAGAACCTGTCCGGTTTTAGGTTACATCCACCTTTTGCTCCATTGTAGAAAGCTCTATGTACATTATGTGAAAGATGACATGATGGATTTGTGTAGTGAGACTGCTGTCCAGGTGTTCTCACTGTTGTATGTGAGTCATTAAGACTGAGCATATATTTCTCATACCTATTTATGACTACAAACTCAATGCAAAAAGTGCAGTGATTTAATGACATTTCTCTTTTTGTGGACTCTATGGAGAGTGACTTCATCTTCTGTGTGTTTTGACTTCACAAACACTTTGAGATTGGTCTTAGTTCTTCTGTTAGTAATGGAAGGTACCAAATGAATGTTTTATTTGTCTGCCAAAATGTACTTTCATCATGTGAGGAATATGAGACGCTATATATGCTAATCAATTTTATTGCCCTCAAGTGGGGGGAGACTTTGAGATTTCCCTTAAGTCAGAAGAATGTAATGTGGTGATTATTTTGCGAAGTGAAAATACATCTGGCACTCAAGTGGCTGTAGGCCATTCCGTATATTGGGTCTGTATCTCCCAGAAAGTCCAAGTAGAATCTCATCTTTGTTATCAATCATCCCCTGTATGATTGATGAATGCCTCACTCAAAAGCCTTAATGGGTTTATAAACAGGACAGGTCTGTTGTTCATCATATAAAATAGTGGGTCCATTTATATGGAAGTGCTCAAAATTACCTGAGACACAGACTGATGTAAAGTTGTGTTTGTGAATGGTGTACACATTAGTGTGCGTTTTCTGTGTGGGTTACCTTATCTATGAGACAGTGATCCAAATAAAACTAATCAATTCAAAGTTTATGCTTATGTTAACACTCAAAATTGTTATCTCATTTCTGTTGCTAAGTTCAAGCAGGAGAACCAGAGTATTTAGAGCAGCCATCAAGAACTGATATTTCAAAGCACTTAAAAGAAGATTCTGTACAAGCAATCAATAAAGCTTTAGCTGAACAAGAAGATAGAGGTGCAGAAGCTATAATGGATACGGTGAGGATATTTTGAAGCTTGAAATACTTCTTTTGCTTTTATTTTGCAAGTGGGAATGATATAATAGCTGATAAAAGGGGGTCTGTGTGGAAACTTTGAACTGAAAATTGGTGTTTCTTCAGGGACTGTCCAACAGTGAAGTCCATCCAGAAAGTGTGTGCTACAGTAATGGGTATAGTAGAAGAAAAATACTAAGACAGATGTCCTCTGTATGGTTAAAGTTCTTGTCAGGAATAGAGCGTATTGTTCAAATGACGATGATGTGTTTGTGCCCACTATCTTTTCAAAATATTAGATGGTTCTATGTATTTTTGAGTAAACATTGACTTTCCGTGTAAAGACTTAAAAATACTGCTTTAAACATTCAGGTTTTTATCTGAGAAATGTAAGATTAGTAAGATTATAATTGAATTCCCTTGAAAGACCTATGGATTTAAAAGTAGCTTTCAAAAATAAGGAGTTCTTCAACAGTATTCTGTAGCTTTAATGCAAATTCACAGCTTGACGAAAATTATTTTTTGTGATTCATCAGATGCATTTATTAATTTGAAATGGTTATAAGAATTAGTGTTGGGGGATTCTGTTTTCACTTCGTACACAAATACTAAAAAGAATTGGAAATTAACTACTTCGTGAGTTATTAATGAAACTAATATTTAACAGTTTTTTTCTTTCAGCAAATGTTTTGTTGCTTCCATGTAAGTATATAGATAAATGATCAATATATTTGCCACAAAAGGAAGTGCCTTTAAAGCAATACATGCATCTGTCTTGGAACCATATCTGTAAGGATAAAATATATGAAATGTATAGCTTGCTTAGGCACCCCTAGTAACCAACAGAGATGATACTTTAGATCTATGCAAAATTTAAAGCATGCTTCCTCAGTTCAGGTATGAACCCTCATTAAAGAAGAGCAGTGTAGCCCCAGGTATCTTTGGGGCCACAGGAAAGTCCTCTTAAAGCCTTTGAAAATGACATGACAACAACTTTTTCACTCTTAGACCTGATGTGTTTTCAATCCCCCTCTCCTGTGGTGTCAGGAGAGCAGAGAAGCATGCTTTCTCTGCTAAACTGAAATCAAAGCCAACAGGGAAACTAATCTAACCCTGGTTGAAAGATGCTCTACCACTAATGCTTCAGGCTACAGCATATCTGACTGTTTGAGTTCTCAGAACGCAGAACAGCTTAGAGGGAGCCTGACAAGCTACCTCCAGCTGAAAGTGTAGCTGTGAAGATACCAAAGCCATGATAAAATGTCTTACACGATGTTGTCCTCTTTCTAGGCTCTGTGGGCATCCATCCCAGTGGGATATGGAAGAATCTTACAGACTTGATTTCACAGATCAAGTGTTTTAGTTCAGGCTAATGACACTTTGCATAGTGATCAGCCTTGGGACTATACAAGGCTGTGGTTGAGGAACCATGTGGGGAGCATCATGATAGGCTTAATGAGACAGAGGCAGGTTGTCTTATTCCAATATTTTCACTGCATCGTTCTGCCACAAGGTGGATGGCTCTTTAAAAACAAAACCAAAAAATCCTAAACCTCTTTTATTTAGAAACAAATGTATTTCAGCTGTTAGAATCTACAGCGAATTTCTACCTACTCTGAAGGTACTCTGCTGATGTTTATAAGCTGCTCTCTGCATACCCAAATTTAACTTAGGCAGAGTTGTACTTCCTTCTTGATGTATCGGCATGCTTTTTAATTATTCTACTTCCATATGCATTTTGACGTGCAGGCATATATTCATTTCCTCCACTTCTTGTTTGTCCATTTTAAAAGAAGGAAAGCCAACATCAGTACATATAACAAACAGGATTGTGGGTTAGACACCACATGATCATTTGTGTCCATTTTCTGCCCTTTTGTCTTTTTTTTTTTTTTTTCCTGCCCTCTGATTGCACAGTCTTCCTTTGTATTTATACAGTGCTGGGTGTAAATAGATACTATGTGTGTTTCTGGAATCATTTAAAAAATGAGGCTATTGTAATAATTGCAGAGCAATTAGCATGGTGCTCTGATTGCTTAGATTACAGTCAAGGTTTAAGTTCTGCAAGCGTTGTAAACTGTCTATTATATAAAGACAGACATAGGAACTGAGATTTGTCTCCTGTATTGTTTAAAACTAAGTTTAACATAGCAAGAATTTCAGTGACTAGCACAACCTTCCCCTGATTTTAAGTCTAATAACTCTTCTAAAAAAATATAAACTTGTTGAATGTAATGCACCTTTAAATATTCTTTCAAATATCTTGATTGCCAGAACCTTTATTTGTATATAAATATTTTTTTAATTTTTTTTTTTTCCCTTCAGAGCATCAGGAAATGTTAGCCTTTGGCTTCTTGCCATCCTTTAGTATGAATTGATCAGACACTTCAGACATATTTAGTAGTCTTTTGTGAAGTGTATGAAAAGAAGTGGTGGTTCACAGACTCATCCTTTAACAACTGCCTTAAATTTCTAATGGATGTTAGAGTTGCAATGTTGGCATACTAACCTGTAAAGGTGTAATTAGTGAGTAAAGAAGAAATGAAATCTTTTTAATAATGATGGCTTAATTTTAAAATGTACTGCTTAAAAAATAAAGAAACTGTAAGTGATTAGAGAATATAAGTGATACTTATATTTTTTTTCAGAACTTCAGCAGTGCACATCAGTTTTACTTGATCAGCCTGTCAGTTTGCATCTCTCTGTAATTTTCTGTTTTCTGATTTTATTTTTTTTTCCCCACACATATACTGATAATGGTTTTCTTCTGCAGAGCTCTGATAATGTCCCAGCTCAACCAGCTCCTAACCAGCGAGTTGTAGAGGTGGCGATTCCTGATGTAGGGACTTTTGTGATTGAGTCAGAGGAGGGGGGTTATGACGATGAGGTACATTTGACTGCAGTTGTGTGCACCGCTCCTCGGTGCTTTCTTGTGCTGCCTGATGAGAATTTTTGGCATGTTTGCACATTATGACACCTAACAAATTTCTGCAAAACTAAATGCTTAGCGATTTGTAACCTTAACAGTGTCTTAATTTGTAATGAAATATGAAAGGAAAGCACTAGCTACTCTAATTGGGCACGCTTTGCATGGTACCATTTACACTGGAGGTATATCTGTCTTTTTAGCTGTGGAAGTTGAATGTTTGTGTTAGGCCAGATAGCCTATCACCAGAAATGCTGGTGATAGACTGTGGACTACTACATTATTTAAAAAGCGACTGGGTAGTGAGTGGTGTTCCTAATGTTTGTGCTTTCTTGTCAGTCCAATAAAGCTAATACTCAAGTCCAATCCCTTATTTGCCAAGGTTAAGCTTTTCAGACTTCAAGGATTAAATAACCTGAAACTGATATGGCCGGTGGAGCTGATTCTTCCAAAGCTTAAGAGGAAAAAAACCCCACAAAAATTCTTTTTTCCCAATTCAGACCCAGAGTGGTATGTGTACCTGGTGCTACTTGAGGAACAGACGAGAGGGCCATGTTATCCTCAGTGACATTATTTTCTGCTGCCCTGTTTTTAGCAGCAGAAAGCAATGCTGCCAGGTCATCAAACTGTCCTGCCTTGACGCTGCTTACTCCTTGTTTGTTTTGGTTGGGGATAGCATTGGTGCAGCCCATATTCTCAGGTATCTGAGCACGTGTTCTTGGTGGGCTGTGAGGAGCTTTTGCTTCCCTAGGCAAATGGATATTTCGGGTCATTCTGCCCTGTAATTGTGATTAGTTGTATCTGTGAGTATGGGATGTGGAATACAATGATTGACATCATCACACTGAGTTTAGCTTCTCACAGATGTGTAGTCTCCACCTTTAAAGAAATAAGGATTTAAGGTCACCCTAATGACTTGCTTTTTTGGGTTGTTCCACCCACCCACACTGCTGTCCCCGTGCCGTGTCTTTCTAGAGGATGATAATTTTCTTCCTTATTTCCCTGTTCCTTTTGTAAGTGTATTCACATTTTTTTTAATGTTATTCTTATGTATGGGAAACTCTTCCAGAAGGTTTAGGG
Source organism: Leptosomus discolor (assembly GCF_034619465.1). Lineage (NCBI taxonomy): Eukaryota > Metazoa > Chordata > Aves > Leptosomiformes > Leptosomidae > Leptosomus > Leptosomus discolor. Next base: position 110,193,976 of record NC_141391.1, on the reverse strand, counting down.
TTCTTCATCTTCTGTTGCTATGCCACTGCCTTGGGCAGAGACAGAGGCAGTGTTTTTCTTTGCTCATAGATAACAAAGGGGAAAGGTCCTTCTGAGTAACCTAGATGTATCAAATTGTTTGTATGTAACAGATGTGAATAGCTGTGAGATGTGTGTCTTATGTTTCGCTTTGTGTTTGTTAAATGTTTTGGGTTTGATTTTTTTTTTTTTTAAGAATTTGTCTGCAAATGCTTCAGGGACCCAATTGCATTTGCAGCAATAGGTCCCTTATTTCGATATTGAAATATGCATAAAATACGGGCAGTGTAGTTTACTATGTTTTCAGTATAGTATGTACAAAGTGTGATTGGGTGATTTTTCTACTTGAAACGTTTTTTTCTTTTTAATCCTTTGGCCATGGGTAACACTCATGCAGGAACTGCATACTCATGGATACTAATGCTGAACGATGCATGTTCCTTTCTTGGGAAGTTTTGACCCTGTAACTTTTAAGTTGTGTTTGACACAGTTCTTCAATTTTTTTTTTTTTTTTTTTGGTAAGCTTCCTTTAATCATATGTTGTTTCAGTGAAAACATACACACATGCCATGACTGATTTGCAGAATATGCACACCAGATCTGTATTAAAATGTGCCATTTCAATGTATGCATGCATTAAGTTGGTTTTTCTCTTGCATGAGACTAAGAGCATATTGAATTTGGTCATTAAAATATTACTTATTCAAAACTTTTACCTTAAATCCCTTGTGGCAGGTCATGCTGACCCCGAACATGCAAGGTATAATCATGGCTATAGGTAAAGCCAGGAATGTTTATGACAGGTGTGGGCCAGAAGCAGGGTTCTTTAAGGTACAACTAACATTTTCAACTTTTTCTCCTCTGACTTTTCTCGTTAGATATGCCTTCTCCCTCTACCCTTTGATGCATATTAAGAGTGTTCCAGCGTTTATATGTACTCTTCTATGATATCAGTCCTCTATTTAGATATTTCACCCTTGAAAAATAGACAGCTATTTCCCTGTTGATTCAGCAGTACACTGCCTTGATATCAGTAGTTTACATACCTTCCTGCATTTTAGCTTTCTAATAATAGTAGCAAGTAGCATGGAACCTAGATGTGTAATCAGTAAGAATATGGTTGGGTTTTTTTTCCCATTAGTAACCAAACCCATGGCTTTGCTAGACTGTTTGGATCATCAGTTTTTTCATGCAGGGACATCAGTGTTTAGTCTTCTGTTGTTTATTTCAGAGAGCTGTTCTTGTTTTGCACTCCTTAAAAGATTTTTAGTAAATCTAAATTACTTTCTTTTGTGTAACTGCATAGTTGTCAATACTATTTATTTATGCAGTGTTTTATTACTGGGAATTAGACCTTATGCTTTTTGTGGTTATTACTCTTCACAATGATACCAGATTTAAAAATGTGTTAGTCTTCTTAACTAAACAAACTTCTGAGCATTTTTAGCTCATGATATTTTGAATTTTCAGGATATTAGAAAGGGAATTACTTTGACATGATGTAAAATCCTCTCAAATGTCATTTGGAGAGGGGGAAGAAGTTTCTTGCTTCTTGTTGAGTAGCTGTCTGTTTTCTTCTTAATTGTGTCGTGTAGTTGCATTAGAAGAAATTGTAAAAACCAAAAGAAACAAAAAAAACCCCAAACAACCAACAACCAAAAAACCAAACACACCGCCCCCCCCCCCCCCTATTCTCTAACCCCTTGCTAAGGAAATTGGAATCTCATGGGTTGGTTTGTTCATTTGTCTGTTTCTGTGGGTTTTTGTAATGGATACTTAGAGAAGTGTTACGACCATAACACTTCTTTGCAGGGCTGTCTCTGTTAACTGTGCCTGCCCTCGGGGAATGGAGAGACACCTGCCGTAGCCTCTGTCTAGTGAAATAGGTTTTGTTTGCGATTCAGTGCTGGGGTTGTTTTTTAAAAAAATTATTACTTAATGAAAGGATGTTAATCTCCTTAGTTTTTTTTTTACGTTGAAAAAAAATCCTCCTTTGATTAAATCAAATTCTAACAGAAAGTTTAATTACATCTAATTATTTTTTTAAGTTGAAGGGTGCTTTGATAATTTTAAAACAGAAATGCAGTTCAAAAGAAAATTATGTTTAGTGCTTCAGAGTTACCCAAACAGTGCTCAGTAGAAATGTTTTTTGGTCCTAAATTTTGAATGCTTAAACATTTCACGGGGGACAGAATTTTTCTTTGAGTGAGAAAATGTTCTGACACTAAATTGTTGGAGAGTGGAAGTTTCCGTACTCATTTTCTGCTGAATCATGTTTGCAATAACTTAGAAGAGTTGAATGTGCTTCATTTTAGAGGAATACATTAGTATGAGTGTATGCAGATGAAGTAGTCCTTCTTAGTAACAAAATTTGTATTTTGAAATGTATCAGATAAAATCTCATGTTACTCCTTCAACTTATTGTAAAAGTTTCTCTGATATTTTTTAATACTGCTATACTCTTGGGTTTCTTCATGTGTTTGTTTTTTATAAAATGAACGTTTACTGAAAATTGGGTGGTTGGGGGTTTTTTTATGACGTCTTTGTTTTAGTATAAGACAAATTAAACCCATTTGACATGGGTCATTGTTTCTGCCAACATTTCACTCCCCCTTTAGGTCTCAGACTTGAGATGTGACTAATACAAACCCATTATGATATTTCTTGATCAAAGATCTCTTCCAATCATCCTTCTTTAGACTTTATAGACAGTGCCTTGCAGAATGCTTGCCTTAAGATCTTTATATAACATTCTTAGAAAATGAAAGCCTGTAATACTTTTTTCTACTATCCTTTTGTCCTGAATTCTGTGTGAAGAAATAATGTTATTTTTTCATTGTACATAGGATTTCTGAATCTGTAGTATACCATTTTATTTTGTTTAAATATGTATCTAAAAATACAGGGTTTGTGTTACATTTTTTTCCTACTTCTAAGTAATTCTCTGAAAAATTAAATTTCTAATAGCAGTTTCTTTTCTGGCCTACTCCAATAAACAGGGTTTAATTGCATAGTTATCCATGTTGGTTTTCCAGTAGTAGAACTTTTTCTGATGTAAGATAATAGAAACTGTGTCTGTAGCTTTTGATATTTATAATCAGTTTTGCCAAACTTCCTTTTTAATGATAATGTGTATGATTAGTATTTAAAAAAATATTGATGCAGAACATTCTCTTAAGTTTTTAAAACTTAAATGTTTTTAAGTTTTAAAGTTCTCCACATGCTCTCTGTTTAAGCCTGCATGAATAATATCCTACCCAAGTGTTTAGTCCTGAAACAAAATGTGTATTGGTAGAGAATAGGAGCCAAAATTTCTGATAGTTAAACGTCAAGAAGTTACCTGCTCCTACCAGGTATTTCAACATAAAGGAATTTGAAATGTTGAACAGGGTGTTTTTCTGCCCGCTTTGGAGCTTTGTTTTGTACATATGTTGTATTGAAACTTTGCTAATGTGTGAAGCTACTGTGTTAAGTCATTTGTTTCAAGTCGACATTTAGTGTTAGCAAACAATCTGATCACCTCTCTATTTTGAGAGATAAATTATGGAACATATTAACATTTGTCACCATTTTTCTGATTATTTTTCTTGTTGCAATTGTTCATGCTGTATAGTTCCTGTGAATAAAATCTAATGAACATAACAGATGATGCTCATTAAAAACTAATGTGCTGGCAAAGCTGGAAAAGTAAACACTTCTGATGACCTCTAAAGTCAATCTAAAATATTCAGTGAGGACTCCATCCTGCCATATAGGAGACTAATACTATTCGTATTGAAGTGTTATTTTCTTTAGAAACCCTACAATTTGATTTTCGTTGAAAGACATTTTCCATTCTCACTTAGTGTTTCCAAAATTATACGTGTTCGTTAAACTTTCTGAAGAATTTGTTTTATTTGTATGTTTGCATTTTAGCCATGTATTTAACCTTACGAGATTTTAGAAGATCCCTTAGTTAAAGTGTCTGAAATGTTATACTGCTTTTGGACTGTACATGCTTAAATCAGCCTCTCTAGGGATTGGATAAAACTTCTGTCAGGGAGACTAGCACAGGATTGGAACTGCTTTTGAAGTAAAGGTCTATCTGGGATTTTGGCAGGCTTAGTTGGGGAGAAACGGGAGCAATTTTACCATTTGTCTCGTTTTTTTTTGTTTGGTTGGGGTTTTCTGTTGGTTTTGTTTTGTTTTGTTTTTAAAGTTCAGGCTTGTAAGAAGGGTGGACTGTGGAATTGTTAAAAAACTCTTTTGTAGGCAAAAGGCCGTGGGACATGAATTATCCTGTTATTGTTTGTGACGTTTAAGAGTTAAAAGCCAGAAAGAATAATGTATATTTTTTTAATTATTTAGGCAATTAAATTGGAATACACGCGTTTGCTAAAATTAGCCCAGGAAGATCCACCACCTGAATGTGATTACCGTTTGCGTCATGCAATTGTTTACTTCATCCAAAACCAGGCACCAAAGAAGATAATTGAGAGAACATTACTGGAACAGTTTGGAGATCACAATCTTAGCTTTGATGAAAGGTAATAAGATCTGCATGTCTCACTTCCTGTGCTCGTGAACATTGTCTGTGTGGAGACACCCCTTCATGTTCAGATAGTGCGTGTAATAGAGGGAAGGCTAGTGTGTTTGTTTGGCTTTATCTTCCAGTTAATATCTTGCAAGTATATTTTTTAAAAAATATCATCTTTATAAAAATCTCTAGAAAAGAGTAAACAAGAAGTTGGTTTTCTGTTGTTATGAAATAAGGAGAAATACTCAATGTTGTTCATAATTTTGCACATAGATTTCTGTACCTTCTTTCAAAACACTGTGTAAGGCTGTGTAATTTGCATTTCTTCACTACCCTGAAAGCCTGTAGTAGACAGCAAAGCCTTACAAGCTAGATAGGCAACTTACTTGAAAGAGAGACAGTGTCTCTTTTCCACTCGAATTTCCATATATTTACTTATTTAAAGAAATAAATAAATTGAAAGGTAGAGAACATTAGTCCGATTTTTGTGTAGTGAATAATCCTTTAGTGTTACTTTTGCAAAGTAAGTATTGGGGAGTTTCAAGCCATCTGAACTTCAAATTAAAAAGAAAGACTGAGCAATGTGGCAATTCAGCAAAATAAAACAAGAAATAATTCTTAAATAGTACAGGCCTCCATCACACATCCTTCAGAAGTATGTATGCCCTCTCCCACTGATTATACCATGCATAATAAACCCCACATTTTCCACAGTGTTTTTATACTGTTTTTATACATTGCATAGCTTATATTGGTTGAGGCTGCTGTCTTTGCATGGATAATACCCTTTGTGAATGTCCAGTAATATTCCATGATTTCTTGTTGATTTTTGTAAGGTGCCGTAACATAATGAAGGTTGCTCAAGCTAAACTTGAAATGATAAAGCCAGATGAAGTAAACATGGAGGAATATGAGGTCAGTAATTTTTATGCTTTAAATTAAATTGTGGTGTGAAATAGTTATCAGTAAGCTGAATTTTTTCACAATTTTCTTCTTGACCTACACTGAGAAGTTAAAACTGGTTATTGAAAGACCATTTATTTGTAGGAAGGCTGCTCTGATCAGTTGATACAAGGTTTTTTCCACATCTGTAATTCCAGTGATTTGAGCCATAAATTAATGTCAGGTTTGGGTCTTGTCCTTACTACTTAACGTGTCTCGATGTCACTAACAGTATTTTGTAATTGATCACTGTATGAGCCAACTGGCTTTCTCTAGTCCTACAGCTAGCAGTGAAGGAGGGAGTGTGGTCTAAGCCCAGCCTTGCTCATCTGGAGAAACTGGGTCACAGGCACGGTCACATTTGTGCTTTTCCTCCAGCTGTCTCTGCAGCCATTCCTGTTTTCTTACGAGCACCAGATTCTTTTGTTTGCATACGTAACCAGTTTATGCATTTAATTTTTCCTCCTGTGCTATTTAGAAAAACTTGGAAAGAAAAAAGAGCAAATCTCAGACATTAAATAATCGTGACTAATATTTGCCAAAATAATTCATCTCATATTTAAAGCTAAGTCTGTAGCTAGTTTTACAACATCAGTTTCAACTCTGCATGATACTGTTCATTAAGGCCTCTTAACAGTGGATATTTATGTCCTAGGCAGATTCCAGAGCACCACTTATGCCGCGTTGTGCTGTTAGGTCCAAACAGGGCTGTGGGAGTAATCTTTCCCTCAACAAACCAAATGAAAAATATTTAGTTGTCATTTCCCATTACTGGGTTCAGGACCTACAGTAGATGCTACTACATTAAATGTGCCGTCCCTAGCCTGTGAGCGGAAAGGACTCTTGCATTTTTTAGGCTGTACAAGGCTCAATATTTTAGCATTTTCTGAATGGTGTTGCGCAGGTAGAATAAACAATTCTGAACTCAGCTTTAAGAGTGAGGGAGTGGGGGTGCAGTTATGTGCCACTTTTTCAGTTCCTGAGGCAGATAGTTGGTGGTTTCTCCGAAGGTTGTATCAGTATTTCTCCTGTATAATGAGATGGCTTTTCATGGACCCTTTCTCATGCTCTTTGTGTTGAATCTGTAAGTGGCTATGTATTAGAGTATGCTGTCCCCTACTTTATCTTTAATGAGCAATTGAAAATTGGCTACTAACCAGCTGTAGTAAAAGCGCCTTTCTCACTTAGAGCATGTGAAGTGTACCGGTAGTCACTTTGTGTAAGTGGTGATGCAGTAAGATGAATGTTCTACTCCAATATAAACATCTCCCCAGTCTGAATTGCGTTTGGGTTTTTGATACTTCCCACATAAAGTGTTCAGGCTTTTTCTCTATGTCATTCTTATATTGAAAGTTAAGCTTAATATTTAGTGTATGAAAAAGCTTTCTAACGCTTTCTGAGTAAATAACTGAGTGTAATGTAGGGAAGAAAAAAACAGCTATTTTATCTTCTCAACTATTTTTGAGAAGAAAAAAGGGATCTCTGTGTTCTCCAAGGATGCTTTGTGTTCCGTTCAAATAGTCATACATTCTGTAAAAATAATCGTATTTAGAAATATTGTAGTTATTTAAGAATTTTCTTTTTGTTGAGGGAGGGTGGATTCAGGTGGACTTTTCACACATGCAATCTTACTAGGGTCGTTAGCACTTAACTGAGATTATTCAGCACTAAGTAAAGTGTGTGTGTTTAAAAAAAAAAAAAAAAAAAAAAAAAAAAAAAGTATTTTATGTTTGTGGATGAAATTCTATATACCCTTTCTTATATGCAGAGATGGCATCAAGACTATAGACATTTCAGGGAAACAACCATGTTTCTCATGGTAGGATTGGAATTTTTCCAAAAAAAGAGGTAAGTGGTAGTATAGAACTCAAATGTAATAGAGTGATTGAAGGCAAAATGTAATATTGATAAGTAAAGCTATTTTTTAAATTAAGGGTTGTTTAATGTGTTATTCATTTTAGTTAAGTATTTATTTGGTCCATTAATGTCTTGTATTTACCTCAAAGTTTTCTGCAACTTCCCTTTCTTAATCTCCATTTCCAGTCTCTTACCAAGCCATGGACTCTTTTCAGAGCACCCTGCACGTGCACCCATATTCCTCCACCTGTCCTACTCTAAGTGCTCTGCATATCCCTCAGCCATAAAAATCCTTCCTCTCTGGCACCACATGTGCACATACATTTATTTGCTTTCATCAGCAATCATAATTAGTCAAGTCCACATCTTATCTGTCTTTTTATTGGGTCTTCCTACAGAAGAAAAGTTTTGCCTTCTGCATTTTCCTGACCCAAAATTCCACCTGTGATGGGCTTTAAAGGTCAGGAAAAAAGAACATATTTGAGGAAAACTATCATTAATAACGTATCATAGTTGTAGCTTCTTAACTCCATGAGGCAATGGTGATTCATTCCCTTCTGTTTTTGAACCAAGTCAGGAATCATGGGTATATAAAATTGGTGACATTTATGTACTTAATGCACTACAGCTACACATTTATTCTGTGATCTACATGTGCAACAAGGATGGTGACTATAGTATAAATGCGTCAAAACATTCTGCAGAAATCTTTGAAACAGAATTATTTAACTGTACCTCTCCCTCCCATGTCCAGCCAAAGGAATGAAATGATTACCTGCTAAATATCCAGTGGCTGACATCTGTGGTGTGAAAACAATTCTGCAGTCAATCACTTATTTTTCATGTATAACACAGTAGGTAGGGAAACTATAGTCAGGATCAAACTTAATTTTTTGTCTGTGTTGTGTAGTAAATAGGTTAATATTTCTCTTACATGTCTTGTATGCTCCCCCCCCCCCCCAAAAAAAAAAAAGAAAGGAAAAATTATTGGAAAAGACACTGCCTTGTCTTGGTGTTAGCTGCTGTACAAAGACTTAGCTTGTCACAATGAGCCCATAGTCTTGATTTGTCTTCTGGTTGCTAGCATGTAATAAATGGTGCAGTCATTAATAATTCAAATTGCAATGGGCTACTTTGTCAGTCTTAAACCGCTTATGTACAGAGGTTGGTCAGAAGATTGCTTGGTTTATTTTTGGTATTGCTTGATCCCTTAAGGAGGCAAAAATGTCATGGGCATTGGTGTGGTATATAGGAAGCCTCCTTGTTACCCCCGGATTTCATGTGCACTCTAAGCATGCAGGCAGGAATGGAAAATTTTCAAGTTCCTTGGCACTGGGACTCCAGGATGGCACCTTCAACTCTAAAACACCAGTGTTTTCACTAATTACTTCTTACCATAATTTATTCTAATTGTGCAAGGGGGAGGGAGGGAAGCACAGATTTCTGCTCTGTGCTGAACAGCAGTTTTGGTATCATTTTCCGTGATTTACGTTAATTTGCAGAATTAGGGTGAGGCATTTGTTACCAAACATCTTCGTAATTTAGAAAACGAGCCTATAATGACCAGTCTTAGACTCTGATATTGGTCAGAAATAAAAAAATAAGACATTATCAGACTCATCTAACCTTCAAGGAAGTGTAGCATTCATTCCCTTTTGCAAGAAATGCAATTTCATAAATGCTTCAAGAGCTGTTCAGTACAAAGACAGTAAAACTAGAGTTAAGTGTGCTTAGAGGATGGGTGAGGATCTGAGTATCCGTTGACCTGCTCTAAAGGTGACTGTTGTAATTATGCACCCATGTTTCAGCTACAGGTTCCCAAAGGACTGAGATGTTTACTGAGGTTTGCATCTCGTACACTCTAGAGGGCAGTACTATCATCCTTATTCTGAAAACGAGACTAAGTTGATAAATGCTTCCAATTCCCTTATTAACACTGAAATAATAAAAACATAACTTTAAAAATATTTAATAAAATGTAGACTCTCATAATTGAAATGTAACCTTCAGTAGCAGGACTGTTTGGAGGCTTTTTTCAGAAACCCTTCTCCCTCAGTTGACCAACTTTTTGTAGATTTAATAACACTAATTGATACCTAGCAGTGCTCAATCTCTAGATGGAGCCAAAAATCACACTTTATCCAGATGGTCTCTGATTTCCTTAAATAATTGTACTGTGTTGAACAAACACAAAATCAACGTTAAAGTAGTAGTATCTTTTTCATGCCTACTTTCAGTGTTCACTCATGATGCCTTACGGTGGTTGACATGGCCCTCTTTCCACTGCAGGTGGAGAATTCAAGTGTCTTTCAGGCATATCTTCCCTGACTGTACTATAGAGTAGGGACCTGCTATGGGTGAGATGAACGCAGCCAGCTAATGAACCTCAGCAGGAGTTTTACCTGCTGCTCACTCTTACGGTAGTGACTGAAAAGTGAACAAACTGTAGAGCTTAGCAGTTGCCTTTTAAATTTCTTGGAAAGCCGATGCAGTTTTTCAGTTTTGACTGAAAGGCCTTTTTCAAAGCGGTGCTAAAATTTAGCCAACCTGTGCTTTCTGCATCTTTTCCAAAGCCTAGACCTAGTGAGCTCCATCATTCTGTGAGCAGCTTCAGTGATTTTTAGGCTTAAGCTTCATAGCCTGGAGCTCATACACCCTTCAGGTGTGAAAAGGCAGAATCTGTTTGCTAATTTACACTGTAGTCATATTCCTCAGTCTCTCGAGATATATAAGGACTCCGAGCTTGGATATACAGTAGTGATCATTTAAAATACCTTACGTTGCTGTTAGGTGGCCCTGCAGTTGTTTCAGGGAGAGGTCACAATACCGAGGGAAGGAGCAGGAAGAGAGGGACTGGGAACCAGCAGCAAGTTTTTAATTCAGATCACAAATAACTGAACTAAGAATGGAAGGGGAGAGAAGCTCCTTCTTCTGGCTTTATATCCAGCAATTCTAGTTCCTTGCAATTGTCTTCTCCCCTTTCCTCCTACATTACGTTTTCTGCTGTCTGGTCAGTTGTGCTGGTGATCAGTGATGTGAAGAGTTTTCATGGGCAGGAGAAATGGACTTGAGGACAGGGTGATAGGACTTGTTCTTTTAATGAAAGCATAGCTTTGTATTTTGAGGACAAAATGGTGGGGAACAGTGACTGTAGTTGTAATTATTAATTAATAAATATTTGGAATTGCAAGGGACTATGAGCGGATCTTACGGTAGAAGATATAACTGTGTAGTAGATTCTGAAATTGTGGTCTTGGGCTTCATCTTGTTCTAAACAGGGGTATTAGAAGGTAAAGCTTTAAGCAACCATTGCTATTTCAAGTAGCGTTTTCCATTCTTATTATGTCTTCTCATTGGGAGGCATTACTGTAAGTCTTGAGTTTGTCTACTTCAGAATATTCTGACACGTATTTTTCAAGTATGCCCTCTACGTGCTCACACATAATTTTTAGCCATTTTTAGTATTTTGGTGGTTTGGTTTTTGTAGTTTAAACCTTAGCCATGACTTCCTGTCACTAGGTATGAGTCAGTCAGTGAATGCACAATATACTGTTCCTCTAACACTCCATTAGGAAATTTCTTTTCCTAGATATTTTTAGTTTGAATAAATATGAGATTTCTAACTGATTGTTTTTAGGCTAGCTGCCTGAACTGCTTTCGGTGGCTGTCTGTCATAACTGAGTTTCTGTAAGTCAGAGAATTAACAATTTAAGATATTTTCTGGAAACGGTATGCAGCAGTATAAGGGGAGATTGTTACTCTGTGCTTGAAGGGGTGTCTGCTGATTATTAACTGTTAGGTGCTTAGGTCCTCTGTTACTTCTCCTTTACCGATTGGGCATGTATTTTATTTTCTGCATTTAGATTAAAGACAGAAATATCAATGCTTCTGCTTTTGAAATGCTGTTGTAGCTTCTTCCATTGCTGTAGACATCAGTAGCTTGAAAGAACTTACAGTTAGTGAGGCTAAAAATTCACGGTTTATTTTTTTGAAATAAGGTGACAGCTTTAAATCTTATTTGCTAAGGTGTAGAATGCTATCAAAATACATATGGCAACAGAGGATCAAACCAAACATAAATGCAGGCAGGAAAAATTAAGTTTTCATATACACTCAAGGCTAATCCAAAGTGATTTTTGAAGTGAGTGAAATGATATCCATTGGTTTCAGTGAGCTTTGGATCAGACTTCATGTGCGAGTGATCTAACCTAATAATAAAATAAATTGTTCTAATGTGCATGAAAGATGAAATTGTGTGGTAGAAAAAACACCATTATGAAGAGATTGGTGGGGAGGGGTGGACTTACAGTCAAACAAGCAAGTGAATTTACCTGTCCTTTGAAGAGCACAGTAGTTACCTTGAAACAGGTGGTACCTGGATGTTACATCTAATGTTTTTGTTTCTTTACTTCAGCTATATGGAAGCCTTGCTCTACCTTATCTATGCTTACCAGAATAACAAAGAACTCTTGTCCAAAGGCCCGTACAGAGGGCATGACGAAGAGCTGATATCTCACTACAGACGAGAATGTTTGCTAGTAAGTGAAGGGTGAAATATGCTTTGAGAAGTTGAACTTGCTGCATAGCTTTAACAAAATTAATTAGCAGAAAAGTGTTGCCATCGTGTAAAACAAAACCAAAGCCAACCAAAAGCCCCTTTCATTAACAAGTTAAACTTGGGTAAGGAAAAAAAGCAAAAGTAAGAAGGAAAATGTTATTCCCATTTTTTTGAATAATCAGTCATTATCTTTATGATTGTAAATAGTGTACTCACTGCAGTCATGTCTCGGCTAGGTAGGAACAAGAGTTTGACAGAGTTGGTGAGCAGACTTACCCTGTTGCCATGGTTTGACAGGAAGGCAAATATTGGAAGAGGCATCAACAGGAAACGAGGTTGTTTTTTTTCCTTGATTGTGTCACTTTTAGCAATAGTGAGAAAACAGAAACAGGTGATAGGACCCCTCAGTCTTAAAAAGAACAGCTGCAAAGCTTGAGTTGGCAGGTATCAAATGAAGTGGCTTGAGGAATAGCACAAGATCAAGTGGTTTAATCAAATATATGCATTATTGCTGTAAATGTTAAAGTGCAACTGTGGTTAATACAAATTACCAGGTAGCTTTGTAGGAAGACTGTGCTTTAAAACATGCAGAAACTGATGTGTGGTAGAATGTGAAATGCTGTGTACTTAAAGGCTTTCCTTTTTTGTGGTGGTTTATGAAGAAACTAAATGAACATGCTGCAGCACTGTTTGAATCAGGAGATGATCAGGAAGTAAATAATGGCCTGATCATTATGAATGAGCTTATTGTCCCGTGTTTGCCATTACTACTGGTGGATGAAATGGAAGAAAAAGATATTGTTGCTGTGGAAGATATGAGAAACCGTTGGTGTTCCTATCTTGGACAAGAAATGGAACGTAAGTCATTTATTCATTAAGGTAAAAGGCCCTTGTGCACCTTTTTTGTAAGTGTGGTGTTTCAATGTCTTGAATTGAGCCTAAATCTTTCGTGCTTTGCTAGTGTATTTTGAGCTACCCTGAGTATTGAACGTTCCCGTACACATTTAAAGAAACAGTTTTCCATATATTGCACTGGGGTATTAGGCCTTAAAGGAAACATGCTTTTTGAATGGAAAAACATTTGTGGTGTTAGACCATCTGACAGAGCATTTATATTAACGTCTTACTAGGAATTGGTATGTCCTAGTTATTACTGGCAGACCTGAAGAAAGCGGATTATTTCAAGTGAAATTCCTCCTCTTCCTACCCACCAATAGAAATAAAAAAAAAAAAAGTCAGTGTTGGGCAGAAAAAGGAGGATTCCACGTGCAGACGTAAATGCTTATGTTTGTTGTTCTTGTTTTATTTGCAGCTAACTTGCAAGAAAAGCTGACAGATTTCCTGCCAAAACTGCTAGATTGTTCTACAGAGATTAAAGGTTTCAATGACCCGCCAAAGTTACCCTCCTACTCCACACATGAACTGTGTGAAAGATACGCCCGAATCATGTTGTCACTCAGTCGAACTCCAGCCGATGGAAGATAAATTCTGCAACCTTCCTAAGCACATTGTATAAACTTTTTTAGTTCTTAAACCTTGCCTTCCTGTCACAGGGTTTGCTTGTTGCTGCTATAGTTTTTAACTTTTTTATTTTAATAACAGCAAAAGAGAAATGACTGTACAAACTTTAGCCAGACTGCAAACAATTAAAGCTGAGAATCGCATGGCGCTCAGTCGTTTCAACCAGAATTGATGCAACATGCAAGTCTGATCATTATGGCAAAACTGCTTTTTTGCCACTTATCTGTTACAGTATTACTTTGCTTTTATCTTAAGATCCTTTACTTTATCAACAGCTGTCTGGATCATTTTGTGACTGCAACTACTTTAAGTGTCCAGTGCTGTGTAAATACATGGTACTTGGTAGCTTGTAAATGAAATGAAAGAATAAAGTTTTATTTATGGCTACTTCTGTGTTTGCAAGCAGATACCTTGTATATTAGTGTAAAATACGGGTATTTTTAGAAGAGATACAGTATATTGATGGGTTACTCAATTTTATAGACAAGGTTCTTCAGGATTTGTGGCCACTTTAGTTACAGGTAGTCGGAGATTACTGTATGTGAATATATTGAAAATCTGTCACAGTATTATACACTGTTTTTTTGTATATTCTTTGCTGATCTGTATGATACTGCACCTCAACACTTTTGTGTGTGTGTGGCCATGCCAAGTCTTTTCTGATAGCAGGGATTGGCTTTTGAAGCAAAACAATAATGGCACCTTCCTTCTATTCTTAGAAAAAAAAAATAGAAAAAAAAAGTGGAAGTATTTTCAGTAGAAATACATTACACCCTCTGAGCAAAATTTCTAGAAATTGATTTAATTAGAGAAAATAAAGGTTTTTAAAAAACGAAATTTGTGAAGCTTAAGAATTAATCAATTTTTTTTAATTGGTGTATTAGTCATCTAAGTGACCAGAAATAAAACCTTACATTAATTCCTTACTCGAAGTGGGTTGCTATTGTTGCAACGAAATATCTCAGAAATCTTTTATCTGTCCTAATTAAATTTCTGTTGGAAGTTAAAGAAAAGATCTATAGGGCTTGTTTTGTAGAACTGAAATACTGTCTGGTTTTAATGAAGAAACTTAATTATTTTGTGGAAAAAGAAATTTAACGCGTCCTTAGGTAATCCTGTTACCTGACACTATTTTGATTCCTACTCTTTATAGAGAACGTTTTGTGTTAGAACAGTAAAATATGTGAATATTTGTTTGTATGTTTTTATTGGAGCGACACTCAACTTTTCATTGCAGGCTTTCCAGTGGTGTTTATTTGAACATCTACTAATAAAAGAACACAGCGGGAGGGAAGGAGTGATTAAGTTCAGACCACCTAGAAACACAGTGGGCGTAAATGTAGGCATCTTGTGTGCAAGAAGAGGCAGAGTTCAACCTTAGTATGTATCGGTTTTGAAAGTTATTCGCTCTTGAGAGATGCTGGGTCACCATACACAGTGAATAGAGTGTGGCCTTAAGTTCAAAATCTTTTCAGGGATGTCTTCCTGTTCTGTTTTCAGTATTGGAGTGCTTCATACTTTGTCAAACTATCCATTTATTTTATCAAAATTTTTTTAAAAAAGAATATTGAACTCTTACAAGTGCAGTGCTACTCAGGAGCCTTTTTTCAGGTCTGAAACTATTGATGTGTGAAATACCACTTTTCAAGGAAAAAGGCATATTATGAAAAGAGTGAAGATACATTTTAAAAGGTTTCACGTTTTGTATCTGTTGCACTTGGAAACTCAAGAATATGCCTACTTAGCACTGTGTATTTTGAAACAAGGTTTTGAACAGATTAGACTTCTTGTTTGCCTTTTTCAATAACGGTAAAACCAATTAAAAGTGAAAGAGCAATTTTATTTCTTTATTGCTAATAGGTTTTGAATTTGAATGTTTGTGAAAATTTTTAAGGAAAGCTCCCCTCTAACCCTGAAGGAGCCAATTATCCTCATCATCTGTGTAATCTTCCATGACAAACACGGGGGGAAAAGACATTCTTTCTAAGGTAAAAAGACAAAGAAAGTATTTAATTTGGGAAGAGTATCGTAAGGCATTTAAATTAAAAGGAAGCAAACAAGGACGGGATTATTTGTTCTTTTTGTTTCAGTTTTTTTCAGTTTCTTAAAATATTAAAATAATCCACTGTAGTTCACAGTACTAAAGAAAAATAGGTATTCATTTGCAATGACTTGAATTTTTGAGTTGAATTGAGACAGTTTGTTTAGTAGAACAGAAATAAATATATGTATTTTACTATTTTAATATCTTTTAAATATTGTGTATGAATTTAAACCTTCAGTTAAATCATTAAGATTTACTGCAGTCAGATAGCTGATAGCTTGGATTCATGGTGCCTAGCACAAAACCTATGCAACAAACTGTGTAAGGTGGTAAAGCATACAGTTCATTTGGCTACCTAATAATCTGTGACTGAATTACGTAAGTAGATACTTCTCTTCAGTATGGGAATAATGAGATTTTTATTGGATTTTTTTTCAGTTTATGGAATACAAAAAGATTAAGGGGATTTAACCCAAATTCATTTACTAAATCACCTGCACCATCAAGTAGATGCAAGAGTGGTTTTTTTCCCAGATGTTGCTTCGTACTGTGGAGGACCCTGAAGGCATCGCAGTCTTTCAGTTATGTGCCTCCCTGCTCTGTGCACTGCCCACACTCACCCGCCGCCCCCGACATGTGTCTTCTTATTAGCTGACCTATTGTATTGCTGCACTTTAACTGATATTTTGGTAGTATCAAAAATCGTGTTGCTTCTAGTTAAAGCTGCCATAGCAGATCTGTTAGTTCCAGCCTTGCAGAAGACCATGAGCAGCAGCAGAGTTAATCTGAACAAATGAAGGGGATTGATGGAGTCAGTTTGTGCTTCTTAGATGTGGTGATATCTGAAATCACACCAGACACAAGGGGGTAGACTAGACCTTCATTATTGAGTCACTGTTGCTTTGTGGATGATCTGTACTTTTAACTGCAGTGAATGACTTGATGCAGTGAACAGACTTGCTCTAGAAAACATGAAGTATGAGCATAGTCAGAAGCATATGCTTCATTTTCAGGCATTAAAAAAAAAATACAGACATTATCAGTTTGTTTGGGTTTAAATATCTTTCAGATTATTTTTAGGTGACTCCAGTATGCATGTGAAGACTGCAGCTCCAGAAAGGTACTCGACATAACCAGTGGCACACGCGAAACAGTCTGATACTGTCCAACAAATGTAAAGGTCCATAAAGAGAGACAACGGTGGTGGTTTATGTTCTTAATTTTGTGCTGTTTTCTCATAATCCAGTGAGTCCAAATGTCTGTGGCAGGCCTTAGATAAATACAAGTTAAGAATGTTGATGAAAAAATACAGCAGGCTTAAGTATATAATAAATGACCTCACCCATGCGGTATTTTCCAACATAAATATGTACCTTAATATTTTAAAAAACATATTCTGGTTTTGTGTCTAGAAGGATGCAAGAAGAATGGGTATCATTGAGAGGGAAGTGGTTGCATCTCTCCATTACTTGCTTCTGGAGAGGATATGAATATGAATATAAAAAAAAGTCTTTTAGCAAAATGCAGTAGGTAAAATTCAAAACGGGAGCGATTCTTTCAAGTGGAATAGAATTATTTTTCATGTGATTTGATATCCAGTTTTCCTTTGCATATTGTATTCTTGAAGATCTTTTTAAATCCTGGGCTTGATGGGTAAGCTATTAACTGAAAATGCTCTCAGTTCCTGAGGACGATCTTCCTTTGTAGGCACACTAACAGTATCGGTGTTTCCCTAGTTGAGTTTCCATCAGCACAACATTCCGGCCTAGTTCAGCCATTCTGTTTCAGTTTTGATCCTTACGGGAGTGAAGCCGCAAAACTTTTGCAGGCATCTGTATTTCTTATAGCTCCAGCCACCGCTGTCGTACACACATGTGCTCCAGCTTTTGTTGTCATACCCCTAAAACCTTGGACTTGGCTGAGTTTTTCTTCACTATGAATTTCAGATCTTCAACTGTAAGTAGCAGGAAGAGACTGTCACTTCCCAGAAACAAGCTTCTTGAGGCAGTACTTTGAAAGAACAGCTTGACTTGCTTTCATTCACTCTTTTATTTCCTCCTTGCTCTGTTGTTCCCCATTTAAGTGACTCAAGTATCCACTTTTTAGGCTTTCTAGTTTGTTTAGTTTTTGCTTCACTGTCTAACCACCGTGTCTTCGCTACCAGCTAGTGAAATGGAACCAGGATTCTTCTGCTTCCATCTGATTAGCGTGGGCTCCAGTTTTCATCTCTACAGGCTCCTGAGTGCTTTTCTTGGAACCGATCTTGTGCAGGATCCGTGGGTCAAATAACAGTGTCCACTCACATGCTGTCTGGCAACTCAGCATTTGAGAGCCTGAAATAGGAAAGCTATGGGTCGTTAGTTCAAGCTGCAAACTTCTGTATAGTCTCTTGGCGCATTAAAAAAAAAAAAAAAAGAGTTATTAATTTGTTAGAGACTGACTGAGCTGGGCACTTTGGAAGCATGAAGCGTGACTCATGCGCTGTATCTCGGCACTATCTATCTAGGTTTATGAAGTCTGTAGAAGCTATTTCTGATGTTGAATAATCTTCACTTAAGTTTACCCTGATCCTTACGCTTTGTCTTGAATTATTGAAGCTGCAGTCAAATGTAGATTTTGGCAAAAAGCAGCTATGTCTTGCTGTGCTGGTTTAAGCTGGTATCTGTGCAGTTTGTCCCCCTATCTGTGTTCTGTATCTAGGTATTTCCTATCACTTTGTGGGACTGTATCTTCTTTGTTATCTGTGTTAAAATTTCTCTGAACCAATTTGTATTTCACCGACTTGCAGGCAACAGGGAGAGAGCAATAATTCCTGTAGATTTCCTTCAAGAAACAAAACTTGTATTTTATCTGTGACCTTAATCTGTAACAGTGAAACTTTTAATTGAGCTGTGGACTAAGGACCTGGAAAACCTGGGGGAGTTTGAGGAGGGATTGCTTTTTTTTATTATAGGTAATACCAAATCATAAGGTGGAGGGAATTACTACGTAAACATAGTAAACTTTTATATGGATTAGGAAAAGCCCATTTTTTTCAAGTAAGAAATTTTAAGCAAAAAAAGTCAGTGTTAAGTAATGCAATTTGAAGAAAACCTCATGCCTTCTGAGAGGGAGGAGGTTGGAGTGTTAGGCTTTTGAGAGGAACCTTGATCTGGGGAACTGAAAATCTGGTAACTTTTAATAGCTCAAGGCAATACATTCTTGTAATCTGCTCATGAAGCTCTTTTATTTGGAAAGATTCTGTAAGTTTTGCATCTCATGAAGCAGATTCTTTAAAAAACAAAACAAAAAACCCCAGCCAAAAACCCCTCCCCACAAAATCAAACAACAAAACCAGCATTCCTTGAGGGAGATATTATTGTTCTGAGAAGTCCAAGTTGAGTTTGGATGCTCAAAAGATTTCTTGTCTCCTCCCTTCCATGCTCACAGTCTATTTTCAACAAGTACATTGTGTTTTGGAATACGTACAATTTCCCTTTGAATTTCTGCAGGAAAATTTGTTATCTGCAGTGCCTTTGAATATGAGATCAAGACCTGTCTGTATTTGGCACGGACACTTGTTCCACTCTCAGCTGATGGGGATTTTAGTTATGTGGTTGTTGCAAGGTGCTTGAACAGATGATTTGTCACTTCAGTATCCATCTGTAGATTGGAGTCTTCAATATACTTTGCATACAAAGATTTATACTGCTGTGTTTCAAGAATTGACTCCCCTATCCCCTTTTTGTGGTCTAGATTAATCCAGTTATTCAGGTGCCTTGCAATGGGCAAGTAAACCAGTACTGATTTTATTTGCCATCATTCTTGTCTTTTCCACTGAAGACAGCGACATCTCTGTGTTATGTGGACTTCTGAGGAGATTTTGTAGTGCTTTGTGCTCTGGGAAATTGTTTAGCTGAAATGGAAAGTGATGGAGTTTATTACCTGCTGGTTGTAGCTGACAGAGAAGAGCCATTAATGATGTTTCCTAATTAGTAACAAAGTAAAAAACTTCTGCCTTGACACAGTGCCCCACAAGGTTAGGAAAGGTGAGTATCTTTTCTAAGAAAATAGAAGCCACTAGGTAAAACGTGGCAAGTGATAAAACTGGCCAAAATTCCTTAGGGAGGGCACTTGCATGGATAGTGTGTTTGTTCTCCTGTCTTTGTTGCTGGACTAGGCATACCGCTAAAAATGCTGACTCAAAAGTATTTATTGTGGATTTTTATCTGCTCTGTAGTAATTTTATGGGTATTTTGCTTTATAGATGTTTGCTTTAAAGAGGCTCGTTTTGTAAGTGCATAATGTCAATTCTTGGTTATAAGCAAGAAAGAACGAGGAGTTCAGATGGCTATTTTCTGTCAGAAGTTCAGTGAAGCTGTGAAACTTTGCAGTTATCCTCAGTTATCTCTATCCTGTTACCTGGCTACTCCCTGCTGCTTCCAATCAAAGCACTTTTGAAACAGTAGGGCTAAGGGCAGAATATAATGTTGATTTGTTTGGTTGGTTTGGTTTGTTTTTTTTAAAGGGAAAAAATAAGTTGTTTATTGAAGAGGGTTACAAAAGGTATAAGGTAGCAAGAAATACTGGCAAGCTCTGGCTAAGACAGCAAGAGAGGCTAGTAATATAGCTAGTTTTCAAACTAACCTGTCTCATGTTATTTCTGCTATTAAGATTGAATGATTTGGTTTTAAGTGGCATGCTAGTGGTTACAAATGCTGCTTACAAGCCCTCTATAAAAGGATGCTGTACGAAGAATATCTAAAGGGACTATGAGTAAGTGTTGAGGGCTTCTAAGTACTGCAGTCTAACACCTCTTTCCAGAGTGAAAGTGTGGTGGAGTTTGATCCCAGCAGAGATCAGAAAAGAAATGAGAGGTGTTATCAGCTACAGAAGCGCACGGGTGTGTGAACGAGCAGAGATGTTCCGTCAGGATTTCTGCAGAGCGGGAGCGTGAAGGCTGCTGCGTTCCCTCGTCTCGCATTTGATCGACTGCAGGCTCTTTGCCCAGAGGAGACTCAACACTTCTCAGCAATGTAGGCAAAGCTGGATTTGGCCATGAGAGACAGAGGAGCAGGGCTCCCTTCTGCTGTAGAAGAGGGAGAGGAAATGGGCACATTTTGGACAGGAGCCCTAGGGAGCCAGGCGTGTTATTCCAGGAAGTGGGAAAGATGGCGACAGTTGGGAGAAGCCCCCTGTTTTCCATAGGAGTCACTGTCCGCTCGCTGGCCGTTCCCCTCCCTTCCCCTTGTCATCAGCAGAACTGTGACTCCAGGCTCATGCACCGGTGGTGCGGGCACAGAGCTGACAAGTCTGGCCGCCAGCAGCCTGCTTTGTTGGCTGAGTGCCTGCTTGGCCACTCTCCTGCTTAGTGTCACACCTGCAAGCTCACTTTCACTCCTGTTTAAGCCTCTTCTGAGCCTCTCCGTCCTAGGGTACTAGCCCTGTTGGGTAAGTGAAGTGATGTTCTTACTTCCTAAATAGTGAAGCAGAGGATCCTGTATTAAACCTGCACTCAACTGAATCCAGCTCACTGAGTACTCTCAGCTATGTTGTAATTGACTGACTGACTCACGACAATGTATATCTTCCCTCAAATTTTACAGCATTTTCAGATTTTCACAGTTATTCTTACATTTTAGCTCACTGACGGAGAGGTCTTCACAGGACCTGACTCTTTCCCCTCTTTTCCCCAGTAACTGGGAAGTAGTTCCCAGTAACAAGAAACCTGTGTGTCATGACTCTACAAAAATGTCTTTGGAACAGAAGATAAACTTTCGGTCTCACAGCCACCTCGGGCAGCTTTAAGAGCCGTGAGATGATAATAGCATAGCTCCTCTGATGCCTGTGGTCTCTCCCTGTAGGTAACGACAGGGCTCCCAGTACTGCTTGGTGCGGTTAGACTGGGCACTAGCATGCTGTCATCAAATAGTTTTCATGGTTCTCCAGAGTAATAGCAAATGTCCCAACAGCACATGCAGCCGGATTGTGTAGGAGATTATCAGATTGCATATGGGAAGCTGCTTGTTAAGTCCGCGAGTTACAAATTTCTGCATTACTAGTAGGCTGCCTACACACGAGAAGAATAAATACTCAAGTTAAATGGCATGAGACAGTCTGGAAATAAACACAGATCTGCTGAAACTGAAACCTTTATTTTTTTCTGAAAAATCTTACATGGCGACAGCCTAGCCACGAGGAGCACAGTTGACATACTTGAAGTTTCCTATTTGTTCACTTTTGACCAAGCTGTTACCTACTGTATTACAATGTTTTAAAAGGTTCTGTTTCTTATCTTAAATGGCCCTTCTCCTTCAACTAGGAATCGAAGTTTTCCTGGAAGTGCTCAGTGACAGTCCGTACATAGTTTGTTGGGTTTTTTTTAACTTTCCTGTTGAGCTTTTCAGTTGACCTACATAGGAAATAATTTTAAATGAATGCATTAATCTGAGCAGCCTTTCTTTAAGCGTATAAAACGCACCTA
Source organism: Leptosomus discolor (assembly GCF_034619465.1). NCBI lineage: Eukaryota > Metazoa > Chordata > Aves > Leptosomiformes > Leptosomidae > Leptosomus > Leptosomus discolor. Next base: position 110,172,057 of record NC_141391.1, on the reverse strand, counting down.
TTCTTGACAATGCTTTTATATTGCAGATGTTACAGTGCCTGTAGGTTTTGTCTGGACTGGGTTAGGCTTGGTTTTATGCCCATCGTACTTTTTAATGTTTTCTAGAGAGCATAATGGTGTAAGTGATCACTTCAGAGCCTCTAATGACGCGTTGTCTCAGGGAACAGGGTCAGCTAAGGCCGGAAGCGTGTCACTGCTGCGCCCCGTTAAAAAAGTGAGTGCTTTCTGCAGGGGTGGAGGCAGCTGCTTGTCTGGGAGAGCTGTGGGGTTTTAACCGCCAGGGGAAAAGGATTCTGAAGTATTTTGAATTTCTTCTGTCTACATAGATTTACTGAAAGTATCACAGTCTGGCTTTGGGTGATGAGAAGCTGCAGAACAACAGCTGGAGGATGGCGCTTGCGCTCGGGCGTAGTTCTGTCAGACCCCGGGGTGCTCTCTGCCCTTGGGCAGAAGAGTTCCAGCCACAGGTAGGCAGGAGATGTCACCTCCCACGCTTTTGAGGCCTGTTTCGCATGTGCTTCGTTCTTCCCGGCATCGTGACATAGCCTGTAGGGCACGGTGACCAACTTGCTTTGGCCACCGAAAGGCGCGGGCTGCCCCTCAGCCCTCTCACCGGCGGCGGCTGCACTTCCCACCGCCTGGCACCGGTGGGATTTAGGTTAGAGGGGTGGGGGGCAGCCAGCCGTGCCGGCGGGGGGGGGGGACACTGCTCGGCATCCCCCCCCCATTGCCCGGCGCGGGGCCGCCCTCGCCGCCGCGGCCCTTCGGGCGGGCTGGCGGGGGGACACGACACGCCTGCGGGTCCCCGGCGGGGCTGGGGAGCCACCTGCCGGTCCCCGGCCGGCCCGGGGCCTCCCTTCACCTTCCTCCCCGAGCCCGGGCAGGCCGGAGGCCAGCACCGGCCGCGGCTGCTCGCCCCTTGGAACCCGCGGCGGGTGCGTGAGGGGAGGTGTGCGCAGGCCTCCGCGGTGCCTTGTTCTGGCGCGAACGCCGCAGCTGCTTGAGCCGCTGAAAAGCCCGGGGTGTTTTAAAACACCTCTGGTTTTTCAGCAGTGAATGCTGCGCTTTGCTCTGCCTGGGCAGAAGGGCGCTTCGGAAGTTCTATGGATGTTATTTTTTTTCCTTATGACACTTCTTATGTGCATCTGGCTGCAGCAAGGGAGACTTTTTGCTGATGTCTTCACGTGAATCACAACAATCTTTCTTTCCTTGGGCTGGAAATAAGGTGTAGATTTTACCAGAGAAAGCCTGAAGTGATTAGGTATTTTGTCAGAGTAGGCAGCGTCTTTCAGCGGTTTGTTCTAATGGCTGTAGTTAGTGTTGCCATTTGTGCTTTCTGATTTTTAAGATGGCCAGTCATTGGTAGTGCAGCGGTTTTAGCGGCTGGTCCTTTTGCTCTGAAATTCACTTTTTGCTTGGTACCAATCCCGTGGCTTTGGCAGAATGTGCTGGCTCCCAGGAAGCGTTCCTAGGAGATGAGTGGAGCTTTTGGGGACCCTGGGGTGCCTGCAAGCAGGAGAATCAAGGATAGATTATTAGAAGACGTTTAAGAACAATCTGACAAATTGTAAATTTAATCTTTCTGCCTGGTTGTGTGCTAATGACAGATTCAAGACAGCCATACACTGGAAGTTTCCAGGAGCTTCTGTTGGAGTGTTTTCTTTTGTTTTTGTTTTTTAAGTTTCTATGAAAATATTTTTCTTTTTTTTTTTTTTTTTTTTTTTTTTTTATAGCTGCCATTAGTGCCTAACAGGGAAGAGAAAGAATAGTTTATGAACTGGTGGAACAGTGTTTCAGTTGGATGCCTAGAGCTTGTTACCTACTAACTAGTTAGTGGGTTAGTAACTAACTAACAGGATTCTTTCCTGTTTGGAAATGCATGCATGTGAAGAAACTATGGCGAAAACAAGTTGATCTGGCCTTGTCTAAGTCACAAATGAAAAATTCCACAGAGATACTTGAGTGGTGAAATAAAATTGCTGTCTATAATTTTGGGCACCACGTTTTTAACTGTTACTATTCCTAGCATATCAGATAATTTTGGCCCAATGTCCACACTGACTGCTCCAGAAATGGCAGTTTTGTCTCTATTCTAGCATGTATGGTGGTGTCTCCTACCTGCTTGTCACGGTTGAAGTATCAGCATCACAATACTTCAGTTGTGACACTGCTACACAAGGTCTGGGGCTTAAGCTTTTCTGCTGTGTTTGAACTTGCTCTGAAGAAGGTGTCATCGTGGTGCGTACCTGAAAACAGAGGTGATCCAGGGTCTCCAGCATCCAATTTTGTGCCTACAAAAAAATGAAGAAGAGATTAATCTTTATTGTGCTCACCTAGTTTGAGACTTCATAGGCAGACCAAAGATTACTTTAGCTAATTAGGATCTCTAATTGGATTTTAAAAGTTATTAACCTTTTAAATAGGCTCTCCAGAGTGGTATGTCAGCATGTACTGAGGTAATTTGCAGCCAGCTATTGGTTTCATTTGCAGGGCTGACAAGCAGAGGGCAGGCAAGGGTTGGGTTGCTCCTAGTCAAAGGGAGGGCAGGGAAAATGTCTGGGGTGACTATGCCGTGACCAGGGGTACAGGAGAGGAAGGTGGTGCTCTGGCAGTGAGCACACAAGTGCAGGTTCTCAGCATGTAATGCTGGATGGGGTGCGTGCCCAGTTAGCTTTCTGCCTTACCTTCTGCATCGCTTACCACTCATAAAACTAGATGGGATTTTGTCATGAGGCTGCATGAAGAAAGAAAACTCTCCCCAAGGAGAGGTTTTTCTTTCTTTTGACTCTGCCTTGCCTTTGTGTTTGCCTTTCCTGTGGCACATATTACAATGTTTGTTCATCCCACAGACAGTGAGGAGTTCCTCCCACACAAACCCCTCTTTTTAGAGATGCACATTACAGAGTACCGAAAATGACTGGCCAAAGTTGTGGTGGGGGCAAAAGCTACAAAGCAGCATGATGTTATTTACTGGACATATTGGAAGGTATGATTAGTCTTTTACGGTTCTTGGAAGAGGACTGTTGGCGGCTTTTTCATTCTTGACAAATTTAACTGGTGCTCAGTGTTTTCTCCTCTGTGCCACTCAGTTCCATGCATGCAAGGCCAAGATAGCACTATATGAAAATGTCCAAGGTAACCTGAGAAAATGTTTAGATATGATCAAAATCGTAAAGATGGATGGAATTTGGGTCTGCTGTAGCATATCTACAAGAGCTTTCCTGCAAGTATTTCTCCTTGCCCAATGTGCTTTAGGACTTTGAAGTTTACTTTCTCCTCAACAACCTAACAGCATATGAAGTCATATGCCCAAGAAAGAAGATCCACATTTATTTACTCAAACTTGCCCTATTAAGTAGAAGCCAAATTTACATCACAAAATCTCTCTTGATGTTCAGTTTTCATATATCAACAAGAAGTTTGAAAACCCCAACTCTCAAGACCCGTTGCTTTTTTTTTTTTCTTGCTATAATAAATACTTTTCCACTGCTTGTAAGTTACAGCATTCTGCAAGAGCTGGAGAACTGAGGCCAGCACTAGGCCATTTGTGGTGTGCATGCTAAAGAGCTGCTATTTGATGGATTTCATTAACACAGCAGCTACTTTGTGCTTGCTGCTTTCCTTCCTGCCTTCTTGACCAAAGATGATGTTCTACCTGCTACACAGAGCTCAGCCTTACTGTCGTGGCCATGTCATATTGCGGATTGCCGGCAGCATGTCATGTGGCTGGCAGCCTGAGGACGATGGAAATGGAAAGCTCGAGGGCTTTCATTAGTCCTCAGCTGCCAGCCTGCTCTTTCAAAATCCTGGCATTGAATAGAAGGAAGTATGTTATACTTCTGGTGCTGAGCTTTTTCTGTAGTTCTACTTCCAAATGCTTTGCTGAAAAGTAGCAGTAACTTTCTTCAGTTGCACAGTGTCCTGGTTTGGCTGGGACAGAACCACAGCCCAGCCACGCCAGGCAGGCCCTCAGCAGGCTCAAGCCAGCCAGGGCAGCTGACCTGAGTTAGCTACGGGTGTGGCCCGTACCGTAATGTCATGGTCACTATAAAGGGGGAAGGTTTGATGAGGAGAGGGAGCTTTTGTGGAGTTCTTGCTGGGGTTCTTTCTGCTCTTCATCTTGCTTCTCCTGAGGACTGCTCTCTAGTCAGTTGTGATAACTGGATATTCATTTAGCTCAGTATAACTCTGTGTAATCTCTGTTGATACTGGTGATGTTTCATTAAATCTGTTTCACCTCTACCCACAGGACTGCTCTCCTTTTTTCCCGATTCCCCTCCCTGGCTGGTGAGGGGTTGTTGGCTGATAGAGCGACTGTTACAGTTTAGCCCCAGGTACTGGCTAAATGTAGACACACATCATACTCATTACAAAATGTACAGAGAGAAGGTTTGCCAAAAGTCAAGGATGGAGTTAGTGCATGCAGTAATAACACTCATTTCTTTTATCGAGTGGATCTTTGTTCTTTTTATGCAAATTTTCTGGATTCAGCCGAGAATGAGCAACCTGTAGCTATGGGATAGCAGACTGAGATACAGAATTTTTCGTAATGGAGTACCTACAGTAGTGAGAGAAGTAAAATAAAACCAGCTATTTTTTATTTTAGAGAACTCCAAACAAACAGTACTTTAACTGCCCTTACATTATTACCTTACACATATGTGTGTCTTGTTGCAGAATGAAAGTGCAGTAAATTGTTTTTTATCATTATAGTCTTTGTTTTCGCTGTCGTTAAGCTCTTTCTAGACTATACTGGGAGATTTCTGAACTGATTCACTGTCCTGGATGTTAAAACTAACATAGTGCAGCACTATCCCTTGTTCATGTACCAAGGTTCGTAAGTCTTTTGTGTGGTTCATTCATCAGGGTTTGTGCTGTAATGGAAATGTGCAGCGGGAATACGTAGTTGTAATCTGTATGGCTTGAAATGATGCACACTTGGAAAAAATCTTAGTGTGATATGTTGTGATGAGGGGTTATAAAAGCATGAAAAATAGATTCCTGCCCTGTTCCTCCTCTGAAAGATTGATTATATACTTCTTGGAAATGTGCTTTCAGCTTTGGAGTGCCAAGTATTGTCTGTCATGGTTTACGAGCAGGTATCCCTGAGCAAATACAGCCCTTCAGCAGTTGGACCTGACACTCGTTTAGGCAGGGAGGAACAGAAAACTTGGAGATGTGTAGTCTCATCATCACCTCCTGGTTTGTGGTAGAGTGTATTCTTGAAACCCCAGCTGAGAGAAAAGTTCTGCTGTTAGTGCGCTAAAATCAATCACAGTAAGAGTGAATACCTGTCTTGAACAACTTTTAATTTTAAAAGACAGAGTGCAGAAAGACATGTCCTCTCCAGTGTATGGAAAGGAAGCTGAGCAGAAATAAAGGAAAAATATGGTTAGGCCACATGTTTAAGGACTACATTTCTGATTGGGGTACTGAATCTTCTAGAACCACAAGCTTCTAGAGAAGCTGGTTGAATGCTCCCTCTTTCCAACTCAAGAAAGCCTGAAATGTGTTAAAACCAAGACTTGTTTATGTACCATGAAGCCAGTCTCATCAATTCCTCCTATAGATTAGACAGAACAGTTGCTGGCTGTAGTCTGGTATTGGCACAAATGTGTGTATGCATATATGTGTGTGTGTGTGTGTATTTTGATTCTTCTTCCACAAAGGAGAAGACAGAATACACTGTATGCTCAGAAAAAGACAAAAACCTTCAGACTCGCATTTTAACAAGTTTGGGATGGCTGTAAGTTGCTATGCGAGTAGATTTGTTTGCAAGGGCTTGGTGGTTCCATATTGAAAGCTAATAATATTTTTGTTCAAAGCTACTCAGACCTCTGCAAATACGCAACCTTAAAAATGATTTAAAGATATTTTTTGTGTGTGTGTTTTTGATTGTTGCAAGATTAATAATTTTTAAAATCACTTTCAAAATTGATGAAGCATATAAAAATTATAAAAGAAACTATGAAAAATCTATAGAGATAATAGGTCAAATACAAGTATACAGGTTTTGGAGTGTGATGTGGAACAAACACACTTTTCAGAATGTTAATTAGCCTTTGGTATCTGGTATATTCACACTCCAAGTCTAATCTGTGTTCCTTCTCTTGAGTAACATTTTCACTTTATAAGTAATATGAAAGAAAATGTTATTTACAATATAGTTGAAAGCAGAATAACACTCATTTTAGAATAACTGTAATGTCAAAGTCAATTAAAATTCAGTTTTATTATGCCAATCTTAAAATTATTCGAGTGTGTGCACCATAGGCCATTATTCAGCTATTAGCAATTTCTAGGCTAAATGGAGTTTTAGACAAGCTATTTTGGGGGGGGTGGGGGGGGGGTGAATACTAAAGATAAAAGTGGGACTTAAACTGTAATTTTCAACTTCTAGTTTGTACCTTTTTTCCTCTGTTAAAGCCTTCATGTCCCAAGTGAACTGTAAGATTCCAGAGGCCAGAAGTGTTTAGTGTGTGGCTTTTTGCATGGCTACCATGGATCACTGTTTGCATAAACAGCAGCAGCAACTTGGATACCAATGCAAAACAACCTTGCTGAAATGACCATTTAGTGGCAACTGGTCCTAGGATCCAGCTTTTAGTCCTTATTTAGTTGTACTTTTCTCCTCCTGAAGGAGGTGGGTGGCGGGGGAGGTTTGTGGTCATCGCTCATGTCAGAACCAGCTGCTTTCCAGTCCCCTCTGCCATAGTAGGTCAAACCACTGTGCAAACTCTTCTTGGGAGTTAGCAGCATAAATGCACTGAGGCAACTCCTTCTCTGTGATTCTTGAAAGGTTTAGAAGAAAGAGATCTGAATCTAGAGTCACTGCTACCGTGCAGACGGTGCCGCAGAACCAGACAGGTTCACAGGAGCCGTTTTCACGCAGTTGGCGCTTCCTTGCAAAGGTCTTCGGCGCTGGGCTGCAAAATTGCTCGGTAGCACCCTGAGGCAGTTGCCTTACCAGGGCTTCTGTTGTGGTACCGACATATAAGGAAGATGAGTTTTAGCTGTCATTAGTCCTGCTGGTTGCTGGTGCTAAGTGCTTCTAGTGCTCTTTTTAAAATAATAATAATAATAACAACTTCGCTGTCAATATTTTGCTTTACAAACTAGTGCTGAATGTACTCGTGTAATTTCCTCCATTCTCAGAGGTAAATGCCCTTCTTGATTTTGAAGTGGAGGAAACATGGAGTTTCAAATCCCAGTTCTGGAAATCCAGTTATCTCTATAATCATGGAAGGCAGAGAGCAACACTAGACATACGTAAAACATGGTTTTTCTTTTCCTTTCGCTGTTGCAGTCCCAACTGCTTTTTCTAAAATCCTATTCAGCAACTTGAGGAAAAGTTTTAAGGGCAAGAACAAGTTAAAAAGTGTTTATAAAAGGACTGCTAAAACTAGGAAAACATGTTACAGCAGCAATATGAAGCTTTGAATATATTGCTGCTGTGTTTTCCATAACTAGTATTCTGATACTGGTTGCATATTGTATAAGTAATACTAAAATTTATTTGAAGAAAGTAGCATTAGGAAAGAAATACTAATATCAGAAGTGAACAAAGCAGTGGGGTCTTTAAATCTCATTGCTGCAGAAGAACCTGGGGCACCCAAGTCATACTGGCTTTTTGGGGGTGATTTGTTGTTTTTCTTTAAAGCTGTCTGTCTCCTATGAAGTTCTACCTGATCAGGGTGTTTCTGTTTGGATTAGGTATGTAAGCACTGTGGGGAAAAAAAAATTAGAAAGCATGGTGCAAGAGAGAATACTAATGATTAATACTTCTATGTCTATGCCTTCTACATTTTCTTTCTAATTTAGGGTGAGCTTTCAGAAGAAACACTATTACAGCAAACAGCTTAGTGTCATTGACATTAGGGGACAACACTTAGCTTCCTTAAACCTTCTTTGAAAAATCTAAATAATTTTAAGGAGGTGAAGAAATGTTTAAGCAACAGGACATATGAAAGCGATCTACTCTTCTTTCAAAAACAAGAATGTGAGATATAAATACTTTCAAAAATCTTTCTCTTGTGTAGGTCTGCAAATTTTGATGATACCTAAGCAATGTGTATGCACTGTTTTGTGATATTCGTGTGAATTTACACATCTTTCTGGCAATAATAAAGTGAAGAAGAGCTGTAGCTGCACTGTTTTGAATATTGATTATTTTTGAAATGATCATTTGGGCATCTGAAAATCAGACTTGATGTGTAATATCAAATATTGACTTTTCAGAGCCTCAGTGAATCTTTCAAGACATGAAGGAATTTTATCATGTAGGCTTGGGAAGCACTGTACGCTTAACATGACTACAGTACTGCATTTTAGTTCAAAAAGCTAATAATCCTATTCCTTAAAAAGAGGTTATCTTTTCATTTATCTTTGTATTTTCAGATGATTGAGGTGACACTCTAGGAAGAATGGAGCTGTTCTAATGGAGGATAATTTGCTTTTCTGATGAAAGTATTTTCTTGCTATATGAAACGCTATGAAATGAGTGTTAACAGAGTAAGCAGCCAACTTTCGTTCTCAAGTGCTTCAGGTAAGATATGGCGTGGGTTTTTTTGCTAATAGGAAACGGAACTGGGCATTCCTTTCTTGCTCCTAAGTGACACAATATTTGTCTGTTCAGAAAACTGAGACTTCATAAAAATAGTCGTATACTTGCATGTTTTCTGGTAAGTTAAAGCTACTTTGGAGCATTTGCAGTGGGTCAGTGAACCTGATTGTGGTATTAAAACAGCACAATTTAGTGTAGTTTCTGCTGTAAAAAATTCTTTAATAATGTTTTTATTAAATTGACTTAAGATTATATATCATGTAGCTGCATATTGTTCAGTTGTTGGGCCCTCCCAACAATTTATAAGGTGTCACGTAATTTGGGACGGTTTCTAGAGTAGGACGTTTCATCCTTAAACGTGTTATGTGGCTGAGATTATTTAGTTTACTTTCTTCAGTTTTCCCTTCCAGCTGAAGTCTTTGCTCTGTCAGGGACTCTTGAGGTAGAGCCTACAAATCCAGGAGGGCTTTAGTATGGGTGAGCAGTGAGTGAGCCTTTGTGTTGCTGGTAGCCTTGGAAAGAAACAGCTGCTGGTTCTGTAAGCCCCAAAGCGGCAGGGTGTCAGAAGCTGGGAGCATACGGTAGAGGAAAAGCCACAACGTGCTTGCCTCTGTATTTTCTGAAGGATTCATTACTGGATAGCATCAGGGGCAGGATACGGGGCTGGAAGAGCTCTTGGCCCTGGCCAGCACAGCCCTTTTTATGTTTTTGTTACCTGACACGTCTGAGCTTTCCTGCCTGCCGCCTCCTGCGACGTGGGCTTTGGTGGTGGGCCCTCCGCTGCACCTTGGGATCCACCCAGAAGGGTTGGGATGGGAAGCCCCCCTGCACCTTCTGTGGGCATTTTCTGCCCATTTCTGCAAGAGCAGATGCAGATGTGTTCAGTCTTTCATGCCATTTGCCAACCCTCTATCAGCAAGTGAAAAACATTTCCTAGAAAAGAGCAGAAAGTAGTTAAATTGAGAAACTTCTTTGGCCAGTTGTGCTTTGCAGTGTGTCTCAGTAGAAGGCATTTGTTGTCTTTCTCCTTTCTAAACCAAGGCTGAAATTTAATTTCAATGTCCTCTAACCATGCAATACCCCTGGGAATGAATCCTATAAACCAGCCTGTACAAATTGTAGACCTGCTTGGTCTGAATGAGCTTTAACTTCATTATGTTAGTACAGAATAATTAGTAGAAAACCAAAATGCAATTTTGCCTAAAGAATGGCAGTTCTGGGGCTTTACCTCACCTACAGCCTTGCAAGGCTTTTAGTGTCCTGACAAGTACTCTGTCAGAGCAGGAATGTTGAGTGCATTCATTTTTTACTTCAGTTCTTTTCTTACAGGAGCTCAAGTGACTCCACTGAAACTCTGGCATTTATCACAGACAAAATTAGGTCAGAAGAGAGCACAGAGATACTGAACTGAAAAAGGATAAATTAATCCTTAAAAGAAAACAAAGTCTCAAGCTGCAAACTTGGGTTTAATTTGTTTCCTACACATAAGGTAAGACTTTTCCTAAGGGTTTCAACCAAGCTAATGTTATCTTTGATATAAATGTACTATGAAGTTGTATGGGAAGACTATTAAATATTTTTTATTGAGCTATGTAATGTCAAGTGACTAAAGAAGAGGTTTTTCTCCTAAATGTAACCAAAAGCCTAGGGAAGAATCTGTTCCAGTGTGATGTTAGTGTCCAGGCATGCAAGCTGCTGAGCATGTTTAGGCAGCAGCAAGAGTGGCAGGACTTATTTGTCGTCATTGTCGTCAGGACCCTCGTACTTGCATTCTGGTTATGACTAGTCTGATGATAAAGCCGATACTTAAAAACTGACTATATGTATGACTGACTACTGGTGTGATGTGTTCTTATGTGAAAAATTGTGACTTTCTAATTGACATTTAAGGGAATAAATATTAGCATCTTTGCTATAGAACTTATTCATTAATTGCATATGCTGTTACGGTTTAGATCAGGTTTGAATTTTTCACCGGGCCTAATTGAATACATACATACATAAACAGCAGGCTTTTAGGAAACAGCCTCAGGAAGAAGATGCCCCTGGTATTACCTAAATATCTTTCAGAATACATTAGTATATTTGCCACTTGCTCTTCATCTCATGTAAATCTGATATTACTTAGATCCTTTTTACAGGGATTCTTCTCTTCTAAAAGCTTTTGTAAGCAATTAATTCTGCCGTTGAATTCACTACTTAAAGCTGTAACACTATTGCCTCTACAATAAACTGGGTAAGTCTGGGTAACTACTCTAGGTATTTCAGTCATTTTTGATTTTAAAAAAAAAAAGAAAAAGGAAATAATTATTGAAAACTTTCTTACAAACAACCAACAAAGAAGCAACTTTCTGCAAGAGACGAGTCATCTGGTTCTCACCAAAGAGCACTACATTTAACATTTAATAGTCCTGGTGAATCAAAGTCTTTGGCAGCAGAGAAGATGTAGGGAAGAATACTGGAAAGGGCAAGCAGGATACAGGAGATGGTTTCTGATGGTTTTGCTAGTGGTAACAATGTGTTATATCATGTACTGTGTACTGGTCCTGTTAGTTACCTTTATGATGTGACTGAATTCCTTGAGGCTACACACGGGTGCAATCTCAAGCACAGGTGTGCCTGCAGGCTCAGTGCCTCAGCCTGCCGGCTGTGTGCTCTACACGCAGCCTTCTAAGAACGAACGAATGGGTACCTCGGTGCAAGCTTCTGCTAACAGGAAGATAATGCAGGAGCTGCTCAGCTGTTTCCTGATCAGGAGAAAGAACTTGGCAGAGCTCTGGCCACCAGGCTGCGACTCTGACAGTGAACAGACAAGGTGACCAGTGACCTCTAAAATATTTAAATACAGCATAAAGCAAGTCAGCAAAACACATGTGGTTCCAGATGTTCTGTGGTTCGTGTCAAATCAAGGTTTTGAATGGAGTCCACATAGTCCAAGTGTAAAATATCTGAATAGAAGCACCTCCAAAATTTGACTTTTGCACCCATTAATACTGAATCCTCCTAGTTGCAGCTAAGCTTAGCAGTATTTAGAAAAAAACCCCGAGTACTATTTTGAATGCAAAATACATACTAGTCAAAAAAAAAAAAACATCTAGCTGAATTAAGATCTTGTTTTCCCTCATCTCTTTACAAAACTTTGTGTGGGAATTACTGCAGCTATTGAAATTGTATTTGACAAAACTAGTAGGTGTTTGTTTAAGAGAATCTCTTATAGCCAAGTCATTTCTAATAGCAGCTTAACTGTTGATGCTTCTGATATTACAAATCAGAATATATTTATTTACATGATATTTACATATTTACAAAAATGTAAAAGCTTTTACTGTATTTGCAGCTGTATCCTGAGGTGTCAGTCAATTTTAAGCTAATTTATTTTTAAAATTATTATTCTAATTTAGCACATGCCATAGTGAAATCAGATTCTGAAAGGTAAGGACAGACTTTTTGTGAGTTGTTAAATCAAAGTTATTCTATTAAGATCCTACCTTTACTGCTAGAATAGACAATTAACCATTTTGTAAAGAATTACCACATCCTCATATGGGAAGAATAAATCACTGAGGTAGAAAGGACAAGACCTTAATGTCCTTGTAAATAACATGGAAAATCTGAAGATTTGCCTGGGAGCTGATGTAAAAGAAAGATCTAGTTTAACGTGCTGACCTGATTCTGTTCTTCTTGGTAACCTTGCTATAAGTTTTTAAATCAGATGAAGCATGTCTGAGAACCTAATAGAATGAGATATGGATAATGGAATGCAGAAAAATATTAGTAATTCTGAGTTTTGGTTTTCTTTGTGTTTGTTGGTTTTTTTTTCCTTTCAAATATGGCAAATTATTTTAGAGTATAAGTGTATATATATACCAAAATGTGTTTGTTTTTGCATGCCGTTGCTTCAATTTAAAAAAAAGAAAGACATGTGTCTGTGTACATTCGCATACGTATGTATGTGTGCACTCACATTATATTTCATTGAGATGAAAGATAATGATTGTTTTCTTAAGAATAACAGATTACATTTTAACACAGGTTTTAAGAACTTTATGTTTTTCAGCTATTACTACCCTAAATGGCTGCAGCTATTACTTTCTTCGAAGTAGAAAGTAGATTTAATGAAATATTGAAACACCTTTTCTGTATCTTAAGTATCAGCCACGTTAGGTACCACAGCTTAAAAACAAGACTGGGAAAATTAAGCTGCATGTCTCGCTAAGCAGTAGTACATTTGCAAAGATGATAAAGGGAATTACAGTAGCTCGGGCTAACTACTTTCTTTGCTACCAGATGAACACTGTGCGAGAGCTTTTCTCTTTGAAATGCTCCCAAAGCCGCAGTTGCTTAAGGGCTGTGAGGGGCAATCATTTGAGACAAGAATAAGTCAAATGTCTCTTTTTGAAGTGCTGAATTGTATTTTTTCAAGCAGTATTCTCAAAATGGAAGATAAAGTTCAGAGTCTTTTGCAAGAGAGCTTCAGTGCATTCTGCACTTTGGAGAAAGTCACTGTGGTTTAAGTGCGAGTGATAAGGACTTTTGCTGTTCTGAATGAAAGTGCAGGACTTCAAAGTTCAGTGTTTGCCTCGCAACAATTGCCAGCTTCTGATATCTAGACTCCGAAGCAAGGTTGATCTTTGCTCTCAGAATTGCTAATTTTGTCTCAGAGGTTGAAACTGTCAGGGAGACACTAGACCTCCCTAAAGCTGAACTTTGGTTTTCTTTTCAACAGACTGCTTCTAGGTAGGATTGTTGGGATATCTGCACAGCTTTTCATTTGCCCCGTGTCTGCCCTGTATGAACAGAGCTGATTGGAGCTTTTCTAGTTAAAGAAATCTGATCTAATTCTGATTCATAAGAAATCTTCCTGACCACCCTTTGAGTGGGTGGGAGAGGAGAGAAAGATTCTGCTGTTGAATAGCAAGTAACACCATTATGAAAGCTCCTACCAGGAAGCTGAGCTTCAGGCTGAGATTGCTGTCTCTCCTGCGTGACCGGAGGGTATCCCCCAAGACACCAGCTGTCCAGGCAGGGTCTCCTTGCGCTGTTTATACAAACTGTAATAGCTCCAGCCGAACTGGAGGTACTTTCTCCAAAATAGCTTGTGGTCAAGTTACAGCTTTGGGATCTTGGAGACTAAGGTTCAGACCCCTTTTCTGAGTCACCAAAAAAAAAATCACTTTTGGAACAACTTGAACACAAAGGCTTCTCTGCCGTGTAAAATCCCCCTTCAAGCAAATCAGACGTGTGGGTCTGTATCTCCGATGGCTAGGGGATGTGCCCTGAGAGTTAGGGTATTCTGAAGTGAATCTGGGTCCATAATTGTGAATGAATGGCAAACTTTGAAATCCCTTGGTTTCTGTCCTCATGTGACTTAAATCTTGATCTTCCACAGGATTTCTCTGTTATTTTGTAGGGCACTCTGTAATAACACCATATGGGTATTATTGACAGGGTCAAATGGGTGACCGTATGCCTCTCTTCACTTCCTACCGCTTGCAGAATACTTGCTAAATGCCATGCATTGCTCAGGTCACCTGCAAGGAGTGAATTAGAGTTGTGTAGCAAGTTAGGCTGTCTGTGAGACCCCAGCTTTGGTGTGGAAGGTATGTAGGTGATGAGGGATCTGCAAAAGGAGGAAAGTGCAAAAGAAGGCAATGAATTACAGGCAAGTTTAATGATACTGCAGGTACAGCGTATTAAAAATATACTCCTTTACTAAATGAGTGTAGTTCCGACTAAATGAGCTACAAAGTGGTTAGCTGAGGAAAGGATGACTGCCCAATAGCGGATTTCTATGAACTGATTCTTATTTCAGTGGTTTTCATTCTCTTCATAAATAGGAACAACTGTCCTATTCTAAATCAATCTGTTTGGAGCCATCCATGTAACTTCAGTCTTGTTCTCTTGTCTCTCATCATTGCCCCCTCCTTGCTTTATTCCCTTGCTGTCCACCCCAGGCCTCTCATCAAACTGCTGCCAACTGCTCATTGCCTCCTTGTCTGTCCTGCCCGTGCTGTGCTCAGGTGAGTGTTCAGGCATGCCTCAGAACGGGAGCCGGTGATTGGAATAACATTAAATGAAATATCGCATTTTAAGTCACAGGGAATTTATAGACCGGTCAGTCTGGCTTGCTTGCGAAGGTAAGCTCATTTGGAAAAGTTACCTCTAAATACTGTTAGATGTCAAAATACACAACTACCTAAAAGCATGTTCCTTACACTCAAATGACGATGTCTTCTGAAGAATATTGAAAAAAACCCTGGTACAGTAAATACAATTCTCTGACATATGAGAATAAAGGAAACAGTGTTAACTGCATGTGTAGTGTTTGTGATACCGGGACTGTAATCAGTCCCAGTATTATTAGTGTGGCCCTATGGGGTTGTAACACAACTCCATGTAGCCTAGTATTGTATCTCTGACACTTGCCAGTAGTGGATGCTTAAGGAAGAATGTGTAACCTATCAGCATACAGTGATACTACTGAAGAATATTTTCCTAACCTCCAGCAATTTGTAGTTCAGGAACTTTATGAACCAAGGGTGGTGACTTTGCAGTGAAAAACTGAATAGCTACCCATTTAGTATTAGTAATGAGGGAGTGAACGCTCATTTAGCAAATGTTACATGAGCACATAAAGACTCTGTGTTCAGTCCATATATACAAGTGAGATGGGGAATTAATTTCCCCATTTCCTGCCTTATGAATGTTTTACTTAAGAATGTTTATACTATTTTTAGTTAAGTTCTGAAAATAAGGGGAGAGTCCCATGGTAAGGAGTGATTTGATAGGGCAAATCGAATAGTGATATTTAAAATAACATTAAGCAATGTTCTGGATGTTGTGAACAGTGTTTCTTATTCCCATTGCAACTCTTGTCTAAAGGTAAGCAAGTCCTTTTAAATGTTGTGGCCTTTGTCATTCATTTTGTAGGTGAATTATTTTAGCATTACTAGGACATTTAATCCATCATGTAAGTCTATAATATGAAAGTGAGGATGGCCAATTATTTCTTTTTTTTAATGTAATTTCCTGTAGGCACTGATACACATCTCTGGAGAATATTTTCAGGTAGCGTGAATAGCTGTTCCATGTAAAATTTCCTCATGTTCTGTCTCTAAGAGTCTTCTGGCAAATATCTATCTATTTTTAGTTCATTACTGTTCAAACTTTTTTGTAAAAATATTCAACGTAAAACTTTTTTTTGTTGTTATTGAAAAGATGCAGTAAAAAGCAATAAGCAAAGATTAAGTGTTTATTTTTGAGAGGAAGATTTAGAAAATATGTGTGGTGTAATACCTAATGCATATCTTTCTGTATATTACAGTACATGATCACTTTTGACATCAAATTTTAGGCCTTGGTCCTTGCAAATTCAACCATATAAGACCGTATGTCATGGTGCCAGTTCCAGAACAAAGCTTGGAAATGTGGCCTTGGAAAGTCTGTTAAGGAAATATTTTCTAGAGATATCTGGAGATCTCTCCAACTTAGCTTATTTAGAATCTGGATCTTATCTAGCAGGAAGATTTGTTCCACGCCTCACCATGGTGACTATTTTACATTAGTCTGGGGTAGACTAAAGTAGAAGTGATATTGGGGTTGAAATGAGGAACCATCTTATCTTTCCTTCCGGCATGGGAATGGCAAAAGGCCAGGTCCTCATGTTCCCTCCTGCTGGCATTCCTTGCAGATCCGTCATTTTTCATCTCCTGATTGTACGCTAGTGCAGGATGGAAAGTGCTCCTGGTGTGCAGGGTGTTCACCTGGATTGTGAGAGTAGTGGAGGGGTCTAGAACCCAATTTTTTCAATGCCTGAGAAACTGATCTAAACATTATACCCTTTCCTCAAAAGAAAGGTGCTGTCAGCTTCCAGTTCTCCGAATTGTACGGGTAGAGATTCTGGTGTCTGTGCAGATTTGTTCCTGGGTCAGCCTTTTGAACTTGTGGGCCTAAATTCTAGTTCCTAAAGTTTTCCCACTTTGGGTACCTAAATTGTCAGTAGATTTGGCTTCAGTCTGCTATGATAAATCTTGTTCATAGATGTAATGATGAAGTCCCTCTCTTCCCAGACTTTGGTGTCATCATGTGGACTAGTGTAGATGTGGCTGATTTATTTTTAATTCATATGATTGATTTCCTTATTACCAGAACCTCTTGTGGCTATTTTATTTGTGGCGTTCAGTTTCTGTCAAGGAAAAATTTTAGACTGACACGGAAAAACTGTAACACAGACTAGTAAGGTGATTTGGATGATCTGAGGCTGTAGCGTTCACATTGCCACGGTTATTTGCCCATCGCCTATCTTCTCTAATTGGAGTATAACAGCCCTGGCCATTTATCATTAAGCATTGCAACATCAGTCTCTGGCCTTTTCCTGAACTCTTTAGAATTGTGACTTTTCTTTGAACTCTCAGCTTTTAGTTCCACTGACCCTATTGCCCATTTATAACTGGTGCGCCATTTGTCACTCTCGGACTCAGAAAATATGGTTGGGGGAAAAGACTGAAGTGCAATCATTCACACCTTTGGTCTCTTTGTATTTGGACTTAACAGTTTCTGTGTAGTGTAACTGATAGGGAAAGATTAGTTACAAAACTGTAATTCCATTGAAGGATTGCGATAATACCGTCCCATAAACTGTATATGATGCTCAAGAGGTTTGACATCATCAGGGTTCTGAGATTAAGTTACAGCATCTACTATTAGTCCCTGTCAGTATCTGTTTTAGAAGAGGGTTTTTGTGTAACCCCTGTGTAAAATATAAGATGGTTTGTAAGTTAGGAAACTTGCTATTGCATTAATCCTCTCAGAGTCATGTTAATAGTTAAACTATAGCATGACATAAGCCAGGTTTGGTACAAAAAGATGTAAATATTTATTTTTATATGCTACAGAGAAAATCTCTGTACTGACTACTGACGAGGTCTTGGCGTATCAGGCTGAACTGGGACTGCTTTGGCATCTTAACAGTTTTGCATTCTGAAATAAAAAAAGAATGTAAACCTCTCAGAAAGAGTTACTGGTGAGCCTGGAGTGTCATTCCAGGAAAAAAATCAATGTGTATTTTAAAAGTAAAACAAACTTACTGCTTTCTCTCTTTTGCATTCCTTTGTCCCTATATGGTTTCTGCTATTTACACAAATATACTTACTTTGCTTGTGCCCCTAGAAAACTGTAGCTTTTCCTTTTTTAAGCATTTCTTCACACCTTTGTCTCATTTTTCCTGATCTCATTCTCTCCTGCTCTTTCTTGTAAATTTTTTCATCACTTAAGTGAGAAACAGTTGAGTACATTGTGCTTTAGTGTAATTTTGGCCAGGGAATGCTCTCTTTTAAGTTATTTGCCCTTATGTAGAAGAAATAAGGAATTGCTTCAAAACTTGTGAAAGTATGAAGTTGTTAATATGGGTGAGAGATCTTTTCAAAATTTCTGTGAAGCGGACTGGAAAAGAGAAGAGTTCCGAAAGCTGCATAGCTCCACCTAGGACTTTGGGAAGAACCCTCTTCTGAGAATAACTCTCCTGTTATGAGGAGAACAGATGAAAGCTCAGGATTTCATGCCACGGAAATAAGAAGTGTTTTCTTTGAAACCAGAAAACAATTTGACTTTTTGCTCACTATGATATGAAGCATTCAGGAAAACGATTGGAATAATTATTTCACTTGGCGTTCTCTAATCAAATACTCCAATTTTAATACAAGATTCAACAAGCTTATTTGCTGTTCTTCCTTATGCTGCTTTTTACCTCCTGTGTCCAGGCTTCCTGGCTGGATGGTATCTTATCCCATCCTATCCCTCTGTGATCACAACATTCCTGTGCTGTGTTACGGCGGAGGAAGGAGGCTGCAGAGGTGCCTGAGCCCTTTCCCTAATGGCTGCCTTAAGTGTGCTTTTTTTAGGATAGAGAAATATTAAGTTCCTATGAACAATTCAATTTATGCCTGATAAATAATAAAAATATTTTGAGATATATGTCAAATTTCACAGTAAACCTGTGCCAAAGTTTCTGTCAGCTTTCCTTGCATTTCAAAACCACCTATCTCTACACTGTGAAACATAGCCCCCTCTCTGGTTTTACTTGTTGTAAGTGGAAAGTTTATGAAAGTTTACAAGCTCATTAGAAGGAAAAAAACATGTGATAAGAGACTAGCGATCTTAAGGACCAATTAGCCAGAAAGTCTCAAGTCACAAGAAAAGATTCAGACAGGAAAAAGTGTGGACATAATTTTTTTTTTTTTTTTTTTCCAGCTTTGGATCCCCAGTGCCTATAGGCATTTTCTTGAAATTCTGATTAAAATGTCTAATGTCCACATAAGACACAAGACTGGAGAACTGTTTTGTTTGGGGTTTTTTTGTTGTGGTTTTTTTTTTTTTATTTATTCTCAGCATTTCCTGTTACCTAGCTCTACTTACATGCTAATATTCAAACTTTGCTTCCTCAGTAAGGTGATTGTCTTGAATCGTATACTGAAGTGCCTAATTCTGGTGAGAAAGCCTTGTACCCGCACAAACAGAGCTGCATTTCACGTATTGTTTATAGCCTTACGTTATGTTTGGAGTAATTACCATGGACAATAAAGAAATGTTGTGGTATCCCAATACAGCCGTTGGTTAGGGTGCAGTGGCATTTATGTTTAATTAGTAGATAATTAGTCATTAGTAATTGTAAATGTTGTATATACTGCAAGCCTTTGCGACGAGAATTGTTGTGCTGAAAGGGTTTCCATTTTCTTTCATTCACGATAAGGTACTTAAGCCGCTTTCTTTCTGTATTCAAAGTTAGTACTCAAATGAAGCCCTGTAAATCTTTGTTCCCCTTGGAGGGGGAAATGTAAATGACGTGAACCAGTCACCATTAGATCTTTTAATGCTTGACTGTTCAAGATGATGTAGTTTAAACAGTGTTTCATAAATCAGGTGTGGTTTAGTGTCGTTTAAATAATGCATTTGGTTTTAAAACTAGGGCTATAACCGAAGTAGAGACCTATGAGAAAGGGAAGGTTACTCTCGTTTAAATGTAGATAAACTGGTTAATTGTTTGATTCTTGCATCATTTGCTGAAGCTTCTCTTGCATTTCGTTGCTCCCTAAAGTGTTGCTCAACAGTTTTTTGTTCATATTATTTTAAATTAACTATTCCACAAAGATTAAGACAAGCATTTCAGTACAAGCTTCAATAGATTTATTTTGGAGCTTTTGTATTATGAGTAAAACAGGGTTAATATTGCTCCTCTTTTCCACAGAAAAAGACACTGTGCCCTGTTGTAAAAAGAAACAAAGAAGAAAATGAAAATGCTACTCCTAGAGATTTGAAAAGAGATCTTAATTTATTTTTTTTTTTGTAGATGATCGACTGAGGATTTGATTTAGTTACGTAAAAGGTAGCTGTCCACAAGAGAGCTGATTTCATAACTCTGCCTCTGTAACAACGAATTATCCTGTCTAAAAAGTATGTGCACATATTTTAGAGCTACCTGGGTGAAGTGAACAATTCAGAGACCATTAAAAAGCAGTCTGTATGTTGTAGGGATATAACATCATACTCTTAAGATAGCCTTCACACATGCTCTTCTTTTTCGGGGTAGCATTAGGTTTTTGTTCCTGAGGCTGTAAACCCCAGGGAATTTCCCTCCTGAGTGTGCAGAAGGAAAAATTGGGACAATTAAGTTGCTTGTCTTTTTAGTTAATTTTTTTCTCAGTGGGTTATGAAAAATTAAATAATTAAAATTGGACTATAAATAGTGTGCTGAACTTGCTTTGCTGAGACGTGCAATGTTGCCCTTCTCAGTAGGAGGACAATTTATACTGTAAATAAAATGAGTTCATTCTGTTGTCCAGGGACCAACGGGGCAAGTGGGAAAGGAGGGACTAGCGCAAACTGCACAGTGGTAAGATCCAACTTTCATTTATCAAACGTAGCCTTGCTTCTGCGGCTCCACACAATTTAAATAAGGCTTAACCTGGCATGTACATGTGAATTTTATTGAATAAACTGCCTATCTGGTGATAAGGTTTTGGTTTGTTTTTTGTTTTTTTGTTTGTTTTGTTGTTTGTTTTTTTTTTTTTAATATGGTTTACATGAACTGTAATAAATACTCTTACCCCTTTCCCTGAGATTTGAAAAAAAATTTGTAGTGGCTGCTGATGCTTTTTTTTAATGTGCTTTTTTAATATTGTGTTCTTCAAATTTGAAGTTCCAGAAAAAATCTTGTATTTTAGTGACAGCAAAATGCCTACAGCTTAGATTCTTTGAAAAAGTGAAAATGCTTTGTGACATGAATGTAGTTTACCCTCTTAACATTCTCTGTACAGTGCTCTCTGATCTGTTTGCTTCCCATGTACTTTCAACCCCATTGAAAATGCCTTAAGGTTCCACTTGGTAACACTTGTGAGCCGAAGTGTGCTGAACCTCTGGGAGATGATCAGAATGGTCTGCAAATTGATGCATCTGAGTGTTCAAAAAGACCTAGGAAAGATTGCTTTCTTCTGGAGCTTGCTTGTGATTTCAGAATTAATGATAGTTTCACTGCTTGGAATTACGTGTACATCTTGTGGACTGTTTTTTGGCAGATCTCTACTTCTGGGTATTACAGAGCATGCAAATTCAGATGTGGAAATATGTTTTGAAAGGTGGTATCTTGATTGATATTTCCTGGAGTAAAGCTACTGTAGGAGAGCAAAGGGAAGAATGGTAACAAAGCAAAAATGAATCAACTGCTTTTGTGGGCTTCCTGTGGGAAGCTGTAAGGAGGAGATACAGCTTTAAGGGGAAAAAAAAAAAGGACAGAACAGGAAAAAAAACCCTACCCTAATAAATCGTGTACCTGATGTAATTTTTTTTTTTTTCATAGTTGCATGACTTGGGGTAAGGTATGGCTTTGACATATGACTTTCCTTATTTTTATTTTTATGGAAAGGTTGGATAATTTTCCTTTAGTCAAGTTCTACAACTGGAACTACAGTTCTTTAGAAGCTTCCTGTCCTAACTCCTCCTGAGGAGGAAACAGGTGCTGTAAATAAAATAGCACATGTGTAAATATAATACATTAGGAAAGAGTGACTAGTATGTGTGTAATAGCATTATATAGAACTAATAGGCAAGTCTGCCTGCTTGAAACTGTAAGCTTTAAGTTGCCCACAGATTTGCTCTTAAGACCATTTACACTTACCTTGAATGTGCTTACAGCTAATTATAGGCTCTGTCCTGTAATCTATACTGAAGTTCACACTGATTTCATGATTGAACCTATTGACCTTGAGTGTTTAATTTAGAGCTACAAAAGTGGTCTAAACCAGCTTGCAAAGCGAATGGCTTTGAAAGCCTCACAGCATTTCAGGCTAGACTGAAATGTGTTACCAGGCTGGAGGTCTGTCTTTGCTCATGGATATGCTTTGGCCAAGTAATACTGTGCAAGCTCAGAGGTTGTGTTTTTTCTAGTCTCAACAGCATAGACAGTCATTGACATGTAGCTTTTTGTCACCAAGTCACAATTGCCAAATAGTATAACATTTGTCATGAACGCACGTTTCTACTGGAACAACATATGGCTGTATTTAGAAAGCCTTTCTCGTCTAAAGTGCAGTTAAATGTATAGAGAACGTTTTTTGTCTATAGCATATATTCTGTAACCACTTAGGAATTATTCATCTTTTGTGCTGAGACTAAAACGATTTATCAATTTCAACTGTCAAAGCATTCTGGTTTATTATATGCCTTACATAATATCCTTCGTATCTAGTAAATGTCAAGAAAGAGTAGTATATAGAAAGGACTGGAGGGTTATTTTTATCATAGTTGTGCTTAAAATTTCCAGCCAGCATTATGGTTCTGGTATCTCACTTTTCTACACATGTGGAAAGTGACAACACTAGAGCCTCTTATAGTCTAATTACACAAGACTTTGTTTACTTTGTTTTGTTTTGTTTTTTTTGGGGGGGGGAGGGGGGAAGTAGTATTGTTTGTTTTTGCAGAGAGGACAAAGTGAAATGCAAAAAAAAAAAAAAAATAGGGATCAAATTTTCATGACCTCGAACAAGGAGTTTAGATGTTCAAAAGTTTATAATTTTGGGTGATGAATGATCTGAACAATCAAGGCTTAAGTGTCCCCACGGCAGTAGGCTGCCTGTGAATGTCTTCTCTGTTGTCACTCACTAAATGGATAGACAACAATTGTGAAGATACAGGCTGAGTATTTGAAGTTCTGGATATTGGGAAATCTGGTTTAACAAAGATAACGTAAGAAATCTTTGACAGAGATGGGAAGATTTTCAGCGCGGAGTTTAAGGCATCTCTTCTCTGGTTTCCCTAGGTTTTATGTGTAGTTTAAATCCATAGAATTGTTGGAAGTGTAGTTTAAATCCATAGAATTGTTGGAAAATATTTGTTCATCTTGGGAGTCCTACCAATAGAGGACCACTCTAGGACATAACCCACACCTTACTTTAGCAGCTGGCATATAAAGAACTGTGGTTTGGCTTCCAGCTTTGGGTCTCATTGTTTTAACTTGAAAGAAAGTTTTCATATTTAAATCTGATATGCTCTTCTTTCTTTTTTTTTTTTTTTTTTTTTCCCAAAGTTGTTTGTCACTTGTATTTAAAGTATAAGTAATGCTGTTTCATTAAGCTGATCTGGTTTAGAGCATTAATCTATACCTTGCCAAAATCTTACTTTTACAAAGGGGGGAGGGGGGAAAACCCCAAAACTAAAAAAATACCCACCCTTGGAAAGAAAAGGTGTGACTTTGAATGAAATGTTTGTTAGGCCTCAGAAGTCTTTGTATTAATCTCCTTTCCGTTAAATGTGCATTTTGTCACTGTAGCAGGAACAACTTGCCTGTCAAAATCTTAATTAGTGGCAGGAATTTTATTGCATTCTGTATAGACAAAGAAATGCATTACTTCCTAATAGTGTGTTCTTTTTCTTGTACATTCACTCTTATGTTCTTTGTTTCTGTAGAATTTTTATCTTACAGACTGTGAGAATCTTTTCTTCACAGTACCATTGTGCAAGCAAGTTGGTTGCATCACCTTTATAAATACAGGCTGATGAAGCAGTTTCTGAGTCTCGAGCTTCTGTCCAGTAATGTGACCCTTGGCCGTCATTTCTCTGCCTTCTTCTCACTTACTTCTTATAAAACGCTTCCACTGGATTTGTAAATGTTTAGAAATGGGATTTAAGATAAGTTGGTGATAGTTTTGAGGGTAAGCAATTTTGAAGATTAGAATAGTTCTAAAACCAATTTTTCTAAACTATAATGCATTTTTGTCATCATATCATGTTTTTCTTTCATTTCTAATATCAGCAGTCCAAAGTAAGTACAGATTGAACGCACTGTTGGTCAGGTGCCTTTCAAACTATGAGTTAATTTTAGCTTCTTGTTGACAGTCAACAATAATGTCCATATTCTGAAACTTTTTGCATGTAAGCAACAGTGACTTGCAAGAGAACTCGGTATTTACATCTTCTTTGCTGTTGCTGTTCTGCAGTAGAGAATCTGTTGCAGTTCAATAAATAGTTGTTTGTTTGGTTGGGTATTTTTGAGGAGAAGATTCATTCAAGATTCTGCAGGTTTGTTAAACTTGCTAATACGTCTCATATTATAATCTTAGAGATAAAAAGAGTCAACACCAAAGTTCTGAATTATGTGCTTGCTTAAATTTCTTCTGTATTCCAAAGTTTTTCCTCATTTACTTAATAAAATCAGATATTGTAGTTCATGCTAGGACTTCTGAATCTAGATATGCAGCCACGCTTTCTCTCTATACCTGCTCTGATGTATTAAATAGATTTTAGTTCGAAAGAACTTAGAACTGTTGAAACTCAAAATATTCCCTTAATTCTACTAGGTCACTTCTATTTTATGGCACTGAGGTTTTGTGAAAATACATCTGCTTTCTAGATGGCAGTTGAGGAGCTGAGTTCATAAATGCTTCAGCAAGTTCAAGCCCTTTCTAGAAAAGCCTGAGCCTTACCCCATTTTGTATTCCAGAAAATGAGGCTGTGAAGTGGCATTGAGTATAAAAATTAATGAAGAATGGATGAAAAAGTGTTTTATTTTCCAAAATGTAAATACTACAAATTTGGTCTGAGACTTGAAAGTTAAACTTTTTTTTCCTTTCTTCTTCTCTTATTGTGCCGCATGCCGTAAAATTTTACTGTGGGTAGATTCTTGAGATTCTTTGACTTGCAAAGCCTGAAAAGTTGCACGAACTTGTTGCTGTGAGAGGTGGTCCCTCTCTTTATGCTGATGCTGAAATGTCAATCATGGGGGGGCTTGGGTAGACTTCAACTAATAAAGCGTGAAAGGTACCATCATAAACATGTTTGTTATTAAACACACATGGATCTAGCACCTGCTTATACTCCATTAGAAGTCTTGTACCTGAGCGTAACTTGTGTGGTCAGCTCGCTCTGTACACACCTCCCAGATCTCCCACCTCCCCAGCTGCCAGGTGTGTCCTTAGCTCATCACCACACAAGTCCTTTGAGAAAGTCACACTTTGCTCCCAGTCACCTTGTGTTTAGCATAGGATGAAAAGCCTCTCTTCTCGCCTGGATCGGCAGCGGGTTGAGAGAAGAGTGAGACTGAGCCAGTGCTTCTGTTTTTGCCTGGAGGCTTTATTGCTTTTGGGGGCAGGGGCAGTGTGTGTACGTGTGCACTGCAGGGGTGCTGGCTGTTGGGTCTGTGGAGGTGTAGGAGCTGTACATCAGGTGTCTGTCACTCGAGCCTGTGGTACAGTACACAGAGCTGCTCCCAGATGTATTCTTCTCCTCTCGGCAGTAATACCTCTTCATTGTTCCCTCTGGGGTGGCTTATGGCTCCATGAAGAACCGAAGCCAGTGTCCCTGCTGCTTCCCTCACCGGCAAGTATTTGACTTTGTTGTTGTTTCCCAGTGGGTTCCTACAGGAATTGCTCCCTCTGGAGCACAAGGGGGAGAGGCATGCAGAGCAAGCCATATTCTCAGTGGTGTGCTGTATGTGGGTTGCTGAAGGCAGAATTTGCTATAAGAAATAGCTGTTGTGGATGAAACTGACAGATATAAAAAGAATCATGGGTGACTAACTTTCTTTGGTTGCCTACCATTTGAGGGGTTGTTTGATTTTCTCCCATTGTTACACAACATGCCAATTAGGGTCTCTGACCCTCCCTTACTGATATTTTTATAATAACCCATTAGAACTGAAACTGTATTATTCTAATGTAATAATCACTTTATTTTTCTTTCACATCTTTTCCCATAATTTCTTTTCAATTAGATCTGAAAACTTTTAGATTTACATTACAGATCCTGTAGGGTAGGAGCTTATTAAATACAACATGGAAGGACTGTGCATATTCTCCTAAGGCCATTATGAGGTAACCAAATACTATAATCCCTGGTTATGTGATGAAGAAATGGAGTCACAGACTTGTCCAAAACTGTAAAGTATTTGGCATGCTACAGAGTTGGAACACAGAAGCTTTCTTGGCCCTATGCCTCAACCACCAATAAATAAGGCTGCTTCTCATTAGAACTTAAATATAACTTGAGCTTTTGATCTATCACTGAGGGAGAATCCTACCCTTGATTTAAAGATGCATTTAGTAAGCTTGTGTTCTTCCATAACTGATTTATGTCAAGCAGATTTATCACTTTATGTTATGTAAGAAGGAAGTAGGCATGTGAGGTGCTCCATAACTTGTAATGGCAGGAAGGATATCCCGCCACTCCCGGTTCAGTCGTGATAGTGCTAGATTTGCCTTTGGAAGAAGATGCAGCATTTGGGTGTGCACCAATATGAGCTCTTCCAAATGTGTGCTATTAAATGTTAGGTTACATCCAGTCATTATGTTCTGTTAAAATAATGCTGTTTTGAGTGCTGTTCTTGCCAGATGCCCCTACTCAGAAAGGTTCTTGCTCTTGGCCAAAGCTTTGCTTTCTCCAGTTTCACTGCAGCGGGCCAAATTCTAGTTTTTCTGTCAACCGTATGTGCTTTGCTGTATCAAGACTTTGTGTTGTTGCATAGTCAAGATGGCTTCAGGTGGCTTTGACTAATGGTGTGTCTTCTCATGCATGTGTCCCTGGAGCTACAGTGGTTTGCATCAGCTGAGCTCTTGCTTAGCATGTACTGATTTTGCAAGAGAATTTCAGGCTGGGTCGGCGAGCTCTGGCTTTCCGTATGTCTGATACAAGCAGGGTAGAACAAATCTAAATTTGGCTCATTTTCAGTAATTGCAGTAGCAAACACCAAAATTGCTCAAAATGCAGAATGGTTTTATGAGCCTCTTGTAGGCTCATTATGTAACTTTTATGTACTGAGAAGAATAATGAGCTCGAGTACAACCATTCCAGGAGATTTGGTGTCACTTTTAATGTGTTAGTAAATGATATGGTTGTATTGAAATGCAGAACTAGGAATTTCAGTTGCAGTTTCCAGGCTGTAAGTTTTCTGACCTCTTCCAGTATTTGTCATAGCTGAATTGTGCTGCGTTTGTGATTTCTGGTATGAACCTAGAAGAGTTAATCATTCCTTTATAAGTACCTGAGATTTTAGCAGAAGATAATTTTCTTGCCTTTTTCTGAAAGTCACTTTGAATTTCAGGTTAATCTTCTAAATACTAAGGGCTCTAGGAGCTTATGGTATGATGTAAATCTTTGTACCTATTGTGACTCTAACTCCTAGTCCCTTATATTTCCATTACCTTAATGGACATGCAAAAATTAATACGGATAAATGATCAGATTAAAAGCAAGTGCATTTACTGAACCCTATATATATTCATGGAAGTGAGCATATTGGAACATTACAAAATATTTTTTATGTCCTCTTTAGTTGCTGGTAGTGTTGCAACTCTCCACTACTCTTCCCTGTAGTGTCTTGTAACTAGTGTTGAAAATATGCTGGGAAATACTTGTTACATCTAAATGCTGTGTTGCTCTGTTTACTGATGTTCCACGATCTTCAGCCTGCAAATACGTAGGGTTTCCAGCAGAGGTCAGGATGACATTGTCAGATATTTTGTAGACGTGTTGACCTGAATAGGAGCCTTCCAACACTTTCCTTATTATCACAGACAAAACGTTTGGGTGGGTTTTGTTTGTTTTACTTTTTAATATGCAGATAAAGCGTTGTATAATTACTTTTGTTTCCCCTGGATTCCATCAGCAACTTTGTAAAGTTTGACAAATGTGTCGAGTTTCTTGAGAAACTGTGAAGGTTGTGATCAGAGGAAAAACAGTAGGAAGGAGATGACCCTGAAGAATTAACGCTGCTATTGAGGTAAAGGTCTGTTACACTGCGTATGTCAGGACTAGGGGGCCTGGCAAATCAGTTTAGAACTGTTTTAATTATTTAGATCGAGTTTGTGTATGTAAGTGTACACATACATACGTGTATATACATGTATATATGTATGCATAGCGCGCACATATACCTGCACTCAAACATACATATATACATGTGCGTGCATATATTTTTATCTAAGACTGTGCTACACATACACGGCAGCGATATTTAAGCAGCCTTTGCTTGGCCACTCGTTTCTGCTTTGTCATCGTAGCTGCTGTGTCTTGTCTTAAGAAAAAGAACAGATCTAGCTGAAAAAATAACTTTATGCAAGCAGGAAAAAAAATGAATTTTTTTTTTAATCTCTACCGACTACTTGATGAGTGTTGTAGCATAAGTGTGCGAATAAACATATCAACGTAATGCACTGGGCTGCTCAAGGGATAAGGACTGTGTAAGCTGTGGTAATCAAAAAGAGCTAGGGAACACACTATGTACTTTTAAAAATTAAATCTTCTTCTAGACTCTGGAACATAGTTTTCTGACTGGGGTAGATTTTGTGGCAGATTCTATAGTGCAGAATCACAAAGGGCACGTAGCCTCGTGTGCTGGTGTTATCACTTAACACCGTGGGTTTGCTAGTGCACATACTTGGGCAGATCGCAGAATAGCTCACTTCATTTATTTGCACAGTCCACTGGCGGCTGACATTGGAGTATATGTTTCTGTTTCCAGGCTTCCTTTGCATTAAGATCTCAAATATACCCACACACGTGCTCATGCACACACACTACACACAGGAAGTTATCTGTGGTGTATGACAAGCCTTCTTGCGATTACAAAATTGTGGTGTTCAGGCTCAGTGCTCTTACTGGCACACTGATTAGTGGCACATCAGCAATTTACATGTATGCACATGCAAAGCTCTTTTGCAACAATGTGTGGTGGTGTTCTCTGGATGTGTGTGTGACTCAACTCTTGCAACCAAGCTTTCGGTGGGCATCAACTTCTGGCACACTTATGTCATCACTCTATTCAGAGACACTTCAGCATCTGTGCTCAAAAAGGGCTGCAGCAGCCTGTTGTTTACTGCTCCTTAGACTAGCTACAAAATGGCTCACTCCACTTGCAGTAGGAGCTGACTATAAAATGCATGGAAAATTCAGGCCCCGAATTGCAAGTTGGTTACCTAAAAGAGGGAGATGATGCTTACCATCTCTGAGTACATAAAATGCGGAGGAAGATAAATAACTGAGGATGAGGTGCAATAAGATGGAAATGAAATAAAATCTGCTTCTCATGATGTCTGTTCTAAATTATCTTGACAACAAACGTTTTATCAGACCGTGGCGTACTTTCTAAGGGGAAGTGGTGAAAGTTCATATTGCCAGTGACATTAATAGCTAGACTGGGAGAACCACTTTGAAAGCTTATAGAGAATGAATCAAAAAGTTCAGTGAGACATACGAGGTAGATCAGTTGGTCTTTTGTGATCTATTTATTATGACCAGAAAATAATTTGAATATCATGCTTTATCTCTCGTCTTTCAGGAATTATTTTATATCTACATAGATGTTTCATCTTTTTATTGGAAACAAGGATACTATGAAATCAAGCCGTTCTGGACTGAGATGGCTGCAAATGAAATAAAGCAATACTCTCACATTATATGCTCCATAATATATCATAGTAGGCAAGGATAGTTTACAAATGACAAGGTCACCTTGCATTTTAGGAAGTTAGGTTTTCTTACCGAAAAGGGAGTCTCTTTCCTCATAGTGATTCTTACCATTTAAGAAGTATGCCTAACTAGGTGAATACAAACTTCCTTTCGTAGAAATCCTGAGAGAAGTCTATCGATGCATTGGGTGTGAGATACAATTATTGGGTGAAGAAGGGCATTTTTTCTCCCAAACTCCGGGATGTTCAGCCCATTAAGATCAAGCTTCTTATTCTGAGCTGAGAACTGTCTGGGTGCTTGAAATTCAGGTTTGTCTTTACTAATCAACCATTAGAAAAAGTAAATTCATAGCAGAGGTACATGGCAGGCTTTATTTATTTATTTTACTTCAGTGCATTTTTAAGAGAAGAGATATCCTTGGAAGACAGTGCAGTGACACTTGGGTTCCTTGGGCTTTGTAAAGAGTTCTGCCGAAGACATCTTCAGCATTTTTAGCCCAGTCCCTTTTCAGTTCTTGTCTGTGTCTGCCTGTTATTTACTCCCAGTGTAGGAATATAAAGTGCTCTCAGGTTCTGCCAGCTTTTACTCTCCTGGGCTTAAGCAAGCTGCGTTCCTGGAGATGCCTCCCAGAAGACAGTCCCATAATTCCCCTGCTTCCCCTGATAGCCGTTTTCTGTCACTAGCCTGACTTTAACTCATCTTTCCCATAAATGGCAGACTTCCAGATGGTCTTCCGCAGTGGCACTCATCCTGTCTTACCCCAGACCCAGCTGGATCTGAGCAAGGCAACAGTGGTGGTTACCAGTACTGTAACAAAGTGGATACTGATACTCAAGGAGCCCTTGCAATTATTTTCCTGACTAGCTGCTTTCTGCTATGCTAGAGTAGACAGATTATTATTTTTTTTTTTCTAACTATAAAGCTTATCACCCAGGCTTCATCAGTGGAAGGTCTTGATCTCTTATAATACTCCAGCTAAAACATTTTCTGTTGTCACTGATATCATGTACATCTCTGCAGCACCTCACAGACCACTGAGGAGGAAGGATATCTGTTTCAACTTTGCCAGCTTCTGATTTCCCTGGCCAAACACTCCTCTCTCTTCTTCAGTCTTATTACTTTGTCAAAAACAGTGAGAAAGGTTGGTGGGTTTTTTTTTTTTTGATGTGTTGTTTCTGAGGTTTTTTGGTCCTTTTATCTCCCCGTAGATAGAAAATAGCTCATTCTAGATCATTGTTTGGAATGTGTGAAAAGAAAAAAGTTGAACTGTATATCTTCCTTCCTGGTCAAAGCACAAAATTAACACTGTTAACAGAAGATACTAAAGAAATAAAGCACAAAAATATGTGTAAAAGATTTCTACTTCATTCTGGAAAAAAGAAAGCCACTTATTTCTGCAATACATAAAGTACCTGTTTTCCAGGGTAGTCTTTTAGGAATGTGCTGTCCTGAGGAAAAGGCCTACCATAACTCTTAGTTATTGTAGTTATGGCTGAGTAGTAACTCAGCAATGTTTGGCTTCCAATTTAAATGCAAAGATCTAATTTAGACTTGATATTTATTGCATATGCATTGCAGGCTTACTTCACTTTTTCTGATTCCTTTGCAGGAATTAATAGTTGTTTATTGTTTTAACTTTTAAATTGAAAATGGCTCAGATCATCAAGGGAACAGGCTCAGCTCCTATGGTGTTCTCCTTCTTGCTCAAGTCTCTTATCTGTAATTTGGAACATGATCTTTTATATTTCAGATCCACAAAGTGCTCACCTTTTTGACCTCTGATATCCAAATAGCATCCACTGAAGTATTTCTAAAGACAGATTTTTCTCTGTTTCTGAAATGATGTAGTGAATACATGAAACAGTAGTCTCTTCTTATGTGCAGCCTGTTTTCAAATTTAATTCATTTAATACATCAAATAATTAATAACCAAAAAGTTAAAAGAGAGTGTCATCATTTTGATAACAAGAATACAGCGTTGATCACTATTCTCAGATTATGGTTTGGACAACAAATGTAAGCTGTGTGTCCTACATTGTGAATGTTTATCTGAGAACGTTTTTGTGGGAAGTCTTATGAGTATAAAAAAGATTAAATTCTGTTGTGCTTAAATATGTGTTGAGCTCTGTCCTATTGTGTTTCCTGTTGTCCCATTCCATATGCTGCTTATTTACGTGCACCTGCCTCCCAATTAAATCTTCATTAACATGCACATCTGCAGAAGCTCTACTTGCTTTCATCCCACTTGAAGCATTAAATGTTTTACACTATGTACATTTCTAGCTTACTTTTCTTCTGAACTTCCAAAAGAAGCACAGGGAGATGAAAAACCCAGAAGTGAACAAGCCACCATTAACAAAACTTTGGGACTTAAAAGTCTTGTTAAATTTTGGTCTTGTTTCTGGTTTATTTGTATTATTTTCTTTGTATTTACTGCAAATGTTAATGGGTGTGACAATTTTCATTATACAGTTTGGGACTGACTGGTGGTTGTATGGAATAGTTGACGTTCTTCCCAGAAAGCTCTTATTTAGTAAGAGAACGTCTTCAAAAGTCTCCGAATTGTGGGACTGATTACAATGGGAAGCAAGTGATCCACTTCACTGCAGCGCTCAAGGAAAATAAATTTGCTCCTGCTGCCATTAACACCTTAAGTAAATCATGTGCTGTACATATGTTGTGTACGTGTTCAAATGAATTTGTGTTGAAAACCTGTCAGTGTAAGAAGATATAACAAATGCCCACTGGTATAATGATTGTTCTCTGTTCAGTACTAGAAGCACAGAACTAATGCCTAGAATACAGAAGCTGATTTACTTGTTACTCCCAAGAAAAAAAAGAAAAGTAACCATTACTTCAGGTCATCACTGAGGTCACTGACAGCACAGCATGGGGGATTCAAGTATAGCAGCATGACTGCAACTAGCTCATGGCTGTGAAAAAGATCTTTAGTCCCCATTGCTGCTATATGCTTAAATTGGAAGAAGCAAGAATACATTCTTTTTTATTTATTTACTTTTTGAAAAAGAAAAGAAAAAGAAAACTTTTAAAAATGAAATCTGAAAAGAACCCCTTATAAGTAAACATTACTGTTGGTCCTGCTATACTGTTTCATGAAGATGATGTCTGTTAAATTAGTAAAATCAAGGCTGAGTGGGTTGGTGGGGAGACCCCTCTGCAGTCCATGCACTGCTTGCTTTAATAATTAAATGTGGTCCTGTTGTCAAACTGTAGTCCAGCTTTTATCATTCTTGGCAGACAGAGCAGAACAACACTCTGGCACTTGACCTGCCCATAAAAACTTGAACAGGAAACAGCAATAAATAATCCACTCAAAAGGCCCTTGAGAAAAGCATTACACTTGATTCCTTATAGGAATTGTGTGCTACTCCAGGAGTAAAGTGTGGGCTCTTTCAAAACATCGGCTTTGTATTGTTTGTACTTTTTTTTTTTTTTTCACTTTTTACAATTAAATGTGTCAATGGTAGCTTGAAAGACAATTTCTTTTTTTTTTTTTTTGTGTATAGAAGAGCTGAGAAAGCTTTCAAAATTGTTTCCAGTTTTAGTCCTTTTAATCAACATAGACATCAACTTACATTATACACACATACCTCCGAACAGTGTCTCCAGCCAACCAACCAGCCCTCATATTCCTCCAGAGCTGGTCCCAGCTTCTTTCAAATGGGGAGCCTGATTGTTCTTGTTCTGCTTTACATGGAAACCTTCGTCCCTCTGCAGTGAAATTAGAGTTTGACTCCAAATCCTTTACCTCAGCCAGACCATCCCTGCCAACTTGGTGCCTGGGCATTGAAAGGGGCATGAGATGAAAAAACTGCTCCAGTTTCTCCAGAAATTTCTTCCCTGAGGGAAATTTCTTTCCCTCAGTTTCTGAGGGAAGTGGAAGAGTATTTCCATTCCTTTTCTAGCCTGAAAGAATAGACTGATTCTGATTTTATTTTTGCTCTGGCAAAGCAATCAGTTCTACAGATGTTTGCTTTAGTGTCTGGCTTTTCTCATTAAGTGAATTAGAGAATTAAGGGCATAATTTGTAGTGGTTTTAGACACACAGTGGAGTAAGTTGTCTTTTCATGTGTGTACAAGAATTTAATTTTTCATGATCATTTCAGTGCCCAGAATGAATCTATATTAATACGTGAGGGAAAGGAAAATCTTTAATATTTACCTAGAACAGTCTGAGAGAAAAAAAGCTGATACAGACTTCTGTCAGACTTCTCACCTTTAGTAAACTGAAATGATTAGCAGTTAAAGTGTTGGGTTTTTTTAATTTTCATTCATATAGTCTTTGTTTTCAACCCTGCTAGTTTCTAACTAGATTAAGAAATTTTGGGGAAAAAAAGATTTTTTTTTTAAGGTTTATTTTCAATGTGGTTAAACTTAACTCATTTTTTGAAGCTAAACTCCTAGATTTTTGGCTGGTTAGACAAGCCAGTTTTACTGAAATTGTTCTCTTGGCTTACTGAAGATACATGTATTTAAATATCAGGGCAGTGATTGCTCAAAGCCAGAAATT
Source organism: Leptosomus discolor (assembly GCF_034619465.1). Taxonomy (NCBI): domain Eukaryota; kingdom Metazoa; phylum Chordata; class Aves; order Leptosomiformes; family Leptosomidae; genus Leptosomus; species Leptosomus discolor. Next base: position 110,138,014 of record NC_141391.1, on the reverse strand, counting down.
CTATGAAATATTTTCCAATTTGACAGGAATATTGTTTTTCAGAAATAAAGAGTATGCTACATGGAGAGCAGATTGATAAAGTTCTTCCTAACAGACCTTAGTCTTACGGCTGGTCTGAGTTCAAATTTTGCAAACCCAAATGCCTGAGCGACTTGAAGATGAATATTGTTTTAGAGAGGTACGGAAAGTAATACCTCCATTTAGTTGTGCTTTTTCCCATTTATTCCTGCACTTTAGCCTCCCCAGAAGCACTTTGAATAACTGATGCAGAAAGGTACTTGGGACCAGGTTAACAGTGTAGTGGCTAAAAATATCTGGATAAGTTGATTTGTTTCTTTGATGTTATGACTTATACGGCACACGTTAAAGGTGTATCGATGACAATGAGCTCCATACTCTAATGAGCTTTGAACCATCTCAGGTCTTCAGCTGGCACTGTGGTCCATCTTCTGACCTGTCCTTGCAGACCAGGTGAAAACAGCTGCTCATTACCACTTGCATGAATTTGCCTATTTTCACAGGGACAAGAAAGCGGTACTAACCAAATATAAAGTAGTGTATGGTTGCCACATGCATCCCTTAGTCAGCAGTCTTGTCCCAGCCATATTCCTGCTGAGATTTGCTGGTTGGGCTGCCTCAGAACAGTACACTGGAATATTGAGTTTATGTACTTTGCTGCTCACTCTTTCCTCTTTTTCATAAGCAGAGTATTGTGAACAGCTTGAATGTCTTGAAATTTCAATAATTCGTGTAGTTTTCAACCAGACTGGAATGCATGAGTGATTTGGTAGCAACAGGTAAAGCGGTTTGATTCTGCTTAGTAAATAATTGTTAAGCTGTTAGCGTTGTCTTTTTAACTTTTCAAATTTTCCATTAAATGTTCAAAAAGATTAGTATTCTGTGGCTTTTGTGAACATCCACCCTTGATATATATCTAATTTATTTTGTTGAGAGGTTTACCCTTATACCAAGTATTTATTTGCCCACATGGAATTCATAGCTTAGTGGAGAACTCATTTAGTTATTTACTAATTTTCTTGGTTATTGACTATGCAAAAGTTTCCACTAATGAGAATTCTTCCCCATTGTGAATCATTAATACATTAAGTACACTTCAAATTCCTCCAGTAATGATACAATGAGAATTGCTTAGCTGATTTAAATGACACAGATGTAGTACTAATTATACATTTTAAATTGGCAACAAACACAATTAATTTGCTGATTATCTAAAACAAAAGTAAACTTTTTTATTATAGTAATTTACTATAATTTATAAAGCAGCCATTTTCTTTGTATCATATTTATGCATTTAACAAACCTACAAAGAGATGTGTAATTAGACCTGTTTCATCCATCACTGGCTGCCTTTTAACTAGAGGTCTTACGTGAACAGCTTACAAAGACACTATCAGATTAACCAAATCACAATAGTGGCATCTTTTAAATTAACAAATGAATTTTTTCTTTTGCTAGAAATTTCTATGGATTATTAAAATTGAATGGTTTTAATTTAGCTTACATCACTTGAAAGTATTGTACAGAGCTGTTGTTGGATGGTGACTTGATTTGCTGTAGTTTACCACATCCGTCTTTGTTTAGATTGCAAATTCTTTTGGAAAATTTGAAACAAAATTCTTTTATGGGCATTTTTTGAAGGGAAAACAAAACCCAATAAAACAAAAATCTTGCCCCCCCAACAGCAGTGGGTCCCTCTCTAAATGCATTGTGCTCAGGGAACTTTAGAATGGTTTGTCCATGCATTTGGGAAATCAGAGCGGAGTCATTATGATATTTCATTTTCATTCAAGCCTAGCTTTTGGGCATTAAAAATCTGCAAGTGTCTATATCAAGCCCTGTTACCAGGTCATTTATTTTACTGTTAAATACTGGCTTTAGAGAGCTTTATACTGGTGCTTATAGTGTCACTGAAATTTACCAGATGTATGGCATCATTAAAACAGTCTTCGAAGTTTATGTTAACAAAATAGACAGGCTCATCTTGTAAGAGATTCTAGTTGTTGTCTCTGGTATAATTCTTTAAACTGACTGTAGGACCAGGAATTAAAAATAGCAAACCGCAAACCAAGCCCCCACCCCCCCAGCCTCCCCAATCCAAAACAACCAAAAAAACTTCTCTTAGATGCTTATTTTGTATTTTCAATGTCACTGATACTTCTAGAGGAAATAGGCATATTATTCATCTTTTTACAGATTGAAAGGCCTTTCAGTTCACATAGACATGATGTACATTTTCAGCTAGTGGCACTGTTGTAGCCAGCATGGGCTAGAAATGCAAATTTTATCAGAATGTGCATTATCCTTTGATCTGTGCCTTCCTCGTGCTTGAGATCCTTATTCTAGTTGAAAACTGAGTTTTGTTTTCCATTAAATGCCTCTAAGTCAAAAACTTTGGCTCTTGCTTTTTCTAGGTCGATGCACTATGGGGTATGCAATCCCCTATTTAAAATGGAATTTAAAAATTAAAAATCCTACTCGTGATTAATTTTTCCACACTGAAAATTATTATTATTTTCCAGGAAAAAATAAACCTAAGTGGGGAATGGGATCTACTAGAGGGAATCCAGAATTTAGTTTCCTTGGACACTGTCAATATCAGTGTCCCTGATGCCAGATGCCAGCAGCAGCAGAGTGCTCTTCCGAGGTGACCACAGGTGCATTTGAAGGAGGTGCAACTCCATTCCCTCATCTTCTGTCTCCAGCTAGGCTCACAGCCACATGCCAAGAACCACTCTTCTATCTGTGATCCCAAACTCCCACAATGTTCTTTAAAAAACCCGAAAACCAACCTGAATCTTGTATTATATTTCTGACAATGAGTCACCTACGTACTGAGGAAAAGCATTTATTTCTGTTTTATGAAGCCTTTAATTTTGTGTTTATTTATTTCTGTGTTATAAAACGTGGGCTCGGTAAGAAACATTTCCACAATGTGTTTTCTCCCTAATTTTGATTTATTTTTCCTTCCTTTTTTTTTTTTTTTTTTCAGTAGGGAAGATGGGTAGTGGGTGGTGAGCGTACAGGTATGGACACTTATTTGAGAACAATTAAGATTTCCTTTTAAAAGTAGAAAATAGCTGTTTCATTATGTAATATAATTTCACTGTATTGTACCTTTAAAAACAAATATGCAGTTGTTCTTGAACTATTAAACTATATGTGTCACCGATTTATCCTGTTACCAAAAGGATCTCATGTGTCACTTGGCAGAATGACAGCTTTTTTTCCAAGTCTATTGTATAATTGTGTTTTGTTAGCTGTTTTTGTTTTATAAATACCATACTAAAGGGATCTCTGAAGATCAAGATTTTCGATGCAGTATTTTTCTTTGCTGTTCTTTGATGTTGACCTTCCCCCACTCCCATCACAGCAACAAGCACAGTATTTTGTTCTCAAAAAGTTACTGATTCTATGTCAGGAAAAAAAGCGTTTATTTTTCATGTCAGAGTTTTTGCAAGCAGGCTGACTCCATTCCAGCAGATTCCTCGCTGAAACTCTTCTGAAACAGTTTTCCTGGGAAAACCAGGTTTGTGAAAATTTTCTTTATTAGAAAATCTCCAAAGAGACTCCAGTGCAATTATTGTTCATGTGTTTAACTGCATGAGCTTGCACTACTAGTGTTGGTGTATGTTCTTATTTCTTCTGACAATTTCCCCTTCCAGTGAAAGCAGCAACACGGGCTCTCTCTTTGCCTGTGCATTTAGAGTGGGAGACTTCTCCTGTAATATTTAATTGAAATCCCTCTTATTGAAAAATAATTGGGTAAGTTATTAGTCTATATTTTGGTAGTTATGGAGAGAAATTATTTATTGCCTGTTTTATAACAAGTTCTACGTATTGGAAATCTGGTTTTAAGCCCTTCCTCCTGCTTAATTTTGTCTTCTTTTTAGTAAACAAATGCAGTTCCCTTAACCTTTCTTCACAGATTGTGTTTGTGAAACATCTTGTCAGTCTTAATGTTTCCCTCAGCATTCTCTGCAATTTCTCTGCCTTTCGCAAGGAGAAATGACCCAACTGAATAGACTATTCCAGCTGAGTCTCATTGCCAGGAGAGTGGAAAACTTACCTCCCATGTCTTTTGCGTGACAGTTAACAAAATATTTTTCAGATTGACATTTACATTGACGTTAGTTTTGCAACACCATTGTGTTTTTGGCTTCTATGCACTTTGAGCTATTATAACACATCAAAACTTCTTCAACTACTGCTGCTTAGCCAGGTAGCTCCCATTTTATATTGTGTTTTCTTTTCGCTTTTTTGAAATGAAATATTTGAATTTTGCCTTCGAGTTGAATCCTTTTGGTATTATAACATTGCTCCAATTTCTGAAATGAGTATGAAATCTAATCCTGCTGTTGAGGGTGCCTGCAACCCCTCCTAGCTCAGTGATAGCCATAAATGTTATAATGTATTTGCTATCCAAGTTGTTAATGAAAATATTTAAAACTTACCAGATTTTTGCCATGACCTTGCATGATACAACCCTCTAGTTCGAGAGTGAACCTTTTCTTTGGGAACTCTTCTTCAAATTGTGATGGATAACTGTTCTATTTGCTCAAAATTAAATGCACGTATAGTCTATGCTATGTTTCTTAAAAAGAGGTGCACCTGAGCAGCAGGGAGGAGGGTTTGGCTCCTGCCCGTTAGGTGAGGTGCAGGCCTTGAAAGGGGGGGGGGGGGGGTGACGACTGCTGCTCTGGCAGTGCCTGAGCGTGCTTAGCTGGAGGAGATGTCTGGAGCGCAGGGTTAAGCAGGCAGGCAGCCTACAGCTCAAATTGGAGGGAGATCTCTGCAGAGCTCAGGAAGCAAGCACATAACTGTGCCTAAGTTATCATAGCAAACCATTGCATCCCTGCAGGACAGGCCATGTTGTCCAGTCTTGCTTTCCAGTGTGACAACTTTCTGTGGTTTCACGAGCTGCAAAAAATTTCTATCTTTGTTCCCCTGGGTCCCTAGGAAAGTGGTATCTGGTGGGCTGGAGTTTGTCAGTGCTGCCTATTGCTAATAGTTTTCTTGTGGTATTTGTAAACCAAGGTTTTTTTGAGATTTGTTTGTTTGTTTGTTTGCTTGTTTGTGTCTGGCTATGTAAATTATACATGTAGTCTTCTACAGAGAGAGTCTCTAAAACTTAGATCAGGGCCAGAGCCTGGTGTGGCATATGAAGTAGTGAGGAGTTAGTGGGAAACCCTTCCTCAAAATTACTGTGGCCTGAAAGTGTGCTTTGCATTGTATTATCCCAACTGGCCAAAGGCAGAAAGGGAGCTGGGGAAGCAGTCATTCTCCAGCCTTCTTGCTTAGTGGACACCAGTGGATGACTTAGAATGATTTTCTGTTATTGAGTTAATGTTTAAACTATCTTTTAAGATGTTGATGGTAAATCAGAATGTGAAATTATATTCTAATTATATTCTAATTATATTCTGCAGCTATCCTGGGGTCTTCAAGTTTACAGTATTGGTCTCAAACCACTCGATCAAAAATGTTTGTCCTGATGAGAGTTTATATGTTCTCTTAAATGAACTATGATTTATACAAGAATATCTTCTCAGTACATTTGAAAAATAAATAATCAAAATTATCTAAGCATGGGAAATTTATACTCTGGCTCAGCTGTCATCTTCTGGAATCTGGGTTTGCAACCTGATAGATTTTATTGCTCGGCCGACTAACTGGTATAATGACACGGTCTTTTAGAATTGCCAGCTGTAAAACTAATTTTGGCAGGAGGAGTGGCCAGATGTGTTCCTCACTGTCCTCAGTCTGAACTGGGTTAGTAGGGACTATAAATAGCTTCATAAAGATTTTACTATGTCTACATTTTGGTCTTGATGTAAAAGATTGGGGGACAGATTGTTCAGGTTCCTCATTAGTAATACCAAACAGGGTGAATAAAAAAATTACCCTTACTTTAAATAAGTCAGTTTTCTCATATTTCTATATCATCTCCTTTTTTCAGCTGATCAATGCTTGGTAATACCAGATAGAGGCTGGTACTGAAGCAATGGCCACAAAAAAATGGCAGTTGCTGTTGAATTCAGCCAGGAAAAGACCTTTATCATGGACGATTTTCTTGTCCATGTGGCTTTAACTTAAGAAGGAGATGAACTGCAGAAGTAGTGTTGTTCAAACAAAAGGGGAGTATTTTGCATTTGTTGCTTTTTATCTGCTCTTCTGATCAGGAACCTTTGTCCCAAATTTAAATGCTAGCTCTCAACTGAAGATAGATGTGTCTATATTCTCAATCCAAGTGCCTCCACCTATCTTTATTGAAGTTAATTTATTTATTGAACTTTGTCAGGTTATTACCCAAGCTTATTCAAAGCGTGCCATTTAACTTTATCTCAAAGGATGTTCGCTGGCAATTTACGGAACAGAGTTCAGCATAGAAATCAAAAGGTAATCTACATTCATTTGTATCCCATGGCCACAAGAGTAAAGAATCACAGCTTGGCTTTTGAATTTACATTGGTTTGAGCCAGGGTGTCTTTCCCCACGGTATTTAAGGAAAAAAGCAAGCAAACAAAAAAACCAACAAAAACAACCCACAAACAAATCTCCTTGATATTCTGGATATTGAACTGGGAAATTTAAGTAGTAATCTATTTCCTCTTAATTTTTTTTTTTATTCTTTGAAAGAAAGCTGGCTTTCTCACGCTTATTTGTATTTGTTTTAGGGAAATATAAGAGGTATTTTAAGGCATTCTTACTAGAGAAATCTGCAGCAATGTGTGACATAGATCTCCTCATCTAAGTTTTGACTATAGCAAACCTCAGCACTGTTCACTCCTTTCACAAATCAGCAAAGCTTTGTGCTCATTTTAAAAGCTCATTGAAAGAGAGTTTTTAAGCATGTTCTTAAAGTGTGGTGTATGGGGAAGTGCTTTACTCATTCATCAAATCCATTCCTTAATTTCCAATGCATCTGTCCTTGTTATTATTCAGAACAAAGATGAGATCCATGGCAGTTACAGGCCACAAAATTTTTATAAATGATTTTATTTCATTCAAGTAACCATTTGGCTGTCCGATGTCTATAATCAGATGGATTAGTGTTCCTTGGCTTTGCTTTTTGAATTTGATAGAAAGCAAAGTTGTCTTGTTAAATAGATTCCTTGCCTGCTCTGTAATTCTTGGAGAAAGCCATAAAACCCACAAACAATTCTCTTTGCTTTCCCTCCCCACAGCCCGCACTGGCAGGTATCACAAGTGTGACGCTGGGACAAAAGTTATCCCACTTTTGTAATCTGTTTGAGTGTCTTTGTCATGTGTTAAAAGCACCATCTCCTGTTCCAGTAAAAAATGTTGAGGAGGAGGAGGAGAGAAAGCATTTTGGGTCACGTTCTGCGAAGCAACTTGCATACTATGTATTGGCACCCTCCATAGTTTTTTATTTGAGTTTTTGTAGAAGTTCACTTGTTACAGATAATGTAGTTTCAAACTAGGAACACCCAATATCCAGGGGCCTCTCATGGATGACTTTATACAGCTGAGTAGTAAACTGTTAATTTATAACTCTGTATGTGTATGTTTTTCTTTGGAACACTGTGTTCAGGATTTCAAATGAAGGAAAATTGAACTTCTAAAATTTCTTATCGAAAAAAAGGTCTGTATGGTTTTCTTTTTTTAAAGACAGCCTTTTATCACTCAGGCCTGGTTTTCTTTATGATAGTTATTTTTCTTAGTATTATGCCACCGAAAGAGGCTGATGTCTTTGAACATACCTGGATTGATCATATAAAATAATACAGATTAATTACAAAATTTCACATAGTTGAAAATGAGTATTATCCTTTTTTGGATAATCAGTCATCTAAAATAAGTTGGTTAAAGCTTACTGTTTAAAAGCTTTGTTTTTCAGATTTGACTAGTCTGCTGTACCTTAAAATACACAAATAATGAAAAAAAAAAAAGGAGACAGATGTAGGTATAGTTCTTTGGTGCCTTATGTTTTGGTACAGGGAGCAATCACTCCAAGACCAACAGCAGGTATTGGACAGGAGATGATATGGATATTTCTTCCACCAGGTTGCACTGGGAATAGGAATGAAGAAGATGCTGTGATAGTCTGGCATGTTTGTATCTGAATGTTTAGGTATTAAAGGTTGCTTAAAATTGTTTGGATCAGATGTACGCACATAGGACAGACAAGTTTTCTGAAAATACCTCTGAATATTGCTTTGTTGGTTTAAAGCAGTGCCTTTTCAACTGTTTATTCTATTTCTCCTTGGGCAATTCATGTGTTGGGTGTGAAGAAGGAGGTTAAAGGATTTTTGCAGATGTCTTGTCTCAAACCTGTATTCTGTCAAGCAATAGCTGAAACATGTTTGCTGTTCCCTGTGGTTAAAAAGAGAGAAAGGACTGTCTTAGCTAGAGCAAGGTAAATTTCATCTTCGCAATTTCAGAGCTCAGACTGTACTAACCCTTGTAGTTGTCTCCAAATATATGCCAGTGTCTTGGATGATAGAACTAAAGCAGCAGATCTAGGTCTGCAATTATTTCCCCCCCAAAAATATAAGTAGACCACAACATATATTTTGTACATAATGGATAAATAGATTTTATTTTATATAGGTTGATTTGTGCACTATTATCTCAAAGACAAACTCATCAGCTATCAAGAAACAGACCAATGTTTGTCTTACAACTGTGATGACTTAGGTAAAGGAATGGGAAACATCTTTTCCATGAATCAGACTGACGATCAGCAGAGTTTTGTTACAAATAAAAATTTAATTAGTATGTTAAGTATTTCATATCCACACCAAAAGAAAAGTTTTCCATCAACTACAAGCCTAGTAAAAATGCTAACAAGAAGGACAAGTAATTCCTAGCTCTTATGAAGCGCAGATGCCCAAGGGTATACAGAAATGTCATTTATCTTTTGTTACTGCTTTGTGATCAGAGTTGTACCACAACAGGATCACAGGAAAAGGAAGTTGGGAAGAACCTTACTCTATTTTCTGTGATATAATCATGTTAAAATAAGATATAGACGTGTGGTCAACATTCAGAAATGGGAAAAAAAAAAAGAGCGGTTGTCCTTATTCTTCCTCAAGAAGTTTTCGGTCTCTGATATTGGATTGGCATGTGTTAGTGAAGCATGAACTAGTGTCAGTTAGACTTAATTAATTTATGGTAACATATGTATTTCATACCTCTGGCTGAAGCAGTCAGTTTAATTTTGTCCTATAAGTTATTACTGTTTCAGCACTGAGGAGGGATAAATCTGAATACTTAGATATGCACCCATCATTGCTCAGTTATCCTAAAGCACAGCCTAATATGTTAGATGGTTACACAATTTCAGAAGTATTTGCTGTAGAGCACTTTTGACCTCAGAGCAGCTTTTAACACCCTCCGTTGCTGTACTGCCTGCCCAGTGTGATGTGTGAGACTGTGTCGGTAACATTGGTATGTTCTTACCAGAAGCTGGAAAAAATGGTTATTGATAGGGAGGATGCTCTTTTAGGAATACAAGGTTGGACAGCAGCCTTATGAAGGGGAAGGTACAGTGCAGTTCTTAAAATATTCTACCATGAATGGCTCCTGGTTCCAAAAATAAAATAAATAAATAAACTGAAATTTGTTCAGTAGCCTTACATTGAAATCTATGACTTGAAGTTAGATAACAGCAAAAAAGAGAATGAAGAAATTGAGCAGGAACTCTTCATAGAAAGACATCAGTATTTGTGGATTGCAACAGCCTATCTTTATAGCTCTGTCAGTTCAGAAAGTGTTTTGAGAAAGAAAGAAAGAAGGAAAGTGGTGCACAGAAAGAAGTAAGAAAGAACAATATATGAGAAGTGTATCAGCTAGGGTCAGGTTATCTGTGTCCAGATTATGTGTTCCTGGTTTTCTGGCTGGTTTGTTGTTGTGGTGTTTTTTTTTTGCATTTGTATGTTGGGGTTTTTTTTTGTTTTGTTCCCCCTCCCCCAAAAAACTATATAGGATTTGCTGAAATTAACTGGCCTATTTGGAATCTGCTTGGGATATAAACTGAAACATTTTCAGAACATGAGTTGGATTTATTGGGTTTTGAAAAAGCAATTCTATGAAGCCTTTTCCAACACAGAATGAGTGATGAAGATAAAAAGGAGGGGGAACTGTGGGAACAAATTAGGGCTCATGTCCAAGTTTTGTGTTCATTCCTAATAAACACACAAGTGTGAAGCCCAAACAGTAGTTTTTAGCACTCCGGGTATTCAGAGCCTTCTAGGTCTCTTAAAATGACAAACCAACTGGAAAATGGTGATGGCACAGTGACAGATATTATTTGGAGATGAGCTTAGGATATGTTTTTGATTTACTTTTTCAATGTATCTTTATTGCTTTAAAACAAAAACAAATTCAAAAAAAAAAGAAAAAAAAGACAATTTTCTGAGGCATTTGTAACTCTTCACCTGGAGAACATAATTTGTCCTTTAATTCTTTCTGCAGTATTACTCATAGATTGATTCTCTCTCTTTGTATAAATCTTTGCTGGTGGTGTTGGTTCCCTTATAATACACTTTACAGGAGTATTTGATATTACTTTTGTCAGGTAAATTTGGCCTAAATTCCAAATTGTGCTGCAGTATTTAAACTGATCTAGCAGCAGTGGTATTAACATCAGTTATAATGCACTTAACTGAAAGTAAGTCCAACTTATGTTGGTTGTAGTTTAACCTTCTCCATTTCTTTCCATTTTCAGGGATTTGATTCCACCTCCTATTATCATTTTTTTTCTTTTAAATTTTTCTGCAGTATCCAGAGGCGAAGGTCCCGTTGTATGCAATGTCCTGTACAAACATAAAGTTAATTGCTAAACTTTCTGGAGCAGGAACCGTCTCTATCTGAAGAGTCTGTTATAGATGGATGGGGAGAATGGGGTCCACAAAGACAGAACAAGCTGTGCATTTCCTTTGCCTGACAATTTCAATTACTTCCCCCCCCCGAGTTCTCTGGAAGACTGAATTCCTTTCAGCTTTTGTTCATGCCCTCTTTTGTTGTACATCTTCTCTCTTGCTGGATCCTCGTGAACCTCATGCCCATGAACTCCATCAGCACAGAGTCAGGGAGCTATATTGCCTTCCCTTTCTTGCTGAGACTTGCTCTCCTGGCTGGGTGCCTCTCTTTCTATCAAATAACCTTTTTCTCATTTTCAGCTCTGTCCAGAGGATTGGATTACCAGATGTGTGCACTTACTTTCACTCATCTAGCTGCATTTATGGCTGTGTAGCAGTAACCTCTGTGTGTTTTTAAGTTAAATGTTGTTCTTGGGTAGTGGTGGGGGACAGGGAAGAGGAAGGAAGGATTGTTCATTTGCTCTGTCTCCAGAGTGCACAGAGTTACTTGGGACAAAACAATCCCTCTCTTTGTGGTAATCTTACTAAATGGTTGGATATGCATCTTTATTAACCTCCTAATACCATGACTGGTAGGTACAACCATTTCCAGACAATATGGTTCATTCAGTACTTTACTGGAACATTTATTGTACATTCTGGCTGATACAAGTAGCATGGTGAATAAAGGCAATTACTATTGCAGCACAAGATGGATCTAGGTTAGGGTTTTTTTCTTTCATTTTAAGTGAAAGCATTTCTGGCTCCCTATTAGACCAGCCGTGTCAGGAAAAGTTGAGTGTTACACCTTCTCATCTTGTTTCCTGGTTTGCTAGAGTGTTATAATGAAATCTCTCAGAAGTTAATGTAGCACTTGAAACTGTGATGCTATTCAGAGTCAAAAAAATGATAAAGAATCATGTTCCAGTGGGTGTCATCAGTTATCAACAGCACAGTAAAAATTTAACAAGAATAGCGACACTATCCATGTATCTTGCACTTTGCTTCAGCTGGTTTGAGTTACTTTCAACACTTATGTAAGAGATTTAATAGCTGAAAGCATTTTGCTGCTTGTGGAATTTGTTAGAAATGTAATCTGAACTGCTGCAATGGAGGAACACCTGATCAAATTTTCAGCGAGAAGAGACTGACTGTTTCAGTTTTGAAGTCAGCCTTGACTTTTCAGCATGAGAAAACAAAGATGAAGTAATCCCTTGTTGGGTGCTCACAACGGCAGGGTGTAGCTTTCTCAACAGTGTCAGGGCAATGGGATGTGACACTTGAGAGGACATGGTTTGTGGCCATGTGAGACGTGCAGTGTTTTGAAGCTGGACTATGTAAATTTCCACACCAAAAGGCTGCAAAGCATTTCTTCTGAGAGATACACATAAGACAACAGATGACATACATGTCATAGATATCATCTGACAATAATTAAGGGAACATGTTCACTTTTTTTCTGTCAAAGTTTTGCAAGATTTGACTGTTGTCCATTGCTTTATTTGCATTTGTCATGTTGAGTTGCTCTATTTTTCCTGCAAATGGCAAAAATGTATCATCTGAAGAAACTTTCTTGCTGATTTTAGCTAGTCACACTTGTGTTTGAAGTATAACCTGGTGGCTGGTAGCAAGTATTAAAAAGTGTGTGCAACATTGTCTTTCTCCTTCCTGCACCTTCTACAGTACTTTTTGTGGAACATGAACAATTTATGGTATACTGAGTGGAGTGTGTAGGAAGAAAGGAGAAAACAAAAAAAGAGCTAAAGTGCTTTTGGAGAAAAATAAACAGTTATTACTTCAATTTTCAGATTTTGAGGGGAGGAAGAAGAAAATCTTCCTTGCATTTGGAATAGCACATATGAGAACAATCATGTCTAACCATTATTTTTTACAAATGTCCTTCTGTAGCAAATCTTATAATTTACTGTCTCAGTATCCATGGATAACATGCACATGGGAAAACACGTACCTTTACCCTAAAGCAATACCTATTGGAGGTTTTTCAGTCTGACTTTAATCTTCTCCTGGCACATAAACAAGTATGTTTCTTGTCACTGTGTGTAAATATTATCATTCTTGATATTTTTATTTGGAAATACATGGCAGGTTAGTCAGGGAACAAAGTATTTTGCATCATGCAAATGACTGGCACGATCATATATATTCATGGGAATTATTAGTTTTGGTTTACTGACACAAAAAAAAAAAAGTTCGTGGTGCATAAATCCTGTACTCCTCGGTGCTTTTAGCATTGGTTATTAGTTGGAAAGTGTCTCTATACAAACGCTTGCAACACCTATAGAAAATAAGACACCTGAAATCAACAGTGTGGTATTAGTGTTCCTCGTCTAACATTACTGATACAGCTTGTCACAGGCCATGGGGATGTATTGTTTGGATTAATGCAGGTTGGCATATAGAACTGTTGTATCAGGCAGGGTGAAATCTTCTCACTCGTGGTTAGGGAAAATTGAGGGGTTTTATCCCAAGTTTTAGGGGCCAGAATCAGGCCTCTGCAGCCTCTGAAAAGCAGGGTGAAAATAGAAAAGAAGGAAACAGAGGGTCAGGTGGATCACAGCCCTTGAGAATTTTGCTTATTTCCCTACATTGCAAGAGGGAGAATACATACAAACCTGTGTGTTACATTTATGGAAAGAAAGTATATGCTGTGTTTCCTATCATCTTTATATTGTAACAAAATGTGTATGGAAGGCTTGTGTAGAGTTAGGCAATAAGCTAAATCCTCTTTGACCATAGGACAGTTCTTATCATTCCACCAAACAGAGCAAGAGCCTTGCACCTGATGATCTCTTTCATGTGTGATTATGTTGGAAAAAAATGGAGGGATATGTAATGTCTGCCTCCTGTAAGGGGTTTTGGAAAAAAAAAATACAAAAAGAATAAAAGAGTACTGCTGTGTCTACATGTGGGACAGATAGCATGCAGCACAATTGATGTTTATGTCAATTCCTTGGTGCACTGAGGCTCATATAAAGAGGTTTACATGCTGCAGCAAGCCATAGGCCAGACATTGCATAGCAACACAGCAGATACTAGTTTAATGCTCTGACTTTAACTTGGAATGATGTGTTTCATCTCCACAGTCCATTTGCAGACCTCGCATGGGTCTTGTTCATTTGGTCTTTATTCAAGTGTTCGTTATGTGGTCATATTGTCTACATTGATTTCATGTCTGAAGGTCTATTTTGTAGCAGAGGGGGTACTCCAGATGTTAGTACTTAGGTCAAAGAGTTATAACAGAAGATGTGGATTTGCAGTGCACCAGCATTTGGGAACAAATTGATGGTGTGGTTGTGCATCACTTACCTTAGTACTAGCCACCCTACTACTTCCTCAAGACAGTACTATTCATATCTTATGAGCAGGTTTAGAGAAGAATGAAATTCTGTGTTCCCCTGACACTGTGAGACAGGTTAGGATGCTGTTTTGCCAGGAGAAACCATTTTATTTCTCAACAAAAACTAGACAAAAATCTCACCACCATGGAACTCCTCCTAATAACTCTTGTTGCGTTCATCTTGTCTTCCTGAGCATTCAAATATGGTGTTAACTAAATTCTTACTGCCTAATAGATTTTTTCCCGTTCCTTTTCTAGCTACCTTCAGAATGATTAATGCTAAATATTTCTTGCATATGTATTGAAGATTGCTCCTCTTTTTTTTTTTTTTTTTTTTTTTTTAAAATACTAAATTGCAAACTATTGCTTTAGGTAGGGGTAGAAATAGAATTCTTGGCACAAAAAAGTCCTGTTTTGTAAGGTTTTTATCAAAGTCCTAACTTAAAGCTAAATCACAGGGTGTTGAAAGGTATACAAGTAACGTAAGTTTGTTTCTGAATTTTTATGAGGTACTTCATATTCATAAGAAGTCAGAAAAAGCTGAATGTTTTAATTGGTGGTAAGTTCTCTATTGGTTTTGCTCACTTGAATGTTCTAGGTGGATTAATGCTTAAAGTGCACAAAGCACATAATTCTATGCCTGCATTTTGCCCAGTTGTACAGTGATGGCATGAAGAGAAGTGTCAAATAGACTTGAGAGCCCAGCAGGACAGGCAGCATTGCCATCATATCAGAATGCCTATCCAGCCACTGCTTTTCTTTAAACCTTTTATTAACCTCCCTGGGTGAGGATATAGGGGTAAACACAAATTCAGAGCAGTTATGTCCTCCTACCAACACTGAGATGCATGTTTTCAAAGCATTGTATAGCTAAATCCCTAAACAACCCCCACCGATACTAATGGGAATCCCACAGTGAAATCCCTGGATGTTTCCTTGAGCATGTATTCATTAAGACTTCCTCTCCCGCCCTCTGTCTCCCACCTCTGTTTTCAAGTGAAGGGCCAAGACATCTTTTTTTGAAGCAAAACAAATGAACAAGGAAACAATTAATACAGGCGTTGTGTTCTGAGTGACCTACCTGTACAATTATGAAAGTCTTTGTGGTATGTGACATCTTTCATTTGATGTGGGAGGGTATATCTTTAAGAGCTATGGCAAAGAAAGCTGAATTCTTACGTAGTGTAGATCAGGCCGATTCTTCTTTTTGCTCTGTAACTACTCACAGGAAGGAGAATTTAGGAGATGAACATTTCATTTTTACTTGCTACCTTTTCAGCTTCATAACTCTGAGATTGAAGTCCCATCTGTAAAATTACAAAGGTAACAACTGCACCTTTCATGAGTATTTTGAGGATAATTTCGTTAATGATGGTGTAATAATGAGCAAATATATCAAGATATATTATTTATACAAATAACTTTTTTTTTCTTTTTCTGACTGGTTCCTTCTATTTTAAGGTCCTTGAAAATGGCTACCAAGTCTTGTCTGGCAAAGCAGGAACAGAATAATGTTTTGAGGAACATTTGCGATGTGTTTTGTACTTCAATGTTTGTTCCGAGCCTTTAGTTTTTCTTTTGCATAAGGAACTATTTCATCAATCAGAATGAAGAAAGCAGCTTTGTCTCTCTGCAAGTCCCTCTGCACATCTTATTTTGATCTCCCTTGGCTTTATTTTTTCTTAGGATAAATTGCTGGTCCTCAAAAATAACTAGATTGGAAATGAGTTTTGAAGTACTTGCAACCTGGTCCAGTGTCTCTCTGGGCAAGTTTGTGACAGCTGTAAGTGGCACCAGTAGATAGGTCTAAAGAGCTGGGCGTTGCTGATCATGGGCACAGATCTGGATTTCTCAGGCAATCTCTCAGGTGCAGAATCAGTTTATGATAACACTGCTGTTCACTAAGGGTCTTGGGCTGTGAGACTGTCATGACAACTGTTGAAAACACCTCAGGTTATTGGTCGTCCTTTAGCATGACTAACCTGTCTGTGGCAGCTCAGTTTTTCTAGTTTTTCTTCCTTCAGAAGAGCAAGTAACGCAAGGTTAACAAAGAAACTTCTTAGGCATGTCCACTTTACTCCTAGGTAAGTTAAAAAACCACCAAAGAAACCAACAGCCTAAACAGTTGGGAACAGCAGAGAATCCTGATTTTTACAGCACATGTTGCTTGGGCCAGAACCTCTGATGAGGCAGAGACTCCTCTGACTTTCTGTCCAGTCCCCAGGGCATCTAGACCCATTTTGAAGCAACCCTTGAGCTTTTCCATCAGGAGACCAGGGTGAGAAACTCAGCCACGTGCCTCTAGAGCAGGGATTTCCTAGCTCTGTGTAGGGAAGGCTGCTCAGTAGAAGAACTGGGCCAGCCTCTTAGTGGTCAAGAACAGCATCCCTCTGCTAGGAGGGACGGCAGGAGTCATGCAGCACCAGTATTCTGCGTTCCCTTGTGCATTACATCCAAGGATCATCATGTACTAATTTTGTCAAGGACAGGCTTATCAAGGATTTCAGCATCACCTAAGTATGTTAAATCAAGGAGCAGTCTATGATAAAGACTGTGGCAGTGAACATTGCAGGGAAGGCTGCTGTTGCGTGGAGTGCACAGTTTGACTTGGGAACAGTCCAAATCCTTTCACAGTTATCAATACATTTCAAACAGCAGCTTCTACTGAGTACACGCATATTTATACTAGGAAACTTATAATTTATTAATCCTAGCAATTAAAGTAATACATAGGGTTCTTTGGTTGATGTCTGGCTCTGCTTCCTAAGAATTATGCAAAGGGAGAAGACCTAATGTAATAGATATGCAAGTTTTCTCCTTAGTAAAAAGGAAGTGTTTAGGTGTCCTCACCTGGATATTCCCATGGCTATGTATCTGGGATCGAGTTGGTCACTGTTCCTTGTCCTTTACCAGTTAAAGTAGCCATTATTTTAACTCTTGTTCCTTTCTTCAGTAACACGCTTGTTTGGAGGAGTTCAAAAGGCTGTGGAGCAGCCTTACAACCTGTCTGTGCTCGGACCTGTGGGTAGGAAGAGCAGCAGCTGATAGTGAAAGCTATTTCTGCTGTTTCTGCTCCCAAAAGGTTGTCCTGCTCCTGCATTTCAGGGGTATAACTGGGGATAGTAACCTCTTAGATCACCCCAGCAACTAATTGCTGGAAAAGTCAGAGAAAGCCAGGTTTTGAGCAATTCTTGTAAGAGTTCTTTCTTTGTCTTCAGCTTTGTGGGGGTGAGACAGCAGCAGGAATTTTTTGTATCTGTGTGCAGAAGGGTTCTTAACTATTGCACAGAAAATGGTCTTTATAGATGTTTTGTCCTGAAGGCTGACTGGGGATACCTGTCCATGGAAAACTAAAGCACTCTGTAGAGAAACCTGAGCTTCAGATGACAAGCCACATGCAATATAGCTACTTCACAGCGGTGCTTCACGCTGGCAAACTATGAACACGCTATGTGTGTGTTCATTTAAACACGTTATCAGTCAAGGGAAAATGTGAGTGTGAACTGTTGAGTGTTACAGTCAAGAAAGAGGCAGCAGTGTACAGCGGGCACGGGTGCCCGGGGCTGGCAGCGGGGGCTGCGGGGAGCGGCCGGGGCTGCCCCGGGCCGGCCGGACACAGCCGGTTCCAGCCGGCTCCGACCGAGCCCCGCAGCCACCATGGCGGCGCCTCGGGGGGAGCCGGGGGGAGGGAGGGATGGAGGGCAAAGCGCTGCCCGGCGGTGGGGGGTGAGGGGAAAGGGCGAGGAACGGCCTTGGGAGCCCCCAGGGGAGAGGGGGCGGAGGTGATCCAGGACAGGTGGGGGTGAGGCAGGTACTGCCCTGCAGCCTGTGGACAACCCCGTGCCAAAGCAGGTGGGCAAGACCTGAGGGAAGCTGCTGTGGAGAACCCGCGCTGGAGCAGGTTTATCCTGAAGGGCTGCAGCCTGTGGGAAGGACCCTGCTGGGGCAGGGACAGAGTGTGAGGAGGAAGGAGCAGCAGAGAGGAGCTGTTATGGACTGACCGCAACCCCCGTTCCCCATCCCCTCTGTGCCACTGGAGGATGGCAATGAGTTAAACTACTTTTCCCCAAGTCAAGTCTGTTTTGCCAGTCACAGAAATTGGTGAGTGATCTCTCTGTATTTATCTTGACCCTTCTGCATCTTATTTTCTCCCTCTGTCCTGTTGAGGAGGGAGAGTGAGGCAGTGACTGGGTGGGCCTCTGGCAGCCAGCCAACATCAGCCCACCACAACATAAAGTAGCGCCATAACGATATTGTACTGCAAATGGTGCCTTTCTGCGGCACTGCGTTTAGTGGGGTCGAGGTGCGCAAGAGGGATGGCAGATGCTTGCTGCTGAGAGGGCGTGGTAAACTGCATCTTCCTGGGAGAGAAGAAAAGATTGGACTGCTTGAAGTTTAGTTTTGTTTGAAAGGTGAAGGTAAACTCTGAGGGTGGGATTCAGCACTTTAAAACTAGGCACTGAGTAGGTACTTTAAAACACCAGTAGGTATCCAAGGCATTTCCATGTGTCCTGGGAGGCCAGGTGGCACTACCTTGTTTAACACTGAACGCAGACCACCAAATCCTTCTCTGATTGCTAGCTTATAAGGTGCAATGTATGTGTTATTTACTAATGGATGGAGGTTTTCTGTGTTTTAGGGGAAGTGGTGGAACTTCCTTGTGTAACAACATGTCAGATGTACCTGTCAGTAGCTGTCCTTCGTTGCCTTACTGCTTTCATCAGTGGCACCCAATATCCCAGTCTGACATTGCCTCCCTGAGAGATTTCACATGTGGACTGAGGGGACTGTCATCTTGCTCTTGACATCTTGTACTTAGTATTTAGACATCTTGTGCTTAAAGGTCTTCCTGACTTTGCATTTTATTTCAAATACAGTGATTGTTTTCTGTATTTGAGAAGAGTTAACTTGAGGTTAGAAAACAGTTGACAGATAAGTGCAGTTACTGCTGGGTAGGATAGCTTTCTGCTTGGCTGCTGCCTGCATGATGTGCTGAAATATTACCCAAAATAGGCTCCATTAAAAATAGGTGCTCATCTTCAATGTAGATTAAGAAATTCCAAGCGTGTTCTAGATGCATATTTTTAATACAACAAAAATCCTCGATGATGTAGACGGGTGTGTTCAGTCCTCTTCACAGCAATTGTACCTCGTCATGAATAGGGAGACTAATAAAGTTGAAAATTATTACCTTTGTCTCTGGGTCTTGGTAATTCAAACATTCAGCAGTACCATAGCATTTACCAGCCTTCAAATAGACTCACTTACTCTATCTTGAGATAAAACAACATTTGGAAGTAGATCCATCATTTAGCATGTGGTTACTTTGGTACTTGTATCAAGTGATAAAACCCAGAGTGTTTGCTTCTGAAAATGAATGTTTACTGAGGCTTACTTAAAGCACGTGCAAGAAAAAGAAGGAAAACTATGTTAAATCTGCAATTTAGTTCAGTTAACTCAGTTACAGCAACAGCCTATGGTAGGCTATGAACGTACAACAGGTCAAATACTCACACAGTAACAACCTGTGTAACTTCACCCAGAGTATCCTATTCCCAAATAAATGAGAGACAGGTAAGTGAAATTAGGTTTATGGTGGTGGGGTACTGCAAGGTAAAAGTGCTTACAGCACTATAGCAACTGTGGAGAAAAAAGACACTTAATCATATGTTTACATGCCTGTACAATCGGTTTAATTAAATTACTGTCAAAAGCATATAATTCAATTTTTCCTCTTTAGGAGGACTAAGTAGAGCCTGAGGACAGGATGAATTCTGAATAAGGGGAAGATGCAAGTAGGAAATGAGGGTTAAAATAACCCTAAGATAAGTTTCTTCAGGAGGTAAATGAAGGTGAGTTTTTCACTAGAACTGCACATATATTTAAGTGGCAAAGACTTTAGGCAAATATTTTTTTATATGTTCTTAAAACAGATTCATTAAAATTTTTCCTAAATGTGACTCCTCAGTGACATTTAAAAGGGCCAGGCAATTTTAATTCAATTATTTTAAATAGTAAGTAAAAATATGGAAAAGTGGGGGAAAAAAATCCCCAAAGAATGTATGAAACATTACATGTAAACAGGTTATATCTTACCCCAAAATAATGCACCTTCATCTGCTTTTATTAGTCACGTTTTTAAAAGAGTAGGCTCTGTATTTATTGGGTATGTAGCCCAGCAAAATCTCCTGGAAAATCTAAATTTAAAAAGGGAGAAAAATTACTGTATCTCACCAATGCCATGTAAGGTTGTTTGGCTGGATATTTTCCACCATTGAAAGATACAATGCTGGAAATCCTTCAGTGAATTTTAATCTGTAAGGTGCCATAATGCCAGAGTAGTTTACAACTAAACTGGTTAGGCCCTAGGCAATGAATTTCCAAGTTTCTAGCACTTCTCCAGATACAGATATTAAGTACAGAGATTATTAGATGATAACTAAATTGCACTTTTTTTTATTGCAACTTTTTTTTACAGACCTGATATTTTACGTCAACCCAAATGCTAGTCTCATGTTGCCACAAATTTAAGCAGTGATATTGAATGCTACATTTTTCACCTCTTAAGCCGTTGCTACTTTTCCATGGAAGGTTACAAGCCTAAGCCTGGAAAGCTCTATTCCATTATCAGAGCATTTGAGATTGTAAGAGTTATTAAAATGAAAAAGATCAGGTCCTTTAGGAAAGTGTTTGGCATCTGCACCATATTAAGGCCATTCAGTTAACGGGAGCTCCTGTAGTGTATAATTGAGCGGCAGGTTTCTGGCACTTCTGAAAGTCAGACTACCTGCTTATTTAGGATCTCAAATTTCAGTTATGTGGTAATATTCTGGAATGAACCTTACAGCAAGACTAGAGTTTAAACATGGATGACAGAGCCTGAGTGTTGTTTGAAAATTCAGACCCTAATTCAGAAGCTGAAGCTGTAGCAAGGATATACACCAAATATCATGACTAATGCTATTGACATAATGTGGTGTATTCTGGGAGTTTATAAGAACTTGAATGAAGGACTGAGGCTGATAGTACTACGTACTATAAAAATACAGAACAAAAGATGTTCGTTTGTAAAGAAAACAGCAGCTGGAATGAGAGAAGGGTGTAGAAAACTGATGTGACACATGATGCGGTTCTAGAATTAGAAACCTTACTCTAAACATAGATATATCTTTTAACTATTGCCCATTTTATTCGATGCTAGGTGTAACAAACCAGATCATCTTTGGCTGAAACTTCTTAACTTATACTGTTGTTACAAACGTTTACTCTGCTGGAATGAGTTAAATAAAAAAAAAACCACCACAGTATGGTAGAGATTATAAAATAAGACAAAAATCTGCCTGTGTTTAGAAGTATGTGACTTCATTTACTTCAATACGGTGCTTGAAATCTGTCAGGTTCATTGCTACAAACAAGAAACATATTAATTTTTCTCTCTCAGTAAACACAGAACACAAAATCACATATTTTCTCTAAGCAAAACTGCCTCAAATTCTTCCATGAATATTTGAAGTTTTCAGATGTTATCCTCGTAACAAAAGCTTCAAATTAGCACTGATGTACTTGACATTCTGGAGTGGGGTTCTTGAATAGAGGCCATGTTAAGGTTTTTAAAAGGTTCATACCTTAAAAATTATATCACCATTCTGCTCACCAAAGGCTTCCCTTTTAGCAATGAAGCTTATTTTGGGGCTATATGGTGTCATAGCCCAGACATTTAAGCTAAAGGGACAAATTAATAGTTAGCTCTTAGATTTGGAGTCACTGGAGTTTGAATTTTAGATACAGACAAATGCAAAGAAGGTATTTGGCAGCTTATTGTTTTGTCAGGTAGTAACAGTGGTCTGGTTGAAGAAATATGCTTTAGTTAATATTAATGGGTTTAAAATTCTTTTTATACTGTTTATTTTGCTTTTGAAAAAATATCTACTTTGGAGAATGAAAAGCAATTTCTTGCGGTTATTTTAAAATATACATTCAATATCATTAGTTAAATTTGTAATGAAATCTTATAAAGAAGTCTATCACCTTTTAAAATATATTCTAAATAATTTGCTATATAATATAATTTCTGTTATTAAAAAAGTGTTACTGCATGACTGCACTGAAGGGCTGTGACTCAAAGAAATATGTAGTATACAAATGTAAAGGAAAAAAGCTGGGTTTTTTTCCTTTTGTGGTAGTATTGAATACAGTGTTTTGTGAAAACTGATATACAACAAGGCCTGTCAAATGTATGGCTATTGCATTAAAATTTTTCATTTCCCACTGGAAAATTAAATATTTTCACCTTGCTATCTGTAGCATTATCTTTACCAAATGTAGGAAAATGTAGGGAAAAGCACACGTCGGTAGGTAATGTTATCTGGCTATTGTAAGGAAATTTGGTCTGTTTTGAGTGGCAGCTACCAGAGAGATAAACAAACACTTAAAAGTAATTATACTAAGTGCAAAAAAGGGACGAGGTTACAGTGAGCATAATGTGGGGGTTTTTAGTTATATGAAATTGTTATAAAAATCAATGTGCACTGTGTTTACAATAATGCCTGAAGTATCTTTCCTCTGGTGACTTTTTCCCCCCCCCCCCCCCTTTAAAAAACAATAGAACCTGAAAGTCACTCAGAGGATATATTTCATCAGATTTGGAAAACATGCAGTTCTGCTAAGTTGGGGAAAATACACCTAAGGTAATGAAGAACTCCATCTTTCCTGGGAAAGGTATAGTTCCCTAATTCAGAGCAGGCATTAGAGTATGAAAACAAGATTTTTAAATATCAGATGGAATTTCCATGCCTTTCTGATTCATTAGTATTTTTGTGCATTCCTGCATGAATATGTCCCAAGCATCCATAAACTGAAAATGTTCTCTAATGCAAAAGCAAAACTTGCAGAACGTTGGGCACCAACTGGAAAATGATTTTACTTCAGCTACCAGTGGATGGTTACTAATAACATAGATTTACTTTGCCTTCGTGTTCAGAATACTTACGTGTTTTTGTAAGCCGTCTACCCAGAATTTATAAATAGGAAATAAAATAACCCTCGAAAGCCAAACAACTTCTTCTCCTTGTCGCCATATGCTGCATCTTTTCCCCCTAGGTTTTGTATACTCTTTGTGCCGAAGAATGGTGTCTTTTCTTTTCATGTTGCTCTGTCGGCGGTCATAACAGCTATTCTCTTCATGAATATGTAAATCCCATGCATAAAATCAGAAAAATTAGCATGGCGATTCCCACTATAGAATGTGCCCAATTATGTCTGTCTAATACGTGAATAGTGATGATTTAATCTTTTGACTATATGAGCGGATTCAGGTACTGTTACAAGAGATGCTGTAATTACAGAATACCCAAACACACAAGCTGGATGCATGCACATGCTGGGGGATCATCGGGCTTTTAATAAGAACTGGGCATCTGATGCGTGGCTGTGATGGAGTGCATGCAGATTCATTTACAGGCGCTTACTCTGATGGTTAGTGACAAGGGAGAAAAATGCCCTAGGTCTGCAATACCCTTCCCCTTACTTCCTGAGACTCATTTGCATTTGAAATTTTTTTCAGTTCCTACAGAATGCTTGCAATTAGAACGGAACGAATAAAAGTTTGGATAAATAAAGGGAGAAAATGGTGACCGTATCTGCTAGGCGTCCTTAGCTCACTTGGTTTATCAGGAATGGGTGTTGGAGGGGGGAGGAAGGACATGCAGAAAACAAAACCAAAAAGGCACCACCAGCAATTGATGCATTTTTGTATTTAAATAAGCAGGCGTGCTCATGCATATTTATATGACGTGCATGCCTATGCGCCGCTCTGAGCAGTGGCACTGCGGCTCGGCTGCAGTAATTAGGCTGATGTAATTATAGCAAAACAAAGCGAGCTTAGGCTGATTTTTTTTTTTTCCGTACAGTGGGAACATTAAAGACATATGCGTATTCCAGTGTACAAAAAAAGAACCTGAACCGCTGTCAGAGGCTAGGAGGACAGTGTGGCCAGTGCACCTATTGTGTCACTGCTGTAGAAAGCAGCTTAGCGATTGGCCACTGTCTGCAGCACATAATACTGACTGGTTATAAAGGACTTGTCTAGAGGAAAGCCTGTAGGTACTCCATTGTCTGGCAAAGTTGATATGACTGCATTCTTTTTGCAGGGGGTCAGACAGCTGAACTGTAAAAGCTGCACAGATTTTTTTTTTCTCCTTCTTTCTCTGTCTCTCTGTCTCTTCCATACAGCATTTTTCTTTCATGCCCTGTCTCAGTTTGCATAGTTAAAGAGAATGCTAATTAAGATCCCTTGTCTTAACCTGAAAATAATGACTCGGATGTAAATAGAAAACTGGCGATAGTTAAAAAAATTCTTGTGTAGCACCAAGATATCAGTTATCGTTCTAGGGGGAAAAAAAAAAAGAAGAATTTTTTTTTGTAATCAAGGTAAACAAAGAAGAGTTGTTGCTTCTCTTTCTTCCTTTCTTTCATTCTTTCTTTTTTTTTTTTTTTTTTTTTTAAACCAATGATGCTGTGCTATTGCAGGTCAGATAATGTTTTATTTCAGAAAGTGTGCTAGCTACATAATTTAAAAGTCCACAAATCAGTTGCAATTTAGTGCTTATTAATCCTTCTTAGGATGTAATTCGGTGAAAGAACTGCTTTAAAAAAATTCTTTTCTGTATTATAGACGGATCTAACAACGCAGTCTGGGCTCCGTGCCAAAGGCTGGTATTTCACAGCAGCGACCGCCTTACAGATGAGCTGTGGGAAGCAGGAGGGAGACTCTCTTAGGGTGCCACTACTATGGAGACACAGCTGGGCTGAACAAGATTTGCTTCAAACGACAACAAGAGAGACAGAAAGTGTCTGGTTCGACCGCTGCCCAAGCAGGCAGTAACCAGAAGAGCTAGCAGCCAATCCGGCCATGCTGCACTGTTCGAAACCAGCTCTACATCCCAGCCAATCAGTGACATCACTGGTGAGAAACTCATTTACATCATGCAGTAATGAACTTTGTTTAACGTATCCTTTTTTCTTTTCTTTTTTTTTTTTTCCTCACAGAGATTAGGTCCTCCATTAATTATTCTGCCAGCATAATTTGAATCGCTATGCAAAACGGTGGCTACATTTTTCCTGATTTTTTTTTTTTTTAACTGTGTGCTGTCTCTGCAGGTAACCATGGGCATTGTTCCATTTTTTTTTTCTGTTGGCCCCATAAAACCTTTAAAAGAGTCTTTTATTGTTAATATTGTGCATATATTTTTCTTTCATGTATGTTTGTCTCCTTGTAGTCCTTACCTAATGTTGTACTGCTTCCTCCAGTTATAGTCTGAGATTACCTTTAACCATCTTGGAAGGTAAAAAGGCTGTTGCTGCAGCATCGAGTTTGTATCCTTAGCTGCCATCACGGTCTAAGTACTTATTCTAATGCTTCAGAAATCATTTCGCTGTGGCCGTTTTACATATCTGGTTTTCTCTAAAGGTTCTTACATGCGTCTGTTACAACTGAGTGAAGTTCAGTACTGTTATATTTCGTTCTTCACCACGTTCAGCCAAGATGTCATTTTATTAATGAATAGAACTGAGATCGTTTCTGAACAAATTTCACCCCCTTCCTTCCACCTCAACACAATGCACCTGATTTGCATCCATTTACCAGAATAACTGAATACAAGAGCCAGTATGAAAGGAAGTCAAGGGAGAGCTTGCATACTGCTTCAGGGTATGTTGCAGCAAAGCGAAATATAGAATTGTTGTGTAGCTATTTCTCTTTTTACTTAGGATGTGCTTAATCTACACAGAAAAGATTAGATCTTAGCTTGAAAAACTATTCTCTAGCCAGCTTTTCATATTAGGGAATAGGTTTAGTGGTGGGATTTTTTTTTTTAATAATAAACATGCACGTTTTCTTGAGATGTGTTCAATTATAAATGGAAAACATTTGGGCAAGCCAACATTGTGTTGAACATTTGGATTTAGTTCTTTGTGGGTAAAGCAATTTGTTGTGCGAACAATTTAAAACCAGCCCAGAATACTGTGGAATGCAGAGATTTCAGACCGCATAATCTAATGAGGCAAGGTTTTGCTCTTCAGTATTCTAATGGCTGAAACAGAATCAGATATGAGACAAATTCAATATTGTGTTATTAAATTAAAGCTATATCTGTTGCTAGTGGGCTTCAAGAGGTCAACAGTCTTTGGTAAAGCAAAATTTTATTTAAAGGAGTATTCTTAAATAGAATTTTTGTTACAACGTGATAACTTCCCCTCTCCATGCACACAGTAATGTACAATTTGTTTATGGAGCTTCAGTTACATATTGATCCTTGTAGTCACTTTGAAAATACAGAGGATTTAAGCACTAAACCAT
Source organism: Leptosomus discolor (assembly GCF_034619465.1). NCBI lineage: Eukaryota > Metazoa > Chordata > Aves > Leptosomiformes > Leptosomidae > Leptosomus > Leptosomus discolor. Next base: position 110,111,457 of record NC_141391.1, on the reverse strand, counting down.
AGCTGTTTCAATGCATGATGCATTCCATCATCCCATCATCAGTATTCTGTGTGCGGCTGTCCTGATTCAGCCACTAGCTCCCCTGCTGCAGATCCTGTAATTTGAATCATGCGTAATAATATATTATCCTACTGGGGGCCTTCTTTCAGTAGGAGAATGGTTTTATACCTTCTGCTATAAGAGAACTGTTGGCTCCTTGCCATCTCATAGCCATTATTCACGGAGGCAATCAAGATAGTCTTCCTTAAGGAATAACATCTGCACAACTGCATGTGCCAGAGATATGCAGCCTCCCCTCACGTTATAAATTTGGTTTTCTTGGAAGCAGGAGTATTTGAGAATACTGGCGCATAGAAACTGGACATTTACAGGAATTCATCAAAAGTCTATTGAGTGTACCGTGTGCTGAAATCCAGGCTGTGACAACATTTGGGGTGGCTAACAGGGGCAGAGGAGAAGAAAATAGAAGTTGGTGGCTATTCTGTGGCTCTTGCTAAACTTTTTCAAACTCAGGTTATTAACTTAGCCGATGATTAGTGCTATATTAAAAATGCAATGTTTTCGTTGCTGACAAGGTAATTTTCTAGTTAATATGCTGATGGTACATTGTCAGTTGGGACTGGAGCTGCATTTCTCAAGTTGAGACTCTAACATTATTTGATGCATTCAACAGGATGCACTATCAGTTAGTAGTGAATGAAAAACAGAAACAAAAAGGGCCTATGATTGTAGAAAATACGGAAACTTCACAACGAAGTAGCAAATCTCGGAAATGCAGAATCGGAGGATGCTCTGCAAATACAAGTTTATAAATTGTATCTGCTGGTAAAAGCTCTGTAGGGCGCCTGAAGGCTAGTGAAAGCAGCTGCGTGGGGGCAGAGGAAGAGAAACACCAGATCTGTGCAACTCTCTCATCTATAGAATGTGCACTGCTGCCACATGTAGCGCGTCTACCAGTACCGTGGCCTACTATTTTCTTTTCTTTCATTCACAGAAATATCGCACAAACAAAAAACCCAAGATCTTATTTTTACAAATATTCTTTTTGTGTAAGATATAGAGAAGTGGATTTTTTTCTTATGCATGAGTGGTTTGACTGTTCTTCTTAGAGATAGCGGAGCTGTTATTTTTGATTTAGGGAAGAGAGAGGGGAAGTACTGAGGGAAAAGGGACAAAAAGTTTAATTTAGCACGTTTATCTCATCCTGGAGCTTGCATATTCCTCATCGAAGAACAATACAACTATAGTAACTAATACTACACAAGCTGTTTTTATTACAGTACTATTGAGATGTATAGAGATTGGGGGGAGTCGTCTTTTTGTTATCGTCTCCTGTTACACCTACTAGAAGTGAGAAATAAGATCCATAACCTGGCTGAAAATCAAAAGCGCTATTATTTAGGAACAGACGTTCTTCTAAGACTGGAGGAATGATAGTTAAATAGGGCTCATTTGGTGGCTGACGTTTAAAGAATCTTCTTAGAGGGACGACATGACCTCAACACCTGAATAATCTGTCATATTCAAAATACTGTACAAAAAAGATTGGTATTCTTTAAAGAAACAAGGGAAATCCAGTAATGTGGCATAGAAATAGAGTAAGGTTTAGACAAACAGGTTGGTGGTTTCTGCTTACTCCCTGACTCATGCCAAGCTGGTAGTGAGGAAGAAAGCTTCATAGGCTTCATTGATGCTCCATTGAGGAACATCCTCCATATGGTCTTTGAGTTTTCAATTCTAGGGATAAATAGGAAAAACAATACAAAAGAAGATAATGATTTGATGGATCACAGGGAGACAAATCATCTTTATGATAGCTGAACTCTACCTTGAAATGAGGAAACAGAGTTAAGTAGAGCATGGCATTTGTCATAGTTCATCCTATCTAAAAGAAGAGTTATATTGCTCTGGAGGATGAGCCAGCAAATAACAGCCACTGGAAATTACGTGTTTCTTCTCTGCTTCTGTGAACAAATACATTGTAGTTGATTCTGTTCTTCTGTGCTAGTGTTTCTACTTTCTTATGAAAGTCCTAACAAACAGTCTGTCCGACGTATTTCTTTTAACAAAAGACTATTGTTTCAATATCTGATGTTTCCAAGTAGAACACCTACATGAAGAGGGTGTAGACACTGAAATTTGTTTTCTGCCATTACATAGTCTATAAAAATCCTACTTTTTGTAGCTCAAGTTGTACCTTTTATAATGAAAACAGTGAGATTAGATGGCAAAGGGGACTGCTAATGTGAATTACTGCATTTAATTTTTTATGTCATATCTAATTTTTTATAGTTTAAGAGGATGTTCCTGTTTCCTCAAATAGTCAATTTTTAACCAAACAGATTAATTCAATCAGTACTTAGAATTAAGGGTGACAATACTGGGAAAACTCACTAAGAAACCAATAACTTCTAGGTTATTCCTTCAAATATAAAAAGAGTGACTGTGAGAAAGATGTAATTGCTTCTTTTCTATTGATGACCTTTCAGCTGCTACCCTTTAAAAGGCCTGCAGATCCTCTTTTTGCAGCGTGCTAAATTGAATTGGTTTTAATACTAATGCATAAATCAAGACTAGAATACCCTGCGTATGCTTACCTAAAGGCAGAGGGTATTGAGCTTTTAAATGCACTAGCTTCTTTTATAGTCAACAGTGAAACGGTAGAAAGCTAGAGAGAAATACCTGCCTTGCTGAGTTTGGTCTAAAAATCTAGAGCAGTACATACGTATATATTTCACTTGGGCATATAACTGTTCTTTGAGTACAGAATGTTTATTATTCTGGTTTTAGCCAGTACTGAGATACGTACTTGTCTAAGACTCGAGGAAAGAGTTTATTTATGGGGTACTTTAATACTGAATCAAAATACGAACTTGGGTAAACAAGGTCAGTTTCTATTTTACTGCAACACTTTAGCTTTCCTCACTTTAAATTAGGCTGTGGGAAATGGAATTTTTCTCTGTATGAGAAAAAGCCTTGAAGGGACTGAAAACTGTTTTCTAGAAGCAAGTATAGAAAGGCTGGTGAATAATAGATAAAGGAATCATCATTTGTTCAAGGTTAGTTCTACGTTGACTTAAGGGTGATACCAGAAAAGGGGCTCTTTCTTGGCCTAAACGCTGCACTGGAATTTCTTCGTCTTACTGGTGGCTACTGGCAGGGCAGTTGAGTGTATTGGACTATGTCACACTGAAGGCCATCGAACAGTTAAGGCAGTAGACTGCTGACTTCTATGGTTATGTTTTTATTTCTTCTTACAATTGTTTTAATTTTTCATGTTAGACATCAATGTTGTATTGTGCTTAGTGAGTATTTTGGAGTTCAGACATGTTTTATTAAAGTTCTTATAATTTTTAATTTTGTTCCTGCATTTAAATTAAAGGAAAAAATGTCTTGCTATTAGAAAATGCTTAACCCAATAAATTTAAGACAGTTTTTTTCACTGAAACTGAGCTCTGTGTTACTATCCAGCAACTGTAAAATTAGGTGCTAATACTTTGTTATGAAACCTATCACTTAATGTTTTTGGGAAGTGTCTTCAGGAGGATAAAGAAGTCATACTGACTGGACTGAAAATTATAAGAGAGTGCCATGAGTTAGCAAAGCTTATGATTGTGACCTCATTTGAGTTCATGAAGAAGTGAAAGCTATCTCTGAAGGGTAAGTTTAGAGAAATATCTTTGCCAGATTCTTAGGTTAGAAGGCTGGATTGGGGGTGAGGGGGTTTTCTTTTAACATGAATAAATTAGTCCCTCATGACATAGACGTTTAAAAAAAACCTTGGATTGACAAGATCATTATTAAAGAATATTCAGGTAATCTCAAGCAATGTATAACTATAAAAAGGGGTAGAAGTAAACTAGGAGTGGCATACAAAGAATGGTACAATCCTGATGAGATATCAGCTATAGTATGAACCGAGTTACCTTGCTAGTGGAAGCAGGTTTGCTTTGTTAACAAGGTATCAGCTAGTTTGCCTTTGCAGCTAGCCTGAGTGGCCGAGATAGATCCCTAGTGTAGCTGAACTAAATTCAGTTTCACCAGATGGCTCTGCATTGTGCAGTATATATCCAAAATGGCTAAATAGAAGGTCACAAAAGCCATATGAGCCAAAATTAGCTTGAAAGTTGAGAACCAACCCTCATTCTTACAGTTACGAGCTGGCATCAAAGTGATTGGAACTGGAAGAAACTTTCTCCATGAAAGGACGTATTTCATAATTACTTTATACGACATGCACAGACTTCCCATACTGGCTGGCAGTGTCCTTAGTCTGGCAGAATATAAATTTTGTGCAGAGTTCTAGTTGTAAAAAGATAAGTGAAGGGGTCTAACTTTCAGGGCAGAAAGCTTGAAACTGAATCACCAGGGAACTTTGCTGCAAGAGGCTACGAGTGCAATCTCATTGTTTTGAAGTCTGTTGCTAAACACATCAAAACCTGTTTTTACACTAGTTGAAACCTTGTTATTGGATGTTTTCATTCCTGAAAATAAGTTTATTAGGTATGTATGGAGATGGAAAAATGCACTGATCACAACCTGCTCAGTATCTGACAAAGTGTAATCAAGTCTTCTTGCCCACTGCAAAGAGAAATGAGTAATTTTTTTTATATCTCTAGAGCTGTTCATCTGTTGGTGGTATGGAGGACTTGGAAAGGAGCTGCAATATGAGGATGACTGACCTCTAATATGTGGGTTGTAGCAAGGAAGCAAGGCTTCCCTGCTTCTGTTATTAGTTAGCTGCTTCATCCTTAGTATTTAACTTCACCTGGACACCAAGGAATCTAGGGGATTATTCTTTCATATTCATCATAAAGAAGGTATAGATTTAGGGGCTGCCTGTTGTGAGTTTTGTTTGAAGACTTTGAACAGATGCCAAAAGGCAACATGAAACATATTTAAAACATTTTGCACTTCCCAGGGAAGGTGGAATGATGTTTGGTCCTACTAGGGTTGATATCAGGAGAAACCTGTAACGTCTGTCCTGAAAAACACACTGTAGCTCATTTGTGATCATTTTAGTGCATTCAATCTAGTGTGCTGAATTTGGAATGTTTTGCAGCTGGTAGAGTGGGTTGGGAATTTATAATTTTGCTGGTTGTCCAATGAAAACTACTATTTCTGTAAAACCTGAGATAGCTTTGGGTAATGTTTGTTACCAAGAATTTTCAAGCTTAAAACAGGTAAGAAATGGAAAAATAATATTCCACTGCAGGTCGAGTCACCTCAAAACCAATAAAAATCACCTAATGAAAAATTTGCTTTTGAGTTGGTCTGACAAAACTGTGTAGCACATTGCATTTTAGCATGTCATCTTATCAGAATAGTAGTTGGGCTTTTCTCTTTTATGGTCCGTGCTTAAAACAAACAGGAGATATTTTCATAGACAAACTGGTGCTATGGAACTCTTCACCATGGGACACTCCTGACTCAAAAAAATTACTTTTATTCAAAGAGTGTTCAGTCAAATTCATGGATGAAGAATCCATGAAGAGCTGTTGAACACATTGACATCAGGAAATCCTTGAGATATGAATTGCTGAAGGCTGGGAAGTATCTCTATGTGTTTGTGTGTCATTAGTCTTTTCTCTTAGACACCTACTGTCAGAGATAGGCCTCTCTGATGTGTTGTAGTATATGCGTTACTAGGTTCCCTGAGGTGCTAAGTGTAATACCATTCAAATTTTCCTTAGTGCTGTGTACAGGAATCAATTGATTTTTATCTATAATAAACAAAATATAGTTGAGCAGATGATATATGCACAAAAATGAAAACAGCAAGCCACTAAATTGTTCTTTTTTGGTATTACATTGTGATTAATAAAAGATAGAGGAATTTTGATGGTGCATGAAGTAATTCATGTTGAAACGCTGTCATCAGTTGAAATAAGATGTTTTGATTTTTTGAGTGTTCAGAGAAGTTTACCATTCATCAGCAAAGCTGAAATATTTCTGAATTTTTAAATTCATTTGGAATGTCCCATTTAACATAAAATTTTGAAATTGCTATACTTTGACCATCTTGGTGAGGAAAAAAATCTGAAATGGTGGAACATCTGGCTGCATGAAAATTTCGTGTTTTGATAATTTCCAGCAAGCTGCTGTATTAGGTTGTAAGACTGTATTTGTCTTTGTATCAACTGGAGGGTGCTGTCCTGACCTGAAGCTTACCCATGAAATGCCTAGGAAACAACTAGTGTGTGTGAAATATCTTCTTCTTAGATTCCCATTAATTTCTCACACAAAGTTTATGTTCTATAGCTGTTTTCTCTAGGTCAATTAGTCTACGATCTTTTGCGAGAGGCAGTTATAATGCTTTGGGTCTTTAAGTTATTAAGATACAGTTCATGATAATACATTCAACATCTTGAAAATTATATAGATTTACTATCCGTGCAGAAAGAACTACGTACAAGTAGATGTACATATTTTTAGTAAAAGCACTCATTGTTAAACCAGCTGCTTTAATTGGTCTAAAAAACTGGAAGGATTTCCTTTTGTTTCTTGTCCTGCAAAATATGGACATAGAATTAAGACTATGATAATGAAGATTGCCATGCTGAAAATAAATATTTACATTGTAAATAGCACCCAAGCACTAGTTAAAGCTGAAAACAAGACTATAAGGATTTGACAATCTGTTGGTGTTTTATAACAAAATATATTTCCATTTGAGTCACTGAACAGCAGCAAAGTGTTAAGTGTTGTTTCCACAATTTTTAGAAATGTGATCACAAAGACCTGGAAAATTCTGGCGTTTGATGTTTCTGTGGAAATACTTCTAAATAGTCAACGTAGTGTCATTATAAAAAATTGTAACAACTACGTTTGCGAATTTTTTGCGCGTTCTTTTTAAAGCACTGTGTGGTTTTGTTTTCAATCCAAATTTGTGAGCCAGTTTGGGAGCCAGCATCAACATGAATGTTGATGTGAATGCAAACCATTATGTTGATATAGTTACATAATTTTAGTATACATATTCATTTTCTGGTGTGTATTTGGAACTGTATTTGTGTATTTTTGAAAAGATTTGTCTTAGCTGACTAAGTAAAGACCTGCCCCACAGTTGCATTTTTCTGTGCCATTCTGATACATACCTGAAATTGCATTACCAGTCGTTTTCCCTGTAGGGGGCTATGATTATCATCTATTCCCTACTGGCCTATATAAACGTTGTGAGCTATTTGCAGCAAAATTTGCCTTACTATGATGGGTGCTGGTTCAGGGCCCCGTACAGGGAGGCCAGTGGAGCATCCAGAGATTTACACTGTGCAAGTCACAGCTGTGGTGTCAAAAGAAATGGGCATGCTGGGTGGAGAAATGTAGGAAAGAAGTAGTTATTTTCAAAAATCTGTTTGCTTTCTTTGGTGCTGCTGGCAGACGGTCTTTTAGAACCGCGGCTATGACAGGATGTGCAGACGCAGCTCGAAATGCCAGCCCAAACAAGGGCTGAGTAGTCATTTATGCTCTGATACCTTCCCCGTTTCTGAAGTCAGAGGTCTACAGCTACCCATGAACAGGTGCTGGAGTGGGGTGGGTGTGTGAGACATCGTGTCACTGGCACCCCTAGGTATGGGATAAATGAGTAATATTTCTTTTCTTCTTTAACTTACCCGATCAGTCTTCCTTTTGATTAGTATTGTTTCTTTTACAACAGTGTCTTTGGAAAACAGAAATGTTTTGTTTTCGTTAAAAGGTGTCTCTGGGAGAGATCTGGGTACAAATTTTGTGTGCCTCATAACCAGTTGCCTCATATTCTTAATAGTTAGCCTGTCGTAACTGATAGCCACATGATTCCTTTTCTCTCATTTCTTTTCACAGTTCACATTACCTGCATTGCTTATTACTAATTAGTAATATGATTTATTAAAATTTTCCAAAGATTTCTTGATAACTCCTCTTGTCTTCCTACCAATGCAGTTATTATTTTAATCTTAATATTCATGATACCAATCAGAGCAAGTTTTTGATGGCACTGGAGCCCTAATCAGAATCAGGAGCTAGTCTTGTTACACAACAATTATGAAGACACAAATCCTGTCCAAATGACAAAAAAAAAAAAAAGGCAAAAACCAAACCAAAACAAAAGCAATGCAGTGTAGCAAGTATTAGAACAGCATATAGTAGGCTTATTTATTGTTGCTGCAAACTATCAGCTTCAGTACATAAATCCCACTTTATTTATTTAAAATGTGGACATTCTCATGTTGTTCAAAATTAGCGTCATACAAGAACACGTACGTTCTTCTGCACAATAGTGTTAATAAAATGTATGTTGGTATTATGTTCAGATTATACATGATAATAATAATAATAATAAAGTTAGTATCGCCCACTTGTCTCTATAGGTGGTGTTATTTTGCTCTGTTTCTAAATAGAGTTAATCACACATTGCCTAAGTGAAAGCGTGTGAATCAAGGACATTTAGCTTCGACTCATTGTGCTGAAGGATTCCAAATCACCTGCAGTCAGAGATCTGCCTGTTCGTCTGTACCCTTACAGTGTATTTTCTGATCTGTGTCAATAAGGTGTACTCTAAAAAGGGGTGCAAATATATATTAAGCATTAAAGTACTTTGAAGAATTCAGTCAGTGACAAATAAACAAATGCATCCTCTACCATATTTGGAAAGGTAGAGTCATGGGGGGAATGGAAAATACAGAACTGATTTCAAGGCCTTAGCTGTTGAGATGTGTCTATTTATCACTTCCTTTCCAACTTTTGTGTATAGCTAGTGAATTAGACAATTTGCTCTCCCTCTGTTCTGTACTCGGCATATTTTAAACTTTGATAGTAAAAAGTTTATTTCACACTGTACTTAAAACAGTTCAGCCAATTGGTTCTGTCCTCCCTATTTTTCTTGGTGGATAATTTCAACTTGTCTCTCAGTGTGCATTTTCACTTTGATCATGCCCTTTCTATCCAGTTCAAGGGAATTGTTTGGGTTCTCAAGGGAGCCAGAGTAACTCTTCAGATTGGTTTTGCTGGGGTTATTCACTCATTGGTGAAAAAATGGAACACCAACCAGGAAGTATAGGAGCATATTCGGATTCCTTTTCCACTAGGATAATCCTTGAAAACAAAGCTTTGTATGATGTATATTCATGCAGAATCAGAGGACTAAGTGCATGTGGTAAGCAACAGGCAGCAAGTCATTTCAGCAAGTGGTTTATTTGCTATAGGCAGAGATCCTGTGAATTGCTCACTAAATATGGAACAGTTTATTTAAGCGGTCTCCAAGGGAATGTTTGAGAGAGAGAAGAGTTTATGTCACAAGTCAATTTGAAAAGGTTTGGTGATTTTTTTTCATCTGTTTGGTCTGATTGTCTGAAGTATCAGCAACGTCTTCCAATATGCACACAAACCTCAGTGATAGATGTTTTCTCCAGCATCAGTGTTAACTTCTGTTGTGCTATTTCTACATGTTAAACTTGCAAGGATGCACACTCTTCTCTTGTTTCCTGTACAAAAATGTACTTCCAGCTTCTGTACCTTACCCTCTTTTGTTGAAGTATTCCTTGGTGCATAGACAATCTTAATGTTTATTCTTCACTACTTAACCCTTATATGCAGTTTAAGCTATCATTTGTCCTGTGCATTTTTTGCCAGATGCTAGAAATCCTGATAAAATCATATGTCTAGTATCTTTGAAAAGTAACGAGCGAATTCTAGCCGTGTGCTTTCCCATTGTATGTAGATAAAACATACAATTTAAAGGACTTAAAAGATTTCAATTGGCTGCACAGAATACACTTGCATGATAAAGAACAAGCTTTGTGTTCACATTTATTGAAAGAGATAACATATATTTGCTGCTCATTGCTATCCATTCCATCTCCTCCTTCTCTGAATTATGAGTCAGTTGATTTGCATCCTTTCTGTCCAAATTTGGGGCTTTTGGGATCTTGGAAAATGAAACATTCTTTAGAGGAATTGCCCCTGTCTTGTTTTAAACTCTCTCCTTGTCAAATCTCTGCTTCGCAGTGATGTTTGAAAAAGTTGTTCCATTTGTGTGATAGCGTCAAATGTATTCATGACCATTTATTATAGCAATGTGTGACAGACATCTGTTAGAAAGAAGAAACTAGTGCATTTTGCTAAATTAGCTATTGAATCTGCCTGGCCCAATCAGACAAGAGGTTTCGGTATCACCTGTGAGACTGCTGGGAAGTGCTATTTAGAAAAAAAAAATGCTTTTTTTCTTAGCGCATACGTGGCTATACGTTATCTTTATAGCAGCACCTAAATGCATTAATGACTTTCACAGATGAGTTTCATTCTCCAGTGTTATTACAAAAGATAATGCAGTTTGGTAGCTGTTCCCTGGTGGGTTTCCCTGTTTAGAGATGAGTTTTGGAGATACCATCAGGTATTGCTACCCTCTATCGCAGGAAGATTGCTATTTTTGCTTGTGCTTCTAGCTTGTTTTGTATGTTCTCTTTATTAATTTTGTGGTTCTGTTGAATTTACTGTTATGGATAGTTGGTGAATAAGAGCTAACCTTTAACACTGTTAGAATTGTGTCTCCATTTAGGTTTTTACGGCTGCATATAGTAATATATTGTTAATAGCTTTTATGTTAAAAATTACAGTATGTTGAGGAAGGATACTTGAAGTAATATATTTTTTCTATGTATGTGTTTATAAATATTCATGTTTAATAATATTCAAGAAAATTATAAGTGAAGCGGGATCTGGTGTTGAAGATAGCAAATTTGCTTAAAGTAGTAATTCTGTTGGGCGATACAGGATGAGGGTGTGTTGTTAGGGGAATCATAGTCATTAGTTCTGTGATTTTTTTTTTTTTTTTAATTTTTTTTGAGCAAATGTAGACTAGGGAAGCAGTTTAAACTTGATTTGTAAGGAGAGACAAGGTACAAGTGGATAGTCAATGAACACCTGCATTGGTATGATATAAACACCTAATCAGACTCACGTTTGGTATGAATGCTTTGTATAAGTTTTATGTGATGCTAAGAACTTCTTAGCTTTCGTTTCCCGATTAGCTCAGTAGTACACTGTGCTGTCGTGAAATATTTTCTGTGAACATAGTCCTTGGAACCTTTCTCAATAGTATTTTCCTGGGCTGTGTTGGCCTTGAAAGACTTCAAGAAATTTTCAGGAGCATTTGAAAATCTTCCAGCCTGAGCGAAAATGCTGTATAGGCAGCTTATTGAAAAATTAAAAAAACATGCACTTTGGGCTACAAGAATTAGTGGAAAAAATGCTAAAAGAAAATTATGTTAAAAAAAAACTCCAACTGCCAGGACATTGCCTGTGTGAGTCTTGCTCTGCTTTTCCCTTCTGAAAAGAAAGAAACAAAAGAAAATGCTACTCAAAAAGCTCTTCAAGTTTTAATGACAATTTTTGGCCCTAGTTAAAATCCATAGGTATTTTTATAGTTAACAGATACCAAGGTAAAATGTATCTTTGCTAGAGATACATTTTACTAATTTAATTGTTATGTTTCTTATTTCAGCTTTTCTATTTTCGGTCAGAAATAGAGTCCAAGTATTTTCTCCAGTCCTGTTCTATGGAGATTAAAATGTGAAGGCAATTCTAGCGCATATTAGAAATTTTTTGGATCAAGATGATATAGCAGATTTACTGCTACATAATGTCTTTCTTTATGTCTAGAATCTCAGTGTGAACTGGGGCTGAAAGTGATAAATTCCTTCTGAAAGTATTCCTCTCGCGGTACTTTGCCGTGTTTCAGATGAAGCACAAGTAATTATAATGGATAATTGAACACAGAAAGATTGCGAAAAGTGGCTGAGCCTATACAAGCCTTTGTGTAATCTTAGACAGTGCAAGTGTGGCTGCGTATCTGAAGGGCTATTTTTTGGGGTGTGGTGGGGGTGGTGTTGATTTTAAGATGAAATGCGTTTAGCAAGATGGATCAAGGGGTGACAGAACCAGTGTCCATGAGGTGGTCTCAGTTACAAAGCACTGTGTAATACAGCAAAGCACTGTGACAAAAAAGTTGAATTCCAAGGCCTCTTCTACATATAGGTCTGTCACAGATAGACTTGTGGATTAAAATAAAGGATAGCTGCCTGTGGAAATAATGTCATTTTTATGTAAGAACTTTGACTTCTGGCTTCCTTGTTCTTCACATTCTACTGTTGGAGTAGAAACCTGGGAAAACACAATGTTCGTGCTTACGTTGGATCTTTTTGGAAAGTTCAACATAACTATAAAGCAGCTTTTGACTGGTGAAAACAAATTGTGTTTCTCATATAAGAGAGTGAAGCTCACAGAAGAGAATGAAGGTCAAAAGGTAAATTCAGCTTCCTGCAGCAAATGTTTTTTGATCTGATTTCTGCTCAGGAGACAGGCACAGCTTTCCCTTGCAGTACATGTGGAAACAAGAGCTGTCATCTAGCTAAAAATATCCATAAAACCTTCACCAATATACTTTTACTTTCTGATTTTGTTTTTTGTTGTTTGTTTGTGTTTGAAATTTTCTGTGAATGAATCACTTCTATATATAGCAAAAAAAAAAGGAAAAGGGATATGAAAAGTGAAATGAAGAAACACGATTTGATAGGAAAATTATTACTCAGTGACATAGAAAAACAGTTTGGGAAGAGATAAGAAAAATATCCACCAGAAATCAGAGCTACTAAGCAAAGAAATAGCGTCAAGAGTTGGAAGTAGTAAAATTATTAATTTACATTGTTTTGAAAGTTGTTTCCATTGATTTAAGCATAAGCTCTCCTAATCCATTCTGATTCTGCTGTTTTCACTACAGTCTCTGGCTCTAATTAAAGCATGAAGATTTGATTTCAGAACCTGATTCTTACCTTGAAGCTGTTCTTCTGGACTCTGTTAATGGTTTGTCAAAACCTTCTTTAGTATGCTGAACTTTGCAAGAAATTTAGCGAGAAGCAGTTTCTTGTTATGGGGTTTTGGCATGTGTTCTTCATACTCAGGAGCAAAAAGTGCTGAGACCATGAAAAGAAGCTGGCAATCAGGTTAGGTAAATGGGAGGGACACACATTTTTCTTATACAGAGAACATCCCTCTTTTCCCCTGTGCAAGATGTGGAAACGTAATAAAATGGATGCTTCAGCAAAGCACCCAAGGACTCTGTGTCTCTGGGGGCACAAAATTACCTTCTTATGTTATACAGGTGGTTCCTCCGTCAGTGTCAGTTAATACCATTTAGCAAGCAAACGTGGGAACTTTGAGCTGTCTGTGCTGTGTTACTACAATGATGGAGAAAATACTCATACATCACAGACCATTAGAGCGCATCTAATTATTATTCTTAAAGTGTAATTTGGAGGAGTCTTTAATTTGTTACAGAGGGTCATGCCTTGGAAAAGACTTCTTTAACAAAAACAAAAAAAAAAAAAAAAAAGGGAGAGGAAACAAGAAAAGAGAGAGGGAGATAAAGTTGTGGCTTTAGACCAAAAATGCTATTATTTTATCCTTTCTTCTCAAGATACCTGACTGCATAAGTACTATTTATTTTCCCAAATAGACATCAGGGAATGAATTGGCTATGGTTTTTTTCTGTGAATCCAGCCACTACAGCCTTTAATGATACTGTGGCTTTCCTGGCTGGATCCGGAGTTGGTTTTAATTGCTATTACTGTTTTTAATTACTGATTTCACTGTTATTTGTTGAAGTCACAGATTTTTTGTATTTATCAATGAAAGGGTGCATGAAGAGATCATAGCAGAATGAAGCAATTAAACTCCTAGTCTCAATTAAGTGAAACAATGCACATATTGTCACTAAAACTGTTTCTTTTCTCCTCTTTAATTTGCTGTTCCTAATTAATTATAATGTACAGGCAATAAAAATCCCCAGCTTTTATTATTAAGCTTTGTAAGCTAGGGCCTTACTCCACCACTTCATCTCGCTTTGAACAGTGCCTTTACACGCAAGTAATTCTACCGCTGCGATGATTTGGATTACTTACATGGCAAGAAAGTACTTGGGGAATGAGGATGTTAGGCTCCAGACTTGGATAATGAGATGAGGTGCTTTGAAAATGTTTAAGTAGGTGGGTAGGGTAGCAAAGATTTTACAGATGTATCATGGAGAAGTTAAAGCACTCATTATTTGAAAAGCAAAAGATGAGTGCCTTCAGTTTAGAAATGCAACGTGATACCCATTCTTGAATGCTTCCAGCATTGGTCTCGCTCTGTTTGTTCTGGAGTGGGAATCCAGCTGATGATCATTGAAATCAAATAAGCTGTCCTTCTTTTCACGTTCATAGCATATTGAATATATTATGGAAAAACTGTTATGACAGTTGTATTCATCTGTTACCTTTTTGGAAAACGGAACATCTCATTCTTCTGTCCTTTTTCATGTGTGCCCGTAGGCAGACATGTCATTTCACTTACTTGAACTGCCTCATACTTCCGTTATCCATTCAAGTTTAAGTGGCTGCCTGAAAACTTTCGCTGCTAATGGTGGCTATTTAGAAATGTGATGGACTGATAATTAGACCTGTGCAGGCCATGTTCCCTTTTAAATCTAAAGCAAGTTTGGTCAAACTTTAGCAGTCTTCTGCCACAGTTACTAGCTGTGTAAGGTTTTGATTTAGGCTCTGTCAGAGGTGGCTGAGTGTTTTCAGTTTGCTTTGGTTTCTTTCAGAGCCTTTGGCACAATTCTTGGTTTCTTGAATTTTCCATAGCACCATCTTTCTAAAAACACCTTAGTAGCTCTTGAAATATGTGCTGAGATTATTATCCTTTCTAGCTTTGAATTTAATTTGTGGTGCAAAGTGATACAAGTGATAAAAATACAGACCTTTATTGTTAAGGTTTGATAGTAATGTAGAAATCTCTCCCAGAGCTGTGGCAATTTTAGCTCATTCTGTGGGAGTAATGTTGCTGGTTTTGCCAGGTTTCCTGGGGTTTCGTTATGGGAACAGAAATCCAGCTTTGTATGCAAGTCTGGTGACAGAATGACTTAAACATGTGCTGGAAAGGACTATAGCTAGTACGCCTGGAGGTATTCCCCTTGAGGTTCAGGCTGCCCTACGGCTATCCTTGTTATTATATACCCTACTCCTCTTAGGATTTCCGTTTCCTTCTTTGGGTACAAAATCAAATTAATTCAGAGTCTTTCTGTTCATGCATAATCATGAAGTTTTGCAAATGAAATGTTACAAAGTGTGATAGGTCCTCAAAAAGCACTGCATTTATGAAAAGCAGTTTCGACATGAGTTGTTTAATTATGTATGCAAGTAATATGCATTGGAAGAACTGGCATCAAGTTCCTGACTGCATTTGAAGTGGCTCCTATAGTCTTTCAAAGAATGGGAGAGTAAGATGGGTTTTAAATTGCATTGTTAGGGCTCACAGCTCCTAGCAGTCTCTTTCTTTAAAGAAATGGGCATAGCGTGTTTTCCTTGAAAACCAAAAGCAGGATATAGCAACTGTACTGTGGACACTTCTAAAACCGTTATTAAAAAAAAAAAAAAAAAAAAGTAAGCGAAATAATGACCACATGCAATTTATTTTTTACAATAAGGGCTGTGTGTGTGGTCCACTAAGAAAAAATAATATGTGAAATAATAAAACTTTTAGTAGTCAAGTGTGTCCAGTGAACGTGCTGGCTTATAGTCATCTTTCTACCTAACAAGGTGTTAATGAGAGAAATTAAGCTATGCTATTTTGACTTTTTCTTAGTGTTATTGAAGAGTTTCTATGTAGGAATGTGTGCATTTATCACGTGGTTCTGTAACAGCTCCCTTTTGAATACGCAAACCTTTTCTAAAATTTTCCTTAGATTGCAATGACTGGGCCTCTTCCTTCTCTGACAAACCAAGGTACCTGTACTTCATGACAACTTGGGTACCCTTTTTCTCGGCTTGTAGGACAGTCCTAGTTTGAACAACATGTGGCTCAACTAACCATAAACTAACAGGCATGGAGACTTTGTTCCAAAAAAATCGCTTTTTCTTTCAAACAATGTAAGAAATAGACTAAAGAAATAAATAGATTTCCTCACCTTGTTTCTTGACATCTCTCAATGAAGAAGCCAGAGTTGCTTATGGCTCCTAGAAGTCTTCATTTCTCCTTATCAGTGTCTTCTGGATTGTGGAGTTTCTCTTTTGTACCTGCAGTCATATTCCATCTGCTCTCTTTTTAAGAAAAAGCAAATCATCACTAAGCCTTGCTTTAAAAATTCTAGTCTTTTTTTGTTATGACTGGTCTTATCAGATGATTAAAAAAATACCTCATCATCTAATGTATTACTAGCTACCACTCTTGTGGAACAGTTGGGAAGACACACTACTACCCCTTATATCCCAAAGGATGTTTGATAAATTATTCAAAAAAGCTTTTGTCCAAACAGTATTCACCAAGATTTAATGTTCCCTAGCTGGTAACCCTGTCTCATTTATCCCATGGATGGAAATTTTCTATCAGTGGGATGAGAGGTTCACAAAGACAGCACAGAAGACAAATGTGTTTCATTCTAAAAGGAGTTTGCAGTCAGATGCAGATACACAGAAATGATGTAGTCAGAAAAGTCAAACTATCATTAAGGAAACCTGTATGAATATCTTCATCAGTAGAACTGGAGTACAGAGGAACTCTAATGTTTGAGCGAGTTTTTTCTTCTGTTGCCAGCTCAGTCTGTGTACTGAAGAGCATTTTAAAGATGCCTAAATTTAGGGAGTAAAATCCTACAAACTGCTATAGTTGCAGTTCCAAAGGTTCTGTGATAAGCTCCATTACAGTGTTTGGATTTGTTTCTTTACCATTGCACTAGCAGCCCTTCTTAACACTGGTCTCTTAGCATGGTGAATCTCCTCATAAATTCATGTGACTAGATGTACAGCAGTGCTGGGAGATCCCCTCCTGACAGTGCTGTTCAGATTGAGCAGACTGTGGAGCAGAGGCTGCATCTGGTGAATGAAGAACAACCTCTCTTCCTTTCAGGTCAGAGGCTTGGGAAGACGCACAGTCTTGTAGCCTCACCTATTCTTACTGTAAAAAAGTTTTACCAACCTTAGCTGTTTTGGCATTGCAGGTAGTAGTCAGATATGATCTGTATAAAATACACAAACCAAACTGTGCTTTGAAATAACAAATAACATGGATCAAATTAAAGGAACTAGTCTAGAATAGGACTGACTGCCAGTGAATGTTCTCTGGCTTCTACATCTGATTTTGAGACATATAAATTGCCGTGAGTTTTTGCGGCAGTCAAGCCTTCCCATACATACATCTCAAACAGTCACTTTCCTGATTAACCTTCATTTGCTCAAGAGGAAGACTCCAACATTGCCCACCACTCAAGCTGCATATTTCATATACTGATAGTAGAAAACATAGCTACTAGATCTCTTCCACAGTGACCATGAATATGTGTCCTGGATAACTCTTGTCCTAAGAGAATCACCCTTTTTATATACTATTCCTATCTAGACAAGATCTCAAATGGAGAAGAATGTAATGCCCAATAAAGTCAGGAAGCTCCCAACACAATAAATCTGCTCTACAGATAGTTTTCTGGCTTCTTATGAGGTCACACAGGTTTCAAGGCATGACTGTTCTCCCAAAGACTGCCAACTAGAAAAGTGAAAACTGTCTTGTTCTGTTCTACACAGTTAAATTTCTGTGGTAATGTGTTTGTTGTTTGAGTAAACTTCCATAGATGTCAGGCTTTAGTATTTTTAATAATTTCATTTTTTCATAATTTCATTAAGTCTGCATTCTTTAGACAAAAGAGTAGCTTTCCCCTTAGACCCAGAGCTGAGGAAGCTTATGATTTCAATACTGATCATGAGCCGTGTTAGCACTAAGGTCCTCCCCCTCCGCACCTTTTCCTCCTTTGTTTTCCTGCACTTTTTGCAGATCTTGAGCTTCAACAGCATTTGCTCCCACACTTCTCTTTGGGATCTGATCGCCACTCTGTTTTTATTTCAGTACTGTTTTCTACTTCACTCAGCATCTAAGCATGTGCCCTTTCCAAATTAAGGGATTGGAAAGGGCTTTCTATCAATTTTCCAATTGCAACAATCCTGAAATGTGGAGAGATGAAATTGCGTTTTCACATAGTCTAGAAAGTTGCTAAAGAGACTGAAAAACTTTGCTCAGCATTCTCTTCTAAGCATATTTCTCTGCGATTGCTTCAGTCTTCCCCTGTTCACTGTGATAAGTTGCTTAACTCCATGTAGCTTATTAAGGATACTGCCACTTGTAATTTGTAGTTCTGAATACTAGAAATACAATCTAAACACTTTTGGAAATAGCTGCTTTTGCTTGTGCCTACTCTGGCACAATGCTATGAGTAACTAGTTATTTGTATTCTTAACTTCACAAGTAAAATTTCTACCTGTTTGTAAGAATCCATACTGAGTTCCAATACTTCAGAGTTCAGTAAAAATAGCAACGATTGCCAGTTGCAACATTGCTAATGCATGTGTCTTCCTTTTAGTTTCCCTTCCTATGTATCGTCTCTAGTACTCCACACAATGTTGATCAAAGCTGGTATTTTTCTTCTGGTTTCTGTGCCCATAAGTGATCTTACAGTGTGTCAGACAATTTTCTTCAAGTTAAGGTAGCCAGAAGCAGGAGGTTAAAGCAAAGAATTCTGTTCCGTTTTGGAATAAAAAGTCAAATCGTGTTTCTGTGCAAAGAGAAAAATCACTTTTAAATAAACAGAATATTTCCTTTCACATATCTCCAAACTTAAATGATCCCGAGAGTATAGGATACAGGGTATCAGCTTACTCAGGACTTCTAAAGATCTGGTGCCCCTCAGTCCTATTGGACTGGCTATGGAATGGTTTCAGATAACGATGAACTGCAGCTAAGCTGAACAGCTTTAGCACTCCAGTGATATGGTGATTAAACTCCTGAAAGTACACAAGAAATTCCTGAGATCTACTGGCACAGGTAATTTTCAGCATTTCTCGTTTATGTCCGTATTAATAAAAAAAATAGGATTGGGTAATTATTTTTGGTTCTAGTATGCAATTGTCCGTGCTGTTTAATAGTTAGCATACCCCCTGACACAGTTTTGGCTTGTAGCTGAACGTGTCTTAAGCGATAGCATGGACAAAGTAATATAATATGGCAGTATGGACATGCACCCTATTTTTAGGAAACAGAATTAGCTATACAGTTGTGAGCCTTGCCATTCTGTCCTCTGGACCTCAGGGCCAGAAGACAGGTTTTGTTTTCCCATTAGACATAATACAAAGTTTCCTTTGGTCTTTGAATATCTTACAGAGCTAACAGGCTACGCTGTCGGAGTAAAGGCTAGAGTTGAACTGTCTTCTAGGCTTCTAGCTTCGCAGCACAGAGCCTCAAACCCTAGGACAGGTTACTGGAGTGTGACTTGCAAAGAAGCCTTCCAGAGAGTCGTTGGAAATCACCTTGTGCTTCACAAGAAGTTTGCTTTAATTGATTTTTTTTTTTTCATTTACTCTACTTTGCTTTCATAATTTGCTTTTCAAAGGAATTTCTGCTTCCTTTTGCAGTTCCGAACAGTATCGTTACTAATCTCATGAGATTCGTGGTAGGAGTAAGATGTTAGTGAAGCCTATGCTCCTTTGGTTCTTGATTTTTGAATAGGGAGTGCCGGCAAGCAAAGTGAGTTCACAGATGATGTTTGTTTTCCTGTTGTAGGTGTGAGACCACCAGCTATCTTGCCTGAGCCATGGCAAAGTCCATCTGCTGATAGAAAATAGTTTCTGTCATTTTCTGGGCAAGATCAAATATGTCAGAAGAGGGAACAAAACAAATCAGGCCTTGCTCCACATTGTGGAGGTAAACCATTTCGAGTACTAAAACCAGTACTGAATACCAGCTTATTTAGGCTAACCCAAGAATGTTGCTGTAGCACTGTATATGGCATTGGAGCTGAACTGAATGGTTTCTTCTGAAATGCCAGAAGACCCAGTCAGTCTGTTTTCCAAAGAAGTGTATGAATTTTACAGCCAAATATCTTCCCAAAGTAGTGGGAAAAAGAAAAACA
Organism: Leptosomus discolor; assembly: GCF_034619465.1. NCBI lineage: Eukaryota > Metazoa > Chordata > Aves > Leptosomiformes > Leptosomidae > Leptosomus > Leptosomus discolor. The sequence continues at coordinate 110,091,494 of NC_141391.1, read as the reverse complement.
TCCACCCCTCTCCTATGATCATCTCCTCCCTGTGAGGACAGGATAAGAAATATCAGCATACATTAAAAATAATAATAAAAGGGAAAGAAAAAAAAGCAAACAAAACCCTCAAATCCACAAAACATTTCAAACATCAAGGTTTAAAGTTAGTCACAGACAGCTTAAATAAATGTTTGACTTACAGAGATGCTGACCACCCACAGCTCCTAAAAGTTTTTAATCAGTACTTTGACTCAGAAGTGAAGTCATTTCCACTTGCTTTTTAAGTTTAAGCAGTGCAGTTTTAAATGTGGTCTGTGAAACTTTAGTCAAGTTCACAAATTTTTATAAATATGTTTGCATAATGTGACAAGAACCTATATCCAAATGTTGATTATGTGTAGTAGCCTGTTAAAAAGTCTACTGTAAAATACCTTACGGAAGACAGTGATAACATTAAAGCAATGTTTAAAGTTCCATAAACTTCATAAATGAAGACTAAACATTGAGAACATGTATGACTCTGCAACCGGTAAACAGTCCTTTGCTTTGGAACTGTGATATATACATATAAGCAATGCTAAACTTAATGTGTAAAGAAAATTTGGCTCTGTTTTTCTAAACATGGATGCCAACCTGTCAAGGTTTAACCACGGTGAGTTTTATTCTCACAACTGCCTGAGTAAATATAAAATCAGGACCTCTGATGAAGTCAACATCATTTAAACTGGTGTATTCAAGAGCAGAATTATGCCCAGGAAATCTAATGTTTATGTTAGCTGACAGAATTGAAAGGAATTTGTTTTTTTGATGTCCAGACTATTTGCCACAGGAAATAAGTTGGAAAAATTGATATAAATGGATCTGCACTGATTTTCATTACGTTAGAATGTGACCGATTGCATTCTTTCTTTGTTCAGCTTGCTTCTTATTACAGAAGTTGTCTTCTAACTCTGTACTGAAAGTGCTTTTAGCTAACTTTGAATGTCAACTTTGCCCTGAAACAGACACTAAGTGCTCAAATTTGGGTTCCCCATTTGGGAGGGCATCATCAACACTGGAGCCCGGAACATTCACGCAACATTGGTTAATTGTTCCTGTATGCACAGTCCAAGAACATACTATGATGCTTGTGTGTAGCTGCATGGTCTGTGAGTTCAACTGACATATCCACATTAGATTTACCCATGACATCTCATCATGCTTCTGTTTTACTGATGTTACTTTTTGTCAGCACTTAACTGCATCTGAATTGGCCAGCTTTCAACTATGTTTTTTTCACGTTGCCCTGTATTATATTCCGTATTTCTTTACAGTGGACATACTTCCCAGGAGTAATCTACAGACACTGTCTTGGGGTATACTTCTACAATGCTTTCTACAGTAAATGTCTTAGTGAACAAGTAATGGCCATGTCGGGAAAGGGGAGAATGAAGGGAGCTCTTTAGATTAGTTTCTTAAAGAGCCAATAAAAACCAAAACAAACTCCTTGCAGATTTTGCAGGTAGCCACCTGTGATTTCTGCCATCTTTGCTTTCCTGATACGGTTGCAGGCCACGTACTTTTGTATGAGAGTGTTGTTTCAAATCAGAGATAATCTCTTGCTATACAGAGCTATTTCTCCATAACCCCATCACTTCACTTTTTACCAGCAAGGGAACATTCTGCTCTTCATTTTACTTTAGTGAGTTTTTGATTCTTAGCGAGAGTTTTCTTTTGTTATTTTAAGTTCTATAAATGCTTTTCTCTAAAACAAACTGCATCTACTATAACTTTAAAGTGCTCCGATTTCTTCACTGCATTGTGAAATTCAGAGTAAGAACAAATTACTGTGATTTGATTTTTCCGGATCTGTTTCTACTTGTGCTCATTCACTTTATTTGAACCTTAACTTGCCTTCTTTGTCACTTTTGTTTCTTTAGAAATTTTCAATCAGCTCATCCTTCTGAGACTACATTTAAAGTACTTGTGCGGGTATATCTTCTCCAGAGTCTTCTCCAGACTGTGTGCTTTGCAATTCAGATTTACCAACTGGATGTCTAGTGTATTCCTGCCCCCGCTTTTTTTTTTTTTTTTTTTTTTCCTTCCCCTTTAGGGGCTAGAGAATAGCTAATGTGCTGCAGAACATTCTGCCTTGGCTATCTCACTCTTAAAATAGTTTGTCTGGTTGACACTTAACAGACTTGTCTGTATATCTTAAGGTCCCTGGATAGTTCCAAAGAATTCATCCCACTCTGGAAGGAGAGCGAGTAACAGTAAAATTACCTTATTTTTCTTTGCAAATAAATAAAAAGATACATACATGTTTACTTCAGATGAATTAACGTTGCCTAAAAACTTAAGTTGTGTTATGGGTACAGATGCATGAATTGAACTCATTGCTCTTGATTACGGGTTTGTGCTTGTTTCATCCAATAAGCCTGAAAATGAATCTAAAAAAAATAAACTGAAAAAAAAAAATTTCTGTGATTTTAGAGGAAAATATAAAAGGGACTGACCAAAAGTCCATTGCAGCTAATGATAATTTTATCATAGGTGTATAACGTAATAGAGCTTGAAAGGGAGATCAGTTAGTCCAACCATCTGCTCGAAGTAGGGCCAAATCCTGCCTTTTTGTTTAGCTGTAACAAAAATTGAAGACAACTCAGAATCTTTCTATGAAAAATGATTTTTAACAGATTCAAAAAGATTGCTGTTAATATTCTGCCACAGTTCAATGTTAGAATAAAAATTTTCAAATGTGAGTAGCCTCTTTTGTAACGAAGGGGATCAAAACAATTGCATAGGTTTGGGGGGTTTCTTGTGGTTGTGGTTTAAATGGACACAGTCCATTGTCAGAGTCAAATCTACCATTCATCTCTTGATAATAGGTATCATTAAGTAAGGTAGACTTTTTCAGCTCTAGTTTTATTTTAAAATGCTTTGTCTGCTGTCTGGAAGGGTATGATATTGCAAATATATCAAAATGTATAACAACAGTGTTGGAGTTGAGTATTGTATCCACACTGAGTAGTGCTTCTCTCTTCAATAAGCTCATACTGACTCGAGAAGAACTATGGGTAAGCTCAGGCTTTACACAGACATCTAGGCCTTCCTGCGTAGTGAGCTGTCTTTACTGACTGCTTTGAACATTAAGGATAAGGGCATTTGGTGAAACACTGGAATGGGCTGCCCAGAGAGGTGGTAGATTGCCCCATCCTTGGAAAATTTCAAGGTCAGGTTGGACGGGGCTCTGAGCAACCTGATCTAGTTGACGAGGCTGGACTAGATGACCTGTAAAGGTCCCTTCCAGCCCAAACTATTCTATGATTCTATGACTTGATTTTAGTCCAACAGAGCACTTAAGTTTTCATGTGCTTAAGTGCTTTAGTTGTCTCTTTCAGGAGAAAATACATTATGAGCAGTTTCTAACTGTTTCAGACAAACCAGGTCTCATAGCCGCTTCACAATGTGACACTCTTGTAGGGTTTAGAATTGGTTTTGTAAGATTAGGAAAAGCGCCTCTGTACCCAACAGTCTAAATAAGAAATGACTCTCATATTTTTTGACTGTATATGGATGAAGTTATACTATTATGCTGTTTTTAGTAGGTAGAGACTGTCTCATCTCCTCGTTTGCTGTAGTTATAAAAGTTATACAAGGGTCTCTGAGTAAATCCTCTTCCATTGGTAGTAATGTGAATTTGTTCTCTCCCATCCTTGATTTCAGAGTAATCCATACAAAATTTATTTCTTCTTCTAGGTATTTGCCCACTAGTTCATTCAAAAGGAAGATCAGCTTGCATTACCTCTTGAAACTTTAACTCTTCATGCTCCATTAAGTTCCTTTTCCTTTTAGCTTTTAGTTTTTTTTTTTTTTTTTGACAAAGGTTGGGTATGGTGTCAAGGATAAATGGAAAAACAATGATATTTTTAAGATACTCCATAGATGCAATTTAGAGCAACATACATACTTATGTACAGCAATTGCTGTTCAAAGCTAGCAGTTTTTATTCAGTTAAGCCCATTAAGACTTCTGGACTTGATTTCTGAAATTTTGTGTGAGCTGTCTTTTCAGGAAAAAGATCTTTGATTTCTCAGGTCAAGCCAGTAGGCAGAAGATAATAAAACAAATTCATCAAATTCATCCAGTGGTGCCAGTAGTTGTGAGATTTTGAAATATCTTTTCCTCTCAATAGGTGGCTTATTTTTAATTAAATTGGCAAGACTTCAATTATCTTAAGTAACTAAATACATTATGTATTCATTTAGAGAGCCTATATTGAGGCTTAGTACCAGTTGCACTCATTTTGACAAATTTTAGGCTGAAAATTTCTCAGGGGAGTCCTGCTTTCTGTCATTTAAAAAGCTTTTATAATCACTTAGTCCAAAATGGTGATGTAGGCCGAAGTTTGAATCCCTGGCATATTGCTATAATGCTGCATTAGCTTAATCCTTCATTTTCTTGTCAATTAAGGACTTATCTTTATTCACAGATTCACTTATCTGTTATTTTTAGTGTATTTTAATGCTAGTAGTTAAAATCCCTTTGTTTATGGCAATAAGGCACCATTCAGTTTGTGAACTTTATAAAACCAACCTCTGCCAATTTTGCTGTTTGAGAATTGCTGTAAAGAAGTGTTCCCACAGTAATTACTTATTCCAGAGATGTTCACTAAAGAATGAAGTAAGGGGAAAGTGTATAAAACAATTGTACACCAACTGAGGCAAGTTTTACCAAGCACCTTCCCAGCAACTACAGGGCTTTAAAAAAAAAAAAAAAAAAATCCTTGCAAAACAGTACACGAAAATCTGTTGTCGTTAATGCAGTTGCATATACTGACTTTACAAATATTGGCAATTACTTAAGGTATTCACATTTAAATTAGATCTGGCCAAAATGTTGGGAAAAAGTGAGGGAGGAGAAGGCGGGGGGGGGGGGCAAGGGCTTTTCAACATGGGGCTCAGCTGCCCATCATTACTTGATTTCAATGGTTTGGGTCATGGGTAGTGTCATTCATTTTAATACCCACTTAGTCACATTGAAGTAGGAATGGCAATGCTGACATAAAGAAATATGTGATAAACAAAAACCTTAGCAAAATCTTTCCAGTTGAGTATTTCTTACAGCACACATGGTGGTTGTTTTTTTACTTTGTTGTTTTTGAAAATGTATTTTAAGTTAAAAGTGTGGGGTAGGAAGGGAGTGATTTAATAGTGATTGTGGAAAACAGCCGTGAGTTTGTACTTTGAGCATTTTATTTTAGCAGTACTCATAGAATGCGCTTAGACCAGCAAACCATTGTGGAAAGCTTTGTGAAAACTTTAATGAGGCCAGGAGTTTACCCATGGCAACTGCCCCAGTCACTTGAAGCATCACTTCTGAGAAACAACTACTGAATCTAGAAGCTTCTCTTTTTGTGTTACCTCAGTGCATCTGATCAACAATAAGTATAAAATTACTTTTACTTTTAAAATGGAGTAAATTCTGCCTTGAAGACCCTCAGTGGAACTACATCACCTTTAGTGTGACGTAGAAAAGACAGAAAGCAAAGAAAGGAAAAGTGTAAATTTTTATTCGCATCTAATTTTTAGTATAAGTAAAGTAAGAGTTAGGTATGTTCTGCTTCTCAGACTTCAAGGACTGTATTTCTTCATGGGAAATAAGGCAGATGTTGGTTTTACAGAGAAAAGTTCTTAAAGAACATTTTTTCTGCTTTCCAAAAAAAGAGATATGGCCCATTTTTGCAGATGCCAGAACTATTAGAAGCCTAACTCTCTTTTCAGATAGCATTACTGGAATGGACAAGGTTTACTTTGACAGGACCTTGCACAGGGCTTTGATTTTGGATGCTAGGTAGGCTTTCTTTTCCCAAGACAAAGACCAGTTGAAATTGTCACATTTCTGGCCATGCATACATACAAGTTGGTGTTTCACTTACAAATGCAGAGAAGTTTTGCCTTCATTTCAAGTCAGCCATGAATCGGTCAGGGAGAATTTGGGTGGTAACTGAAATTGGTCTGCGCTCAGTCATCCTAATGGTGCAGAATGTCTCCAGCACCAGATGATCAACATCTTGTCACAAATAGAAACTTAGAAACATTCTAAATCTATTCAACTGTTAAAAATTGTAAATCTCTCTCTAGCATTTAAAATAGTAATTTCAGTCTTGTTGTACAATATAAAGTATTTCTCATTGACTTTAAAGGATACCAAATATTTCATTTCAATTTCTATAACACAAATAGATGAGCAATCTTGGTGGAGAGGGGGAAGTAATGCAGGAGTTACTGAATTCAATAGAAAGTGATGAAAAGCAGCTGAAGCTGAAATTTTGGTGTCTAATCCTTTAAGTTTTACCATAACAAAGTAACAACCACTAAATGAGGAGCTTGTCTTTCAGACTTTGAGGTGGTTCAATCCTCTTGCTTTTAGCTAAAAGAGGAAGAAGAAAGGAGAAAAAAAAAAAAAAAAAAAAAGGAAAATTGTGCCTGTTCTAGTGACTTTGTTCAGCTGAAAAAGTTGATGAAGATTTCTCCTGATAAACAGCAACAGTCACTTTTAGGGTGCTTCTTATCTTTTCATTCATTATGGGTGCTTTGGGAACAAAGCTAGAATAATTGACTAAAAAAAAAAAATAAATTGTTGCTTTGTAAATAGCCAAATATTACCCTGAAGCCTTGGAAGAAAGGATTCAAAGATCCCTTTTTAATAGAAGCTTTTTTCAGGGGAAAGCTTTGCGTACTAGTTTTAAAGGCCAAGCTTAATAGATGTTTTCTACTTTCCAAATATTTCAGAACTAGGTTAGTAATTGGGCTTTAGTTTAGAAAACTGTGTTGTCTCATTATTGGTTTTTGCAAATGATGAAACATTATTCTGCCATTCACTTTTTTGCCTACAGCTTAATGGCACAGGATGACCCGATGCTACATTTTCTGCAAGATGGCAATTGTCAGCAGAAAGATCACAATTTAAAACTGATTCTTTCTCTCTGACTACCCGATATGCTGCACTAGACTAAATTAGTGTATTTTTTGAGAGTGCCTGGTTTTGAGAGCTGTTATATACCTGTCATACCAGACAGACAGAGGTTCTGTCTTTGTTGTGAACTACAGTGATCTCTCTAATCAATAGAGATTACTGAGAAAACATATGACTGCTGGTTCTAACTGACCTGTATACTAAGCACTGAGCCCTGTGCTCGTCTTCCTGAGTGAACTCTGACTTCATCTCTGCATTCCTCCCGTGTTATTTAAAAATGACATTTGCCTGCCAGAAGCACGACGTGGGCAATAGCTGTAAAATGTTGCCTAAGGATGGAAATGCTACTGAGATAGTTTCACAATTGGGTTAACTCTTCTCTTGCAAGGGAAATATTTTGCATAGCATTTGCTTGAAAATAGGCACTGTCTGTTTCCATTGCCCTTGCCTGTTTTTTATTTTTAACTGCTTTTGTAAAACTTGGATTCATGTAAACTGCCCTCCTCCTTTTTAATTACTGAATGTCTCTGTATGTATATATTGCTTCACAGGTTTTAATCCCTGGCTTGTTTCGGAAGGAAATAACGTGCATTCGTTTTAGGTTATGTAACGCCGGTACTGAGTAAAAGCAGGTGATCTTGTCCATATGTAACTATATCGTTTTGTAGTGTTTTCTATGCCATTACTTATGTGGAATACTACGTTAAAATGCTATTCTAGTAATGAAAGTGTGGATTGTACACTATAATCTCCTCAGCCATGTCATGCTTCAGAATCCATTAAATGATGCCCATCTTATCTTTTAAATGATCAGCACAGCAAATACTTAACTCTAAACTTCTGGATAATTTGTTTGTCACAATCATTTATAAACTGATTCTTCTCCAGACTGCTGTGAGCTTGTGGAGCAGTGAATTCAGCTGTATACTGCTATTAAGATCTGTGCTGTAATCTGAATGATGGGACAGGAGACAACCTGAGCAAAACTTAATTCATCAGCAGTGCATCTTACCTCCATGTATTAAACATGTTTTTTATTCCTTTATTGAATGATAAGCAGTCAGTAAAAACAAGTTGCACTTTAATGAAATTTCCTTTTAACAAGATAAGTGGCATATGTACTAACATTTCATATTGATTATCAGTTAGATCACCCAAGAATCTGTATAACCCGTGGCAAAATTCAAATGAGCAATAATTGAACCCAGGTAATGATGTCAGTGAGTGGGAAGAAGATCACTAATCAGTTTATGCAGTGCAGTGAAAGAGTAGCTGTGTGGAAGGGGCAAGTGTCAGCCCTCGGAACTTGACTAATGAGAGGATCTGCAGTTTGTAAGTCTTTCAGTACTGAACAGTTTTCAGCAAGTTGCAGAAACTAGCTGTGAATGAAACCTACTTACCTGAAACTGTAAGGTCCATGTTATCTTAGAATTGTAGTATCTGTTCCCTCAGATAGTATGGGCAAATCTGGATCTCACAAACTGAAATCTGTTGAGTGGGTGCACAGTTTTGAAAGTCCAGGCAAAATTATCTGATGTATCCTATTTGTCTCTCATAACACCTATCTGCTAAGTAGTTTCCACAAGATCTAGTAGACTAAGTGAAGTGTTAAAAAAGCACCTAGTAATTTTAAATCTCATATTAAAAAAATAATTGGTCTCAATGACTTAGTGAAAAATCGTAGAACCTGAATTTGAGAGGGTGTTATTGATGCTTTGGAAAGCCCTTAAACACGTCCCTTTCAAACTCATAAGTATGCTGTTCTATGCTTCTCCTGACACCTCTACATCTTGTTAATTGTAAGTAGCCACAAGGATAATGTTGCTGATGAGAGTGTCTAAAGGGCGTTATTCCACCTCTTTTATATAAGCTTTCTGCAGACATACTTTAGAGCCACAGATGTCCATGGCTAGATCTTTTGACTGCATGCGGATGCGAGAAATGTGATCGATTTCCTGTTTGCCTGTCACACCCCAGTATACCTCACAAATATAATGACACTAGTTCCGATACAGGTAGTGTCTTAAAAAACATCGTGAAATGCAGACACATTTAGAATGAATGTAATTCTGAAATGAAACAATTGTATAAATGTTTTTTAAATATTATTTTTATGTTTTTAATTCATTACACTGTGTATTTCTTCATTTTATGACAAAAAAATGTTTCTCAAATGAGGTAAGGCAGTTTCCTTTTTTCATTGGTAGTTTCTTGATAAAAGCTCTCTAACTTCACTTTCTGTTCCCTTGCAATACAAAGAAACTTAAAATAGAGTATCTAGTTTTATTTTAATCAGTTTTAGAGGCATATTTGAAGGCAGGGTCATAGTGTATCTGTGAAAGCTGAGGTAATTTGGGGGTGGGGGAGGAGGTGTTCGTTAACAAAGGCCAAGCTGTACAGCTTTCATTACTTTCGGTGAAGACACAGAACACCTATTTGCTGTTTAACAAAATTTCCAATCACACTACCTAGACCATGGCACACTCTGCAGTCTTGTATAATTTGTAAACTACTTTACTAAGTCAATGAAATACTCATACATTTGGGAAATTTTCTTCTTATGTGAAAAACCAAAGCAGATGGGACATGAGGTGGGACCGTATAAACTTCAGTGTAATGCCTTCTCCTGGAAAGGCTGCATTAGTTTGCTGTTAGTATTCATAGTACTGAATGTTTTCTAAGTGATTTACTAGAAAGATACTATTTTTCTGTTGTTCTTGCAGAATATGGAGTAAAATTTCATGTGTCAGAGAAGGTAGAATGTGCACCATGTCTAATATTTGCTAGGCATCAATAAAGCATGCCAGTCTGTATTATTATAGCCAGTAGGAACTCAAGCGCCCGTTCTCCTCCATGAACATTCCATTTTATACTGTTAATGTTATACTTAAAATTTTCCTGACTTCACTAGACCAGCGTAAAGTCATTAGCAAGTCTGTTACAAAGCACGCTTTTATTAACCATCCTTTTATTAAAAGAGTGAGTTTGTCCGGTCTTTGCCAAACTTTGAGAAAGTAGATAATAGAATTGTATTTCCACTGATTTGGGGAAAAAAAAAAAAAAAAAAAAATTAAAAAACTCAGATGTTAATTTAAGTTATCTGTATTTTTAAACTTGGATGAAAACATTTTGAAGGCATTTCATCCCCACCTGTGGAAAGGTATCAGTTTATTTTCAGGGGACTATTATGTTCACAATACATTTATGTGAACAAAAAGAAATAATAATATTTCAATTATCATTGACCAAGTTTGGTTTAATACTGGATTGCAGTCCTGGCTCAGATGTCCTCTGTAGGTAATGGAGTAATGAATTAGTCTTTCTGTGTGTAGGCATGAGTTATTGCTTTGTGGGTGTTTGTTTAGTTTTTTTTCTTGATTGACTATTTATGGTAGTGATACTTCTGCTGTTCTGTAATGTTCTGGTAGCAGTTACAAACCTCAACCAGGTTTAAACCAGGTTTAAATTCCACTTTAGTAAAGGCCATACAAATTTCACTTAGGGATCCTTTTTAAGGTTATATGATTTCTTAGTCTGTGTGGAGCTTGCAAGAATTCTAACAAATAGTGCTTAGCTCTGCTCTTGTTAGCTGGCAAAGTCACAGAAGCATGGACTTGAATTTAGAGCGTTTTTAGCTTTTTGAAAGATAATCCAAACCTGTCTTTGACCATCTGTGAACTTTGCCTGGGAGTATGTTTGTTTTGGCAGTGCCATGTCATGCCTAGCATGGTGACATTGCGAGTACAGGCAGCTCAAAACTTCCCTTTACCCCAGAGCCTCTCCCTGCAAGGCAAGGACAACCTGCCTGGCTGTCATTCTGTCCAGCAGGCTCAACAAAGACCAAGCTTCTGAGCACCCATCCTTAGAAGGAAAGGAAGTCAACAGTCGCTATTGAAATTGGGCTATGCAGTTTAAACTCATTTATGCTCAACCAACTCTACCTTGCTTCCATACACTTGTACAACATTTGTTTAGATGTGGGGGGGGAATATAATTGCACACACCCCCCTCCAAGCATTTTAAAGAACACAATTTTCAGTCTTTTTCTTTTCTCCTCTATTTGCTCAATTGCAGAGTGACCTGAATTTGAAATGTAACAGTTTAGAACTTAAGTCTGGAAGTTTCAAAACTCTTTCTGTCTCCTGCTTCCTTTTCTGCCTTCTCTCTTTTCTCATCTGGCTTCAAAAAATGTGTTGGGAACTGTCGACTAGTGCAGAGTTTTCAACTGACAATAGCAAAGTTGACAGTGGATATTTGTGTTTTGAGAATAAAAGACACATTCTTCAAAGTCACAAAATTATTGCAAACCAAAATTGAAAGCCAACTACATGTGAAAATGTGTTTTCTCATGCACTTTTCTCTTCATTTTAACTTATTCTCTTTGGTCTATCTATTCTGAAGGAATAATAGGTCATGGTATCAGTAGCATTAATATTGTTTTAACAATTTGTTAAGAATCAATCTCTAAGTGTATTTTTCAGCACGTGAGTGTAAATAAGATAAAGCAATGGTTATCAAGGGCTCTTCAATTCTTCATTTCATTGCTATGTCTGTAGGATGATCACAGCACTGTGTATGTGTAAGTTGTGCTTTTTTCACATCTCCATTTTTAAAAGTCTTGGAAGTTCAGACTTGCAATGTGAAATATAAAGACAATGAGAAAATATGAAATCTAACAGGTGAAAGTTAATGAGTAATTTAGAAAGGAATAAATGCAAACACTTCTCTTCTTGGATTACTCTGGGATGGTGAAAGTGTGTCACTGAATTTTGTAGCAGTTGGCAGGTTAAAAAGAATGCTGTGAATGTTTGATGATTACAGCAGTAGTAACTATCTATAGTAAAGCGTGACACATTCATGGTGGGTAAAGTAGTTGGTAGATTACAAACAAGCTTACATGGAGAAGGCAAGTAAAACAAAACCTCACAGAGCGTAAGAATGGAAAACATGAAGAACAGGTCAAATACATGATGATACTTCCTCACTATATTCGTTTGTCCTTTAGTGGATCAAGCAGTTGACAGTACTAAGCCAGAGGTTATATCTGTATCTTTCTGTTAATAGGCTATGATTTACCTTCTTGCATGTATTTTCAACTTGGGTTTTTTTTGAACATTTACACTTCATGAAGTCTTCTGTGTTCTGTGGCAATGAGTTCCAGGATCTAGGTATGAGCTGTGTGGAAACATACTTCTCTTGTATGTTTTAAAGCTGCTGCCTGATAATTGTGTTTGAGGCTCGCTAATGGGAAAGAGTGAATAATCATTACCCCTCACATTCTCTGTCCTGTTAGTGACTTTACAGCTTTCTAATTTATTCTGATACAGGAATGTTCTTACACCATAGGTCGTCCTCTTTGCTTTTTTCTGGTAGAGTTGTGGTGCATCTTTTTTTGGCAAGGTTGCCAGAATTGTGCCTGGACTTAATCTTTGTCATAACGGCTTTGTATCTTTTATTCTCTATTCTTTTCCTATTAAGTTTCTAATATTCTGTTTGGCTTTTTGAGTCCCACTGAACATAAAATAGGTATTCTTATAGGGTTACAGAAAATAACTGTCCCAAATTGTAATAGCCAATTAAGATTGCATCGTTATATGTGTGTATGTATAATTAGGTACATGGGGTATGCATACAGTTACGTACAGATATGTATGCATAAATAGGTATGGATATTTGAGTCAATTTTTCTCAAGTGCACTACTTTTACATTTCTCAACAATGAATTTCACTTGCTATTTTACAAGCCGATGATTTGATATGACAAGATCTTCTATAAATCTCCCTACCCTTTTGGCTACACAAATCATTTTGTATTCGTAACACAGTCATTTCACTATTCCTTCTGCTTTTATTATTTTCCATAACTAAAACTGTATCATGAATAAAACAAGGCCTGGTATAGATCTGGCATAGGATTGCTCTGGTAGATTTCCCTTATTGTCAAAACCAAACATTAATTTCCTACTCTTTGTTTCCTTGCTTTTAACCAGCTCATATTGTTCTATTTTATCCCAAGAGCCATGCTGGAAGCCAAAGTAACCAATATGAGAGGGCAAACAGTGCTGGTCTGTCCTCGACTCTTTTTGTCTAATAAAAGCTTGAATTTTTCCTAATTTTGCTTTTCTTATGTCACAAACCTTTAAAGCAGCTTGAAAGTTTCAGAACAGTTTTGTATAATTTTGCAACATAGGCAAGCATAGTGCAAACTAATATAACCTTATTTTTCTGTGTAGTTGATTTGTAGCTATTGCTAATTCAGTGCACAATTTGAATGACATTTGGACAATTTAAATTAAAATTTTAAAATCGAAAAAAGATAAAAGGGTTTGGCATAGTTTCCGCATTAAGAAGAGCGACAAAGTCATTAGCTATTAAAACTTCAGTGTTCACTTTGTACTGCAGATAAAACACATTAAAACTCCTCAAGTGTTGCTGAGTGATTATCTCAGTACATTTATAGTAGCTGCATGTTTAGTAAGAGACTCCAGGTTTCTTTAGGTATTTGACCTATAAACTACAATAGGGCCAAAAAAAGGTAACTTTCCTATTTGTACACTGACTTGTTTAAGGACATTTGTATGTCACTTTGGTTCCTGTTTCTCTGCTGGATCAAACATTATACTGTGATCACTGAATGTGACTTTCAGAAGTCCTCAGAATTAGCTTATAGTTAAATGTCATAGACAGCAATAGAAGAGTTTTGAATCACCTTATCACCTGCCCGTATTTTATATTTAATCAGACCTAAATTTACATTGGCATAGCCAGGTTCCAGGTCAGTGAAAGAAAGAGAGGGAGCCGGGCAATGCTTCTTCAGTCAGCCTTCTCTAATATTTTTACAAAAACATGAACAACAGAAAGGACTGGAAAATTTGCCACTTGCAAATATCTGTGCCATGCCATACTGATTTGAAGTCCGATTTAAATTTAAGAATGTATATTTGGTCCCCTGCTATGTCGTGTCTTTACCAGAAAGGTCTTTTGGTTTTCACTGCACTGAAATATAAAAGATGTAAAAGTGCATCAGCAATGCATATGGTCTGTGCCATATGTTTAAAAATCAGTCACCAGGATTCCTTGATAGGAGAGCTGGTTAAGTACCTGAAGGACAGCTGTCACTGCCAGCAGCCATTTTGTTTGTTTCCCTGTAAAGTATTTTATTTGTTCGATCTACAGCAGTGTGGCTCTCAACACACTGTGCTTGGTGGGAGTCTTGTGGGTTTAGTGAACATTAAGAATACTTAAATTTCTTTATCTACTTCTTTTTGGTGCTGGGTATATTAGGGCCAGCACCCTTGGGCAGCAGAGCCTGGTGGAGATTGCTGAGTGCAGGTTACGTATCACAGAATGTCAGGGATTGGAAGGGACCCTGAAAGATCATCTAGCCCAACCCCCCTGCCAGAGCAGGACCACCTAGAGTAGATCACACAAGAAAGCGTCCAGGTGGGTTTTGATTGCCTCCAGAGAAGGAGACTCCACAGCCTCCCTGGGCAGCCACTCACGATGCCCAGGTTATGGCTAATCCATAAAGACACATGGTGGCTTATTCATTGCTCCTGGCTTGGTGCTCTCCCCTGTCTCTAACTGCATCCAGTCAGAAATGGAAGAAAACTGAGTCATACTTTACTTTCATGACAAGACAAGCAAATACAGTCTACTTTAAAACATAGCAAAGTTTCACTGAGATGATCCTCAGTAGAAACTTAAGGTAAATAAACAAATTTTATATCATAATATTACCCATTAGAATATGACTGATTTTAAGCTTTACCTGGAAGTCAAACATAGTCATTTTTATAAATATACTCTCTGCGCTTGTCCATATTGCTGTCATACTTGTCAAATTATGCTACCTATTTTCCTGATCTAGGCATGGCCAGGATGTGTTAGAATATTCTAGAGTAGTCCTGGTGAATGTGCCAGGTTTTGATGTGTTTGGAGGGCAAATGCTGCCTGAGAGAAAGCGGCTGATCAAAGAAAAGAGAAAAGAGTGCAGTTGTGAGGCTGGGAGTCTCCCGAGAGCCACCATTGCTACCAAACCCCAGCGTGCTCTCGGTCATGTTCCTTACCTTGCAGCTCTCAAGCTGGCCATTTCTGATCCCAGATGCAATCCTGATGGCCTGTAAGATATTAGGCACCTGTGCTCTGACTTCTGGTTGCTTGACCTTGCTGTGTGATTTAGGCCATAATGCACTAATTTATCTTTTCAGACAGTGTGTACCCACTGTAGGCATTTTTCTTGCCTTAATCCTAGATCATCATAATGATACAGAGAGCCAAACTTCAGTCCACATCTGTGCCAAAATCTGGAAAGTTCCCAAACAATTAAACTGGGGAAGTCTTACTGGGCAATTTTTTTATTTCTTAATTTTTTAACCACAATGGGATTGTTTTATGGGCTGCGGAAATGGCAAGCACATGTGATTGCTCTTTTTTCTTTCTTTCACATTTGGCCCCTATTTTGCACCGTATGCTGATTAGAATCTAATGTGGCTGTTGTTTAAGTGAAGTGAATACAAAATTAATGCAAATGTAACACACTTCACACAGTTTTGTGCACAGTTCTCACCTATATCTCTCAGCACATGTCTCATCTCCATTTTTATAGGACTTTAAAACTGGTCGGGTTTGTGGTGTGTTTTGGTTTGGAGTTTTTTTGTGGGGGTTTGGGGAGTGTTGTGGAGTTTTTTGTTTTGTTTTTCCTTTTGTTGTGGTGGTTGTTTTCTCACATGCCAAAGCACTGCTGGCCTGGTTCCTTGACAATAAGGGTTTTCCAGAGCGGAGAGGGAAAGGGGTCTCTGAGCTACTCGGAGCCCAGAAGAGAACTGTCTCCCATTTAGTCAGACACGAGGGCATAAATGAGACCGGCAAAAATGTCCTTCATCTTGTGACTACCCTTTTGGCTTCTACCAGTTTCCCTCAGTTGCTGGTTTCTCTCCGTCTTCCAGAAGATTCTTGTTTGTGGGATCGCAGGCAATTCCCAAGGCACTGGCCGCTAGAGGATGCTCCTGGTCCGGCGTTGGAGAGCAGCATGACCGGAGCTGGGCATCCTCCTCCCTGACACAGACCCCAGCCCAGCTCCCCGAAGAGGAGATCGCCTATGAGGCATTACCCACATAGCCTGGGATATATAAAATGCAGCTTTGTGCTGGGGAGAGACAGGATATTTTCCACCGTCTAAATGGAAAAGAAATTCCATCCATTTCACGGACAAAAATGCAAAATGCTAATGACAATAGGAGAAACACATTGTAGGAATTTAAATGTGTTTCTTCTGGTGAAGTCCTTGAGCTTATTTAGGTGATACTTGTAATGGCATATTCGCAATGTGCCCCACAATATCGGAGTCCTGCTGTGGATGGTCACACCTTGGTTGTTCAGATGTTCAACTAGCTTTCATTTTTCATCCAATCTTTTTCAGTGACCTAAATTTCAGTGCCTAAATGAGACTTCCATTTTATTCTTCAATGAATATAATGGAAAAGACATTCTTAATTAAGTAAGGGACTATTTAGCATGTATAGTTTTTCACAAGAGGCACACACGTGAAATTAATTCCATATTTTAAATAAAAAACAACAAATACCACCCCCCCAAAAAAATCCCCGAACCAACAATGTCTTAAGTCAAAAGCAAAGCATAATGTTAAAAGATATATATGGAAATATCCTTCTTCTAGTCCTCTATTGCCCTTACAAAATTCTATTGTAGCATAAGCAAGTTCTCTGACATATAGAGTACAGGCTTTTGTATGGCAAAAACATGAAAAAAATAATGTAGAAAGAGTATCTTTAAGGTAGCAAAGTGGAATACTCAAAAGTTATAAAATGGCAGATTTAAGGTCATTTAAGATAGCTCATTTGTTAGTGTGCATTAGAACACAGTCTTTATGTAATCACATTACCACCTCTTTCTCCTCATGTCCTCGCCTCCTGTGGGATTTCTGCCTTATCCAGATGACAAGTTAGACCTGCCCAGGGATACACAGGGTTGTGCAGTGGAAGAGAATGTTCATTTCTTGCAGTTGGATGGTGTGTAGTAGATAAATCAAAGACTACAGGAAAGGAAATATATAAGTGAGAAGTTAGATAAGACTCTGAAAAATAGGATTGCAGTCTTGTCTCTGCCACCAATGTTTAGTAAAGTCAGTAAATTTTTCATATCATGCGTGTATTCCCCAGCTTCTGCGTGCTGACTGTGAGATCCTCCACTCTGATTAATCAGAAGTGTTGAACACCCACATCTACTCCTTAAGTCACAAGAGAGTTGTGTTTTAAGTCTACAGAATAATGAATGGTGCTATATACTATTCCAGCTCATGTGCCAGATGTCTCAGATGTTGTGTACCTGTATCTCTGACTGTAATCTCAGTGCACATCTTTTATCATTTGTAGAAGACAAATGCAGACTTTTTCAAGGCTACAGTAAAAATAATACATCAGAATCACTTGTATCCTCTAATGATGAGCACCAAACAAATGCCTGGACAAAGTAAAAAAATTTGTCTTCAGAGCAGGTTTTGAACGACGTATAGGAAATAAAGCCCACTGCAAAGGATTACAATGTGAGCAATGAAATAAAAGAAAATACTGCAGAGCAAGCTGCTCTTAAAATGAGCATTGTCTATCTTGTGCATTAAATAAAGCAACATTAGTGCTATGTATTAAAATACTGTATCATAATTTATTAATCAAGCCTAGACAAGCATTTAGGCAGAGTTTAGACTGCACATTAATTCTGCAATTTCCTAACACATATGCACTGAATTCTGTAACCTGACTGATACTGCTTAACATGTGTGTGCCTGCAGAGTAAATAAAAAGCAAACAATTCAAGTACCCTCAGTAATAGCAGCCTAGCACTTTTTAGTAAGGAAGGTTGTGCAGCCTCAGGTTAGACTGTAAAATATGGTTTAATTCTGATTTTTTTTCCTCATCTATTTAGTTCCTTGAGTAAATTTTATAAAAGTGAAATCCACTTCCTGCCACAAGGAGCAAGGAACTTGGCTGTTTGAGAGCAGAAACTCATGTAGGAATGGGTCTGTTTTCTCTGATTGGAGGTTTATATGCCTTCTACAGTCACTATTCTTAACGTGATCTACTCTTTCTTATGAAGCAAAATGGAGTTCCTATGTTTCTGTCCCTTATTTCTGCATTTCACTGCGCATAAACAAAACAATTTTATGGCATATGTGAGTGAGTTTGCTTCCTGATGCTCAGGAAGTGTCAGACTTAGCGCACATGCTCTGCGAAGCCAGAGGGGGTGATGAGCTGCGTCTTTCCAGAAGCATTAGACTCAACAGCAAGTACACAGTGATGCTATGTGGATAGCTACTCCAGCTTTGCCCTTTTGCCTTTCCATGCAACTCATGTTGTGTGCAGAATTTTGTGAGCTTGCAGTTAAGTAAATTTATCTCTAAACTATTGAAAAGAGACACTGAAAGATTTGCAGATGGTGTTGTGTGGGTGTGAAAAGCTAAGAAACCTCCTTTAGATCAGCCAGCAAACTCAGGTACCTTCTTGCCTCTGCAGCTTGTTTTCCTACTTGTAAGATGTTTAAACACCCAAATCCAGCAAAGTAACCCAGAAAAAAAAAGGTTGAAGATGTAGTTAATAAAACAGGATGATTCACCCCATTTGTATGGTTAGGAAGCAAAAGATGTCTGGTTTTGACTTTGTAATTTGGCCTGGAATATACTTGCAGGATACAGAATACAAGCTGTGATTTTTATCTGTAGCATCCTCTTTTTTCATTTTTCAGCTGTGTTTTGTTTTCTCCCCAGTATAGTTGTAACAGGAGCGCGAAAGAAAGGGAACCTCAGAAATACTAATTTTGAAATGTGTTCTGGAGTCTGTGTTACAGCTGCTGTCTTTTGCTATGAAAATAAACTGGCATATACCTTCAATCTAAATAGAAATAGGGAGATAAATAAAAATGTTAGGAGACCAAATGACCAAGAAGTTTAATTTATATTCTCAAGTGATTTAGGAACCAACACTATTTCACTGCTCAAATTGTGTTTACAAAGACATTTAGCTCCTAATTCACTCCCACATGTTGGGAAGCTTTCCCAAGAGGGGTAAAAGAATGGTGGTGGCTGTGGAGGTTATTAAAGTATTGTTATTATTTAAGTTAATTTTTCTACAAGTGATAGATTCATTTCTTGAACTTCATCTTGGAATTAGAGAAAATGCTGGAGGCTTTTGAAATTTCATATCACAGAAGAAAAAAAAAAGGAAGTTGCAGAGCAGAATAGATTTCTTAAATCAGATTAGAAAATTTCCATCAGTACCTAACAATTTGAAAGCTCCTAAGGTTGAAGTTACTTTTATTGCTTTTGTGTTTTTCTGCAGTGATAGCATTTTGTTACACTGTTGAGTGAGTTACAGTGTGTTTTCTTCATCTTTTATGTTTGATTTGATTTCAGTGTCTTGGGTTAAGGATGAATATCTCATTAATAATGTCTTTTTTAGTACATCCGTTTTTATGAGTAAAGGTATTTGAATAACCTTAACTCTAATCAACTGAAACTTTTTGTGAAAGAGTGTGTAAAGCTGGAATTTGGTCCCATTTATGGTCTCGGAGGTTGTGCTGTGAGAGGCAGTGAGGCAGCAGGGTATCATAGAGCCCTGATTGCACCCTGGGGGAACGGAGGCACATTTCCAGGCTGTGTCCTTCACTGGTGCTGCTGGCATGGAAGCCCACGCTGCTGTGGGTGCCATGCCCTGCCATGGTGTTCCTGATCCAAGGTGTCCTTGGTCTTTGCTTCTTGAAATCCCCTGTTTTCCTGTTGGGTCAAACACAGGTAGTCACCAGCATCTTATGCCTCCCAGCCCATAAGGTAGTCAGGGGTTAGTGCTGGTGCTTTACAAATGAGTTGTTTGGGGACCTCGGTCAAGGTGATTTCAAAAAGATGGGACGATGGCTCCACCTCGTTGGCAGATGAGCACTGCAGATGAGCAGCCTGCCCCTCTGGCCAGCAGATCGGAACACAACGTACTGATAAAGCCACTTGTCCGTGCAGCAGTGCTGGCTGGTCTGGCAGAGGTGAGTGACTGCTCCAGGGGTGGAGGCCTGGCTGGGGTACCAGGAGCATCAGCTCATTGTAGTGATGTCTGCTGATAGGCAGTGGTGACAGTGGGAACACTGTTTCCCCATTTTTTTTCTTTGTTAATTTCAGTGAAAACTCGTTGCTTAGAATAGTCCTGTTGGTAATTTATGACGTGACGTGCAACCAAATATGCACTTTGTCCATTTTTCATGCATTTTGCTAACGATGGGTCACAGAGTTTCACTGGAAGGTTTCAAAGATTAAAGCTATCAGAAAAAGCAGCCCTGGTGACTTATATTCTCTGACCCCCTGACCTACCAAAGGCCATAGTGCCACACTAAATAAAGCTGTCTCAAGCTCACCACTTCTGGTGGGCTTTAACATAGATTTGAAATAGATGATCAGGCTTGACTTAAAGACTTTCAGGATTTATCTACCATGTCCATAAACAGGCAGTTTTAATTAACATCTATTCTTTGCATTAAAAATGTCATTCCTCTAATAGGGATTTGTCCAGCTTCCTCTTACAAAAAATTATTTTCTATAAGTAGTCTCTTCCCACCTACATACCAGAAAGTACTCTTTGGCTTGATTGAATTTATTTTTTAATAGATATAGCTCTGGATTATACACCTGGTAGCAAAAGGCCCCTGTTTATTATGATATTGTGACGTCCTCCTTGTAAAGTACACATAGCCAAGAACATCTCCCGTCCATGCAAGTAAAAACCGGTCCTGAAGTCTGCAATTCTTCATGACAACTGCTGTGTCTTCTTTCTGTATAAAAGGCACTGGAACAGCTCTCCTCAGCTCAGTCTTCAAGAAACATGAATAATAGAGAGAATCCTTTTGATTTTCGTTCTTTGTTGTCTGATACCTTACTATAGGCATTTGAGCCTGAGCAAAGTCGATGTAAAATGCTGGGACAGCAGCATGAGTCATCAGCAAAGTGGTTGTGTTAGATGCCACAAAGTGCAGATTCAGCTCCACTTGTAAACTCCAGGACTCCTAGCAATCGTGTTATGCTGAAATGGACAGGAGTACAGCAAAGGTAAAGTTGCAATTTTCGTGCGTCCCTTTGAGTTGTCTGTAACCTGGCCCCAATACAAGCAGAGAGCAGCTCCCATTTTCAGTTGGCTGTGGGGTGCTCTGAGTGCCGAGAGCATGTGGAACACAAAAGTCCTCTTCTGCTTACGGCCCACACTACAAAAACTGGGCTTTTTTACTAGCTTATCCAACTTAATTCTTCAATATAAAACTTCACTGTACAGCAGTTCTCCAGTAGGCGATATGCTATACTATGACTCTTCATACAATATACCAAATATATTTAGCCCTGAAGATTACACTTCTTGTTACGCTAGTTTTTTAATTTACTGTGTTTCTTGCTGCTGGCACCTTTGAAACTCAGTGGAGGCCTGTGGAGGTGTCTCAATCTCCTGTTTACTGTCTCCTTTGAGCTGTTGCATTACGGTCATCTGTCAAAGATGAGTGGGAGTCAAGGAAATGGGGCACCTCAAGTGGCTGACACTGCTGAGCAGATATCTGTCTATTTTTGCTGGGTGTTTACATACCTCCAGAGTACAGATGTGTCTGAGCTGGATTAGGTACACAGAAAGTTTAATACCTTCATCTTATTATAACAGCAGCCCTGATTGCATATGAAAATTCTACAATTTTAGCAATGGCTATGACCTATAAATACAGTTCATTTGCCATGGATGCAGCCATGATGTTGTCTTACACCAGACATAACTGCATGAACACTGTGGTTGTAATCATTTAATGTCGTGGTTAAAAAAAAATTATTGCACCTCTTGCGAATTGACTAAGGCAGTGAAGTTCTTGAAAGAAATCAGTCTGAGATGGTGGAGCTTTGTTCGTTACGCATGATATGATGTTTTTCTCCTTACTAAATCTCCAGACTGCAAATGCTGTCTGCATCCCATTTCCATTCCACAGCAGCATTAGGAATGAGGATGTAGGGAAAAGAAACCATCACACAGTGGTTGTCCCAGTGGTAGTGACTGGCACTGGAATAAACGATGCAGGATCTGTAATAAGTATTTGACAGAAGTTTAGCTAGTAAAATTGATGAATGCAGCTTAAAGAATATGTACATTGTTGTATTACAGAGTACACTTTATGGTACTAACAACAGTGAACATTTAACTACTGCAGTTATCCTATGGCCTAAATTAATATCTACTTTTCCAGTAAGACTCTCCAACTCCTTTTTCTTACAGTTTTGCAGAAGTGGGTTTGTTACAAGAGAGTGTACGTGGCTTTATATATTTTTTCTTATTCTAAAACAAAACACACATTTTCCATTTGTGTCTTAAAATTTTTGAAGTGGCTAAATCTTTTTTGACTCCTTGGTTTTAAAACCGGTATTTTACTGGAATCCCCAATTAAGCCAATTTCTTCCATGATTCATTTCAGTTAGCAACAGAAATGTAAGCTACAGCCTCTGGCCCTAATGAAATCCTTTAAATGCAGTCTACATAGCAAAAGGTTAAGGGGGCAAGGCACAGTTTAATTTTGCAATAACACTTTATGGGAGTCTTTATAAATGTGCTTGCTTTGGAGTTTTCTAACGCCCCTCTCTCTGAAACTGTAGTCAATTTGCAGCCTGGAAGTTTTTATATTAAAATTACATACATGAGTGAGGTTGGAGGGCAGTGGGATACAGGACCTTCCTGCTAAATTGCTAATCCAAATTGGGCCTTAGTCAATCTCTTACAAAGTTGTCAACATCCAATGACCTATGTGAATTGAGTTGGTATCTTCAGTCTGGTTCCCAGAGAGGTGTGCACATCAGAAGAGCAATCAGCTGGCGCTAATTGGCACCCTGGCTAGCAGCCTCAGCAGGAAGCCAAAGGTCTGTAGAGGAACGAGACTGAAGTGCTCTCTCAACCTTAAAGATGGTCCCTCTGGGTCAGAGTTTAGGGCACATTTGCAATGTCATATTTGGGATTTTGCTGTGCATCTTGTAATGCTAGACCAGACTGGTGGCTAGGGAACTGCACCCCTCAGGGCTTTCGTAGGGCATTTCGAATGCCACAGGGCATTTCAAACTCTGAAATTGCTTCACCTTTCCTTCAGACATCAACATGAGGAGAACATTCACTAAGCAATAACCTAATATTCCAAGATGTCGGATGACAAATAACCACTCCAGTTGAGGGATTGCACTGGAAAAGGGAAAGAGAGTGAGCGTGTATTCCTTAAAGACAAAACTTTCTCATGTCCATGCCCAGCATGCATAAATACCTTTGCTAATTTTTCCACCTGTTTGGCTCAGAAAGGGTATAAATTAGTGCAGCTTAAAATTAAAAATAAATGTTTTGTGAGTAGGTTTGTGGAGTTCTGTTCATTATAAAAGCATAGTAACATGTGGTCTTCCTACATCTGGAATTGTTCTCAGACCATAATAATTTCAGAAAGTTTATTATGGGTTATTATCTTCCCAAAGGCCTTGCATTTAAGAAATTTATTTATCGTTTTGTAGTTCTGTTTGCAAAGTTTCAGTCATTCAGGCAGGGTGGAAATAATGTCATGAACTTGAAGCCATCAGTCAACTTCATGTTCAGCATGAATAGGGTTAGTGAAGTAGCACTAAATTAAGAAATGACTAATGTACCTACCTAGTATTTTAAGCCAGGCATTTAAAGGTAAATATATAAAATATATTGTCTGAATTAGAAGTTGAGCAAATTTTCTTTACCTCCATTTACCCTTGAACACATGAATGAATAACAAGCAGCAATGACAAATGTTTGGTTGTCTGTGGTTGTCTGCTAAGCAGAAAAAATACCTTCATTTGGTGGAGGTTAGTGTATTTCACAAAACATTTGGTGTCTTTAAAAAGCAGGTTTTGTCCATCTATGTATTGTCCTTACTGATGAAGATAAAACAAAGGTCCTGCATAGAGCATGCATACTTCCAGAAATCAGAGCATACTTTTTTTTTTTACTCCATAGCTTTGCATTACTGGAGTTACCAATGACCTGCTGCAATTTTTCCTCCCTCTAAATCAGATAATGAAACCAGGGTCACAGCCATAATTGAAATGATGGAGCTCTGAAAGTAACACCCTTTTCCAGTCATCCAGCAGCCTCCTTTCACTACCTCTGTGCTCCTTCACCAGATGATGTGGTGCACATTTATCTGCCAGACTAAAGTTGGAGCAGCACAGAAAGTAAGGCAGTATTTGCATCCCTGAGCGTGGGATCATCAGCTGCTGTGAAAAATCAGGGAGTTTGGAGATAGACTCAGTTCTCAACATTGCTGTGGCCCAATACAAAAATCACCCTGAATAATGCTGTAATGCTTGTGTTTTAATCATAGAATCATAGAAGAGTTTCAGTTGGAAGAGACCTCCAAGACCACAGAGTCCAGCCTTTGTCCTAGCTCAGCCAACACCACTAAACCATGTCCCTAGGTACAACATCTACCCGTCTTTTAAACACCTCCAGGGATGGTGACTCCACCACCTCCCTGGGCAGGCTGTTGCAGTGCCTGACAACCCTTTCAGTAAAGAAATTCCTCCCGATATCCAGCCTGAACCTCCCTTGGTGCAGCTTAAGGCCATTTCCCCTTGTTCTGTCGTTTGTTACTAGGGAGAAGAGACCAATCCCCGCCTCGCTACAACTTCCTTTCTGGTAACTGTAGAGAGCGATAAGGTCTCCCCTCAGCCTTCTCTTCTCCAGGCTAAACAGCCCCAGAACCCTCAGCCGTTCCTCATAGAGGACATGCTCCAAATCCTTTCCTAGCTTGGTAGCCCACCTCTGTACCCTCTCCAGCACTTCAGTGTCTTTCTTGCAGTGAGGGGCCCAAAACTGCACACAGTACTTGAGGTATGGCCTCACCAAAGCTAAGTACAAGGGCACAATCACCTCCCTACTCCTGCTGACAACACTATTCCTGATACAGGCCAGGTTGCTGTTGGCCTTCTTGGCCACCTGAACACACTGCTGGCTCGTGTTCAGCCGGCTGTCAATGATTTGCACTGAAACACAGTGGTGCCCTAAACGTATAAAGCGTTGCCATTTGCAAATTCCCACCTGTCATTTGTTTCCAGAAATGGTATCACTTGCTGCAGTCTGGACGTTTCCCCAGGTGGTGTCTGACTCTTAACCCAAATCAAACAGTAACTACACACACTGTCTGGCTCTCATGCAGTGGACAGGGAAAGCAGAACAGCCTTCTAGTTACCTCTCAGTAAGCCCAGACAAGCATTTCCTTCCGGAAATCTTCAGCCTGCTTTCTTCACAGGCCTTTAGGGTAAGGTTTTTAGGGTCATAGTCCCCATTGCCCACCCTATTGCGGCAGGGTCCAGCACACTTGATGAGCAGACTACACACTGTGGAAGTGTATGATGTGAGAGTGGTACTGCAAAGAGGGCAAGTATAGGCTTTCATTTTTCTTTTTGTTGGCAGTACCTTGGTAATGTGACTGAACCTAGGAGTAGCCAGACCACAGCTCTGGAGCTGTAAATGGTTTGCCAGCAGTTGAGACCACTGGCAGGATTCAGTTATTGCAAAGGTAACTCAGATCTCTGGCTGCTGAAACAAACAACCCAGCAGGTTCCTCTAAGGCTGTCATCAGAACGGCTGCAGGTCCTAGCTGTACATTTCCCTCGGCTCGCTCTGCAGCCGTATTCCTGCAAGTTGTGATCATACCCTGCTCATGAGCTGTCCCTGGAGTCCCCCGTCCTGTCAGTTCCTCATGGCATGGGACATAGATTCAGCCTGGCTTGCAGAATCGGGAAATCTCCTGAAAAAGTATTAAAACAATACTGTTAAAACACTGATAATTCCTTGAGAACTGCTGGCTTAACCCCGCTAACCCTGTGCTTAGGACTGCAGCTCCTGATACTGCAAGAGATGACAGCCTTTGTGCTTATGAAATCAGAGAGGTTCTAGCTCAGATACAAAGAAAAGACTGAGAATGTGACACAAAGCTTGAAGGTGTATGCAGACAGCACAAGCACTGTAGGCGGCATGGACTGCCCTGCTTGACTTAACCAAAATGTATCACTGCCTTCCAAGGGCAGGACGTGGTACGGGGTTTATGCCTGAGACCTCCATTTATTTGATCCTGACTTGAACCTATTTATTTGGCCTTTTAGCCTGAAATTTCACTGTTGTCATCTTTGGACCAAATGAAAATATATCGGGGACCTGAGCAACAACCAATGTCCTCTGTGAAAGGGGCAGAGAAGTAACTCTTGAAATAAATGGTTCAGTGATATGAAAACCAAAGAACAATAATGTTTTTATATTCAATTAAAATAGTTACAGTTATAACTAGTAATTTCATTAAGTTAAGAAAAGAAATTATATGTTCACTTTGGAGAAAGATTTTTGATATTAAGAACTGTTATAGTAAGAACTGGTGACAGCGTACTGTCTGGAAGATGGAACCAGCTAGCAAAAGAAATCTCTAGTACCTGTGATTATGAATTGTTACTCTCTTCTATAACAGGTTACATCTTATTTTTGAATGCAAGATAGTTCAGCTGTTCTTGTTCACTTTCCTGGGTGGCTAAACTAAGCACTGTAGCTTTGCACTTTCAGAGTTTTGTATGAATGCCATGCCATCTCTGGAAACTCATGTTAATCCTAGGGAGGACCAAAAGAATCTACTAACATATGCACACTGCCAAAATAAATGATGGCTGGATTCCTGAGCTAATCTTTGCCTTTGATCTTGTGTATCAGAAAATTTATTTGGTAAAGTAGTGATGAAAAGATTTCGGACCATTCTGAAGTATCAGCTGCAAATAGCCCAGACTTTTTGATTTTCAAGATAAATCAGGAAATGTTAGGTTTTTTCCCCTCCCTTTCCAATCCTTGGTAATCTCCATAGAAAGCTTTTCAGAAAGTAGCAATAGCCATTCTTTTTCTCGTACTTAAAACCTTCTGTGCAAAATTGCATGACATGTTGTGTCAGTGTGTGGAAAAATGACTGTACTGTTACGTCTGAAAATAACGGCAGAAAGAGATAGCAACTTTTGTCTTACAGTTTTTCCTCTTGGCTATGTTTTTTCCTTCTTTCCTTGATCTACATAGTAGTTCACAATTCAGGGTGTTTCTGTGCTCACAGAACGTAACACAAAAGCATAGTAATTGGTCATGTCTGTCTGGCAGTGGATCGCCAGCATGGAACTTCGTCTACTTTTTATTACATTCTACACAAAAGAATCCTCAAACAGCACTGTTTTGTGCTCTGGTTATTACTGATCTTGCTTTGATGGTTCCCCCACTTTCCTTTTCGTTGTACAGAACCTTCCTTTTCTTGCATTGTCCATTCATTTCATATTTTCGAATGTTTTTATGGTTTCATAATTTAACTGATTTATTGTGGATTTTTCAATACTGTAGAACATGCCCTTCCATTTTTAACACGTAGGGATGTTTTGGTGTAACTTTGCTGAAATCACTGAAACTTGATCTTTGAGTCTGTGTTAGATCCTTTCTGAGGAGGGTTGTTTTTTTGATTTTTTTGGTTGTTGCAGAGGTTTTTTTCAGGTAAAATACAGCCTACTTTTTGCAAAACACCTACTTCTTTACACTGAATAGCGCTTTCCTGTGTCAGAACTTTCTGATGCTAACAGCCACGTGTGAGAACAAAACTTAAAGGCTTTTACTAGTTACTGTGTAAAACTTACATGATAATGAAGTCCATGCTTGAAACAGCTTAAATTCTAGATGGAGCTTTTACAGATCAGAAGTTGGGGTACAGAAAGATTAAGTTGTTTCATTGAAGGTTAAGGAGACCTGGGGTGGAGCTCTGCTCAAATCTTGAGCATGTTTCAAGACTTTTCTTCTTTCTCACAAGTGTAGATCATCAGGGCCTTATCTACTACAGTAGGAAACACATTTATAGTAGGAAAAGTCCAAGTTCTCATTATCTTGGGGAGGTGGGGAGAAACCACTGTAACAGTTGTCACTGCTATATTATTCCTTTTGTTGGTCTTTCTGTCTCAGTCCTGTTGGTTTTGATCAACGGCATCCAGGAGTGTGGTATAGGCCTGAACTAAACCCGGCAAACAGTCCCATCCCTTTCTCCAGAGGTGGAGAAGCGACTGCAGACAGAATGGCAGATGGAAAGGTTGCCTCGCCTGCCCACGTGCCATCCAGCCAGACCCTGTACCTTATCTTTGTGCTGTAGTGGGTGTGGAGGCAGTTTCTAGTATGTCGGACTGCTGCCATGTGAAGGCAGGGATGCCTTAGGAAGGCAGAAGGGTGTTAGCAGTTTCCACGGGTACCGCAAGGCACAGAAGAAAAGGCAAGAACTTCTAGCTGTGGTTTCTAACCTTGCTCAGGCCTTGAGGGGAGAAGGAGAAGAGGGCATGCCTGCTGCATATCTGTAGCCAGCAATGGCTTGAGTTGTTGTACAGTTGTTGCAGTTCGTGATGATGTCACCAAGCTGGAAAACTAATTTCCATGTCACTGAGTGTGGATCACTTTCACATTGCAAATCTGAGTTGATGGAAACCCAGACTGATGCTTGTTGCCACGCTATGTGGTATGCTTTTGCATGCACTTGAACACAACAGTAATGAAAATATTTTTTAAAATGAATAGCAATTAAAATAATATGAACCATAATCAGTAATCTGTTAGCAAAGAATGGTTCTTATTATTTCTTCTGTACTAGTGCGCTTGATAGATATCAGGTGGATAAAATATATCTGCTTGTGGTGTTTTTGTCCCCTTTTTAGTTTTTTCGTTTAGCTCATGATTTTATTTAATGGAAGAGTCACTTCTCACATATTGGCTTGACAATTTACAAGCATTTGTTTGTGCTGAATTAAGCACATTTCTAAACTTTGTATGTTGCTGCTGACAGTTTGGGGATTGATTTTTATCCCTAGAGAGATGCCTTTTTGTCTTTAAGGCAAATTGAAGTTGACTGCTGGAGCATTCCCTGGTAAGACAGAGAATCTACTTTAGGGATATTTTTCTACTGAGAATTCATTTGTAACTGAGAAGCTTCAGCAAGGTCATGTTTTCCATGACACCAAAAAAAAAAAAAAGTTCACAGACAAAGAAGTAGCATTTACTTTAGAGAAAATAAATAGAAGCAAATACTACCAAGTTTTTTCCCCTGTAATTCTCTATCAGGGAAATGTGCCTAGATATGTAGTAGGTAACGATTTTCCAGACTTTTATTCTGAAAGCACGTGTTAAATGCTGGTGTGGGCAATGGCAGAAAAAGGTTTTAACCATCCATGTTTTTTCATGTATGTTATGAGTTTGAATTTTAAAAGTTCTGTAACATTTCTTAGGACATTCAGATTCTTTCAAGAACAGCTTCACTGCTTGTCCGCATTGGCAACATGGGCGGGGTCTGCAAACATGAATGGGTTAATGTAATGAGCAGTGTGTGAGGGTGCAGGTTCTCTGCCGCACAGGTTCTTTAGGAAGTCTTCATTCACATCAAGTAGCGTTAGATACTCTCTTTGTTATAGTGAGCTCTGTGGCTGGACATGCAGGACTAGAGGTACTTTCTAAAATTTCTCCATCCACCCCTTGCTCCCTTCCCCCCAGTCAGCCTGGCACGGTTTTTGGATACAAACATTATATTGTTGCTGTATTGACAGAGATACTGGGATTCATTTATGTATCTCTCCCTTCAAGGTCTTTTTGGCACTAGATTTGTTTTATAGGAATACTTTTTAAAAATACAAATACTGCTAAAATGAAATAGTGTCTGTGTATATATCTGGTGTGTTCTATGTGTTACCTCACACCTGAACAGCAAAGATGAATCCAACTATCCTGGCTAATGGGCAAATCCGGTGAGTTTTTTTGTGGTGCTACCTGGCAGGTTACTGGTAGGGTGATGGGCAGACTCATTAAAGTCTCATTTAATGCTTGTCTCTGGAATGACTGCATTCTCTTTAATCTCTGTCTTTGTATTCACTCATACTTCTAATACCCAAGTGACTTGAAAAAAAGAAATAAATAACAACCTTAGTCCTTCAGTAAGATACCAGATCATAGAATCACAGAATGACAGGTGCTGGAAGGGACCTCTGGAGATCATCTAGTCCACCCCACTAAAACAGGTTCACCTACAGCAGGTCACACAGGAGAGCGTCCAGATGAGTTTTGAGTATCTCCAGGGAAGGAAACTCCATAGTCCCCCTGGGCAGCCTGTTCCAGTGCTCTGTCACCCTCAGAGTAAAGAAATTTTTCCTCATGTTCAAGTGGAACTTCCTGTGCTTCAGTTTGTGCTCATTGCTCCTTGTCCTGTCGCTGGGCACCAGTGAAAAGAGCCTGGCCCCATCCTCTTGACACCTGCCCTTTAGATATTGATAAGCGTTGATAAGGTCCCCTCTCAGCCTTCTCTTCTCCAGGCTAAACAGACCCAGGTCTCTCAGCCTTTCCTCATAAGAGAGATGCTCCAGTCCCCTCATCATCTCAGTAGCCCTCCGCTGAACTCTCTCCAGTAGTTCCCTGTCCCTCTTGAACGGGGCGGGGGGGGCCAGAATTGGACACAGGACTCCAGGTGTGGCCTCACCAGGGCAGAGCAGAGGAGGAGGAGAACCTCCCTTGATCTGCTGGCCACACTCTTAATGCATCCCAGGATACTGTTGGCCTTCTTGGCCAAACTGAACCCCAGTTGTTTTCATTTTGTGGAAATCACATCAGCTGAAGCAAGTTTTTCACCACAATGCACCTAAAAAAGTTATAAGAACCAATTTCTTCAGGGCAAGTCTTTATCCTACTGGTTATAAAATCTTCTTCAAAGGAGCTGCAGGTCTCTGCAGTCTTCCTTTAAACCGTCTTCAGGATCTTCTCATTAGATTTTTCACACATTTGAGTACTCAAATTTGAGTTACCTCTGTATGTTTCTGGAGACCTGGCTATCAATTGCCAGAATTTTCATTTGCCTCTTTAATCTTTGTTTTCCCTTCTCAGATTCCTCCTGTAATATTTTTGACAGTTGTCTCTTAGTAGCTGCTGGACTAAGACATTTGCAAAATCCAAGAAACAAAAAAACACCCTCAGACATGTTCAAGTGTCTTGTATATGCGAAACAAAACAGTTGGCTGGTGTTTACGATGAGGCTGGTGAGGGATGAGAGGAAGCAGGGACTGACGTTGCTGGGTTGCAGCTGACAAGCAGCATCCCAGAGCTACAACACTACCAGAGCCAGGGGGTAGTCTAAACAGCAAAGAACTCGCATTTTCTGCCATGTTCTCAATTCTGTAGTTTTGTTAATTAATTTTAAAAGTTTTTACTCAACTTCACCTTGGAGCTTGGATTTTTTCTTGAAAGGAAGTTATCTTTAAATTAGATCATAGCGTTTATTAAGAGTATGGAAGTCCAAGTAATCATGTTGTCTCACTTTCTCCTCCTACTTTTTGTTGCACCTAGGCCAGTTAGATTTTGATTTTAGTGAACTGTACCTTTTTGTACCTTAATCAAGCTTTTTTCTGTTTTGCCCGAAGACTTCTGTTGTTTAGGATTAACTTTTCCATTTTGTGTACTATTATGCACTTAATTAGAGGTAATTGTTTCCTTGTTCCTACAGCATCAGCCAAGCAAGCAGATCTTGGCTACATCTGCCTATGTGGGGGGGCTCCCTCCTAGGAAAAGTGTAGCAAAGCGTTTGGTAATCTAGTACTTCTCTCTAGCTCTTTCGTTGTTCTGTAGCTGTAACATATGTGTGTTAGATGTGTTTCACCTGCTTCACTAAGCTGTGAATTCTTGGAAACCTGTGTATTCTGAGTGGTCAAGAAATGGTAGCGTGAATGTTATAATGCTGTCACAAGGGCTGTCAATCAGGACTTTTTTTCTTTTTTTTTTTTTAAACAAAGTTTTAACATTTATTAACTTTGTATTGGGTTCTCTTGGGTTTTGTTTGTAATTAAGAATAAATGCATAATTTTACTGATTTTACAGCAACTTTTTCAAACTTTAGAGTTCCAGAAATTAATTCTTACATATTATCCAGGACTCAGACATGATATTTAACTGGGTCTAATAATGACAGAATGCAAATTTCCATTAATTAAGTTTGTAATTGTGGGTCAGGAGGGAGAACAATTTATGGAGGCAGGGGTAGGAGGAGAACTTTAAGTAGCAGTGCATGGCGAATGAGATGCACAGCTTCTATTATCAATAGGAGCTGCATGTCTAATCCGCCAGACTCGGTACTGGAGAAAATGTACCCTGGGATGTCAGGTGTTAAGGGGAAGAATGGGCCTCTCACGTTCTTTGCACTTACAAGCCGGCTGTAACCTTTTGACTCTCTGTCTCTTTCTCTTCTTGAGTTTTGTTTCCTGAAAGGAAAAGGGGGTGGGGGAAGGCAGGGGAAGAAGGCTTAAATAGTGGAAGATCTGTTTCAAAGTTCTGTAGTGTATTTGCAAGCTTTTCCTTTTTTTTTTTTTTTTTTTTTTTTTTTTTTTTTTTCTGGAATTAGTTTTGTTTTGATTTCTTAAAGAAGCAGTTACTTTTAATGTAGAGTTTAGAGCACAACTTAGGATATGGATGTCTTACTGAGCACCACTATCAACACTATAAACTGTACACATTCTACCACAAGTGTTTTAGACATAGCTTTTTTGTCTTTCTAACTAAAACGAATATAATTTCATTTAAGAGCATAACAGAGTAGGACAGGTGGTTCTGTGAATTAATGTTACAGGTATTGTTTTTTATATTGACCAGTGTTACACAGAAAAGCAACCCCCAAATAACAAGAAATCCCTTTTATTCTCAAAAGATCCCCTAATGTGGCATGATCATATATTGATCACATTGAACTTGGGTGCATTCCAGGCCTGAAGATCTGCATATACGAAGAAAAAGTTTATATAATACTTGAACATTTCATCTTCTTGCTACCTCTGAGTTAGAAAGTGTGAAAATATCTCAGTGCAAGGAGGAAGATGCATGCACCATTGGTGAGCATTTACTTGTTAGTATGAAAAAACATGCGATGGATATAAGGGGGGCAGGGAAGGTGGCTAATTAAGTGAGGTCTCTCCAAAATTCATGACTTTTAAGGAGGAAGAGCAGAATGTGGAAAAATATGTGAAAACTTATGTTATCCTTCCTTGCATACAGTCTGTTCTGGGCTGATCCTTATTAGAATGTAAAAGTGGAAACACTAAAGTGGTGTTCACTTTCATTAATTAAAGATTCTCACTCATAGGAAAGCACCCTGAGAATGCTAAAGGCGTTTTATACATTTGGCTACCATCTTTGGTTTGAGGGACATGTCCCTCTTCTAGCTTTGCATCTTTCTTCATTAGAGATTATTTTGAAATGGCTCACGTTGTCTTTGCTTGGCTGAAATGTGGCAGCGATGGAGTGGAGCCAATGGAGGGGTAATTTCACAGCCAGCAATCAGGAAAAGGAAAAGCCCTTAGCCAGGGAACTCAACAGTTGCAGGAGGAGCCATTATTCTATTATTATTTCCAGTGTGGAAGCATTGTTTTAAGTTACATTAAAAACATCCTTTAAACTTCTTTGTTATTTGTGTCGTAAATTTTCCATATCAAACTTTCCACAAGAAAGGTGTGTGAATCTATAATGTATATCCAAATGGAGTGCTTGGGGTGTATCTTGCTTTGGAAATTGTAGGTTAAAGGGAAACCTGAAATTAATGGTAATTCCTCTGACTTAGCCTGTACGTTCGTGGAGTCTGGCCAAACATGGAGTGAATTCTCCATTTCTTAACACTTGCTGGGAACAGCACTCTAAACAGCGTGTCTCCAGACAGGCACTGTCTTCTCAGTGTTTTCTATTACTAGGGACTCCAGCCCCTTGTGATTTCAAGGCCCAACCCTGCAAGCTTTCCAGGAATCTTAAATTTGGATCACTAAAGGAGGGAGAATGAAGTGTATATAATTATTCATGTGCATGGATTTGCATTTCTTTCCTGGAGATGGTGTGTATGTTGAAGCCCATAATGGGCTTAAATTATGTTCTGGGAGCTTTGATGTAGATAGTTTCCTTGTTTTCAGTTATTCAGAAGTCCTGTGGCAGTAGATATTTTATATTCAGTACTCCTTTAATTCCACTGTGTAGAGCATGTGTCATGAACCAGTATTGAAGGGATCCATATACTGAATACTATTATCATTTTTTCATTGATAGAATTTGGGGAGCTGAAGGCCTTACATCTGTAAGGCAAGTGATATTTGGCATAAATGCAAAAGATGAAACAATGTCTCCCAAATTGTTTGGGCAGTCTGAGAGAAGAATGGAACAGAACCCAAATATCCTAAATCTGAGTCCAGCGGCTTAATCCTGAGCCCTTTTTTTTTTCATTCAAAATTAAAGTTTCCATGATTATTATTTCTACTGCCAGGGCTTTCCAAGGATTTAAATGTGACCTAATTTATTAAATGCTGTCTTATGTGCAAGACAGAAGCAAAATCCTTACCCCAGGGCACTTATTCCGTGGCCCTGATCCTGCAATCTGATCTCTGGAATGAATGTCTGAACTAACACAAGCCATGCTGGCTGTTCAGTGTTTGACTGTGATTTTAATGGAGAAGAGACACGTAGATTGCAGGTTGTCTACAACACCCTCAATGAGTTTCAATACATTACCACTACTTTCTTATATTATTATGTGTTTCCCTAAGTCCTCTGTGAGCTTTTGTGTAGCTGTTGCTCAGTTACCTTAAGCAGAGAGTGAAGTTTGGGCTGAACTGTTTTTTTTCAACTACGTGTAAGCCTTGATCTGTGGCACCACTTAAAGATGCTTTGCGATGCACCTTGAGATTAAAGTGCATCGCCCCTGCAGTGCATTGATCTTGTCTGGCCCAGAAAGGGGTTGTCATAGATATGCTTTTGAAATCAGGACTCCCTCATGCGTTTTTCCAAGGCATCATCTCCATGTCATTGGGTTGGCAGGATATGAAACTGAGGGTCTTTTTGAAGTTTTCCTTCACACCAAGGGGTGTATACTTGTCGTGTGGGAATCATGGTAAGGTACACCCTCTTCTCCCTGTGTGTTCAGTGCAGGATGACTTACTGCAGTATTTAAATATTCTAGATCTTTTTTTAAAAGTGAATTTTTTGATTTGTTATGTTGGAGTATTAAAATGAAGAACGGAGTCCGAATGCTCAGAACTTGTTTCTTGCAGAGGACTGAAATACATAGGCTGAACTTCATGAATTAATTAAACAGTCTTATAAACATCTATTCCTTTGCAGCTACAGACAATGGTCTTATATTAGGAAACATGATCATGTGCTTCGTCAAATATCACTCATGCCGGTATTATTTAGTTTTTGCATAATTGTAAAGCAAATATCACTTTAAAGTCTGCTTGTGTATCTCACATTTCAATCTCTTTTTTTTTTTTTTTTTTAAAGTACAAAATAGTTTCCTGCATCAAATGATTTGTTATTGGAAAAGCAAAGTAACATTTCTTTACTCAGAACTCTTCTTCCTGCAAAACTGTGGTACACGGAAAATATTTTCCAGCTTTCAGAGTTTATTTGATTTTGAACACTTTTGGTTATGTAAGTTTTAATAAGTAGCTTTGGTGTACCCCTAAAGGCACACCCCACACACTTATGTTGTGTGACCTAGGGTCACAAGTAATGGCTGCAAGCTAATTGATTGAGAAAGGCTTGTCTGACTGGGCCCCTTTGAGTCCTCCCTTTACATTCCTAAATTTCTGTAAAGGAGGCACTGGCAGCTTTGCCTGGCGAGAGGAGGGGTTGGGGGAAAGGGAGGAAGTTTCTCAGTTTCTGATTATGCGCAGAGTTTCCTTGTACCGAGCTTATGTTCTCCACCCACTACTTAGTAAGAACTCCTTAACAACTTAAAGCTTTATCCCTGTGAGTACCAGAAAAGTGATCTGAGTATTTATTGAGCAGGGAGAACAAACTGCTTGCTCTAG
Source organism: Leptosomus discolor (assembly GCF_034619465.1). Taxonomy (NCBI): domain Eukaryota; kingdom Metazoa; phylum Chordata; class Aves; order Leptosomiformes; family Leptosomidae; genus Leptosomus; species Leptosomus discolor. The sequence continues at coordinate 110,055,616 of NC_141391.1, read as the reverse complement.
GCAGGGAGAAAGCTTATGGAAATGATATTAGACCTTCAGCAAAGTGCACAGCTGCATCATACAGAAGCCGAGACTCAAACTGACAGGCAAATAAGCCAGATCACGGAAGGGGCCTCTGTGTGGCAGCTCTGAGCTACCAAGTGTTGGACAACTAGGCAAAAAGTGCAATGGAACAGGGCAGAAAATAACACACTAACTTCAGGCAACTGTTGCTTTTTCATGGTGAGTCCAGATTTGAATGTTGTTTGAAATGTAGCTATTTTTGTTGTTTCTAAATTCCCTTCCGTTTTGCCACAGCAATCCTTTTGCAAAGCTCATTGTGTTACAGATTATTTGTCCGGATGTGCACTTCAATTCTGAACGATACAGAAGTGTACAGGGATAGTCCTTTCCTTGCTGCTTGCTCTCTCTTTTGCTTTTGCTTGCTTCAGGAGACAGGTCCCATTTCTAAAAGCGCGCTGCGTGGCTTCTGATCTGGAAAGAAACAGTTTTGCAGCTAGCTCTTGGTGTGTAGCTGCGTATAGGTGAATAAGTGAGCATAATTTCTATGTAGAGTTTTCAGCAGTTTGAGCTTTGTGGCACCTCTCCATCGCTCCTTATTTCACTGCCTTATCTTGAGAATGTATGGCACGGTCACTATGAAAAGAGCTTTGTGTTCGAATTCCTGGTGAGTCGAAGGGTCAGGGCCTATGAGTTATCTGCCTGCCAGCAAGACTCATTGCTGTGTCCCTTTATTTTTCAAGCTGAAATAGAAAAAACATGTGTCCTCATCCTTTTTTTATAAACGTATTTTGAATTCAGGTTTTACATGCTGTTTGTGTGTGCTTTGTTCTTTTGACAAACTCAGGTTTTGGGGGGAAGCCAATTTTATTCTATCCATATTTATTTTATTTACTCAAGCTTTCCTGCAGCTTTTTTGCATTCCTTTGTTGTGATGCACATAAATTTTTCTTAAAATAACATTCAATGAATCTGATTTCTGCTAAAAGAAAAAGGATTTATACTTGGATACATATTTCCTAAAATACCAGGGATCTATCTAAATTTTAGGTAAGTTGCAAAATTATAGAGAAGATAAGGCTTTTATAACTTTTGTCTTGCTTAAGGAGGGAAACACAATACTTCAGGGTAAGTTCTTGAACAGATTGTGTTAGATACACTAGTCATCTAGCGTAATGGTAATAAATATAATCTGAGCTGTAATGTTATTTCTGTTACTGATTTAGTTTGAAAAAGCTGCTTTATTAGCACAGCAACAGAATTAAGCATTGCTTGTTGACAGTAACATTAGAAATATGTTTGCAAAAACTGCTGAGTGGATGAAATTTAGAGCAATAACTCATCAAGGCATGTCAAAGTTACTCTGTATGTGATGTTTTAAGATGTCTGTGATTTAGAGGAGAAATGAGTGCGTTTTTCCTCCAGCAGCAGTGTGATTTCTGTACAAAATGATCTTCACTGTATCTTTCTTTAAATAAATAGTTTTCTTTTCAAAAAAAAAATAACCAAAGTCAGAAGGTGCAAGAAAAGTCTCAGAATTACATAGCAGTTATTTAGAACTAAAGGAAAAATGCTTATTTGATAGAATAATTCTAATATGCAATGTAAAATGTTGTTCAGATGAACTCTACGCAGAGGATATGTTACTACTTGTTTCTTGACCTGTCTTTCTAAATTTGCATGTTTATCTGAAACTTACTAACAAATAGCTGGATGCCTGTTTAAAAAATGTGATGCTTCAGATCTGAGTTGATCTGACATTGTAGTCCCTTTCAAGTGCAGAAGTTCATGTTGTTCACCTATTGTGTTGATTCTTATTTGCCAGGGCGAGATCTTGAGTTTGACCATCAATTTTGCAAATGGTTTTAAAAAGAAAAGCCAGGGGAAGATTGTTTCAATCTTCAAATACAGATTTGACGGTGATGCTGCAATGTAAGGTGATCTAAATGGACTTCATACTTCTTGTTTTCTTACTGTGAATTGAATTCCTGTCTGTTTTGACTTGGGCCAAACCTTAGACTTTCTACAAGAAAATTCTTGGCAATGTCCTTAGTGCAGTTAAGGGTGTGCTTTTCTTTTAAGGGTTCACTTTGAGGGAAAGAAATGTGTCCTCTTATGTATGAATTTCTTCTTGGCTGTGCTGTGATGGAGGAATACCTGCTGAAGTGCTCTTTACACTCTTAAAAACTGAAAGTAAAAGAAACTTTGAGGAGGTGGTCTCCTCCCAGCTTTGGTGGCCTGGACTTCTTGGGAGCTGGCCACCTCCTGGTAGTCGCAAGGCACTTGGGGAGCAGGGCATAGTGGGTGCTTACATATGGCCACCTCCTCCATAGGGACACAAGCATAGGACCAGCCCTTTCTGTGCTGTAGGGTTTCCATTGGCAAAATAAAATGCCAGTGGTGTTGTGATACCAGATTAGATGGTTGTGAAACATTTCTTCATGTTCTGATGACCAGCCTGATGAAAGGAAAAGGACTTAATTACGAGGAAAAGAATTTACTGAGGATTTTATGCTGGTATCTATCGTTAAAAGTAGAATATCTGCTCCCAGTAGCTGTGTTCTGCGATTCATGGAAACCCCTACAATAATGATGTGAATGATGATTAAATGTGGTGTTCTTACTGACTGTCTGAGGACTGACACAATATAACGTGACTGGCAGGAAGTTTAAACATCAATAGTGTATCTCCAGATACTACTATTTTCTCTTAGAGAAAGTCAAAGAATCATGAGCTCTGATTCTTATCTGAAAAATTATTATACTGGCTTTTTACATACTGTAACATACTTTCACATACTGTGACACCAGTTAGAGAAAAAAGTAGTTTTGAAAAGGTTAAAAAACAATTGCTTTATAGCTTTCATTTCTTTGAAAGGTTTGTATTTAACATCTTTAATGTTTAGTCAAGGAGAAACTAGATTTGTTTTGTGAATTACATAGAAAAGTGATTTTGGAGGTTCACTTTTAGGTTTGTTCTGTGTGGAAAATGGAAAAACTTTATTTACTAGACATGTTCTTTTTATTGACATCTGTACATTACAGAATGAGATCTTCATGGTACCTATGGATATCTTTACTCTTACATGAAAAAAGGTGGAAATTAAAGGCTAACGTTTGATTTTTCTGTCAAAGAGAGGAACAAGTTTGTGTTGTCACAACAAGGTGATGCCTATACCGAGAGATGAAGGAAAATTGACAAGAACAGGAGAATTGCAGCATTCACAGTGTTAGTGAATCACAGTATACAGTGTTGGTATTAAAAATAAAAAAGAAAACCCACCTGTGTTCTATCATAGCACTTTGAAAGAGTTTATTTTTTAAAGACGTTTAAAAAAGAAAGACAAACATGAATTTCTTGCATCTTCTCAGCAACAACTCATGATCACATTTTAAAGTTCTTTTGCAGCTATAATTACTTGGGCCTTAAACTTCTTTGATCTCCAAGATTCATGGATCCGGAAACCATAGATCTATTAGGGAAAAAAAAAAAAAAAAGTGAGAATTGCCAGCATTGGAGTTTTGGACTTCAGTAAATAGTTGAGGGAGCAAGAAACAGAAGATGTACATATGTTTGTACATGAAAAACAAAGAAAGAGCAGAGACCTGCTGTTTGGAATACCCAAGTTGACTTTCAGTTCATTTTTGCTTTCCTGCAACATATTCAAACCATCAACAGAAGACTGTCCCAGATAGTGATGATGAAGGTGAAAGAAGAACCGATAAAAAGAGAAATATTTGTCTCATGAAGTGATTTGAGTGATAATAATATGTGGGTAAAAACAAATGGACACAGAGAACAAGCAGAAGTAATCGGATATGAGGATAGGAGCCATGGTAAGAGAGGCAGGACCTTAAAGAACAAAACAGGGGAGACCTAAAAGTAGAAGAAACATGGCATGAGAGAGGAAACCTGCACTATCTTTGACATCCTTGTCTCTAAATTGGGAAGACGTGGATTGGACTCATGGACCACTTGGTGGATAAGGAATTGGCTGGATAATCACACTCAAAGAGGTGCCGTCAACAGCTCGATGTCCAAGTGGAGACCAGTAATGAGTGGTGTTCCTCAGGAGTCAGTATTGGGACCGGTGCTGTCTAACTTATTTGTTGACAACATGGACAGTGGCACTGAGCGCACCCTCTGCAAGTTTGCCGACAACACCAAGCTGTGTAGTGCAGTTGACACGCTGGAGGGAAGGAAGGCCATCCAGAGGGACCTGGCCAGGTTGGAGAGGTGGGCCTGTGCAAACCTCATGGAGTTCAACAAGGCCAAGTGCAAGGTCCTGCACCTTGGTCAGGGCAATCCCAAGCACAGATACAGGCTGGGCGATGAGTGGATTGAGAGCAGCCCTGCGGAGAAGGACTTGGGTGTGCTGGCTGACAAGAAGCTCAACATGACTTGACAATGTGTGCTTGCAGCCCAGGTGGCCAACTGTATCCTGGGCTGCATCAAGACAGGCATGGCCAGCAGGTCGAAGGAGGTGATTCTCCCACTCTGCCCTGCTCTGGTGAGACCCCAACTTTAGTGCTGTGTTCAGCTCTGGGGCCCCCAGCACAAGAAAGACATGAACCTGCTCAAGCAAGTCCAGAGAAGGGCCATAAGATGATGAGGGGGCTGCAGAACCTCCCCTGTGAGGACAGGCTGAGAGAGCTGGGGTTGTTCAGCCTGGAGAAGTGTCTGTGGAGACTTTACAGTAGCCTTCCAGTACTTGAAAGGGGTCTACAGGAAGGGTGGGGAGGGACTACTTACAAGGGCAGGTATTGATAGGACAAGGGGTAATGGCTTTAAACTGAAAGAGGATAGATTTAGAGTAGATGTGAGGAAGAAGCTGGGAGTTGCCAACTGACGTGCAGTTGTCTGGCTTCAGTAGAGCAAGAGGCAAAATACTGAGGAAAAAAGTAGGAAAAACGAAGACAGAAATGCTGTCTTTCTCCTAGTGTGTTCAGAAGCAATTCCACTGCTGCTATTTGAAGTAATAAATTCACCCAACAAAAAAGGCTGTTCCTTCCAATATTATGGTCACAGCATTTGGGGGGGGGGGGGGGGGAGGGGCGGATATGGGAGGGAGGGAACGTCTCTTTTTCACCTAACATCTTCTTACAGTTGCTTTGCTCTGTCTAGCAGCAAAGGTAGAGGTGAGGATGGATTGTTACATCTGTTGTGACGGGTTGTTTTTTGAGCACAGTTTAAGTTTCTTTTTTCAGCTCCAACAGGATTTCAGAAACTTCTTAAAAATTCTTGTAAAACTCTTTGGAAGGTCTTTTGACAATTCCGATTCTTGCACCTGGGAAAGATGCAAGCCATTTGCAGCATGAAACATGAGACAATAGAAAACAGGAAATCAGTGGAGTGAAGGACAAGATAAATGGCAATGGATTTTCCTCTACATCTCCTCTGTCCAGACCATCCACTTCTATATTTTTTTCATCACCCAGCGCTTTGTCCAGGACTCTGGCAAAGATCCTACTGACTTTGGTAGGGATTGGGTGAGACTTTATATTCAGATCATCAAATCATTCATCTATCAGTTCAAAACAGTATTCACAATCATTTGCAATGTGCATATGTGGCACCCATAATGGTTTAAGATTTCTCATTATTCTACTGGAAATGACACCCACACTACACAACCAAGGTAGTACACTGTAATGCTGCTTCTAGATACTGAAATATCTACCTGTCCTTTAGAGAAATGTCCAGTGATTCCAACAATAACTAGGTGAGTTTCCCAAATCCAATGTTACATTTAAAGACCAAAGATGATATTTTAGTGTTAATTATGTAAATCCCAGTTTATTTTGCAACATAAATAGGTAAGAAAAACAGCTTCAAGGACTGCAAAAAAACACCTTCTTCTCCCTCTTTTAAGCCATTTTGAGTGAAAGTATTCTGTTTATACCACCAACTCTCCACATCTCTTAACCCAAAAAATATCCTATGGACCATAAATGTCCTGTGGAAGAAGGCCTTTTAATCTGTCCTGTTTTGAACAGTGCATACTAAATGATGTTAAATGATAAAGCAAAATATAGATTAAAGAGAAGGCCTCACCTAAATTAAAGAGAAGGCCCTACCCTACATGTCCCATCACTTTTAGTAATTTTCATTATTTCCAAAAAGCAGCACTAGCTAAATTCATCCTTCCAGGAATAGCCTTTTGTAGCAGAGATGGTTGAAGGTACCCCAGTGCTCTTTCACTGCCTTTTCTCCCACTTCTCTGCTGCCCCTGTAGTGGTATACATCCTTGGAAAGCTACTTAGAGATGTGGATCAGAATTGACCCTGGTTAAAAATAATGCTGAAAAAGAAGATTTTTTTTTAACCTAGATTGATCTGATTCACCATACACCCCACTCGCAGCCTAGGCCATGCATAC